>NC_067399.1:559647491-560847491 GCF_016432865.1 Antechinus flavipes
AAATTAGATGTAGACTACTATCTCAAAACTTACAGTAAGATAAGTTCCAAATAGATAAATAATTTGCATATCAAAGATCAAAACTTAAACAAGCTTTTAAAAGCATGAAAAAAAAAAAAATGCCTATCCGGTTTATCAATAGAAGGAAAGAACATGACCAAACAAGGGATAGAAAAGAAAATGGATAATTGTAATTAAATTAAATTTAAAAGTTTTTTTTTTTTAAGAAAAAAACAAATACAATAAAACTAAGATTAAATGGGGAAAATTAGAAAAATATCTGTAAGAAGTTTCTCTTATAAGAGTTTCATTTCCAACATATTTAGGAAATTGATTAAAATTTATAACAATAAGAATTAGTCCCTACTTAATAAATGGTTTAAGGATAAGAACAAGTTCTTAAGAGAAGAAAACCCAGGCTACTTACCATAACCATATAAGTCCATGTTCCAAATCACAGAGAAATACAAAATAAAGCAATTTTCAGATTCTACATTTTACCTATCAAAGGAAAGATGACAAAAAAGGCAAAAGATAAATGTTGGAGGGCAGTGTAGGAAGACAAACTCATTGAACATTGTTGTTGACTTAGTAATTACTGACCTACTACTTTCCTTTACAATATCTACAAATAAATGCCTTACAACAATAGCTTTTATTTTTGCATCCCTTATTCTGTCCTACAATTTGATTCTATTTTACTAATCCTACTCTCTCAGAGATCACCAATGACCTGCTGAATTCAAGGATCTCTTCCATGACCTTTTTTTGGTACCATTTAACAATTAGCCATCCCTCTTGCATTTTGTATCTTTCATCCCTTAATTCTCATTATTAAATATCATCTGAATTTCTTTGATACTCTAGTTGTCTTTTTTTCCATTAATGATGTCTTTTCCTCATTTCCCTTTCTAAATGTGGTTATTACTGAAGTTTTACAGTAATCATTTATATCTGAATTATTACTAAATGTATATTCTCAAACTTATCACTTTTAACTTCTAATTATGCATTTCTAACTTGTTCTTGGGCACTTCCTTTTACATGTTACATGTTTTACAACTTTTCTATTTTAGGTAAAAATATCATTATTCCATTAATTTTGTTTATTGAATCCTAGATTGAAAGTTGGAAGGAACTTAATGAGTTAATAATCCTAACACTCTTGCATACTGTCAGTCATCTTTTAAGTTTTCCATCTCCTACTTTTCTCTAACCATTTGTTCCTATTCAGTCATCCAATCATGTTTGTTCTTTACAAAGTATGAGCTGAAAAAAACATTTAATTGTATAGAGATAAAACTAATTTTTAAGGCAATCAGGATTAATTTACTTGCCCAGGGTCACTTAGCTAATAAATGTCTGAAATCAGATTTGAACTCAGGTCCTTCTGACTCTATCCTAAATAGAACTTTTAAGATTCATGAAACTCCATATTCCTAATACTGTGAGAAAGGTAAGACATTCTTTTCTTTTTATAAATGAAGAAACTGAGGCTTAGAGCAGTTAACTGACTTATTTGGTATTACATAACTAGTATATTTCAGAGAGGGAACTCAAAACCAGGTCTTCTCTGGCTTCAAACCTAGTATTTTTATAATCTTTGTAGTCATCAAGTCATCTAGTCCAATATGTGTCTTAAACAAATGGCCTCCACACGAATTCTTCCTCCAGTGTAGGAGAACCAGCACATTCTGAAACAATTAATTCTACTTCTATATACATACTTATTATTTTGTCTCTTCTTCTTAATTTCTACTGCCATCACTATTATTTAGGATTTTATTGCTTCATGGTTGAATCATTCCAAGAGTTTCTTCATGCTCCTCTCTTTATCTGGTCTCTTTTGACTTTAACTGTTGCCATCTAAGAGAATATCTTCCTAAAGTTTTGTTTCCTTCATTGTCTTATCCTAAGACGTAGAGGCATACTGTTTGAAACTTGAGTTGTCATATTAAATTGTTAGTTATTTCTTGTACTTTTATTTTATTGTTTATTATTTTTCCTGGTTATACAAGTACAATCATTTTAAAACACATATCCTTATGAATTATGTTGGGTTTTGTACTTTTATTTACTTTTTTTTTACATTTATGTGTTATCCCAACTAAACTCTGAGATCTTTAGGACAGGAGATGTTTTATTCATTTTTGTATTGCCCAAAAATTGCATGTTTAGTATATAGTAAATAGTTGATAAATGTTTATTAAATGATGACACAATTTTATTTTATATTTACCTGGACTTCTTGTTTTCTAAGCTTTAAATTCATAAAGGCAAGTGACTATCTATCTATCTATCTATCTATCTATCTATATGAAAAGATATAGTTATATATGTTTTCTTACCTTTTTTTCTCCCATAGTCATACATCATATGTGATATATCATATATGAGGACAGCCAAGGCATATAGTACAATTGCAATCTATATGAGTATAAGGAAACATAAAATATAAACACGATCTGGACTATTTTAGTTAGTGATGGTGGGTCTCAATTTTTTATTTCCCTTTATATTAGTATATATTGCTAAAATGAAGTAAAATCTTGAGACAATTATTCATATAATTGTTACTTCAACATTTTAATGGATCTATTGTGGAAATATCTTCCACGATCCATTCATAGTTTTCTATCTCATGTGATTTATGTCCATATCACCTCATAAATTTTCTACAATGATATACAAAATGCTGGTGCACTTTCTTTAGCTCTCTCTCGATGTTATGGAGATACTTAACTCTTTATTCACCTATATCCATCTGATGACATCCTTTATGCTAATTTTCCTGGGTTAATCACTGTTAATATGTGGTAGCCTACTCATGGTCTTACAATGCCTCTTTTCCATTATCTTTTGGATGACATAGAACTTTAATTCTTTGCTGACTATGGATTCCATGACTCTTAGCCAGACAGTCACCAGAAAAATATTTATGTTAAGAAGACAAGCCTTCATTTTAAGAAAAAAACTTAGAGCTACTAAAGGCACTGTCTAATTACACGGAGACAATCAGCCTACTTTCTCCATCATATTCAATTCTGGGCTGAGCTCACTGTTCATCTTCAAAGTTTGTCTATGATGTACGACTTGTGGCTAGCTTTTTAGTTTGTCCATCCTATTATCTTAGACTGGACCATCAGCAATATTCATCCATTTGTTGTTTTTTCTCTCTGGGTAGGGAATTGTTATTAAATATCATCTGAATGTTTTGGAGGCAAAGAATGTTCCTAGAAAACCAGATTGGCTATCTATGCTAATCAAATTAACAGGACAATTGGTCAGCACTTTATATCTCTTTTGCCTGTATTATAGAAACTTCAAAATAGGTTATGTCTTTTTAAGACTGCAACCCACCACTAAGGAAGACAAGGGGAAAATAGCTCCCTACTGGCTGAATGGATAAGGCCTTCATGGGCTCTCTAGATAAGTCATTAGGACAATAACTTTACATTTGTTTTCATTATGTTCATATCTTAACACTTCCTTCAAGCAGCTCAGACATTTCACACCAAATTAATTCTCACATCATCTCTTTTGGGCAGGTAGAAGGCCAGGTCTATTCTTCTCATATTATAGAGGAGACTATGGAGACAGAAAGAGGACAAGCTATTTGTCCAAAGTCACATTGTAAATTATCACTGGAACCAAGGACAGAACTCACATTTCCCCCTTCAATACAATAGCTCTCGATTCAATACAACACTGCTTCTGTGTCCCTCATGTGCCCTATGGTTTGCTTCTTTGCAAATATGATTTTTTTAGGCTTGATGTCTTCTTCAAGCATATGAATATATATATTAGAATATATAATAATTTGTATATTATGCTATACAAATATAAAGTGCCCAAAGCTATTTTCCATTGTTTCTTTTCCTTCAATTTCAACAATATTATTTCATATTTATAGGACTCACTGCTGGCTTTTAGCAAACTATATATTTACCATGGCAACAACCCCCACTAAAAAAAACAAAAAACACAAAACACAACAATACCTTTTAGTTTTCAAGGTTATAGAGCAGTAGCCAATTAGTAGACCACATAGGATGTAAAAAATAAACCTAAAGTCACAATACTTGGGGTGATTAAAGCCTCAGTAAACTTTTTACTGGGATCATGGTAATAGATTTAAACTATTTTTTTAAAACTTGGTCATTATATTCCACATACTGCTTTGTAATTTTTAATCATATAATATGTTTTCCCTTGCCCCAAGTTTTAAAGGATTACTTATTGTATGTATTAGGGATTCTTAAAACTTTCTATTTGTGTGTGTGTGTGTGTGTGTGTGTGTGTGTGTGTGTGTGTGTGTTCCTTTCCGAGTTTATAGATTCCCCTGAAATCCATCCATGGACTCCCTCTTTTATACAATGTAGACAAAAGAAAGCTAATTCTCAAAGAAGGAGAAATTTTGGTGTCTAAGGAAAATGATGCATTGGTATTTAAGATGTCTTTTCCATATAAAGGGTCTTATTTATCTCAACAAGTCTACCTAAAGAAATAGATATAGAGAATAAGCAGAGAATCAAATAACTTTTTAATTATTTTATTCAATCCTCTTTTTCTAGGCAGATATGCACCAATAATTGACATTATTTTATTTTCATATAGTGCCTTTCTATAGCATTTTGTCTCAGTATGGAAACCTAGAAGTTATAGTTACCTCTTAGAGCAAGAATGAATTCTGGTACAAAAGCTAATACTTCTGTAACAATCCTGTTTTGTTTCCAAACAATCTTGAATATCAACAACAAAGGGGTTTTAAACTAATTTTAGTGGAAAACACAATTTAATGTAGGTATTAAGGTTTTATTTTATAAATGACTCACTAAAGAACTCTCAGTGGAAAAGTTTAGGGGTTCTTATATGTTTTTTTTTTTAAATGGTTTCAATGTTTTTCTTCATTCCTCTATTAACTCTCTCTTATCTTTGTTAATAGCATTCTTTAAGATATTCTAAAGATACTAGTAAGGAAAGAATTTTAAAATACAGTCATTGAAAAAAGTGGATAATATTTCTTGTGATTTCTTCTTTTTTTTCTTTCTCTATGAATGCTTCCCTAAAACAACTGAAAAGAAATTTGGATGGGTGAAGACAGAAGATATTATTACACATCCCTTTGGTGCCCCTGGCAACCTTAGGTATTATCCTGAGGGTCCCTATCTAGCCCAGTTGGCTTTACAATATTTTAGCACTGTCTTCTGGGGTCACTGAAGTTCTTCATGGCTTGCTACACTTCAGTCCCAAGATCTATTCTCCAGCTTTCAATTCAAGCTGAAAATCAAGAAAGACAATTCCAACATCCAAAGCCATTAATAGTATGCATGTTCATTTTCCCTCATAAAACAATGTGGTGATTTTTATGGAGTTACAAGAGATCTAAAATCTCATCAAATGGTGAAAAATCAAAATATTTTGCTGTCACATGCTGTCACATACTGTCAGGAAGCTTTGTGTTATAGCCACAGTCAAGTTGAATCCGATTAAAAGATCAGCAAACAAGGCAGGTTTAGGGGGATTTGACCCCATCAGTGCTGTGCCTGGAAATACCTGTCAGCTTCTAGGTTGTCCTATGCTGTGACACTATTGCTTATGCAGCTTGCCAATGGACATGCCTGATGACATCCTGGAGAAGAAACAACAGATTGATGTAGTTGGATTTTTTATTTTCAAATAGTGTTCAATTTTGAAGAGATGGAACTTGAACTTAATTCCAATTACTCAAACCTTTGAATAATTCAACATAAAATAGTCAAGCTTTTTTGAAATATTTTTATATTTTTTTTTCTTTTCTTTCCAGAGGGATGGTTAAAGGGGGTAAGTAAAGTTCAGTAGGATATTTAAAGATCCTGTTAAATCTAAATCATTCTGGGTTAATCCTATTTTGTTATTTAACATAACTATTAGCAATTTTTAAAAATAAACTATTTATGAATTGGTTTCATATCTTCAAGTTGACATCTGCTTTTATTAAAGAAAAAATAGTAATAAGTAGAACAAAAGGATTTTCCTCTCAAAATAGGAGATACAAAAATTTGTGTTACGCAAGAATATGAATATTGTGTGTGTGTGTGTGTGTGTGTGTGTATGTGTGTGTGTGTGTGTGATGATAAAGGAAAACTTCCTACCACACTAATATTTCTTTACTTTTAGCTTCTAATTTTTTTTGGAAGTGATTGGCTTGTCGAGTTAAATTTCACCCCTTTTTTTCACAGGAAGATAAATTCTTGCTTTCCTGGTGAATCATATTGAGAAAATATACTATCTCAATGAGCAAGATCATGACTATCCAGGAAATTGCCTGAGGCAAGAATGAAAAAAAATGTTGTTGAAAATTTTCACTTTTCACAGGGGGAAAATGACATAGTAAGAATATGACAGTTTTTCCATCTGTGAAAATTGCTTAAATTTTTTTTTTTTTTGATACAAGACTCAAAAATGGCTTCCTCTTTTGCATGTCTCCATATTTTAGCTTTAACAATTTTAACATCTAGTTTTTTTAATTAGCCTTTCTCTTCATTGATATACTCCTTCCATTTCTCTTTATTTTTTTCATTTGTCCAGTGAATTGAACACCTGTTGATATAAATGACAATATCATGATGATAATTTAAAAGAAGAATTAATAGGATACATGTTAATATTTTTGAAAAATAAAAAGTCTACTTGGATAAATGTATGCTAGTTTCATATTGGACTGGTAAAAATTTTCTGCAGAGTTCCTTGAAAGAAATCCCACTTCCTATATTCTGATACAAGAAAAAGGAACATCAAAATATAAAATCATAAAAATAAAGGTTTTCCCTTTGGGCTTATGAGTACTCTCATTATACATAATGTCATGACATACTGACTGGCAGAATATGTGATGAATTGTCATACATGACAGAATGACTTCAATTACGATGGTAACAAGATGACATGTTCCCATAGTTGGTATCTTTTCTCACAGTGAAACTGACTTTAAAGGGGCACACTCTTGGATGGTGGGTGCAAAGTGCAGCTCTCATTGATTTTCTTTCTTCTATTTGTTTGCAGAGTTGAAACAAATTCTTCACACATTCTTTCCCATTCAATATATAAAAGCTCTTTCTTCCTGAGAAAATATTGCGAACTGCCTGATTCTAATGCGTAACCTCACTAAAGTAAACAAACAAATAAGTAGATAAATGAATAAATGAATGCCTTGAATAAATGAATGAACACAACTCTGGAGTTTAGGAAGGTGACATATGATAAAGGAATATTGCTGGTTATCAATTAAGGAAAAAAAGAAAAGGCTGGTAATTCCGAAGTTTCAATTCTTTACTTTTTCATTGTCAAAATTCTATCTAGGTCAACATATACCTCAGCCATGAGATCTTACAGGACTCATCCTAGCCTATCCTCATCTCTCTTTCTCCTTATCCCCCAATACTTATATATTCAGTTTGTATTACACTGTCATGCACTTTCTAACAATGTCATCCCTACTTTATTATAACATCTTTGCTTCGTAGCCTCCATTTGATTTGGGTCTTCCATACTGAGTACCATATAATATTATATATGCAACTGTCACTGATACATATTTGATTGAATTTGTTTGTGGTCAACTACTGTTATAATGGTCATCAGTATGAAACATCTGGAATTGATTTCAAAATGGCTTTATCCCTCTCACATGGAGATAAAAAATATTCACATATTGTCTCTGATGATCAGGATTGTAGTCAGGTTCTTTTCCCCCACTCCCCCCCAAATCAAGAAATCAGGCAGAAGCAAGAGGTGAGAGTGAGGAAAAATATCTAAATTTAATTCTTAATTTTTTTTATAGAGGAACAAATATCCAGCTGACTGTCAAAGAGCTTACATTTCTATTGCAAAATAAATCTGTAGTCATTTTGTTAGGCAGGTAGCTAAATCAACTGCTCTCATAGGGACAAAATTCAAGAGCAACGACACCATATAAAGTTGATACCATTATCTACATATCTTGAAATGTTGAGTGACCTTGACCAAAGTATTATAATAGGTACTTCAAGAGAACCTATTTATCTTCTGTACTTTCTTTTCCCTTTCTTCTTGAACAAATAACCTGAACAGGTTTCAAAGATCCCAAGCCTGTCTTTATCCTTTCATAAAGAAAAAACACCAGTCAAAAACTTGATTTCAAATCTTGGCTTTGCTATTTACTACTTGTGTGTCTTTGTGACGTCATATCATTAGATCTGTTTCCTCATCATAATATAAAGAGAATTAGAACAGGTGATTATTAATATTCTTTCAGTTTAAATTGATTAGCTTTCTTGTTAATTATCATTATTAAGAACCAGTATAAAGATCTGGAATTGTTTTCGAGATGGTACTACCTCCCTCACATGGAGATATATTCACATTTATCACTTAGTATAGTTGTCAGAATATAACATAAATATGTAATCCTAGACCCTTCTTTCCTTCTTTCTTTTTGTCCCTATCAATAAATATTTATTAAGCATCTACTGTGTCAGGCCAAGTGCTGGGGATATAAGTCTAAAGAGTGAAACAATCACCATCACAAAAAGCTTATATTTAATTGAGAGATGAAGAAGACATATAAAGTTTCTCTCTCCCTCCCTCCCTCCCTTCCTCCTTCTCTACATTACAGTAGAAGTAGTGGTGGCTAGATGATGAATAGAGCACTAGAACTAGAGTCAGAAAGATTCAGTTTCAAATCCAAACTCAGACATTACTAGGTGTATGACTCAGGGAAAGTCACTTAATTTTTGTTTCCCTAATTTTCCTCAACTGTAAAATAGAGACAATAATAACATCTACTCGCAGGGTTGTTTTGAGAAACAAATGTGGTGATATTTGTAATTTAGCACACTGACTAGCACTTAGGAGGTGCTTAATAACTGCTTTTTTCCTTTCTTTTCTTCTTTATTTCCTTCTTTCTCTCCTCCTTCTCTCTGAAGAATCCACACGAAAACTGAAAAACAAGGTGTAATCTCAGTCCTTTTGAATCCCACTGACCTCTCTGTACAACAGTAGCTGATATTCTTGGAAGTGAGAATTTCCCTCATCTGTATGACTTGAAATATATCCAAGAGGGGATGACTTTTGTGGTGATGTCATGGACTATTTTTAATGTCCTTGGGGTCATTAGTGAAAATATAGAAAAAAAATTAGGGAAAAATAAAGGCATTGTGTGTGTGTGTGTGTGTGTGTGTGTGTGTGTGTGTGTGTGTGCATTGAGTCAGGTGGGATACTGAGTGGGGTAGGGGGTAGAGAATCCTGCTGAGTTTAATCTGAGCAGTATATCCATCACCAAAAATGATACAAATCAACCATTACTGGATCATGCAAAAGCAACTCTACTACCTGTGATCCCTCCTTTGCTTTCTAAACCTCTTTTCAGCCCAGCCTAATGAATTGTCAGAACTGTCAGACAGCTCTAAGGAATGACAAATGTCTATGATTTGCTGCTGCTGCTGCTGCTATTTCACTAGTAACACCTGATGTATGTAGTCTTGCATTCCTCAGTTTCGAATTAGAGACTTGGAAAACAAAATCAGTCTGTATAAATGGAGCAATTTTCCCCTTGTGCTATAAGTTGGACTGAATGGATATTTTTAAAGAAAAGGAATTGTCTATAGTTCCTCTATGTCACAGATTATAGACCAAATAAAAGTTAATATCCGAGCAGGGGGAAAGTTAGCAAATGTATACATGGTAAAGCTTTGTGCTTCTGTCTTTAAGCTTAAGTGTGCTTTTGTTGTTTGTTTGCTTGTTTTTCCCCCCTCTTTGATCTAATTTTTCTTGTATAGCATGATGATTATAGAAATATGTTTAGGAGAATTGCACATGTTTAATCTGTATTGGATTGCTTGTTGTCCAGGGGAAGGTAGAGGTGGGGTGGTGGGGGAGAGAAAATTTGGAACACAAAATTTTGTAAAGATGAATGTTGAAAACTATACATATATTTGGAAACATAAAAAGCTATTATCATAATTTTTAAAAAGCTTAAGTATGCATTCCTTTTAAGTAAACTATCCTGATTTCAGACCACTAGTGACCATGAGAGAATATAAGCATTGGAATTTCTGAATCGTTTGAATTTTACACAGCAGGAACGCAGGTTCAGTTAATATTTTCCATGATCTAACACAGCAAAAGATCTTTCTAAAGTGATTTTTGATCAACTTATAAACTTTATTAGAAACTTAAAGAGTTAGACAAGTCTTCATAAGAAAATAAAGTACTAAATACCAAGTACGGAGTACAGTAAGGCACTGAGTACTGAATATCTTATTTATTTATAGAATAATGTTCTTATTTCAGCAAGAAAAGTATACTTCTATCTAGTGAGAATATTTTCAAAAATTTTAGCAATCTCCAAAAGTCTTAAAATTAACTATTTTAGCCAGTGTTGAAAATGTAGAAATTGTCATATGAACCCAGTATTCTATGAAAGAAGCCAAATCAGATCATTTAGGGCTCAAACCCACCTTTAATTTAATTATTGACTACAACTGTTTTTTGTTTGTTTGTTTTGTTTACTTTAGTTATTCAGATTAGCGTAGCTCTAGTTATCTGAACAATAACCAAATTGTGTCTTTTTATCTTGAATAATCCTTAAATTAAAAAGAAAAGTCTTTAAATATATTAATGGTGAATAAGCCCAAGTATTATATATTGCAAAGTAATTGCCTTTTATTTATTATCTTTGTTTTTTCAAATAGACAAAAAATATTTTAAAAGTCAACTTTGTAAATCAATCCTTCTGTTGAAGATGGAAAGCTAGAAATGTGAATTCTGGCAGTGTTGATGTTTTTCTGATTTGTGTTTAATATTTGATATATTTGGTTGGGTGATTAATATTTAAAGGAATGTAGATATGAGTAAATGGGGTAGAATTATTTAAAAAAACTTTAATTCTAGAAGGAGCCTGAGAAATTACATAATCTAATTTCTCCCTCATTTTACAAAGGAGGAAACAAAAGTATAAAAAGGTTAAAAGATTTGTTCTAAATGAGAGGACAAGAATTAACAGCTAAAATCCATAACTAGAATCTAGATCTTCTGACTCACAAATTTAGCATTCTTTCACTTAATAATAGTTCTTTTTAATACATTGAACTCTGTAAAAATACAGCATATTTATTTTATAATATTATTTTATGTAAAATTGTAACTATAATGGAACAATGGAGTTCTGTCCCAAGTCATCAACATTGGAGGGGGAATACTTCATCTTCAAGGTAGTACAAAGGCCTCTATTTCTGTGCTTCATAATTCTCTGCCAGACGGAAATGTGAAGAATGATGATACTCTCTTATCCAGTTCTATAGTCATTGCTCCTTTTTCCTGGGGTCTGAATCCCCATTTAAATTTCAACAGATGCTTCAGGCTGGATGCTCGGAAAAGTGGGCTCTCTCACTGATGGTGTAACTACACTTCTGTTCAGACAGTCCTGTCTAATGCTACCTCCTCTCACCTTGCTCTGTCAGAAAGTCCTCTACAACTTCTTTCTCATCTCAATCAGTTTTTGCTATACGTTAAAGAATTGCTAGTTACATTTTTTGACCTTCTAATAATCAAAAATGCCCCAGAAGTGAAAACTGCAAAGTAATTTTTGGTACTGGTTCATTATCTCACTTCTCACTTCAATCCACTACTTTCCTGCCAATCATTTTGATGCCTACTTTAGTGTCTGAAGAAATGCTAGCTATAGTTTGAAACAGTTTGCAATGGGATAAAGAGGTAAGCTTTCTAGTGGTTTTCTCTTGTGCAGTAGAGAGTCTTTAGATCTCTAGACACTGGTAAAGGAGAAGAACTATATGTCTCTACAGGATTATGTGAAAGAAGGCTCTAGAAAGGAGGGGAAGATAAATGCCCAGGGAAATACAAAAGCCATAATAATAATACTTTCCTAAGTATAGAACATTTCATACTTTCAAGCTTTATTTAGTCTATATAAAGCACTTTATATTTGTAAAATGCTTTATAATGGCTAACCCGATAGTCTTCCCAATAACTCTATGAAATATGCTAGTAGTATGACCTCCATTTCACAGGGGAGGATGCTGTGGTACAAAGAGATTAAATGATCTATTCAAGTAAAAATGCTCTTGAGCTTAAATGGAGGACACCTAAGAAATAGTGAGCTTGATTTTCCCTAGTGCCCAATTCACTCCCTAGTAGTAAGTTAGGTGCTTAGGGAGGTGTGTTACCTCTTTTAGACAACAAGCTTTCTGTTCGATGCATTATAGCAGTGGCGCCTCTCACTGTGTTTGTCCAGGCCAGTTAGTTCAATGGCTAATAAGAATTATATTTACAGTTACAGGGGTAGCTCTGACTCAGGCATCCTCATGATGTCCAGTTTGCAAAGGACATCAAGAGAGGGTAGTAGTCTCAGTAAAAATCCTTTGTATGAGAAGGATTTTCATATCAGCACTTTGTATGAGAAAGCCATCTTGTCCCTGTATCCCCCAAAAAATGATAATGTCAGGAAAAACACACCAAAGGGTATTTTAAATTTTATATTATTTTCATAGGTAAAGGACAACTCCTTTTATTCTCTCAAATCATTCTTTTTGGGTTTCCATTTATGCATTTAACTTCAACCTTAGCCACCATGCCTAAAACGATTTTGTTATCTAGACAATTATACTTTTCTAAGTGCCACTCTCTGAATTTAGGGTCTTTTAAATCATGATCAAAATAGTTTTTGTTGGGTGTCTTTACCTTGAGATTGTTGAATGGTTCTGACAGACAGAAAAACCAAAAATCCACAACTCAAAATTCATTTTCTTACTTTATATTCATTTTCCCTTCTGACTCTTTCCTTATAATTTATCCCATTCTTACTGTTTATTTATTGACAGTTTTAGATAGAGCTGTTATATAAAGGAGGAGAAAAGTCTAGATGGAATTTTTTTTTAAGCACATATAGGCACACAGTAACAAACAAACAAACAAACAAATAAATGATGTAAAAATCCTTTTATATCTGTGCCACAACGAGAAGAATTAAATAATAAAGCACATACCCTGGGCAGTCTGTCTATAAGGACTGAATAAGAAAGAACCCAGAGAATTTGTTCAGTTACTATATAAGAGAAGCGACAAGCCATATTTGAAATTCTGTACCAGGTCTAGGACATTTCATAATAAAACCAATGTTATCAAGAAATGAGAAAGCTATAACTGATCACAAACAGAATGGTGCAGGGACTTAGGGAGCTAAAGGTATTCACGAGGGATGGACAAATGGTTTAGCCAAAATTAGAACCAAGCTGAACTTCTGACCCAAGTCAAAGGGAACTCCAACTCCTTTTATTTATTATTTTTTATTTCTAAAGGTTATATCATATCTTTTCTGTTCATGGACTTTTTTTACTCATGTCAACTTAGACATCTATAAAATCCCAGTGAGAGGAAGATGAAAAAATTAAAAACTCACTCAAATCTCAATGGGCAATAATTCTAGCCCTTGAAAAGCTCACAACTTTTCAAAGCACCCAGGCAATCAGTTTTTCTTTTAAGATGTTCATATCATTCCTAGGGAAATGTCTTTAGATCTAGAAGCACCCTTAGAAATTGTGTTGTTTTTTTAAATTGAGGAAACTGAGGATGAATGTAGTAATCAATTTCCCAAGGATCACCTAGCAAGTAAATTGGTTTTTGTATTTCCAAGTCCCTTGACCTCAAATCCAGCACTCTAAAAAAATTAAATAAGCTAACTAGCAGACAGTAAGGTTCCCCGCCCAGTCCCAAAGAATTCACTCAATACCATGTGTAATACTTTAACTCCTTTGGCAGCTAGAATACAGAGGTAGTCTCCTCCACAGCTGTGATGCCAGAACAGTTGGTTTATGAGACTATCCTAAAGCAATCGATGTCTGCAAAGGTTGGTAAATGGGTGCTGCTCCTGATATACTGTACTTTCGACAGTCCAGTCATCATGCAAGGATGACAAGCAACTTTAAACCTTTTTGTCATGGAGTGGTGCCATAGTGTCTAGGTGGTGATGTTGATGAAGAGCTGACACTTCAGAAATTATGCCCTTGGCCCACACATTTCAGTCCATTGTTACTAGTATATGTACAGCAGTATTAAACTGTTAAAGGTCCTTCTGCTCTCTTCCAAATCAGGACTGCTACTTGCTACTGTCACTTTGATGGGACAAGATCTAAAATAATCTGCATAAGAATCCATTTGTTTTATTTTTCTGAAACATTCTCTGCTTGTATTTTGCTTTTGTTTTTAAAGCAGAGTTGTAGTTCTGCTGCTAATGGAATATTCTCCTTCATAACCATTATAGGATTTTGTACAAAGAATTGTTCTTTCATTATTTTCATCTGCTAAACATGAGATACACGAAATATATAGAAGTAGAAAGGTCTCTTTTGCTTACCAGATTAATAGTTCTCTTATTTTCCCAAGTTAATTTTCTGTGAGGATAAGGAAAGACAAAGTATCATGTGCACATCAATGAGGAAAATATATTAGAAATAATATTTAAAATCCAGTTAAATCCATTAAAGTGATTTTCAACTTTCTAAAGATATACACTTGAATATTTTACCCTTATAATAAAGGGATTCTTAACTTAGTATTCATGAATTTATTTATTTTGTTTCTTAGTGCTCTGATAACTGTATTTCAACATAATTTATTTTCTTTCTAATGATGCATTTTATCTATTTATAACATTGTTGCTATTATTATTAAATTTTATTATTATTTTGGGGGATCAGATTTCACTATCTCATTCAGGTTGAATGTGAAGTGACCATTGTTCCCAATGCTTGGTTCAATACAGAAGCTATTATCAAACTGTCTTATTTTCCCCACGTGCGCCAGTTCACCCTGATTTAGACAGTTTGGGGGTCTTCTGCTGTACCAAGTTCCTTAATGGACACTGAATTGGCTTTTGCATTACTGTCATTCAGAATCCTGAAATTTAAGCCACCCACCAGCCTTATCCTCATCAGATAAGGAATTACAGGCATGCATTATCATTCCTGGTCTTAAAATATCATTATGAAAAAGGGCTTTGTAGGACTCACCAAACTGCCAAGGAGTCCATGGCTCAAAACAGATTTAGAATTTCAGAAGAGTGGAAGAGCCATGAAATCCTCTCAGCCTTCTTTTCTATTTGTTAGTCTCATCATCTAAACAGTACTGATGATAATATAGGGCTTCTTTTGCTCCATAAATGAAGCCTATCTGTGAGGGACAACATAGTTAGCATCTAGAAGAATACCTTGCAATGAGGAAGAACTAGATCCAAATCTTACCTCTAAGATATACTGACTGTGAGACCCTAAGCAAATCAGCCTCTCAGTGCTTTTGAAGACTACAAATTGGAGTAGTTCCTCATACCAATGAAATCATGAATCTAAATTTCTATCCTAATCTATATACAATACAATAACTATTTGTTCAAAGCATCTAGTATACCCAAATGTATCCATCAAGTCTAAAATTCAACATATCTACTACTTTTCTGGATTAATCTAAATGTGAGATTATCTCACCTAAGAACTACAAGTAAAATCATAAAGCAACCAAATCATAAGACAAAAAATGATTATTATCATAATTTTAAGACTATTTGTATCTCCTCTGAGGGTTTAGATTAAAGCTATAGTAGAGGACATTCCTACATTTCTCCCCAAATAAACTGATTCATGATATATATTTATCTTCAAAGCTAAGGACAATTCTGGTGAATGCCATTCACAGTAACATGGAGGGAGGGGGAAGGAAATGGACTGAGAATCAAATGGATTTCATTTGATCAGCTCTGCTTTTCATTTTGTGACTTTGCAAAAATCACTTCTTTCTAGTCCTCAGTTTCCTCATATGTAAAATGAGGTAGTGGTGGAGGAGCACTAGATTTTACCTAGAGTCCTTTGCAGCTCTAATATCCTGTATTGCTATCATACCATGGTCATGAAGAAAGAAAATCACTTGCCAATCACCAGCATGTAGTTCTAAGTAGACATCTCTTTGTATATCCAGCATCAAGTCCAATGCCTTAACTTATAGTAATGCTTAATAAATATTTGTTGAATTATCAAATTGAATTTACCCACAAAAGCTCATAGATTACTTTTGATGTCTATATGAAGTGCCACAGGAGCTGGGAAAGGAATGTAAATTGCATTGCAAAGATCACTGACTTCCTTTATTACATTAGCAGCAAGGTAATGGCTAAATCTTCTATGATTTAACAATAAGAAACCTACTTAAATAGCCTAAAACTTGCTGATATATCATCGCTTGCTATTGTCATATAAATAATCGTACTGATTCCATGGTAAAGGAAAGTCTCCTGTAGAAGAGTTCATGCATGACATATGATGTATCTGTTCAAAGGGACAGATACATCTTTCTTAGAGCTGCCAAGCCACTTCCCTCATTGCACAGTCCCTCTCATCCAAATCACCTCAAATAAATGTGAGTTCTGCAGTGTTCACAGTAATTCCTTCATTTTTAAACACATAATGGAAATGTATAACTAGTCCTCATAAAAATTTATATCTCAATTCGTCCCTTTAATTTATAACAGGCCCTCCAGGCGGTTATTATTCAAACATTAATAAAATGCCTATGGATCACCCAAAGCATCAGTCTCCATATTCACCTCTCTTCACATTTGTACATATATAAAATTAGATTAGAGTTAATGCCACTTCTACTTCGAACAACAATTATGCCTTTAATAAGAGAAGAACAAGTGATATATTATCTTAATCATGATAGAATTGAGGTTCCACTCATGAAACAAAAAGTTGAATTTTTCATGCCCTTTGCAACAATTGTTGCTTAATATGCTATACATTTAGCTATTGCAGTTTATGCAAATGCTCCCTTTCTATAAATTTTAGATTTATCTCCATTCATCATTGAACATATTCTAAAACATGGAAATTGTTTTTCCCTCCTAAAATGTGATTAAAATCCATTTCAATTATTTATGCTCAGCAGGGCAAGAGAATAAAGGAATATGAAAGGTTATAATATGATAGGGTTAATTATATAACTTAAAACATTAACATATTAAAGTTTATCCTCCACCTTTGCTCAATATTTTAGTTTTTGCCTCTAGTACACACATTTCATTGAAATTGGAAAAAAAGAAAAAAAAAAAACAAATGCATTTATTTCTTGTTTTCTCCATCTGATTACTTAAAAGCCTTATGAAAATCAAAAGCCATTGATTTTAAATGTTTGCTGGAAGAGTTGATATTTGATGCTCATATGATTCTGCCATTTTACTTCTTCTGTGTGTGCCCAGCAGCTTTACAAACATGCAGCATATGTTTTCACCAATCAAACAATAAATAAATAAATAAACAGCTGATCTGCTTTTTTGCCTACACTTGAGTGATGGGTTTCAAACTCTGTCAGATATTTTTCCATCTAATGCTATCTTATTTGGAATTGCTTTCAGCAATAAGGTATTTTTATTCCTGTCCATAGATAAACATGTTAAGATGGAATCTTGTTCTACCACCTTGATCTTATAACAGATATTATATGTAAAACAGAAGCAGAACTGAAGCAGTGTTTAATGGTAATAGGATAGATTGAAAAAAAAAGAGAGACTTCCATCCTAAGATAAATCTTAGACTGTTACATCTTATTCACTTGAATCCAGGAAGCATTTATTTAGCACCTATTTTACACAAAGCACTGTGCTAGCTGCCATTATGTTTACAGGAAAAGTTCCTTTTTTTGGTTGGGTAGTCTTTTTTTTTTTTTTTTCCACTTCCTTTTATGTAGTGTTTAGTTGGAAAAAGAGGATTTGGTTATGTATCCCAGGGCTGGATAGTTACAAAACTAGAACCAATATGATAGAATAGAGAGAGAGAAAGGAAGAAAGGAAGGAAGGAAGGAAGGAAGGAAGGAAGGAAGGAAGGAAGGAAGGAAGGAAGGAAGGAAGGAAGGAAGGAAGGAAGGAAGGAAGGGAGGGAGGGAAGGAGGGAAGGAGGGAGGTAGGGAGGAAGGAAGGAAGGGAGGGAGGGAGGAAGAGAGGGAGGAAGAGGGAAAGAGAAGGAGGAAGGGGGAGAGAGAGGGAGGGAGGGAAGGAGGAAAGGAAAGAGGAAGGAAGGAAGGGAGGAAGGGAGGAAGGAAGGGAGGAAGGAAAAGAAAGAAGGGAGGGAGGGAGGAAGGAGGGGAGGAAAAAGGGAAGGAAGGAAGGAAAGAGGCAAGGAAAGAGAGAAGGAAGAAGGGAAGGAAGGAAGGAGGAAAGGAAGGAAGGCAGGAAGGAGGGCGGGAAGGAAGGAAGAGAAGAAGGGAAGAAGGAGGGAGGAGGAAGAAAAGAGATAAAAGAAGAGAAGAGAGGGAAGATGTAAGGAAGGAAAATGCATAGAAGTCATTGCCCTAAAAAACAAAGCAAAACAAAACAAACAAAATAGGAATGTTTTTCCATAGATTTTATTCAAGAGTACTGGCTTTTTCTACTTTTGGAGTTTCTTTATCAATAGATTTGCATCAACAAAGCTAAAATCACAGGTTGATTCCAGTTAAATGCCAGTCATTATTGCTAATGAGATCCTGTACCTTTAAAAATCTAACTCCTGCTTTATTCACTTTATATCCTGCAACACTAACCGTCTTTCCACTAATTGGTTCTGTGTAAATGAAACAAGCTGAAAAACACTGTGGCACCAATAAATATTAATAAGTTATTGTTTGTTTTCTTTACCTTGCTTATGAATTCATACAAAGACAGTGCTAAGACATTAACTCCAGTCTATTAATTGCCACCTGATAATTGCCACCTGATACTTTTCTCCTGGATAATTAGGTACCCATTAGTTCTAATCAAGTAGTTACTTAATTATTGCAGTAATTAGTCTAATGGACTAGCAAATTGAAGCTTTATCACTTTTGGATACTTAATGTCCCTGACAGAGTACTTCACAAGTGTCAGGGTTCTGGATTCCACAACCTGTCATCTAAGAACCCCCAGCTACCAGCTCCATCCTCGCTCCATTATCACTGCCTCCACTCGCTCAGACACCTTTGATAAGACCACCAAGAGGCAATACGAATTCTCTCTGGAGGATCCTTTCATTGAAAAACTTTTTTTAAAAAATCATATAGCATATATTTTTTTTTTGTTCCAAAAATTCTGCATTACCAAATCCCACTTCTCAGAAATAGACACATCCTGAAAATGTGGAGAAGTTATCCAAAACAAAAAGCCAGGAAATCTCAGATGAGAGTAAGAAACTAATTGAGAGTGATCTGGATGTAATTAATGATAATTCATTATTATTCCACATCTTATTTGTGCACAAAAAATGGGATGTTGAAAACAAAGGCATTTAAAAAGTTAAGATAGGTTGTACAGGCACTGAAATATTTAATAAATTCAAGTACCAAGGTACAAAGAATCTTATGGGAGTAGTAGAAATACTATTAACCCTGCTTTACTATAGAATTTCCCCACACTTACAAAATATTGACTGCTTTGTTATCACTTCTAAAATATACTTTCAGTGCTTTATTGTAAGAGGAAAGGTGTTTTATCCCATTGTACCACTGAGATAATGAGGCTTTCTATTTGTCTACAATTTTGTAAGATATAAATACTTGCTTATCCCCTAATGTTGTTTATTTAATCATCATAAACATTATATTTTGCAATTTGAGTCTTTTTATTATTCCCATTTTAAAGATGAGCAAACAGATTATGAGATCTAAAATTACTGATTCACAGTCACATGAAGAGTTAGTGGTAGATCTGGGCTCAGAATCCATGTTTTCTGATCCTATTGTTCTATCTACTACCACTGATTAGAAATTTTAGAAAAGCTTATCATATCTCTTCAACTAATGCTTTACCTGAAAATCCATTAGTTTTTAAAGCTGTAAAAAGTTTTTAAAATGAGCCTGACCATTTCATACTCCTAGCTTCTTTATTTCTCATGCTCATCAAAATTTATCCATTCCCTTTGTCCCATTCTTCTAGTGACCTTTTCTCCCTGCAGTGACCATTAGATTTTAATGGTTTAACTTTGACTGAAATATGCTCTTGCACAGGATTTTAGAGACTAAGTAAATAAAGAGGGGGAGGGGGGAGAAGAGAGATTTTTTTCTTCCCCCCAAGGGCGGTCTTATGAAATCACAAGTCTTCTGTGTAAAAAAAGGTCTAACTTTGTATATGTTCACAGAAGGACTGGAGCAAGCTAACCTAGGAAGTGCTTTATAAATAAAACAACAACAACAACAACAACAACAAGCTTCCTCTACAGTATTCATTGTAAAAGAAAAATGTAAATTCAGAAGTATACCAGATTGTTAGATTCAGCAAATGAAGGCTGTATATATTTACCAGTTACCACCTAAAACACTTTTGCATATAATTCAGGCAAAGTCTTGTTTATTCTAACAGCATATCTGGCCTTTCTAGAACACATAGTAAATAAGGTCCCCACACTGGATCTCTTTGTTACCAAAATAACTCTAAGAATCCTCCATTTGTTTTGAGAAGGTTTGCTGATATGCTGTATGAGAGAAAATCTATGGAATTTCACACACATACACACACACACACACACACACACACACACACACACACTCCTGAAAGTATTTTTTTCTTTTGTGGGGTGGGGTGGGGGTAAGGCTTGGGGATCAGAGAGTGAGTGCTCATATATGTATGCATTTCGGCTTAGCATTTTTTCTCTTGAATTATCTAGATAATTTTCTGAATTCACCAGCTTCCCTTGATTATGAAATTATATTAAGCAAACCTTTCCTAAAGTAGTCTCCATTTCTAGATGCATAATTTTCTGCCCAATTGGCAAATTACAAGCCTGACTAATATTTTCCTAAGAAGATATGTTTTCTAACTATACAGGTTTAATGACCAAGAAAGCCTAGGGAATATTGTAATAGGTATAGCAAGAACTGTTTCCTGAAAGGTGTTCCTTCTTGTGTCATTGGGTTAAATTGAGGCTTTATTGTATGGATTAATTTGATTCAGATTCTTTCAATCCTCATGTCAGATTTTTATCTGAATTGATCACAAAGCCTTTTGACAAGTGTCATCTTCCAAATATATTGCAATTCATGACATTTAAGGGACTTATTGACCTGGAAAACTAGTTCCCATTTTGGGGAGGATGCTAGCAGGAAAGATACCAGTTTCTTTAAAAAATATGTTATATTTGGCAGATTTTCATGTTATTTTATATAAATATTTATGTTTGTATATATACATATCAATAAATAAGATATTTTGTTGAAGTCTAATAATATATCCTTTAATTTTAATACATATATAGTATATCTCATTTAACTAGAATGTTTGATGAAAAAGAATACATATTGATACTTTTTTTTGCTTATGCCTGATAGATATCCAATTTTAGAAATAATATTGATGAAGAAAATGATTTTTTTTTGTATCTACAAATGATTGAAAACACAGACAAGTGAAAGGAAATGCTTTATAGTACATTTTAATTTTTAAGATGCACGTACATTTTGAACTTCATTTTAATACATGTTCCACAGGAAGCTTATCTTCTTCTTTTTGGGGGGAGAAGAGGGAAAGGACATTTATAAAGAGAGGTAAGCACAAGATAATTTGAAGAGGAAGAACGCATTAATAGCTAAGAGGATCAGGAAAAGCTTGATCTTTAAAGAGTTGAATCTTGAAAAAAGGGGAGAGAAGTGCCCTTCTGAGATGCAGGATTGTATGTGCCAAAGCACAGAGGTAGATAGATGGAATACTAATTCAAGAAAGAGCAAATGGGGTTGCTTGGCTAGAATGTAGAGTGAATGATGAAGAATAATGCAATAGAAATCTGCAAAATAAGGTTGGAGCCAGACTTGAAGGCTAGCTTGGGGAGTATATATATTTTAGCTTCAGAGAAATAGGGAACCATTTGATGATTCTTTAGCAAGGACCAGCATGCTTAGAACTACATTAGTGGCATCATTCTGGCAGCTGGGTGGAAAATACACTGGAAGAGGAAAAAACTGAAAACAGAGGGAAGATTATATAATAGTTTAAGTGAGACGTGATAAGGCTGAAATAAGGTATCTGTGTGTAGACATATGGTTGAGATAGAATTGATAGGCCTTTATGAATGATTAGGCAGAGACAGTAAGTAAAAAAAAAAAGAAAAGATCATTTAGAAGTTGCAGATGTATAAAAGTGGAAGGATGGCAATATCTTCAAAAAAATAATGAAGTTTGGAGAATGTATGAGTTTTATCTAATTAATATTTTATTTAATGAGCAATTTTAAAGAGTAAATATCCAAGCTCAGCTCTTTTCTTTCAATTACTTCATTACTGTGTATCCTACTCATTAATATTCAAAGTGGACCACTTCATATTTGAGTTGGGAACCTGAGGCAGAGGGTATGAAAGTATTTGCCCAAATAATGGTACATAACTGGTAGTCTCATATCCTATGATTCATACAATTCAGTCATGTGCTGCACAACACTACTCTATGAGAATTCAAATCAAAGAGCTTGAATTCTAGCAAGATAATTTGTCTGTTGTACAAGCCACAAAAAGTTTATTTTATTTATTTATTTACTTTTTGACTTTAAGGTGATGAAGACTACTGCTTTCCTTTAAAAGCAAATATTCTCAAGGACCAAGTAAATTTAGAATCTATTTAGTCACTAATTACAATAGCAAAAGGAAAAAAAAAGAGAGCCATTGGACTGCAAGAAAGCATTATATATTTTATCTATGCCATACCTGAAGGTACTCATATAAGCCATCATAGAGATATTAGGCTATTAAGTTCATTATCTTTAGGGGCTTCTTTGATGCGATGGACCTTCATGAATGTTGCACTATATTGGTCATTTGATTCCTTTTCCATCTCTTTGCTAGGTCATATTCATACTCTCACTGATTAATTGTGCATATCTTCAATGTTCTGAATTAAGGTCTATTGTGTTCCCTCTCTACTTCACTGATCTTAACAGTTCTCATGAATTCAATTGTCATTTTTATTCAGATAACTCTCAATTGTATATGTAGCACCAAAACATTATTTTATAGAACTAGGAAAAATGATAGCAAAATTCATCAGTAGGGTCAGCACAAATTAGAAGATGAGGAAAACATCAAAGTTGTAGGCCAACTAGCTGTAAAGCATAATCCTTGGCTTGCAAGATGACAGTGCTCTTATCAGTAATAGGAAAATAGAGAAAAGAAGAGGTTTTGGGTGAGGAAGAAGGGGAAGATAATGAATTATATTTCAGACATACAAAGTTTGAGATTTCTTTATGATCTATAGTTTGAAATGATGGTAATGGGGAACTAAAATTTAAGGAAAAGTCTAGATGTTATATCTACTCAATAGAAAGTAAGCTCCTTGAGAGCAGGGGCTATTTCACTTTCTTTTTATCTTTTTCCCCTTAGCACATAGTTCAATATTTTGTCCCTGTTTAAGTATTTGTTGATTTGAATTTAAATACCCATTCTTTTGAATTTGAGTTAGGTTTCTTGAGTTAGTCTATATAGATAATAAAATAAATATATGAGCTATTCTTGTACATTAACTACATTCAGAAAAGTATCACATCATAAACTATAAAAAGTACTCCTTGCCCCAGACAGATGTTTCACAAATATATTTCCTTGATTATATGAGAAGATGTGAATGATTTAATACAAATCCATCACCACTACTTGGAGTAAAGCACCTCCAAGTACATGGGTCTAGCATCATCTTCATGTAGAAAAGATAGAGCATAGACTTTATTCAAGTGGCAGTCTTGCTTAGGAAAAAATATCACCATATCATTAAAAATGACACAGCAAAAATAGCTTAAATGACAGTTTGAGGATGAAAGCCAATGAACAATCAAATTCTTGTGCATCCAAAGCATGATGATGACAGTTATATAGCCAGCAGTTAAAGCAATAATTTTTTTAAATATTAAATTCCCCACACAAGAATTTAATTGCCCCCCTTCTTGGCAATCTCAGAAGGGAAAGCCAAAAGCTGAGTAAATATAGAAACACAGTGTCATTGCCCCTGGTATAATTCAAGATCACAGTGGGGTGGAAGAGGCTCAATTGTCTTGGGACAGATTACAACAAAGAACACTGCATGGAAGTGGGTAGTCAGATGACTTTCCATCATATACAAGGAACTTGGAATTTTGACAGTTTCACCCAGAAAGATGAAAACAGTGATGGACATGATGGAATGACAGGAGAAGTTACTATCCCTATCAGCCAAATATTTGGAGTCTTCTTCAGAACCTGATCCTGAGCTTTCTTACTCTTTTCCATTTCCTATTTTATGCAGTAATTTAGTAGCACAGCAACCTTCACCAAATCCAGTGAGCTCTCTTCCTCGTTCTTATCTTGTTCCTTCTTGGCTGATCCGCAGTATTTGCCATCAATGACCACTTATTCCTACTGAATACTCTTGGTTTTTGTGATACCCTTTGTCTTACTTTTCATCTTACTAAAAGGACTGTGCCCCTGACTGCTCCTCCTCAGTTTTTTGCTCTTGTTATTGCTAGGTTGTTATCTATATTACAGCCACTATGTCTGAGTATCTCCAAAGACTCCATCCTATATGCTTTTGTCGTTAACTTTTCTCACTGGATGAACACATCAGCTCCCGTGGGTTCAGTTATCATTTCTATGCAGCTGATTTCTAGATACATTTCTCTGGAGGTGATGGGCAAAGTAGAGTGAGGAAGATCTGAATTCAATTACAGCCTCAGACACATTGTTGCTGAAGTCTTTTTGTGAACTAAAAACAGCCTGGTAGGATCTCCCTTTTTATAAATTACTTTTAAGTTAAATATTACCTTACTTCCCCAAAACAATGTTTTTCATGGGAATCTTGGCTACTCTGTTTGTGTGGGTCCTATTTCTAATCATCTTTCTCCTGCTCCCTTTTTGCCCAAACTCCTGGCTAGATTTGTCTTTTCTAAGCTCCAGGATATGTCTCTCTAAATGTTTGCTCAATCCTCATTCAAGGTAAAGATTCACTACCCACTGCATCGGGCACCAAGTTCTGAACACCTACTAAAGGACTTACTTAATCCCTTGAACAAGAACCTGAGAGATTGGTTCTATGCCCAATCAGCTTGAAGTAGTTCCAGAAGACAAGATTCTGGGTCCCATCTGTTTGAGAAAATAATGATAACGTCCAGTGCAGCCAGGTGAGTGTTAGCAGAGAAATTCTGAATCACTGTAAATAATCTACAAGCGGAGCTACTCTTCCAGGCAAACAGGGAGTAGATTTGATAGCATCTTCTCAGATTTAAGTGGATTTTTGGTTTTTAAGTAGGTCTTTTGTTCATGGCAACTTGATTAGAGGCATACCTCAGGTGGAAGTCTCTGGAAACCCTCCCCTACATCTCTTATCAAATTTCTTTTAACAACAGAGGGAAAGCTTTTGCTTGAAGGTAACATAGATTACTAAAAGATATTAAACCTCATTTTGGCCTGTCCAGCTCTTTACATAGTAGCTCACCTTCCGAGCATTTGCTTGTTATGGGGATGACCTCCACCCACTTTTCAAAAGATTTTTTTTTAACATTTGAAAGAGAAGGGAATGATATATAATAGAAACTTTACACAATCCCAGTCCATAGTCAGAACTTTAATCCCCTCATCCATTTCCCATTGTCATACATAGCGTTAGGCCTGCTCTTGAAACTATCTTGTTTAGCAAGCTCATAAAAGTTTGTTCTCCATCAAGTCCCACCTTGGCCCCTCCCTATCTCCTTCTGAATTCTTCCTTCATTTTTTGCTAACTCCCCAGACCCAACCTTACTTCTCTCCCTCCCTCTTTCTTCTGAAGATCTGGGCCACTGAAGTATCTTGCTTAATCATATATGATTCAGACTTACTTAGTCTTATTTGAATTAGGCTGTGAACTATTTCACAGAATATAAAATATCCTTTGTGGCTGTAATTTTTTTTTTAAAATTTTATTTTATTTAATAATAACTTTGTATTGACAGAATCCATGCCAGGATAATTTTTACACGACATTATCCCTTGCAATCACTTATGTTTCGTTTTTTCCCCTCCCTCCCTCCCCCCCCCCCCCCCCAGGATGGCAAGCAGTCCTATATATGTTAAATATGTTGCAGTATATCCTAGATACAATACATATTTGCAGAACCGAACAGTTCTCTTGTTGCACAGGGAGAATTGGATTCAGAAGGTAAAAATAACTCGGGAAGAAAATCAAAAATGCAAATAGTTCACATTCATTTCCCAGTATTCCTTCTTTGGGTGTAGCTGTTTCTGTCCATCATTTCTCCAATGAAACTCAGTTAAGTCTCTTTGTCAGAGAAATCCACTTCCATCAGAATACATCCTCATACAATATCGTTGTCGAAGTGTATAATGATCTCCTGGTTCTGCTCATCTCACTTAGCATCAGTCCATGTAGGTCTCTCCAAGCCTCTCTGTATTCATCCTGCTGGTCATTCCTTACAGAACAATAATATTCCATAACATTCATATACCACAATTTACCCAGCCATTCTCCAATTGATGGGCATCCATTCATTTTCCAGTTTCTAGCCACTACAAACAGGGCTGTGGCTGTAATTTTTAAAAAAAGTCTTTCTGAAGTAGTTCCTCAGAGAAATTTTCTTTTTATCCCCATTATATATTATTTGTTTCTTTAAAATATTGTTATTGAGAGAAGAGGACTCACATGTGCAAAAATGTTCATAGCAGGGTTTTTTTTTTTTTTTTTTTTTTTTTTTGTGGTGTCAAGGAATTAAAAATTGAGTGGATACCCATCAATTGGAAGAATGATTGATTTAAGTTATGGTATATGGATAAAATGGAATGTTATTGTTCTATAAGAATTGATGAGCAGAGTGATTTCAGAAAGGCCTGGAAAGACTTATATGAACTGATACTGAGTGAAAGGAGCAGAAGTAGGAGAACACTGTACATAGTAACAACAACATTGTGAAATGATTAACTTTGATAGTCTTAGCTCTTCTCAGCAATACAGTGATCCAAGACAATTCCAATAGATTTTGCAAATCTCCATAATTCTTTCTCTGGATGCAGATACATTTTGTACACTACGTCTCTTAGTTTTGCTCACTTCACTCAGCATCTGATAGACTTTTCTAAATTGCTTTCCAAATTTTCTTGTTTTGGTCTATTTGGTCTACTGATTGAGTTCATGTCATCAAACTCAGAAAGAGGTTTTTTTGGTTTTTTTTGTTTTTTTTAAATTTCAAGCTGTGGCTCCATCTACTCTTCCCAATCATTTAAGATACTAACATTGTCTTTGCCATCTATATCATTGTTGGATAGAATTTCTAGAGTTGATATTAAATGAAGATTTTTAGAGGCTTTTGCTTCTTTAAATAATTCCTCATTTTTTTGATTCATACTTCATCTAATCTGGAATTATTTCTTACTATTGACCTATTTCAACTTGTGATGCATGGTAGTATAATTTAAGCTAAGAGTATTATTGCTTTCCCCTCCCAACAAACAAACAAATAAAACAAAACCATTCTATGAAACTCTTGCTTAAAGTTAGTAAGATCTGACTACAATTTTATTATGAGTTCATATCAAAAAATAATGAAAACATTCACATTTTCAATTCCTTTCATCTATACTTGTATTTTGCCTGCTTTTTAGTGGTTATTGCCATCTGTGCTGAAGTATTTCTACCAGGTAGGATCATGGTATTTCTGATTTGTTCCAGTATATTTCCTCCTTATTATGCTAAAATCTAAAGAACCACCCACCCTATGATGTATATGTGAAGCTGATCATAGTAAAGCTCAGCTTGCAACCTTGTGCCAACCTGAATTATTCATTTAATTCTTTGGAACAATTATATCACATTGGTCAAAGTACTAGCCAGTCAGTATTGTTCTAACAACTCTTAAAGTTCTCGTTAGGTCTTTACAATTATGATCCAAATTTTAGGACACATTGAATTACTGCTATACATCAAATTTGACTGACAATTTCCTGTTTTACATTTGTAGTCTTGACCCCTTACATCATGAACCATGAGTATGACTTTGAAGGTCATGTTGCTATTATTATCATTACCATAAATGTTATTTCATCATTCATAATTTCTTTGGATCTCAGATAGAAATAATTTGAGCATGTCACTATCTTGTCATTACTCTCCCATTTATAGTATTCTGTGGATTACTATTATTGTTATTTTTAACATTGCCATCCTTGAGTTTAAGTCTATGGGGAAGTAAGGAAGGAGAAAAAGGAAAAGAAGGAGAAAAAAAATGAGAAAGAAAGGCATGATTATATATAGAAGGTTAAAAAGCCATTTGAGATTGATAACCTAGGATGATACCTTCTTAGGAGAAGCAGAATTTACTACAGCTAACCAAAAATCAAGGAATTGCTTCTATTCCCAGTTCCCTACTTCCCTTTACCAGCATCCTCACATACCTCAGCATTGTGTTTATATACACATTTACAGTTATAAACAAACACATATGTTTAACAAACAGCTGAATAACTGTTCTCATTTCACACCAGGAAGCCAAGCTCAGTTAATACTTTCATATGCTCACACCTGTGATCAAGGCCTAAAGAATGGCTTATATAGATCAACATTTAACTTTTGGTGTTCAAATATATACATACGTATAACTGATCAATTTGCTAATTTTTCTAAAGACATGACATACATATATATTATATTACATATGTAATGTATGTATATGTATACTTGTATATATATATATGTATATATGTAACATATAAATATCAACATAGACTCTAGAGAAGAGAAGGAGTAATAGTTATCTAGTCTAAACTCAATGTAAGGAAGGAAGAAAGATTTATCTTAACCTTAGGAAAATTGTTGATTTTCTTAAAATCATACAATTTATTAGTGTAAAAGCTGAGACTAAATTTTTAGTCTCATGTTCTTCAAGTCAATGATTTGTGTATTTAAATCTACATTTTCTAATAAAATGAAAGTTCCTTGAGAGAAAGATTTATTTCTTTGTTGGTATCAGCATAATACCATGCATGTTAGTAGACACAAAACAAATTTGCTGAATTATATCACAAATTCCTTCTTTTAAATGATCATATGATTAGTTGAATAGGGTAAAAGTAATACAAACTGATTTTAAAAAAATACTAATATGTACTAGGTAAGGATAAAGATATATTGCATTAATTATTTAATTTAATTTTTTTTAACAATACAAGCAATATATTTTATCTTGAAATCATCTTGAATCTTTCTTAATAGTAATATCAAATTCTAATAGAAACAAGGCCACTAAACTATATAGATAAAGTTCCCTAGAGGTTCATTATGACTTAGAAAATCTAATTAGAATTATTTAATTAAAATTAGAAAATACATAACAGCTGTATTGTACTATATTTTTATTTATTTTGTTAAATATTTTCTAAATATATTTTAATCTAAAAATATTTCTCAATTGTATTTTAATTTTGATTTATTTTCATCTTACCTAGGAATGTTGTCTGCCTCATGATGTTGGGCTCCACATACTTGACACCTCTGCTCTACAACATTGTTTACAGTTAAGTTAAATACAAATTAATATTGTCTTATTTAATTAAAGGGGGAGAGAGTATTCTATGACCAGAAAGAGAAGGAAATATAATTTTAGAGGATAAAATTACTTTGGAAATTATTATGGATGAATCTGTTTTCCTCAAATAAAGATGGTAGCAAAAAAAAAAAAACATTCACTAAAGTACATACATTAAGAATATAGCTTTCCTCTCCAGCCCCTCCTTTTCCCTATTTAATGTTATGTGCATTCTAGCTCTCATTCTCTAGTTCAGAAGCTCAGTTGTAATCAATTTGAGCTTGTAAAAATCCTGCAGTTTAAGATCTCCATAATAGTTTAGCCCACTGATGGAGCTTCTGGAAAAGAAGGCATGCTACTAAGTACTGTAAAGGGAGAAGGGAAGCTTATAAGCCAAAGGATGAGAGTGGAAATTGGGAGAATCAATCAGACTTAGTGCATGTTCTAGTTAATTGATTAATTGATTAGCTTCTAGCCATTTTTCCTTAAGTCAGGTTGTTGTTGGGAAAAGTCCCATTATTGACCTTTCAGAGTTCATTTATCAAAGCTAGGTTTATACACATTGCAGATCTTGGTTCGAGGGCACACGTATCAGCTGATGGCAGAAGCTAAGGCAACAAATGGTCAGTGGACAAATTTGAAAAGAAAAACTAAGCAATGATCCTGAAGTTAAGTACACTGGTGCTTGCCTTGCTGCAGATAAAGGATAAGGTTTTAGATTGCCTTCTACAAAGTGTATGTTAAATATTGAATCCAGTCAGAATAGAATTCAGTCTTTCCTAATCAGAAAAAATATATATTTTATTATAAAGTTTATTATAAAGATTAGAAGTAAATCACCTTCCGAATCTTCAAGCATTTATTAGGTTCCTATTGGGTGCCAGAGACTATGGTAAATCCTGGAAATATTTAAAAACAAAAACCTCAAACTGCAAAACAAAAACAAAAACACACAAATCCAACTAATCCCAAGACAATCCCAAACCCAACAATCAAACCCAAAAACTCCAAGACAATCTTTTTCTCAAGGAGCTCAAAGTTCAATAGGAAAGACAACATTTTGCCAAGAACTATGTAGAACATTCAAAAAATATATACATATATATGTATATTTATTTGGAGATAATCATAGAAAGAAGACATGAATTAAGGGGGATCAGGAGAGGCTTTGGGCATAATGTAGAGGTTTAGCTGAGGTATAAAGAAAAGTCAAGGAAGTCAGGAAGCAGAGATGAGGAAGAAGAGAATTACTGATATGAAGGACAGCCGGTGAAAACATCCAGAATTGAGAAAATGGAGATTCTTGTGTGAGGAAAAGCAAAGAGAGTGCCATTAAATTGTGGAGTACATGAAAGAGAGTGAACTGTAAGAAGACTGGAAATGTAGGATGAGAAACGTTACAAAGGGCTTTAAAAGCCTAACAGATTTTATTATCGATCCTGGAAGTAACAAGGAATGATTGGAGTTTATTTAACGGAGACATGACTTGGTCAGACTCCTGCTTTAAGAACAATTTGACAGTTGAGAAGAGGAGGAATTGGAAAGGGGAGAAATGAGGCAAGGGTACCAACTAAAAGGCTATTGTGATAGTCTATGCATGGACTTTTTTTTCCATAGAAATACATTTTTCCATAGAAAATACACATATTTCCATAGAAATACAATCCCCTGCTAAACTTTAGTAGATGCTGAAATTCCAAGTGCTGATGTGGCGTGTTCTTTCCCCATCATATTTCGAATGCCACTATGAATCGTTCCCTTCCCTTCCTTCCCCCCTTCTGTAGTTCTTTCTCAGTTTCCTATCTCACTGGGCTCGATGTAACCAACATCTTGCAGACATAAAATGGAAAACAGGCAACTCATCAGAAAAGTAGCAGCTGTTTTACACCATCACAAAACAAAATCATCACACACTAAAACCAGATTTAGCAGTTTAAAAGAGCTGCTAAGACAAAATTAGATAGAAACAAGAGTGTGGTTTGTAACTGACATTGCTTCAATCAAACCCCCTAATTCATGTAAAAACAACTTTAAAAACATTAAATGGTTGATGCTTTCTAAAGGAAGAGGAGATTTCAGTCTTTCAATTCATGCTTGAAAAAAAAATCCTCAAGATTATCTCATCATCCTTTTTAAAAACCAATTCTAAACAAGTCTTATGTCAAAACTGTGACATCTTAAATAACAGTGATGCTATATTATCATCTTGACTCCCCAGGAAACAAGGGTTGGTCAGCATGCTCCTTTTCTTTCTTTCTTTCTTTTTCCTTTTTTCTTCTTCCTTTTTTTTTTTTTTTTTTTTTTTTTTTTGGCAATTTCTCTGTACTGTATTTACTCCAGATTGAAACTAGCAAGGCATTATGCTCAATTTTGTTTACAGATGAGACATAAAACGGGTGCTCCAGGCATTTCTAAGCATCAAAGATTCCAGGCCATTTTTTCCCACAAGTTAGGGAATTGCTAACCTTGGAATCCTGCTGGTCAAATTACATATGTTGAATGGCTTTATTCCACTGGACTAAGTAATATTTTATTGCAATTTTAACATAAAATATACCACTTTTTCACTTATTATGGAGGATATAGGATGGTGAGGCACCAAAATATTCTAGAGTATTATAACCACCAAGGAGTTCGTATTTTCCATCCTAGAGATAGCTACATTTTGTGACTGAGTAAAATGGAGCCTCATTGGAGGGTGAATTTTTAAAGCATGCTGAGAAAATTGTTATTCATATGGAAGCTGTTACCTCCTTGGCACTTCTTGTATTGATACATAATGTTGATGACTATGATTTATTACTTAATCTTAAATTATCATTATTATAACTTTTAGAATTTTTTTCTCTAAATCTCTATATTTGCATTGAAAGATGATTGTTGGCTAAAACTACATCTGGCTTAGTCCAATAGGTTCATGGTTCTTTTCATTTTTTGTTTGTTTAAACTGCAATAAACACTTGTGCCCCATAAAAATCCAATTAAAACTACTTTAATAATTGAAGTTTAAAAACACATAAAAAACACAATATGTAAGAAAAAGGATATAAAAAAAAAACTTTTTTTTTTTTTTTTCTGTAGTCACCGAGTTAGGAACCAAAGGAAGCTCTTGTATGCACTTCAAGTCTAGGAAAATATTTCTGACAATCTTCTACCCTCTTCAGCGAAGCTTTTTACATTTTGTAATTCAGAGCAGCCAGGCTACAAAATACACAATGGGGCCAAGTGGAGGGAGAGGCAGGAGGGAGGCTGTGGCCACAACAAATGCTTTCTAAGGGAAGGGGAACTATCAAACTTTTACCTCATATTTAAAAATAAAACCATAAAAATACCAAACCCATGAAGATTTATATCATCTTTCTTTCTTTCTTTCTTTCTTCTTTCTTTCTTTCTTTCTTTCTTTCTTTCTTTCTTTCTTTCTTTCTTTCTTTCTTTCTTTCTTTCTTTCTTTCTTTCTTTCTTTCTTTCTTTCTTTTTTTTTTTTTTTTGTGCTGAGGCAATTGGGGCTAAGAGACTTGCCCAGCTAGGAAGTGTTAAGTGTCTGAGGTCAAATTTGAACTCAGGTCCTCCTGACTTCAGGGCTGGTGCTCTATCCACTGTACCACTTAGCTGCCCCCATCTCATCATCTTTCTTAAAAATAATTCTAAATAAGCATTATATCATAACTGATATCTTTAGTAACACTGATGTTCTGTTGTCTACAATAGCATTTGTAGCCAACCCCCTGATCTCCCATCGAGGTCCAAGTAAAGGCATGTAAATTTAAATTTCTCTGAATAAAAAAAAAAATTCTCCTCTCCTCTTCCCCCCTATCTTCTTTAATTCTACTCCCTCCTTTGTGACATACCATACTTCTCATATTGTTTACTTTTTTTCTTTAGTGTATACTTGGGATAAAATAGTAGGAAGAAAAGTTACAGAGGGAAACACTGCTTTATATCCCAGACAATAAAAGATATAGAAAACAAAGACCTAGAAATGGTTGAGAAAAATTGGAGATATGAGTGGTGTTAGGTTTTGTGGGGTTTGTTTTTAAAAGTTTTCTGACTCTTCTGTGCTACAAAAAAGTCTATATGACCATAAACCTTTTCTCTTACAAGAGGGATCAGAATAGCTTTCATTCAAATGACTCTGCTCAGCTAAAATGATCCCAACTCCACATAGTCACTAAATAGGAATGATTTCACCCACTATTGAAAGTGCAGTTCTTTGGGGGAGCAGATGTTGAACAGCAGCCCAGCAACATGGCACAACAGTTTAGGACAGGAAGTGAAGAAAAATGTATCCAACTAAAGCTGCAGGGGGAATTGAAGAAGGCAGAACATAATTACCTAAGTTGGAACTGAGCCTGGGTATTGGTGCTAACATCATTACTCTTACATTAAGAGGAAGATGTTTTTTGCTCCTAGACACAATTAGGGCCATGCCCTTAGATACCAGCAATCCTGTAGAGGAAGGTGGGGGAGAGAATTCCAAGAAGGTGAGAAGGCAGAAAGAGGAAATAAGACAGACAGACAAGAGGGCACCTTCCTTCATCAATATTCGTTGACTCTCTGTCTGCTTCTTCAATCCATTTATTTGTTGGCAGGCATCCGTATCATGTTAAAAATTCATTCTCTGACTCCAATCTGTGCATTTGCATTGGGGTGGGGTGTGATGTCCATGCATTCAGAGAAACCATCAGTGGTGTCTTTCAGATTGCTTAGAATTGGAATATCTTCACAACATTCAGAGCTGTGTTGAGAAATTCAGTAGTTGAATTTGATAGAATATTAACACAATCGTTATATTTTTTTCTATTTAATTTTGAAAAATATCCATTTAAATTGTTCCCCAAAGTCACACTCATTTTTTTTCTTTCCCAAAAGTCAACAGGATAATTTTAAATCCGTTCTCCCTTTATTTACAAGCCAAACTGTATAGATATATATGGAATAGGAGCTCACCAAAATGACAAGCTGAGTTTGCCCATAAACCTCAGGGAAAATTGTAAGCAATTTTGTGGTTTATAACAATCCCCCAAACCAAAGCTCACTTTGGTCCAATTTCAAGGTTTGCTAGAGAATCCACACAGTGCTAGTAAAAGACCTTTTAACTAGGAACAGAACAAAACTGCAGAGCAGAGACAGAGTTAGGAAGAAAAAAAAAAATCCTTGCAGGCAACTACAGAATTCAGGATCCAAGTAAGAGTTGTGGTGCCCAAAGCCTAAAGTCTTTATAAGCTAAGTATTCGATGTGGCTGCCTAAGATCATCAGCCAATATGGCCCTGAGAGAACAAATAAGGGACCTTGCCGTGAGAGCAAGGGGAAGGAAAGCACTCGGCTGAAAGATTGACTGATCTTGCTACAGATCAGATGGATGGTTCTAAATGACCTGTAAAGACATTCCCTGAGCCCTGGGCTACAACATTAAGAGCCCAGACACCAATAGCACTTCTGAAGTAGTTATTAGTGACTGAAGTAGCAGTTGTCAACTGCGACTTCAGTTTCAAGTAATGGTTTAACAGCATCAACTTGAGGAAAGGTTATATCTCTGTGTGTCTGGTGCACTGCTGACACTTAAAGGAAATAATTGGTAGATTTAGAGCAGGCAGAGAAGCCAGTGGGTAAAACAAGAAGGGCGGTTGAAAACTTAGGCCAGAACTGCAGGATTAGAGTGTGAAACCAAAGCCAAGAATTCTTCCTAAACTGTGGCATAAGAAGCACAAACAACCTGTAATCTAACCGGCCATAAAAATTCCCAAAAGATTGTTTGGTCCTGTGTGTGCGCGTGTACGCCCATGTGTTTGATATCATCTTTCTACTTTTAGCAGAGATAAAGCTACCTTAAACAAAGGTAAAGCTGCTTTTACTAAAGCAAAAGGAATTTAAAATGCTTAAGTGAATTTAAATAAACAAGTGTTTGTAAAAGGAAATTTTACTTAAAAATACTTTCCTCAGCATTTTTATTAGCATATAATATTGAAAAAAATTTTAAACCCAGCTTCCATCATCACCTATTCTTTCTTACTTTGCTCTGGTTTCTGGGGAAGTTATGGATCCTTAACCTTGTTAAGGCTGATTCCTTTACTGGTGTACTTTCCAATTTTTTAATCATTCTTTTTCTTTCTAATCTTCAATTTCTTTTTATTCAGTAGATCTTTCCTTTCCTATAAATATGTCCAAATCTTTATCATTATAAAAAAAAAGATTTAAAAAGCTTTCACTTGGCTCTACCTTCTCCTTAAAATATTGTCCTGTCTCTTATCTTCCCTTCATAGATAAACTTCTAGAAAAAGCTTTATGTCCTCATAACTTCCATTTCTTTTCAGGTCTTTTCAGCTGACAGTTCCAATAAGACTAGTTTTTGTACAGTAACCAAAGATCTCTTAAATGTTGAATACAAAGGTCTTTTCTCCACCCTCATGTGTATTTGACACCGTCACCATGTCTACTCCTGCATAATCTGCCCTCCCTGTTTTGGCTCTCTTGCTACTTATGTCGTTATTCTTTCTCAGTCTCCTTTATTGAATTATTACCTATCTATACCCCTGTCCTAGGCCTTCTTTGCTTTTCATTTCACATTTGATTTCTTGATTATAATCTCTATATCACACCTACATATTCAGCTTTAGTTTCTCTTTTTCTCTTGTGCACCATTCCTGAATTACTAAGGCTGAGCAGCACCACTGAAATGCCCCATATGCATTTTTAATTTACTATATTTAACAGCTATGTCTTTCCCTTGAAACTCACTTCTTCCCCAACTTCCCTTTTACTACTAAGAGCACTACTGTCCTAGTCACCTAAACTGTTATTTTCAACTCTTTAACTTACCTTTACTCTCCATATATAATCAGTTGCTAAATCTCTCAAATCCATCCCCTTCTCTCACACAGCCACTGTTCCATTTTAGATTCTCATTACCTCTTTCCTGGACTATTGTAGTAGCTGACTAATTTGGTACCTTTTCTCCACTTTCTCTTTTTCAATCCATTTTGTGGATAGTGATAAATTGATATAACTAAAAATATCAAAAGTGGACCATGTTACTCCTTTGCTTAAGAAATTTCAGTGGCTTCTAATAATACCTTCAGAATAAAATATATACTCTTCTACTTGGCATTTAAAGCCCTTTACAACTTTATTGTAATCTATCTTTCCAGTCTGATCTTATATTATTCCTCACGAACATCTCATTCTAACAAAATTGGCCTATGCACATGGCATTACATTTCTTACCTCCAGTTTTTACTCAGCCTGTTCCCCTTTCTCAAAATGCTCTCTGTCTTCACTTTTACCTCTTGGATTTTTAGATCTCTGTAAAACTTTGTTTGTGTCACTTTTCCCAAAAGTTCTTTCCTTCTTCCTCATTTATTGGTGCTCTTTCTGTCTCCAAAAACCACTCTGTATTTATCTGTATACATCCTTTTACTAGAATATAAGGTCCTTTAGATAGTTTTATTTTTCATTTTTGCCTTTTTATCCTTAATACCTATATAATACCTAGAACATAGTAGGAACTTAATTAAAAATGCCTTTGAACTGAATATTGGTAATTAACCTTGTTTAAAATCTACACTCACAAAAGCTACTCACTATATAAATATTTTTCAGCTTTCCTTTCAAGCCTTTGTATTAGTCTACCAATGGGCATGTGCAGCATAATCATTCAGAATGAATTACCTCCATTCATCACATAGGGTCATAAAATCAGGCTCAAAAATGTATCAATAAGAGAACCACACCTACCTGCAACAGAATAATTACATCAACCTGCTTAGATTATGGGATGATATAATGAAAAATAAATACTGATTCTGAATTAAGAGGACTTGAAGGAATTGTATCTTTGCCACTTCCTACCTGTGTGACCTTGGACAACTCTCCTTATATGTAAATTGAGGGAGTTGAATGAGATGATTTTAAAATTTGCCTCTAGTTCTAATTTTCTAAGCCAATAACAATATCTCATTTGAATGAAGACAGCTATAAAGGAAACATAAATAACATGCTAGGGGATTTTGCCATTTGTTTCCACTAAAATAATTCATTTGAATTAGAATTCATCAAAAGAAGTAAAATATCACACATTACTAGGGCCTCCTTCCCCCCCCCCCCCTTTTTTTTTTCCTGGGAATCCAACAAGAAATGGTTAAAAGGAGGGGGGGAAAGCAAGTGACATAAAAACTAATAGAAGGTTGGGTTGAATTGAACACTGGCACCTTGCCAGGGAAAGATAACCCCATCACTGACAAGGGCATCTCCTGCATCACGTGGGCTAAGCAAGTTTAATCAGGTGTACCTTGTAAGGCATTGTTATGTAGAGCAGGCTCTCTGCTACATTGAGCCAACAGAACTAAGTCTTAAATGGAATGGCAGACTATTCACCTGGGAGGTGTTAAATCTTCAGTCTATTCCTAGAGGGACTTCATGTTCCCCATAATTAATTTCTTCACTGTATGTCTCTATAACTCTACACTGTAGTGGTCATTATGAACTTGTGTGATAGCTCCTGAAGACAGCTCAGACTCCCTAAACTTGGTGGTTTGGAAGCAAATAGAGACACGTTCATTGTAGCTCTAATGAGGCTCTGACAAGAATATGGCCCATTTGTAACCCACATATATACATGCACACATACAAATTTATATGAACACACTCACAGGAGAACTGCTGATGCTGCTTTTATTTTGGCAAAGGATATACTTGTCAGACATGTCAGTTGATAGCATCCACAGAGCTGGAAGACTGAAAATGAACTGCATTGCAACAAACAGAGATTTCACAACTGAAAGCTGCTCGCTGACATTTATATTAGCTTAGTTTGACATGACCTGATGGTTTGGACTGGATGAAGAGAAACTATCTTCAGCATTCATCCACTATGCTTTTCAAGAGTTTGTGATTGTTCCTGTAAAGTGCCCCTTTCAGCCCCAGCCCATTTAGGCAATAAATCATGCAAAATGTTGCAATTCTCAACCTAGGCTCTTGTAGGGGTTTGTAGAAGGGCAGTGGTAGCGAGATAATAAAAAAGCATCAAGGTTTAAACAGAACCAGATCTTCCAAAGTCGTTCTTTTAAACGTAAGGGTAGAATGGCATCTCTTTATCTATGTATAGGGGTAGAAGTTGTACAGTGTTCTATAATCTAACCCTGAAAGTGATAGTTTGGGGTCAAATTTGCAAGGCCAGGGGAAATTTAATTTGATTCTATATATCCAGTGACTAGCATAGAACCTAACGCGTAGTAGGCCCTTAATAAAGATCCATAGTTTGAAGGATGGATTAAGTTATAACAGGACAATCACCAAGATTATTATATTACATCTGTTTATTTTTGACCAGAGAGAAGGGGTTGGTAAGGAAGGATTCTGGAAGGCATTGGAGTTTTTTTTCTCTCAGCTTCTGACTATTCCTGCCACATAGAAAGTTGGAAAGCTTTTATTAAGTTGACTGACTAATCAATCAGTTGGTTATAAAGAATATTAGTTAGAGAATTCAATTTACATTAGATAGGATGGGCCAGACAATATATCTTGGAGGTGACTGATGTATGTGGACTTCTTTTTCAGGCAGGATCCAACCATGCTTTGCTCTACTCTCTATTCCCCAAATGCCTTCTCAACAATTTTACCACTTACCTTTCTTCTCTCTACCCTCTGCTTTAAAAGCAGGATAAAATCAAATCTGTCATTCTTCCTTGAAGAGATATGTCAGTTTATTCCTTTCCCCTCACTCACCATGTCAGTAACTTTTCAAAATAAAGTATTTTTCCCTAGCCACTCCCCCCTGCCCCCCACTCCCAGTGTGTTATCATTACCTAGTGCTTTTTAGAATGGAAAGTCCTTCAGGGTTAGAACTATCTTAATTTTTATTTCTGTCTTCTCAGCACTTAGAATGATAATTCACACATAGGAAGAGAAGAGGGATTGGGGCTGGATCTCTGATTTCATTGGTGTACAAAATTCTAAATAGAAGAAATTCTTTCTACCCACACAGGTTGGCACCTTCTCTGCAATTTAAAGCCTTTACATTGAAGACAGAGAGCATTGGTATAATGACAAAAGTCATTGGGACAATAAGAGACTTGCCCAGAATCATACATTTATTATGTGTCAGTGATAGAGCTTGAATCTAGGCCCCCTTTCTGTCTTTGATGTTGACTTTTTCCCCAGTATCATGCTATCTCTCTAGAACATAATAAGTATTTAATGACTGATGTGATTGATTCATTCATGACAAGTTAGAACTTAAAATTTTATTAGAGATAATATAACCCACCTCCTTAATTTGATATGGACAAAAACTTAAACCTTTCCATGGCTAACCATGACCACTTCTTCGATTATCCTTATTATCACAGGCACAGACTCAAATAGACATTGGGAAGAAGGTAGTTTAGAAACATGATAAACAAGGAAAATTTGCTTTTTTATTTGGGGACAGATAATGTTGGTGGACAACCAAAATGATTGTCTATTCTTAAAAGTATATTTATTTATTAACTTTAGTTAAGAAAAACAGTGACTATATTTTCTGTTGTTATTCGATCCTAAATGTGACCTCCAGCATTATACAAGTGCTTAAAATTTGGTATTACTAATGAATCTCAACAAAATTAAATAAAGAGGATTATTTTGGGCCTTTTAATGAAGATGACATGTATTGGTAAATTCTACATCAGCCAAAGGAATCGAGCAATTAATTGTTCAATTTCATAAGCTAATAATAATATTCTCAAGACAATATTAAAGTATTATGATATGATATGGTATAGTGGGTAATTACCTACCAACACCAGAGTCTAAGTTCTGAGTTATTTTTCTAATAGTCGTGTCCAGTTGCATTGGGCAATTCATACTCATCTGTTTGCCTTTGTGACCAAAAGCATGACTTTATGAGCCACCTGGTCAATACTGAGGTTTCCACTGGTGGCTGGTGAAAAGAACCATGTTAGTAAGATTTATTTTACATGGCTCATTTAGAGTTTATATATAGCAATAGTTTTCAAACATTATTAGAGTGTTCATTGTTTTTTGAGAGTTGATCTTAATGATCTTAATGTTTCAAAGAGCCATGATTTCATTGGCACAAACACCCCACTCCCCCCGCCACATCCTTTCACCTTTGTAGACAGTCTTCATAATTGATATGGGTGAAAAAAAATGATTTTCTGGTGAAAAGTCATACTGAATTTAGGTATATGAATCTTTAAATGAGACATACACAAGTAGTTCCTCTGCCTATACTCACAGATTTCTCAGCTTGGTAAGATTTGAATGTAATGCTATCATATTCAAGAACCCAGGACTCCCTTCAAGTCAAAATGAGGAATTAAGCAGGATTCCAATGAGAAAATTTTAATCACTGTTTATAGAAATAATTTTATCTTTCTAGATAAGTCATTCTGGAATATGAAGTCTGTTCCATGAAATTATGTCTTGACTTTCATCTTACATTATCAGCTCACATTATGTTTTTATTTTAAAATATTTATGTCACTTTTAAATGTGAGTTCTGGGAAACTTTAAAATGTGATGCCTTGTATCATTGAAATCAGAATTGGAAGGTGTCTCAGTGCTAGAGAAGATAAATAATTTGTCTGATCACAAGTTGTGTTTATAGAAGAATCCAGTTAAATAATTCAAATTAACCTGATTCAATAAAGATATTTTAAGTCATATCAATGTATGGATGTAATTCTTGATAAACATAAATAGACCAGGCACTAAACTACATATTATAAAGCCAGATTCTAGCTCCAGCTCTGCAAAAAATTTGCTATATGTCTTTTGATATATTTTATTCCACATATTTGTATCATTATTTTCTTATCTTTAAAATAGGTATACCCATTCATTCCTACTCTCTCTCAGAATTAGAACTGAGATCAATGGGGAAAATGCATATAAAAGTATTTTGGTAGGAAAAAAGATATTAAGCATAAAATATTAATAATCAAAAAGATATTAAATATAAAGTATTAATAGTCAAGTAGTAAAAATAAGTCAAATACAGTATTGCCCAAATTTTAAATTTAAATACTGCATAGTACTTGTAAGAGATATCTTTATATATAGTTGCTGCAGTGGTTAGAATTCTGGACATGGAGTCAAGAAGATTTGAGTCACTACTAGCTAGAAACTCTGGACAAATCATTCCCAACCTATGTTTCCTTACCTGTAAAATGAAGGTGATAATAGTACTTTACTTCTCAGGGTTGCTGTGAAGATCAAATGGGATAAAGTTGTAAAGTTTTTTGCACAACTTTAAGCACTATACATAAATACCCATAAATAGTTTTTTGCTGAAAACAACATATATGTGCATTCTTGTTTTTTTAATATATATGTATATTATATGTATTATATATGTATATGTATGTATTAATATATACATACATTATATGTATTACATATATTTAATATATATGTATATTATATGTAATATATATGTATAATATATATCTATATAATAATATAGAATTTAATAATTCTATGCAAATGAATGCATCTACATAAGAGAAGAAGGGAATAAGCATTTATATAGTGTTTACAATGTGCCAGACACTGTGTTAAGTACTTTTTTTTTTTTTTTCACAAATATCATCTCATTTGATTTTCAAAATAAACTTCTTAACATAGGTGCTATTATTATTCTCATTTTATAGTTGAGAAAGTTGAGTTGTAGATTAAGCCCAGCATTATATACAGCTAGTTAAGTATCTGAAGCCAAATTTGACCTTAGATCTTTTAACCTTCAGGTCTAATCTTTTATCCATTACCTTACTAATTGTGTCATGTACATACGCCAATTTACAACAAAGTCACAGCTTAGCAAAAAGCTGAAAACATGAGAAAAAAATTAAGATAAAATATAAATGTCCAAGAAAATAGAAGGAAGAATATAGACAAGATAGATTGAGCTGTCTGAGAGACTTCTGTAGAAAAAACTGGATTATCTTTGCAGCCTGGTGACTTTGGAAGCAGAAATTTCTCCTTTATGCATCTCTAATTACCTACCTTGTTGTATCCTCACATCTGTAGGTTATGACTAACCAGGGAGTATGTTGCTATCAATGACTTACTCTGGAGGATAGGAAACACAAAAGGAAAGGTCATGGACCAGAGGAAGATGTTGCCATGTCCTCTTGTAGCAGCAACAGAGGGAACAGAAGAAGGAAACCTGGGGTCTGGGCTTTCATCATACGATGTGTAGGATGCTAGATCCAGGACACAGGACGCACAGTGAGTGCTGCTCTACCAACCTGCTCTAATTTCTCGGTCCGCTTTCTAGTGGAAGGGTGACAACATCAGAATATCCTCCATCATACTCTTAGCAGAAGCCACAGTTGGATGGACATGGGGTCTGAACTTGTTGTCCCCAAGGAAAGTTGCTCTGGGTCGGGGTGAGGGCCGTTGGCAGGGGTCACTGAGGAGGAAGCCTGAAGTGGCTCAGCTCACACAGAATCTGGTCTCTAATAAACAGGAGTCCAGTCTCAAGGGGTTGTCATTCCAGAACCTTTCACTAGCCCTGAATGGGAGAAAAATAAAGCACAGTAAAACATACTCATTTTCAAAGGTTCCAAACTGTTTACTTAAACACTATTCACAAAGGGAACCACTCGGAGTGGCAGGAAGGCAAAAAGCAGCCTGGATGGATAGGCCAAGAGGAGTTGTTCATGGTTGGCTACCTCTGGGTATTTTACTGCAATTATAGGAAATAGCCCTGTATATTGGCGAAAAGAGAAAAAAGAAATACATCTCCAAATATATCTGTTTATCGGTGTGCATGTAAATACATGTGATTTTAGAACACACATGGGTATATATATGTGCTTATAAAATACATATGCATATGTGTATATATATATGTGTGTGTGTATAATTATTGGACATATATGACACATAGGTACTTAATCATATTGGCCCCTAGAGTGGGGGCCACTCTAATGTCCTAGAGTGGACATTTGCATCTCCTTTTACATGCACAGAGTTGGTTAATTTCCCCTCTCATTGATGCAGAATGTAGTTTTGCCTTGTAGCATTAAAAGAAATATAGAGGCAAAATACAGAGGCCTGAAGGGCCCTGAGCCATACTTCCCATTCTTTCATTTCCTGGGTAGTTGGAGGATGCACATATTCAGGACAAATGAAGTAATATACCCTGTCTGGAAAGAAGGGTCTGTTAGCTAATATTTAGCTATTAGTAGCTAAATTAGTAAATTAGTACAGTTTGTACTCTTAGCAGGTGCTTCAAAGTCAAAAGTATTAAAGCTTATTATTTTCTGATCTCTACTTTGAAAGGTGCTCTCCCCACCTCATTCCCCATTCTAATTAAGTTTATAGTCAGTAGTAGAGCTGTCAAGATGAGCCCATGAAGCTTATTGCTCATGGGCCATTCCAACTAGAAAGAAATAGGACATGGCGGTGGCCTTCTCATGTAGAATCAATGATACATTTCTCATGTTTAAATAGAGTAAGTAAATTAAATCTCACATCTACTATATTTGTGCTGTTTTGGTCTTTCACAAAGGAAAAAAAAGAGAGAGAAAATAATTAACAGGGAATATAGTTCCATGAAGCTCTGCATTCCATATCTGCTGAATTAAAGATTGAATTCATTGATTTGCTTATTCATTCCACAAATATTTATTGAGTCCCTATTACGGCTGGTGACTTTGCCATTTTTGGCACATATCTGTTTTTGTTTAGAACATGTATAAATCTCCACAAGATTGTTTACATCCCAGCTAATCACACACACACACACACACACACACACACACACACACACACACACATATGAAAATTTTGTTTTAAGATTTATTTCATATAACAAAATTCAAACAAAATAATTGGAAAGACAAAGAGTTACTGTGATAGATTTAGCCCATCTAAAGCATGTATTTAAAACTTCAAAATGTTTTCTAGAATTTTTATCTGTTCTTTTCTCAAATTATATATTTAGTGTATTCTCTATTCCAGATAAACTGCTACTTTTCAAAATTTAATGAACACATTTTCCCTTTTAATTCCTCTATGCCAGTGCTTAGGGCACTCAGTTCTTATTCCCACCTTTAGAAATCTTAACATACTTCTAAATTCAGATAAAACAATATTTTTATGATGTTTTCCCTAATAAAGATACATTATAACAGAGTGAAAAAAACCAGTGGATTATTAACCAGATGATTCATGTTGTAATCAGGAGTATGTTGGTATCATCTTGAACCAGCTCTGGAGAACCAATTGTTAAAATTTCATCATAAATATTTGCATCTCAGAAATCAGAAAGTGTTACAAATCAGTGTTTGAGCTATTATTGTATTGTTTGAACTTAAAAAAAAAAAAGATGGAAAACTATTAAAAATGCACATTAAACTTTAAAGTGTTGTGCATGCATTTTTTTCCCAGGGAATCAGTTGAGCATACTAATAGTTCTAGGTCTGCCTTCATCATTTTCCATCTGTATGATCTTGGTGGATTCAATTAACCAACCTGAATTTCAGATCTCTCATTTGTAATAATGATGAATGAATGAATGAATGAATAAATAAATAAATAAATAAATAAGGAAATTAGACTAGAGAATTACGATGTGATTTGAAGATCTGGAATTCCAAAAGATAGCAAGTCAACTAAACGGTAAATAATGTTTCCCTCCTTGGAATTGCCAGATACCTCTATTTGGCCCCCACATCAGATTTCTGTGAAAAGTAAATTTATGCAGGTATGAATAGGGAATTCAGTCTTTGTTAAACTTGTGGTATTATAACATAGCAGATGACTCCTCCATGTTTTAAGGTATACCCTGTAGTTTTGTTGCTTTTAAACATAGTAATATACACTATATATTTCCATAGGAATATTCACAGGATAAGAGAAAAACTCCTTAACAGAAAGGGAAAGGCACTAACACCTGTCCTTCAGAAACATTTTTATCTGTTGTGAAGAAGTTATAATGCGCTAGAAAGCAGGGGTAACTTAAAAATAATGGTGGCAATTCTGCTCTTCTCAATAAACTGCACTAGCTGAAACCCCAGCATCGTGATCTACAGGGGCTTATTGGTCATTTTTTTCTCCCTGCTCTTCATCCTCATGTCTCTCTGCTTTCTGTATAAAGCTCTATGTGTTCATTGCCATGGTGGAAAGGGTTATTGTTATTGTTATTGTTGGTGTTGGTGGGGGGAAGAGAAGTGGGGGGAGTAGAGTGACATTCTAAGGGACTGAAAGCAATGGTTATATATAATACAGACTCCATGTGCTCTGAAAGCAATAGTGGAAACCTTAAAACATTGGCCAGTTGGACCCTAGTGATACTACTTAATACTGTCAGCATCTAGGCCAATGTGATGAAAACTTCTTAGAATTTAAGAAATAAATTGGGTAGCAGAAGGTTTCAGGCTAATCGTAGCTGAAACTTTCATGGTGGTCAATTTGAGACAGAGAATAGCAGTGCTACCTGTTTAAGTGTTCTCTGTCTCAAATTGATCACCATGAAAGTATATATATACTTGCCAAAGTATATATACAAGTATATATATACTTGCCAAATACTTTTCTGTAGATGTGTATCACCAATATGGGACAAAGTATAAGTGTAATTATAGATTGAAGATCTTAATGTTCCTATTGTATATTATTAAGACACCACCAACTAGAAGTAGAATTTTACTATTTATAGTCAAAGAGTTGATACTGTTTTTTATCTATAATATATATTCCTCTAAATTATGTAATGACATAGGTCAATGCAGAGTAATCTTGAATAATAATTCCATTCTTGACTATGTTAGATGAAATGAGAAAAATTGTACAGCTACTAAAATCTGTAAATGGAGAAGGTACATGAAGCCAGGTAACACTAAGAAATTAAAAAATATATGTCTTGAATGATTTAGAAAAAAGAAGATAGGCATACTCAGGGTATAATTTCAAAACTCTGTTTTTTTTGTTATAAAACATAAATCTAACTAACAGACTATCACAAAACAGAATGATTAATAAAATCTCATATGCTATAGTCATCATGAATGAGTATAGCTTCCAAAAACATTTGGCAATGTATAAAAATATCTTAGAATCTGTACACAAAACCATATTCTGTGACCATTTTCTTGGTAATGACTATGGAAAAGTAGATCTACATAAGAGTACTTAGAAGGAACTGTTGAAAACAGACACTCAAATATAACATTATTATCTAGTCATAACACACAGAGGAAACCATGAGCTTCAAGATCCTTGATTTAAAAACAATATTTTAAAAAGCATAGAAAATTGAGTTCCTATACATGTATACAAATATATTTATTATAAATTTCACATGTATTACATACATAGCATATATATGTAAATGTTAGAAATTTCTGATATCTTAAAGCAATAAAAAATAGCAAAACCCAAAAGTTTAAGGTTAATACAATCATAGAATCAATAATACAATCGTAAGAACAAGCAATTCAATATCAATTTTTAAAAAAATTTATATCATAGGAGACTTGAATAATAAAGAAATTAAAGGAGAAAGAGAATCTCCCTGAAAAGAGAATGTGAACAATTTATGATCATCTACATGTTCAAAAGAAATCCATCATAACAAAAATAAAAATTGAATCACGTAAAAAACATAAATCATGCATACTGTTAATTTAATGAATGATGAAAGTTATGTCAATGAAGGTGATTAAAACTAGCTTCTCTGAAAATTTGAAAAATTGAAGTTCTAGATAAGTTTCATAATTATTGGCTCAAATGTTTCATAGGGAGGCATAGATTACTTAAAAAGTATATTTTGTTTTATTTTGTTTTTACCAGTTTCCCATCTGATGCAAGCCTGATTTTATTTAAGAAATACCATATATTTATTACTAAAAAATGGCAATAAAAATGACCCCTTCAAATAGAAAACAATTAAATATCTCTGTATTTTATACAAAACAATCACATTTTGTGATGCTCAATAAAAAGCATTTGGGGAAAATAAAAATATATGTGTATACATATACAGGTACAAATACATATACACAAATATATATTGTCTTAGAAACAAAAAAGAATGACTTTTAATAACAGGAATCTAAAGAAATACTTTTTATTTGTTTGGTGCTTAGTCAAGTCATCCTAAAGTAGTTTAACATACCATTTTTATTGATTTGTAAAAATATTTTATTCATTTCCATATCCATTACTTAATCAAATGCTTACAAATATAATCATCTACTTCATCTTTCTTCATCAATAAGGAAGCTTTCTTCAATTATATCAAAATCCAATTTGGTCTTGATAAAAGTGAAATTCTTACTATGAATAGAGATGTAAAGCTTTGAGGTTGAATCTAGATTATCAAATAGAAATATTTTTCCAACTTGATTCTTAAACAAATTTGATCTTCAAAAGATAAGATGTATTAGTCATAAAACTATCAAGAAAAATGTTGTGACTTTGTAAATTTAAAAAAGTGGCTTTGTATATTAATGACAAGTCAAGTTTCAATGGGAAGAGAACATTTATAGTTATGAATAACTTTATAATACCAATTCTAAGATGTGCATTTTTGAATAATAAAATTCATGACAACAGATTTAGAAAATATCCAAACAAAAATAAAATATTGGCAAATGTTAAAGAGAGTTTATTCTTAGATAACATTTTCTGAACAAACTTTATTTTAAAAAGACAACACAGGCTAACGATAACTGAGCTTTGTTCTATTATTAGCCTGTATTGTCTTTTTAAAACCACTAGATTAATTATCACTTTTGTCACTAAAAATAACTATTAAGCAAGTTTGTCTGTTTTGATATTTATATTGTTTCTAATAAATTGAAGGCAATACTATCTGATCTTTGTGTAGTGCTTTGCAAAGTGCTTTACAGACATTATTTCATTTTAACCTCATGGTTGATTGGTTGTTGTCCTTCATGCTCAAAGAAGACCAAAATGATATACTATGTTGGGGTCAATGCATAGTGTATCTGATTATGGCTGATAAGACTAATATGTGCTCAGAAGGCTCTGTCATAGGTCTGACACAAATAATCCATATTAATTTTTGGAGTTCAGATGTCTCTAAATTTGTACATCTCAAGTTCCTTTTGAGCTACTGAAGTTCTGCTTTGTTCACAGAACACAGCATACCATGCTGGGCAGTCCTATGCCAGTATTCCCACATCTTAAAATTAAATCCAAATTTCTTTAGAGAGATTTTGAGAGTGTCATTGTATCATTTCTTCTGACCTCCATGTAAGCACTTGCCTTGTGTGAATTCTCCATAAAATAGTCTTTTAGACAAACATATGTTTGAAATTTGAACAACACTATTATATTTGCACTTTGCACAGTAGAGTTTGAATGCTTGACAGTTCAGTTCAGGAAAGGACTTCACTATCTTGTATCTTATATAATCAGGTGAGCTTCAGAATCTTATTTTATATTTATCAGATGGCTAAATTGATTGAAAAGTAAGTGACAAATGTTAAAGGTGATGTAGAAAAATTGGAACATCAGTTCATTGTTGGTGGAACTATGAATTGATTCAACTGTTTTGGAGAACAATCTAGAATTATGCCCAAAGAGTTATTAAATTGACTATAACTTTTAACCCAGCAATGCTACTATTAGATCTGTTTCCCAAGATGATTAGAGAAAAAGGAAAAGAATCTATATGCATTAAACTATTTAGAGCAGCTCTCTTGATAGTGGCAAAGAACTGAAAATTGCAGGGATATACACCAAATTGGGAATGGCTAAAAAAGTTATGATACCTGAATTGTTACAGAATACCATTGTGCTATAAGAAATGATGAGCTTGATGATCTTAGAAAAACATAGATAGACTTGCACAAAATAATGAAGAGTGAAATAAATAGAACCAAGAGAACACTGTATACAGGAATAATATTTTAAGAACAACTTTGAGTGACTATATCATTTTGATTATATAAATACCCAAATCACATCCAAAGGACCTATGAAGAAAAATTTTGTCTATGAACATTTTGTATGCATCTGTTTCGATCTTTCCTGTCTCCATAGAAGCTTTCTATGGTCAAAGTTCTTTTCTGTTTCTTGCTCATTTTCTTTCCTTTTCTTTGGTATTTCCTCTTTTTTTAATTTTTTATGGTTGAACTCTATCTGGGATAAAGGGTTTGCTGTCTCAAGCTTCCTGTGCTGCTCTGAGCCTTGGCTTCGAACACAGGTGCCTTGTGTTTGCAAGGAATAGCTGTGGCTGTTCTGTTCAGGAAACAGCCTTATTTCCCAGTTTACCTTCTAAGCTGGGACTAGAAGTTGCTTCACTAATTTGCTTCTCTACTGAGCCAGGACTGAGGGTCTTAGTTACTTATTTGCTGTGATTTCACTGGTTTTTCCTAGAGTCTGTCTGAGCTAGGATGAACACCCTTTTCACCCCAGTGAAAATGACCTTTCTTGAAGTTTTTCTAACCTATCTTTAGCTGGAAAGAGGTTTTTTTCTGTCAAACTCTGATCAGAGACTTGAGTTCGTGTGGTTTTCAAGGAAAATTGGGACAACTTGAGCAACTTTGTGGCTTTATTCTGCCTTTTTGGCTCCATCCTTGGAAGGCTTGTTTTATTTAAGTTCAGAATAAAAGAAATAAAATTTTAATTGAGAATTTTTGTAAGATAATTCAAACAGAAATGGCTCAGTTTCCTGGAATAATGTCCAGATTTCACAGCATAAAAGAATGAAGTCAGCACAGCAGCTCTGCAGATCTTCAGTTTGGTAGGTCACCTAATACTACTACCCTCCCATTCTTTCCTTCAGTCTCTCAAATACTGAGCTAGCTCTGGCAATACGTGTTCAACTTCATTATCTATATGGACATCCCTGGAAAGCATACTGCCAAGATAAGTGAAGTTATCTATAGCATCTAAAACTTCATCATTTGCTGTAACTGCTGGTTCCTTATGTGGATGGTATAGTGCTGGCTGTTGGAAAACTTCTGTTTCCTTAGTCTTAATTATCTGGCTAAAATTAGTACAAGCAGCAGAGAATCAATTCATAGTTGTATCTCAATGTCAGGGACTACATTGAGTGTACAATAATTTTTGAATTAAAAAGTTGCACACTAACTGTCCTTCCAAATTAGTCTTGGCTTGTACCTTTTTAAGCTAAATAATTTCCCATCACTGTGGTAGCTGACTTTAATGCCATTTTTGTTTTTGAAAGGGTCAGATGACACAGTTGAAAACCTTAAGCTATAAAAGCATTGCAACAAGCCCATAGTCTTGCTTCACTCCATTGGTGACTGGGAAAGCATGAGAATATCACCCATTACCCAGAACCTAAGCACGCGAATTTATTTGGAACTGGCATACAGTGCTGATGAACTTTGGGCAACCAGATTTTGCAATGACCTTCCACAAATCCTCATGACTGACAGTATCAAAGGCCTTTGTCAGATCAATGAATGTTTGTGTAGAAACATAGTTCTCTCTTGTGCTACTGGCACTTCTCCTGGATTTGTTAAATAGCAAACACCTTGGCCTTTCTTGGCCACACTGGCTCTTGAGTAGATGATCATCTTCCAAGTAAAGGATCACCTGTTAAGGAGAATTGGCAAGAATCTTGCTGGCAATGACTTAGAGAGATATCCCACAGTGATCATCACAGAAGGACCTCTTTCCCTTTCCTTTTTTTAGAGATAGATAATGTAGGCATGTTTGAACTTCTGAGGAATAACTTCTTTTTGCCATATAACAAGGAGAATCTTTGTCAGCATTTGCATGAACAGTGGCTCCCCTGTCTTGTAAATCTCAGCTGGAATAAAATGATTACTAGGTGCTTTGCCACATGAGAGGAGCCTAATGGAGTTCAAAGTCTCTTCTTCAGCTGGAAATCCATCTAGGGAGGCATAGAATTCAATCTGAGGCATATGATCAAAGGCTTCAATATTTATTGATGAGGATCTATTGAGAACACTTTGGAAGTGTTCATCCCATCTCTCCAGGATCATGTCCTTATCACTAATCAATATGGCTTCATCAGTACAAAAAATGCTCTGAAGCAGGTACTATACCAATCTCCATTTTACAAATAAGAACAATGAGGCTTAAAAACATTGTGATATGTCCCTGGTTATACAGGGATTAAATGTAAAAGGCAGCATTTGAATTCACATTTTCCTGATTTGGAGTATTCTTAATTATCAAATGATTTGTGATATAATGCTTTTTAACTATTTCAATCACATCTCCACTATTGGGCAGTATCAGTTATCTTACTATAGTAGGATATAAGAATAATCAGAAATAACTGAAATGGAGAAATAAGCTAATGAAACTATGATGAAAGAGAATGCCATGGTAACTTTGGTGACACTGTGAGATTGTGGCATTTCTATGAAAGAATTTTTTTTCACTGAGATGTTGCAAAGAAACAGTATAACCCAGAGGTACAGGTAAATGCATTAGTAAAACAATTGAATTGGGGAAAAAAAGTTCAACCTTTTTGCTTTTCAATTTGCTCTACACTTCCTAATTTACACTTTGCGCTATGCAGTATGGGTAATTCAACTTTCCTGTCAGCTATTATAGACCCCACAGAAATCAAATTCAGCTTTTCCCACTGCCACTCTTTTATCCTCATGTTCTTCCTAACAGGATATTCCTGTCAAGAGAAATGATGCTTTTGTCTAAAATGCTTCAGTTTTGTCTCTCTTTCTGACTGAAGGAAAAGATTCCTGTGATATATTTCTGAAAGGAGTGAGGAAAGTGAAGTGATATTTCTTATCTTTGAGTCTCACCCAGAATAGATGTGACCCATGAAACAGTTCATATAACTCCCTAGAATAGCACACTACAATTGCTTATATGGCCAGGGAAGACATTTGGGGGTGAGAGCCCTATTCGTGCACCACTGCTTCCTCTCTCTAACGTTGCTTAACTAGGAAAAGGCACCCAAAGGATATCATGTATCTCTGCCATATACAGGAAGAGCAGGAGATTGCCAAGGTATTGAAGACATCTGGAAATTAGTGATTGGAACTAGTGGCCAATAAGAGAATGAAGTGCTTGTGGAATGTAGCAAATAGACACACAGTTAAGTGAGTATAGGACTCACCATTGAGAAACCCTGGTTCTGACATCGTTTCTTTTTATTAACAACATAGGTGATCTAGATCTAGAGTAAATCATTTACTTCCTAAGTCCTAACCCTCTCAAGCATTGATGTGAAAAGAAAATGAAATAACAGATATGAATAAGTTGTGAAGTACAAACCATTATTATTAAACAATTACTTTTTATACTCACCATAGTGAGTTGCGTCTGTACTACACTTTTATGCCATTTTGTTAGCCTCTAGTATAGTAGTCATATTCAGTAGACACTTACATTTTCAATCTTTTTCTTCTAGAACGGGCAGAAAATATAAACCTAATTTTCACCAAACCTTTTCTAAACAGACTGAAAGAAATAGATATATGAATTATTGTTGCTTCCTTCTGTTTTATTAAAATAAAAAAAATCTTACTAGTCTATAGTCTTTTACTCTGAACTGATATAAAATTATCACTATTTATAAAGTGGGCTGAATGTCCCCTATCCATTGTAGCAGCCAACAAACCATTCATTTTATTATCAGAATACATGATACATAGCCCATGGGTAGCATCAGACTAGTCTCCTAAAATTCAGAGAAAGAAAAGGTTGATAGAGTCAGTCCCTTCTGAGACAAATGGAAAAGAAATTGTTTTGGGGTGGGGTAGGAATGGAGTAAGGTAACATATGTGGAATAATCTAAGACAAAAGATAAAGAAGAAAAATAGAGATTAAGTTCTTTAAATAGTTTATTCTGTGAAAAACTCCCAAGATATAATTGAGCAGTTTAAGGACGTGTAACACGTAAGAGAAATTTTATGAAAAATGGGTTGATAAGAGACCTAACTTCAAGCCTGAAACCTTTCTCAGGGTCAATGATTGAAGCTCTTTAGCACCATTAACTGGGCTTTTGCTAATAAAGCTTGAGTTTTGACTGTTAAAGAGTTTTAAGCTATTCAATAAAAGTCCCTTGTCATGTTCATTTTCCAAAGGATATAATTTCCCATCCAAACTGTAACATACCAACTTTCAAAGGAAGCTACCGTGGGTAGGTGGTGATGGCAGTGTGTTTCCTAACTGGTGATTAGCAAATTTATTGCATGATAAACCTTTTTCAGAGCATTTTTGAAAAATAAAAACATGCTTCATCCCAAGTAATTAGTTGCTCTTTACCTCCAACAAACTGTAATTTTTATTCCTTTTACCCAAGTCCATTTATTAGGAAAGAGAGCTGGCAAGCATTTATGCTTTTGTGTTTATCTTGCAATGGAAATATGGCATAAAAAAGCTTGCTATGAGAATTCTGAATGCTGTTATATTTTAAAATCCACATTAATTATATATCCACTTATTCTTCAAAAAGAAAGAATTGTAGCAGGGTGTGTGTGTGTGTGTGTGTGTGTGTGTGTGTGTGTGTGTGTGTGTTGGGGAGGGGAGTTCATGTATAAATTGCCTCCCAAGGACCCCACTGAAATTTCCATAACATTCACCACATGACACTGATGTGTGAAAATTGACATGAAGATTTGAAAATTGGGACTGAGGGAGCCCAAGCATAAAATAACTTCAATTTTGCGCTCTCTCTGTCTCTCAGAGGAATAGCACGTAGGACTGACCAACACAACACAAACAAGCGAAGGGGAAAAAAAAAAAAGCCAGGGAGAAGGATAGGAGTTATTAAGGAGAAAACACACTTCTCACTCAGAGAGAGAAAGGATGATCAATGGATTTAGTCACAGAGAAATCCAAGCAGAAAATTGCTGCTGTTTTTTATCTGAGAGGCAGAAAGTTTAACCAAACCAGAATTCTCAACTCTAAGGAAAGCATCTGGGACTACCTGGAGTCTAAAGTGGTAGTACACGGGGTCTGGAACCACAGGGAATATCGCACCATACCCTAACTCTTCATTTACTTAAGCAATGTATTTTTGGTGGAAGGTTGCTCTGGATGGCTATATTCACTGAGATTTCATTTCAGCACAACAATTTCAAAAGAATGTTAAAAAAAAAAAAGTCAAACTCCTAGTTCTAATGTCGTTTCTTAAATGAATAAGAATCCTCTCCCTGGTGTTCAACATAAAAGTTATAATTACTTTCTAACAAGAGAACAAACTCCTCTGACCTCTTATGAATGGCAAATTAAGGATTTATTGAAAAATGGAATCCACTACTCATTCTTTCCCTGATTTAGATAAGCCAAAAGTCCCTGTCATTATAACATTTTTACAAATATGCCATAGAAAACTAAGAAAAATGAAGAGAGGGAAGAAAAATCTCCTGATTTGCCTTTAACTCAAATACCCTGGGTTATGTTTAATAAAGTAAGATTGAAAAATCAAATTTATAAGTAACATTGATATTAGTGAAAATTCCCTCTCCACACCTAAAAGAATGAAGCCAAAACTATTTCTGAACAGTATTAGAATGTTCATTTGTAGTTTAGAAATTATCAGATCCTTCCATGTTGTTTTAGGATCATAGATTTAAAGCTGAAATAGATTTTAAGAGGCCATAGAGGCCAATCTAACCATGTCATACATGAAGAAATGGGCACAGGGAAGTTAAAAAAAAATCATCTTTTTGCCTGGTAAAAGAAACTTTGGGGTACAGAAGTTAAAGTTTTTGTTTGTTTTTTAATTTGGCTTTTAATCAGTCCAAGGTGATATTTAAACTTATCTTCCTATTTCTTAATCCATTCACTTCTCAGGGTCTCTTTTCTCAGGTATAAAATGAGGGGTTGAATTATATGATCAGGGATTGTAAATATGAAAAAAAAAAAGGACTATAATAATAGGGCTAGCTTGATTTCTCCTGATCAGATAGATTTCTTAGTAAGCACTTATATAAGATAAATTAAAAGTAACTGATAGAGCCCAACAGGCCAAAGTGTGAGGAGAAGAAAGGATGTAGTCAGTTATTGCAATCATTTTCCACATTCCAAAATTCTCTTCCCTAATTACAAGTATCTACTGCCCTTATGGAGCCCTTTTCTCTCCTTTCAGGGAAGAAAGCCATCTACTAATACATTATACTTTCTCTAAAAATATTTTGTAAAAGGGATAACTTTTAATCCTTAATATGAATGCATTTATCATGAAAATGCTGGACTAAATACTGGACTGAGTAGCCAAATACCTGGAATCTTACTAAAAACTCTGGGATTCAAACTACATACAAGTCCTTTAACCCTTCAGGACCTCAGTTTTCTTACAAGTTTTCTAAGATGTGGAACCTAAACTAGAATACAATGATTTCTCTTCCATTATTAGCATTATGTGATTCTGTGACTCTAAAAAGAAGAAGCATAATAGAAATGGAAACCTTCTAAATCCACCTAGATGATGCAGGCTCTTCTTCCTAACATCTAGCTCCTGGCTTCTCTGATTTTTTTTTTTTTCAAGCCTCAAATAACATTCCACCTTCTGCAATAGGCCTTTCCCATCTCTTATGAATCTCAAATACTTTCCCTCTGAGATTTTCTTCCATTTATTCTAAATATTTACATATTGTCTTCTTCACTTTGTTGCCATAATCATGTGCTGTGTGATTTATCCAAAGTTTCCCTAACTTTAAAATGAGAGAGTATAGTGAAGGTCCTTTCTAATTCAATTTTTTTTCCCCCTGAGGTAATTGGGATTAAGTGACTTGCCCAGGGGCACAAGCAGAAAGTGTTTAGTGTCTGAGTTCAGATTTGAACTCAGGTCCTTCTGACTTCAGGGCTGCTGCTCTATCCACTATGCCAACTAGTTGCCCCCCTTTTCTAGTTATAAATGTATAATCTTCTTATTAGTTCTATTCTCTAACCAATTAGAAAGTTCCTTGAGAGAGGATCATTAATTTGTAATCAAGTTGGAGATGCACTAAAGGTTTAAGATAAAATTAATACTTGAAGAGGTCTGCCTGACTTTATAGATTTTTATGTCAAAAGAGATGAGCAGAATACCATAAGGTTCCCACACCAGTATTAATGGCCACACATTCCCCCTTCTCAATGGGGAGAATGAAAGCAATACCTCACTCATATCAAAACAAAATGCAACAAAAGTTTATTGCTAAGCAGACTAAAATTATTTTACCACAATGATAGGGCTTTTTCTTTTCATTTTCCCCCACCTTAAACAACTTCAGGATATTGCCCAGGGGCCATGGGAGTATTTTGTTATTTTCTGTGTGAAATATCATATTCCCTAGTGGAAGCGGCAAGATTGTATTACTGTCTAGTGATTCTCGTAGTTGACACAACAAGCTGTACTGGTGACCTCAGGACTTGGGACTGCATCTAAATGTGGGGCTTTTGTGCCAAAGGATCCAGAAAAGCAGAAAGATTGGAAGGGGACATGGCAAAAGAAAAGAACTTCATTTATGTAACCCTAAAGTGGAAGAATGGAATCATTCAAAACTCTAGTTGCTCAAGGCTTCAGCATCCTTGGGTAATGTGACATGTTGCTCTTTTATAATGCCTTATAATTTATCACTCTTCAAATACAAATTATAAGCATCATTTTAATCATGAGTTCTTTAGGTAGAATTCAACTAAGTTCTTTTCTCCCTTCTGCATAACACTGTTTTCCATTGGTCATATTAAGTCGTACAAAGAGAGATTTGGTATTTTCCTTTTGTGTTTATTTACTAATAAATTCCTAAATGGTCTTTTTTCCCTTGTGGAAGAAAAATTACCTTTTTCTCCCCCTTCTAGGGGAAGAGTGTACGCAGTACACTTAAGAGTGTTATTGCATTGAATTTCACTAGGATCATTCTCCCCAGGGTTCATTTATTTTTTTCTTTGTGGTGCATTAGGTTCGTGATTTTCTCTGCGATGATGATGTAGAAGACTGAGGGTTTATTTAGGAAGTGAATATAATGTTGGAAAAAAATACCTAAGTTGTCTTATTCTCTTTTGGGTAGCTCAGTTCTAGCATGACTGACTGAACCTAAAGTCAGTCTCAGAGAAACAAGTCAAAAAGTGTGTGTGGCACAGGGTTAAGTCTGTGGGTTCCTCCTCTGCACCTGCTCTGTGACCAGCCTAGCCAAGTCCCCTCCCTAATTTCATAAAGAGGTTTGGAAGTACAGTGGATCCAGGGGTCACTTTGATGGTCCCTGTTCAGACACCTGTGAGCTCCATATGTAGTCATTTATTATTCTGAAAGCGTGTGTGTGTGTAGGTGGACTAAGGATGAGCCTCAAAGGGTTGAGGGGTGGAGGATGCTAACTTCTCCGCCTCTCAGTCTGTAAGATACACTTCACAAAAGCACCTTGAGGACTTGCCAACAGCAAGTGGAAAAATCTCTGAATACAGAAAATGCTTTTTGAGAGACATACAAAAAAATTTGCTTTGATTTTAAAAAATCATTATAAAATGCATTAATAATTTGAACTTCTTCATGACTTAATGGCTAAGTATCTAAAAAGCCTTTCTCAAAAGTGACTAAACCTCAAAATATGCATCATTCCCATGTTAAAAATGAACAAATTTATAAATTTGAACTACTTTCAAAAATATCACGATAAGCCAAAGCTCTCACCTAATTCCATATCTTCTTTATAGCATAAAATATAACCGGATAGTAGCAGGATAAAGACTATTCCAGGACCATCTCTAGCTGAACTCCATTGAATAAAAGATGACAAGAATGAGAATCTTTCTAATATTAATTTAAATTGATACAGAAACCGAAGATTTGCAATGATCAAAGTGATTTCCTATCTGTGTCATTTTTTTTTAGGTGACATAATGGATAGAGTGCCAGGCCAAGAATTAGGAAGAAATGAGTTCAAATCTAGTCTTATACATTTACCATCTGTATGACCCTGGGCAAGTTACTACTTAACCCTGTTTGCCTTAGTTTCCTCATTTTTAAAAAAGAGCTGGAGAAGGAAATGCCAAAGCACTCCAGTGTCTCTAAATCTTAAAAGGGGTCACAAAAAGTTGGACATGACTGAAATTACTGAACAACAAGAAAACCTGTGTCTTTATCTAGTAGTATAGAAAAAGTGACACAAAAAGTTTGAGGGAGAAGAGGTCATTTGTAGTAAGCAGAATCAAGAGGTCCACTGTGTGTATAGACACATAAGACATTCAAAACTGTAACTAGAAGTTTTTGGATATAGAGTGAATACCACAGACTTTCATGGTCCACTACACAAAATATACCCTCATTTGTGGTGAGATTGGAAGCAAGGCAAAGTTAGAAGAATTCATCCCAGACTAACATTTAGTAGCTTTTTATTTTAACCATGCAGTTTTTCTAAATTGGCATTTAATTCTCTTTTCCTTATGCCTTTGAAAAACTTCAAGTGCTATGATTTCCCTGTAAATTGCACATCCTGTGACAAAGTCACTATTGCTTCATCCTTAGTTCCAGCTCTCAGTACCCTAAAGACTATGGAAAATACATGTTCAGAGACAAATTGGCCATAGGATGCAATGGAATATATAAGCAGATAAACAAGAGACTCATTTGTTTTCATGAAAAACCTGTAAAATTTTAAATAGTACTAAGTATATGTATATATGGAAAAATAGGGCTAGAGCTTGCTATTTGTGAATATATGTACTCAGGCAGGAGAATAATAACAGCAACAACAATAATGATGATGGTGATGATGAGTTTACAAAGTATATGTTCATTGATGATGATAAAGTTTGTAATGGGTACACAAATCTCAATCTGAGTATCACAACATCCTTGTGAAGCGAGTGTTATGACGATTTTACAGATGTTGAACTTCCTGTGCAGTTGGTACTAATGGCATTATTATCTCCACTTTACAGGTGGGGAAAGTGAGTTTCAGAAATGTTAAGTAAACCCTGGATAGATGCTTGCTGATGATATGGTCCCATAACTATAAGCAATAGAGACAAGATTTAAATGGAAGACTTTCTGACTTTGGCACAGCAAGGTGATACATTGGATATAGCACTGGCCTGGAGTCAGGAGGACTCGAATTACAATCTGGACTAAGACACTTATTAGCTGTATGACCATAAGCAAATCATTTAACCCTAAGAGCCTCAAAAAAAAAAAAAATCCCTCTTCCCCTGAAAAAAGACTTCCTGACTTCAAAACCATCTCTCTATTCAATACACTGGGCTTCTCCTCATATAATGTAAGGTTTTGATTAGGAAAGATGATGAAAATCAGTGAAATAAATAGGAAAGGAAAAGAAGGAAGCAGATTTTAAGCTACTTAGGATATTGTGTCCACTGACTCATTCATAAGCCTTAAAGCATTGTATAAATGAGAGTTATTCTTCATAAACCCTTCAATATGGAAATCCCAGAACATGTATATTTACCATGAGCTACATGATACTGAAGTGAAGGTTTCATGGAAAGTGTTTTCTCCTACAATCCCTACATCTTCTAACAGAGAGAATTTTTAGGGGACTTTTAGGGGAACATAATGAGTCTTCATCAATCCATTCTTGCTCAAGTAGATATGAAGTGAAGAGAGGAGATTACATTGCATTTCAAGCAGAACGTGTAAGTAAAAAGTTCACTAAAATATCCCTAAAGAAATAGCTAAACACCCCCTGAGTTTCCTTCAAACCTGGATACCCAGAATTCAAAAGGAATTCTTAAAAGGAGTAATGAGACAAAGAAGAAAGAGAGAAAGGGGGGAAAACAGAAATAAATAAAGAGCCTCTCTCTCCTTGGATAATCCATTTACTACAATTATATCCAAGGAAATAAGCTACTATGAACAAGGTAAGAAGCTGAGCAAAATAGTGGGAAGAAGGCAGGCTTCCGAGTCACGGAGACCAGAGTTTTTGTCTTGTCTCTGATACATGCTGGCTCTGTGACCAGAAGTAAATCATTTATTTTATAATGTCTGAGATAATTCTCTGGCTATAAGTTATAGTTCAGTGCCTATAGTGGAGGATGTTTCCACAATGGGAATTCCTTACATCAATGAAATCACAAATGTGCACCAAAAATTATCAGACATGGTTATAAAGGTGAAAAAAGCCATAATCCATGTGGCAAGAATCACTTATTCTACGAGGGGGAAGAGAAGACCAGAGACACATGCATAAGTATGAAACAATGTAAAATGTGATAAGATCAAGGGAAAGACCTAAACAAAGGACTAAGAAAATTCAAGAGGAACATTTTCATCTAGAGAAATATGAGAAGTTATGTGAAGAAGACACTAAGCAAAGTCTTGGAAGAAGAGAATTCCAGTAATAATGATGCTAATAATAATAATAAATAATATGTGTATATAAAATATAAATAAATAAATGATATAAATAATAAAATAAATAATAAGAAAAGTACTTGTTGCTTTAATATGGCACAAAGTTTGGGGCACTGCAGATCCTCAATAATTAATTCATCTAGTGCTTTTCCCACAATATAGGTTAAACATTTTTGTTTTAGCCATGTCCAAATCTTTGCGACCTTATTCTGGGTTTTTGTGGCAGAGATACTGTAGGGTTTTGCCTTTCCTTCTTCAGCTCATTTTTTACAAATGAGAAAACTGAAGCAAATAGAGTTAAGTGATTTGCCCAGAGTCACAGAATTAGTAAATTTCTGAAGCCGGATTTAAGCTCAGCAAGAACTTTATCCATTGTACCACCCACCTGCTGTAGGTATTATTATGCCTATTTTACAGATGAGAAAATTGAAACTTGATTAAGTGATTTGTCCAAGGTCATAAAAAAATAGTCAGAGTTGTGGAATGAGTAGCAGGTATGAGATGATAGCTTTGCAGGAATTCATAAATAATGGTTGGACACAATGCAGAATAGATAATATCATATAGTCTAGAATGATGCAAAAATAGTATTATTGATAAAAGGAATGGCAGGAAGTATGTCTGAAAATTTAGGAGCTAAAATGTGGAGGGCTGTAAATGCCAAGGCAAGTGTATTTTATTCCATAAGCAAAATTGGACTTTGAAGAATCTGAGCATGGAACTGACTTGGTCAGATGTCTGCAGTAGGACAATTATTTTGTTAGTTATGTGAAGAACAGAATAAAAAAAGGGCAGTGGCAATGAGTTATGAATTCAGGAAACAGTTATGAAAGCCATGATGAAAGGTAAATTGGGTTTAAACCAAGTTGTTGCCAGTGTAAATAGAGTGGGAAGAAAAAGGAAAGAGATATTGTAGCAGTGGAATAAAGTACTTGGCTGTTGAATGTGGAGAGAAAGACTGGTGGATTCCTAAATTTCAAGACTGGGTGCCTACGCTGATGGCGCCATCTACAGGATCTTATAATTGGGATGAAGACAGTCTTTGTTCAGGATCTATTGAGTCTGAGATACAGATAAGACATCCAAATGGAGATGCTTTTGTTCTATCACTCCCGGCTTCAAAATTTTTTTCAAAGCTCCCAAATCTGGCTTTCAAAGTCTTTGGTAGAGTAACCCCACCATTTCCATTCAATCTTAAAACAAAAACAGCAACAGCAACAACTACACATCTCTTCAACGTTCTACAAAAAAAGCCATAGCTGTCCTGTCTCAGTTCCTTCACTTTTGTTGCTCCTGCGATCGCGAATATTCTTGTCAGTCCCTTGTACCTATCCAGATTCTCTCCATTCTTAACACCCAGTTAAAATTTCAACTTCTCCATGAAGACTTCTTTTAGTTCTCTAGTTCGTAGTAAAATCCCCTTTCTCTGAACTCCCCCAGTACTTTGTCCATAGTGCACAACTTGGCATGTGAATCTTGTACGCATATTATTATTATCTCATCTGTGTTAAACATGCCTTCCAAATATATTACAAACTCCTTAAGAGAAACAGCTATGTTTTATACTCCTTTTGTTTCTACCATAGCATCACCATCGCATTAAGCATGGAGCAGATTCAGCATAGACTTTCTGTTGGCATTTTCTCCTATTCCTTTCACTAAAAGTACACATTCCCTAAGGCTCAGATCTCAACCATCTTCCCTCTATAGATAGTCACTTTGTTAACAAGTAACTGAATCCACTTCTTTTTTTTTATGCATATGGCTTCAAAAATTATATAATACAACCTAGGGCCCCCTTACATGTGGCTTTTATTTAACATTACACCTGATTTTATGCATGTTGTTGATATGATTCAACAGACATTCAAAAATAAATGTATACTCTTTTCTCAAGTGTTCTTTTTGGGGCACTTAGATGGTACAGTGGATAGAGTGCTGGGCCTGGAGTCAAGAAGATTCATCTCAAGTTCAAATCTTCATGACCCTGAGAAAGTAATTTAACTCGATTTGCCTCAGTTTCCTCATGTGTAAAATGAACTGAAGAAGGAAACAACAAACTTCAGGATCTTTGCCAAGCAAATCCCAAAATGGGGTTATAAAAAGTTGGATTTGAATAAAATGATTATACAACAAAAATCTAAATGTCATTTTTACTGATGAATAAGAAGACAAATATCCACATGTTGTTTTTACCAGTGAATAGGAAGACAAGTTAGTTCAAGATCAAAGACATTTAATTAAAACAGAATTTCAAAAGTGACAAAAAGATTTCCTCTATATAGATGTGAGCAAACTTTTCAATAGGCTACTAATACCAGCAGAAGAAAAGGCATATGAAGAAAATACATAATATAAAGTAATATCAATGGTAGAGGTCATATGATCAGAGAATGCATGTTGTGCTTGCAGAACTTTCATGTCTTTTTATAGGAAATATCTGTCCATGTCTTTTGGTAATATAACTAGAAGAACATCTTCCTCCGTTAAATTAAAATCACCTTCTCTATTCACCCATAGTACTGTTGTTCTCTACTAACATGTTCTGTATTTGTATAATGAGTAGTCTCAAGTTAAAGAATCTGCCATATCTTTGGCTTGATGTTCTCTTGACCCACTTTTAGCCTTTTTGTGATGCAAACCCTAAGCCTGCAACACCTAGCAAACCAACTAGAGAATTCCTGAGGCATTTTTTTAAGTCTCCCATTTGAACTAGATTACTCTGATCTCAGATTTCTGGATTTATTTAAGATCAAAAAATTTCTTCTATTTCATCAAATTTTATTTGTTTGTCTGTGTGTAGTCAAAACATCCTGGATACTCCCCATAATAAAATTCAAGGAGTCATGATGAGTATATTTGCTTAAACTTCCAGAATTCTCCTGATTTCCATGTAAATCAATTTGGAATAACTGAAAGGGCCAATTTGAGCTGGTGACTTCTCCTTATTTTTAATTCTATAATTCTGAATTAAAAAAAAAAATTCCTGTCGGCAACAAATTAGCCAGAGATATTTCTATTCCCCAAGTTATCTTTTTTTTTTTTTTTTTCTATGACAATTGGGGTTAAGTGATTTCCCCAGAGTCTCACAGGTGGGAAGTGTTAAGTGTTTGAGACAAATTTGAACTCAGGTCCTCCTGACTTCAGGGCTGTTGCTCTATCCACTGTACTAGCACCTAGCTAACCCTCCCCCGCAAGTTATGTTTAAGTATCAACATTTACTATTTACAGATTCCTAGCTTTTGTAATTACTGTGATCTTTATTTCTCTTAAAATATTTCTGCTAAATGGATTTTGTATTTCTATGAATGTAGACTCATAAAGCTTTTTGTTTATTTTTAAATTAGTCATGACGCAGGTTTTATTTAAATAGCATGAATCTGGATTTGCCATGCCTTCTTAGATATGATTCTGTGAGAATTGTTTGTTTCTTTTAATCTTAGAAAACAAAAGCAATTTTTGTGGGAAAAGTCCAAATGAGCTCACCTCAAAAAAGGATCTTTAGAAACATGCTGAGATAGATAGAGGATATCAGGGACAAGCTGAAGTTAAGGTAGTAATTTCTGAGACAGATAGGACAGCACCTTGATTATCAGCATTGAAAAGCATTTTCAAGGTTACTTTTAACATCAGAGAAGTAGGAGCAAATAACTCTGGGTTTCCAATCGGTTCCAGTGATTGTACTTCAAATTTACTAATCTCAGCAACTGAAAACAAAATTGTAGGGTAGCAGACACAGCACAGGGTAACCTTTACTTGTAATTACTTTAAGTGTGGGGCAGGAGAGAAGAAAGAAACCTCCATACCAGCTTTCCCAGAATTCACACTGAGTTAAGAGTGCCCCAAGGTACACAGTGACCAGATTGCAATGGGCTGCTATGTGGAAAAAGGCACAAACCAAACAGTCAATCAGGGACATGAGGTGATGTTGAAACTCAATGTTTTGGTTTGACGACTGACTTTTTCTTTGTTTTCTAACTATTCCAAGAGAGATTCCAATGAGAAATTTTAATTTCCTTTCTATAAGGCATAAATTACATAATTCTCTGTGTTGTGTGGCAGAGGCATATATGCCGTTTACCTAATTGCCTCAGAACAAGTGTATCTTTCAACGTCTGGTTTAAAAAACTGATGATGTTCTACAGTCTTGGTCTTCAATAGCTTTCATTTAAATACAAAGTAATGGGCATCTGTGTTAGAGAGGTAGAGTGGTAGAATACCAGTAGATGCTGATTTGCTTTCTTACCATTGGCAAACCAAATAATCCCTTGAAGTCTGAATAATTATGTGTAAAATTGGTATAGTAACATTTGTTGACACATTCCACAGGACTATTGTGATCAGAGTACTTTGTCTACCTTAAGGTGATTATGGGTATGATTTACCTCTCCTTCAAAGTTAAACTCAAACATTAATGTTTACATGAAGCTTTTCAAGATCGCCCCAGCTGTGAGTGTCTTTTTCCTCTCCACCCCTTCCCAAAAATTTTATCTTATATACCTTTTGTATTCCGAATAAAGAATGTAAGTTCTTGTAACTTTTTTCCTGTTGTAAGGTTTCAGGAACATTTTGATTTTGGTCTTTGTTTCATTTTATACTGCCAGACACTTAGTAGGTAATTAAAGGACTGATTATGCCTCCTAAAACCTTTCTCTGTGGTTGAAGAGCATAAAAGGAGAATAAGCTGTGCAAGGCTGCTTTGAATTTTGAAATGCAAAGGAAATTTTTGAATAATTTCCTTTTTTTTTTTAATACAAGGTTTATGTTCACATCTTATCAGAAAAAAAAACAAAAACAAAAACAAAAACAACTTTATTCCAAAGAAATCCCAGAAAACACTTATGGAAATGTCAGAATCAAACACATCTTATCCTTATTATCTGACTATTCCTTTCACAGCCCTACTTGGTGCTAGGAACTTGAAATGCCAATTCCTTGGAAAAAGAGAAATAGAGAAATATCTGTGTGCTTGAGCATCACTCTTCTTCCTTGACCTTGTGCCCATTCCAACCCCAATTCTACAGTAATATTTGTTTAAGTGTTTAAATAGAGTTGGATTTGAACTAAAAAGGAAGAATTCATACTAAAAGAAAAGTAAGGATTCTAGGAGAAGGATCTGAAGAAAATGAGAATGAAGAAAGTATTAATCAGGGAAGCATTTGACATTACAAGATACCCAAGCATTAGAAGAGGGAATTCTGATGATGAGAGAATTGAAATTCATATGGAAAGAGTCCTGGAGAAGCTGCTCCCTCTAAGCCCTCCCTTTTAAAAGTGAACTGCCAGACAAGTTTGCTCACTCTCACTTTATTTTTTTTTTCTGCTTTTAGAAGAGTTACCTTAATTCTGATCTTACATTTAACATGTAGGAGAAGAAACAGTGTCCCAGACAGGTTTCTCCTGCCTTATCACGGGGAACGATTCATTGTGATTTGTGGCAGAAGCAAAGACTGAAGTAATTTAGAGATGATGTTCATGAATCTCAACCCCCTATTTAAAAAAGGGGGAAAGGTGTACTCTGTAAGGCAGTGTGATATGGAAAACAGAATCAAAGGATCACAGCATTTGACATTCGGAAGGGACGTTAGCAGCAATCTACTCCAACACAAATACAAAGGAATCCCCACCATCATATATCCAACAAGTCAAACCAAGTTGATAAGCATTTATGAATAATGAGTTGTCCATAATAGATTTGCAATTTCACGTGCGATTGTCTTTTTTTATTATATTATTACTACACCATGGTTATTCCATAAATTAAAGATTAAATATTTTTATATGCCTGTTATGTGCTAGACACTGGTGCTAAGTCCTGAATTACCAAATGATCAGTGAGTCTTTGATTTGAGAATCACCTTTCTAGGTGAGGCATTGTACTTTTATTCAGCTTTAATTATTGGGAATGTTTTCTTGATATCAAATCTAAACTTCCACCTAATGTTCCTTCTTTTTTGGTCATCTGAGTATGACCAGAACAATTTTGTTCTATTCTCTACATAGAAGTCTTTCAAATGTTTGAAGATAACAACCCGTAGGTCTTCTCTTATTCTAGGAGAACCATTCCTAGTTCTTTCAACCTGTCATTCTATGTCATGACATCAAAATGTTTGTTGTATTCTTCTGTTTGTCAAAGTTCTTCCTAAATTATGGTGCTTGGAACTGAATATAATTCTTGAGATGAGGTCTGGCCAGGACAGAGTATAATGAGAATATTACATGCCTATTCTTAGAAACCAGGCCTCTCTTATTGAACTGTATTAACAGTCCAAGATCACCATTATATACTTCAACAATGATACTGTTTGAGGATGTATTCTGATGGAAGTGGATCTCTTCAATAAAGAGAGCTAATTCAGTTTCAATTGATCAAGGATGGACAGAAGCAGCTACACCCAAAGAAAGAACACTGGGAAATGAATATAAACTGCTTGCATTTTTGTTCTTCCTGGGTTATTTATACCTTCTGAATCCAATTCTCCCTGTGCAACAAGAGAACTGTTCAGTTCTGCACACATATATTGTATCTAGGATATACTGTAACCTATTGAACATGTAAAGGACTGCTTGCCATCTGGGGAAGGGTGGGGGGAATCGGAACAGAAGTGAATGCAACGGATAATGTTGTAAAAAATTATCCTGGCATGGGTTCTGTCAATAAAAACTTATTTAAAAATAAAAATTAAAACAAAACAAAACAAAAAAACAGTCCAAGATCATGCTGGCTTTTGGGGCCATTACATCAAACTGTTTATTCTTATTGAGCCTGAAATACACTAAGACTTTTCTTTTTTTAAGAACTGCTAACTAATTATACCTTCCCCTTCTTATATGTGTGAAGTTAAATTTTGTTGTACCTAAGTACAAGACCTTACATTTATCCTTTTTGAATTTCATCTTATTAGATCAATACCAATACCCTAGCCTGTCAAGACCCATTGTATCATAACTCTCATCCACTATGTAGCTATCCTTCTCATTTTTATGTCACCTGCAAATATGAGGAATATATGACATCTATATCTTTATCCAAGTGTTTCAATTTAATTGTTATGTACTTGTTCAGCTATTCCAACTCTTCAGAATATGGGGCATTCTTGGCAAAGCTACAAAAATGATTTGCCATTTCCTTTTCTGGAGGATGAAGGCAAACAGAAGCTAAATGATTTTCCCACGGTCTACCCAGATAGTGAATATTTGAGGCTGGATTTGAACTCAATTCTTCCTAACTCCAGGTCTGATACTCTAACCATTGAATCACAGAAAAAGCCTTTCATAGCAATATTAAATAGCACAGGAACAAGCACTTACTTCTGGAGAACTCACCACAGTGAAATAAACCATTTAAGATTAGTTCTTCTTTGAGACTAACCATCCAACCAGTTATAAATCTATCAAAGTATTAAAACAAGCTGAACACTTTTGAGTTTACTGAATCAGATTAAAATATGATCGAGATGTATGTAATAAAACAAGTAAAAACATAATGCAATATAGATGATATTAGGTTTTCTAAATCAGTATGTTTCTCATAGGAACCCTTTTCCATTTGAGTTTAACACTACTAAATTCGCCTATATCACTCCATCTTATCCACAAGAAAAATGAAAGATATTTCATCAAAATCTTTGTTAAAACCCAGTAAACCATATTCATACCATTCCTTTTATTTCCTCATTAAGTAAACCTGTTTTTAAAAGAATACAATCATTTTTCTATTTGGGAAAATGAGATTTCTTAAGAGAATATGTCACAAGTTAGGTAGTTCCCCAAATTGGAAATTTCCAGATTAAGATTTCTGGTGAGAGATTCAAATTTTTTGGAGAAAGAAGAGGATTGTCCACATGACTCCTGTATAATACCTCAGTTGAAGAATAAGACCTATGAGTAACTTGGACAATTTAGGTCTAATGGGAAAATGGCTTTTGAAGAAGCTTATTACTCACTGTCAAAGGATTATATGATAGTAACTCACTATAGACTTCTGAGTCCATCATATATTTGTGTCTCAACTCCTATGGGAACTTCACATATCACACATTTTTTCTATAAAGCAAAATAAAGAATGGCCTATACTCTATATACATTTTCTATCTTGAATACTTCAAAGAAGCTAAAAGTGCTTTCATTCACATTTGGGGAAACTGAGCCACACATCAATTCTTGTCTTCATCAATTCTCTTGATTGAAAGCAAAGATTTCAGGAAAGATGAGAAAAGTTGGGAAATTAATAGTTGTGATTATGGGAAAGATAACATATTCAAAATGCACAGACTATATGGGGGGAAGATAAGATTAGCTGATTGTTTTGAGTAACTTTTACAGGGAAGGGGGGAAAAGCATTTATATTGTATCTATTATGTGCCACGCACTATGCTTGGCACATTTACAAATGTTTTTTCATCTGATACTTCCAACAATTCTCTGTAATAAGTAGTGTTAATGTGAGGAAACTGAGGCAAGAAGAGGCTTAAGTGACTTGCTTGAGATCAAATCTACTACATTTTAGTAACTAAATTTAGACTCAGGTCTTCCTGACTCCAGAACAGCACTGTGTCTGTGTATTACATAGCTGCTTAACAATGCATTATATAGTAAGCTGCAGGATACTTGCTCTCTGATTGGGTAGAAGGAGCTTCCTACACCAATGAAATGACAGATAAAGTTTAAAAATTAAAAAGATATTTTTGTGAGAAACTGATGACAAGAATTTAAGGGAAGGTTAAGGAAGACAAAAAAAAAAAAACTTGTTATTGAATATATAATCAGCCAATTAAATGAAAAAAAAAAGAAATGTCTGATGGCTTCTGAAAAAAAGTCACAGCAATTGGAGAAATGAAATGATAGAAATGAAAGGCTATTTAACTACTCTGCTGTTAACTTGTGCTCTGTGTCAAAGGCTAAACAGATCATACTACTGTGACTGCTTCAAATACAATTTTGTGTTTCCTTTTCTCCCTATTTCCTTCCCTCCCTTGTTCCTTCCTTCTCTCCCTGCCTCTTTCCTTTGTTCCCTCCCTTCCTCTCTTTCTCCTTCCTTCCTTCCTTCCTTTCTATTGGGAAAAAGATGAGGAGCAAAGAAGGGATAAGACAGCTATGTGAAGTATATGGAATAATGATAAAAAGATGGCAGGGTTCCCCAAAGTATTTTTGCTTCTTTCCCAAGAAGAATAATCTTTAGAAAGAAAATAAGCCTGATTAATAGAAAGTTGAAGCTCAGAAATATCTTGAAATATATTAAAATCTTTATTCTTCCTGCCCTTAATGAGGTTTAGTTACCAGGAGCAGATGGACTACATCCAAACTAGCAGATATGATTAACAAACAACTGCCAGTGATCCTTGAAAAACTATGGAGAATGGGGAAAATGCCACTGCATTGGAGAAAGATAAATACTGTCTTGATTTTCAACAAGGAGAAGAGAATTGAATAAACAAATTGTAGGCCCTAAGAGCTGGAATACTGGCAAATTATAGGCTTGTGGACGTTGATTCTTTATAAAATTCCATTAATTTACATTTGAGAGTTTTAATCTTGAGTCTGTTTTTCTTACCTTTTGATATAATTGCTTTCCTTTATAATTTAATTTATGCATTTGAAAACATTATTTTGAAAGAGGTACATAAGTTTAACTAGACATCCATAGTTGTCCATGACACAAAAAAACTTAAGAAGTTTTCATCTAGGTTATTAAAGAATAACTTATGAAAATATGTTAAAGGATCACATGATCACAAAGACCTAAAATCTTTTTATTACAAATTAAACACCTGATAATGTCACAATAACTTTATTTCTTTTTCTATTGAGTTACTAGAATGCCAGATCAAAGAAATATTGTAGATATAGTCTATTTATATTTTAGAGGAACATTTGATAGATTCCTTAATTTTATTATTATGGACACAATGAAAAGACTGGGGATGGTGAGATGCATTAATGGTTTGATGTTAACATGGAAGGAAGTTTCCCTTGGAGTGCCTTGGGATCTGTCTTTGGCACTGTGCTATTTAACATTTTTATCAGTGACTTGGATAAAGATATAGAGGGCACACTTATCAGATTTGTGTATGACACAGAGCTAAGAGGCATAGTTAACAGACTGGATAACAATACCAGGATCAAAAAACATCCTGACAATTTAGGACACAATGCCAGTTCTAAGTGGATTAAATTCAATAAGGATAAATGTAAAGACAAAGTTGAATTCCCAAATGTCAACTGTTGCACAGGCACAGTGTTAGGGAAATGTGAAGAGAAAGGACTTCTTGTGGGCAGGGAGTGCTTTGGATCTTTTAGGGATTTTAGTTTGGTATGAGTTAACAATGTGTTAAGTCAGCCCAAAAAGTTTATATGATCTTAGGCTGCATTAAGGGAGATGTAATCGTCAAATGTAGTTTCATTGTACTATTCCTAATTCAGACCAGATCCAGAAGTTTGGGGGGCCACATTTTGGGAAGGACACTAGCACTAGTGCAAGTGAAAAGCATTCAGAAAGGACTAATCAAGGGGAAGCACTCAAGATGACTGTATATGAAGATTTACTGAAAGGACTAGTGATGAGTAGTGTGAATTTAGGGGGTTTAAAAGGAATATGATAGCTATCTTCAAGTATCTGAAGGGTAATTATGTACAAGACAGATTAGACTCACTTGACCTTAAGGCAGAATTTGGAACAAAGGGGTGGAAGATGAAGAGAAAGACTTAGACTTGAAATAAGGAAAAGTTTCTTAGGACTATCAAAAGGCAAAATGGGTTATCTAGGGAGATGGTAGATTCATTCCAATCAGAAGTTTCAAGAGATGACTGGATGAATATTTATCAGATGTGTTATAGAGTGGATTATTTTTCACGAATGGCTAGGACTATAGAGCTGCTGAAGTCCCTTTTGAAGCCATCTCAAAGAATATGTACACAAAGCTGTCATACCTGCTTTTGCCTTACTTTATATGTAGGCAAAGTGCCCAAGTTCTTTGGGGCTGAGCCAGCATATAAGATTAGACAGAAAGAGCAGCTCTGTGCATGCTCCATTGAGGGCAACCACCACTAAACATAAATATTATCCTCTTTTCAATTACTTAACTATAGAAAACAAACTTGATTTTCTGGCGTGTTCCACAATCTTTTATTTAGATTTAGATTTATTTAGAGATAAGAATATCTCTAATCTCAATTTCTTCCAGGTATAATTAGTAAACACAAACTGTATCAAGCTGACTTGGTATGTTTTAGGTGTTGATATATCACCCTCTTCTTTACAGCCTCTTCATAAGCTAGTTGAAATTCAAATAAAGCTCTAGTAGATAAATGCTATATATAATCATTATTTCTGAGCATAGGATTTAGAGGCCAACTCCAACATTTTAGAATAAGAAAATTGACTCAGAGAATTCAAGTGATTGTCCCAAGGTACATAAATGGCAAGTACCAGGAATGAGATTTGAACCCAGGTTTTCTGATATTCAATTCTAAGGTAATTCATTATACATCACACTTGAAGTTATTTGTTGGGAGTGTCAAGGATATATTCCCCTAAAATATGTGGAATGTTTTTATTTTAATGATAGAAGGCCCAAGTGAGAAATATTGTTAGTGGCTATCAAAAGTGACTGAAAGACTAATGTTGAAATAATCTGATTTTTATTCATATTTAATTATGTATTTATTGTTCCTTTTAAGAGCTTAAGACAGATTGTGAAATTTTTTTGGTCACTGCTTTGGAAACACACACACACACATACACACGAACACATATATCTCGTTTTCTTCCATAACTGTTGTGATGGTCTAATGGTAATAAATTTTTTTCTAGTCCTTTCTACTCCATTTTGATTTTACTTGATTTTCACTTGTCAGTTGGATTTATTCAATGCTCTTTAAATCTTAAAGTTCAAACTTACTTTAACTTACTATACCAAAAATTAAAACCAAACTTAAATATTAAAATCATATTGCTTTGTTCTCACTCTCTCTTGCTCTGCCCTTTTCATTCTCTCTTTCCTCTCCTTTGCCCTCCCTTTTTCTCCTCTTTCCCTTCTCCTTTCTCTCTCTACTTTACTCTCATTGTATTAGCCATATCCCCTGGCTGTCACCAAAAAGGTGCTGGAAGTTCCTTTCTTTCTATTATTTTGCTTTTTTTTTTTTTTTTTTTTTTAATCTCAGCCCAAGGTGAGACGGACTGAGTGATGATGATGAGGTTCTCAGGATGTTAGAAACTGAACTGCTAGAAGAGGTCAGCAGGAGCAGAAACCAATAAAGCAAAAGAAGGAAGCTTGATACCTATGAACAAAGTCTTCGGTAATAATGTGAAATAGGTCAAACGAGTGCTGCGCACAAATGAAAAGATTCACCTCCAAACATCTGGAAAAGTTTATCCAACCTGCTTCTCCTTGACAGGACTTTGGGCTCTTCCCAGTCATTTCCTGCTAAATGCTATATATTGTTTTATTCTCAATTATTATTGCAAATTCTCAATCTTGAATACAAAGATGACTCTGAGGGACAAAGAAAGAAAACAAAAAACAATCTGCTCACCAGCATTCATCTAGTCTGATAAGTGCCTCTTTGTATTCCCTCCATCATCTACAATTTAACATTTATAATCACTTAAATATCATAATGGATATATGATCTTACTGATATCTATTCTGTCTAATGATGCGGATCACAAACCCATCCATGCAGCTTATTTTGGACCTGCCCTTCCCAGAGTTTTCAGCACCCCCTTTTCCATCACTGCCAATTTCACAGAGGAGAAGCAAATAGAGCTTCTAAAGAATTAAGGGCCATTTAAACAAAAAGAAAATTTCTCTCAAGTTTTTCAACAATATATTCAAATGGTATTTTAAAAAAGCATAGCTTCTAAAGCTAGTTTGATTTTTTTGTCCCTTCAACCATAAAACTGACAATAAAGGATGTTATAAAAATATGCAGACTGAAAACATAGTTAAATTATATGAAAATGTTGCCATTTGTTGTTCTTTTTGTTCCCAATGACAAATCTTACTTGACTTGCAGCTTCTAGACCTTCTTAGTCCAGGTAGAAACTGAACTCTATCTTGCTATAAGCATATGCAAATTAAAAGGATTTTTATTATTTTATGTAATAGAAGATCTTGAAATATTTTTCTACACAAAACAACTATAAACCAAGTAAAGCCATGTGAGCAACAGAATTAAAACCCAAACTTTGAGACAAAGTGACATTATTTTAGGAATACTGTTGGGCTCTTTGTTGTTTTCTATATGGATTTTGACTGTATCTTAAGTATGTCTATAAGAAGTTAATACCTTTCAAAGGCATTTGTAGCTATGTTTAGGTCATCACAGAGTGCTTAAGTATCTATAATTTGCATATGGTAATTCAGCTCCCACTGTAGGGAAAGGTATTATGTAGAAGAAGCTCAAATGAAAGATAATCATTATCTGTATTAAAATGTGCATGAACTCTCCACAGCTTTGGCCAGATGAGATGAGAGAAACCAGAAAAATGCTATGTGGCTTACCTGTTTCCTGAAAAGTTATTAACTCAAAAATGACAAGTCATCTTCTTTAGAAAACTGATATGTCAGATTCTTTTTTGCATATTACATCTGTATTAATAATGCTAGAGTCTTTGCACAATAAAGGTGTTTTAGATTCATAAACCATATAGTCCTTTTTTTTTTTTTTTTTCTGTTTCTTTTTTTTTTTTTTTTTTTTTTATAAATTTTTTTATTTAATAATTACATTATATTTACACTCATTTCTGTTCCGATTTTTTTTTCCCCTCCCTCCCTCCACCCCCTCCCTAGATGGCAAGCAGTCCTTTATATGTTGGATATGTTGCAGTATATCCTAGATACAATATATGTTTGCAGAACCGAACAGTTCTCTTGTTGCGTAGGGAGAATTGGATTCAGAAGGTATAAATAATCCGGGAAGAGAAACAAAAATGCAGATAGTTCACATTCGTTTCCCAGTGTTCTTTCTTTGGGTGTAGCTGCTTTTGTCCGTCATTTATCAATTGAAACTCAGTTAGGTCTCTTTGTCAAAGAAATCCACTTCCATCAAAATATGTCCTCATACAATATCGTTGTCGAAGTGTATAATGATCTCCTGGTTCTGCTCATTTCACTTAGCATCAGTTCATGTAGGTCTCTCCAAGCCTCTCTGTATTCATCCTGCTGGTCATTTCTTACAGAACAATAATATTCCATAACATTCATATACCACAATTTACCCAGCCATTCTCCAATTGATGGGCATCCATTCATTTTCCAGTTTCTAGCCACTACAAACAGGGCTGCTACAAACATTTTGGCACATACAGGTCCCTTTCCCTTCTTTAGTATTTCTTTGGGATATAAGCCCAATAGAAACACTGCTGGATCAAAGGATATGCACATTTTGATAATTTTTTGGGCATAATTCCAGATTGCTCTCCAGAATGGTTGGATTCGTTCACAACTCCACCAACAATGCATTAGTGTCCCAGTTTTCCCGCATCCCCTCCAACATTCATCATTATTTTTTCCTGTCATCTTAGCCAATCTGACAGGTGTGTAGTGGTATCTCAGAGTTGTCTTAATTTGCATTTCTCTGATCAATAATGATTTGGAACACTCTTTCATATGAGTGGTAATAGTTTCAATCTCATCCTCTGAAAATTGTCTGTTCATATCCTTTGACCATTTATCAATTGGAGAATGGCTTGATTTCTTATAAATTTGAGTCAGTTCTCTATATATTTTGGAAATGAGGCCTTTATCAGAACCTTTAACTGTGAAAATGTTTTCCCAGTTTGTTGCTTCCCTTCTAATCTTGTTTGCATTAGTTTTATTTGTACAAAGGCTTTTTAATTTGATGTAATCGAAATTTTCTATTCTGTGATCAGTAATGGTCTCTAGTTCATCTTTGGTCACAAATTTCTTTCTCCTCCACAAGTCTGAGAGATAAACTATTCTATGTTCCTCTAATTTATTTATAGTCTCGTTCTTTATGCCTAGGTCATAGACCCATTTTGATCTTATCTTGGTATATGGTGTTAAGTGTGGGTCCATGCCTAATTTCTGCCATACTAATTTCCAATTATCCCAGCAGTTTTTATCAAATATTGAATTCTTTTCCCAGAAGTTAGGGGCTTTGGGTTTGTCAAACACTAGATTGCTATAGTTGACTATTCTGTCTTGTGAGCCTAGCCTTTTCCACTGATCCACTAATCTATTTCTTAGCCAATACCAAATGGTTTTGGTGACTGCTGCTTTATAATATAATTTTAGATCAGGTACAGCTAGGCCACCTTCATTTGATTTTTTTTTCATTAATTCCCTTGAGATTCTCGACTTTTTATTGTTCCATATGAATTTTGTTGTTATTTTTTCTAGATCAATAAAATATTTTCTTGGAAGTCTGATTGGTATAGCACTAAATAAATAGATTAGTTTAGGGAGTATTGTCATCTTTATTATGTTCGCTCGGCCGATCCAAGAGCACTTAATATTTTTCCAATTATTTAAGTCTGACTTTATTTGTGTGGAGACTTTTTTATAATTTTGCTCATATAATTCCTGACTTTCCTTTGGTAGATAGATTCCCAAATATTTTATGGTATCAACAGTTATTCTGAATGGAATTTCTCTTTGTATCTCTTGCTGTTGGGTTTTGTTGGTGATGTATAAAAATGCTGAGGATTTATGGGGATTTATTTTGTAGCCAGCTACTTTGCTAAAATTATGAATTATTTCCAATAGCTTTTTGGTAGAATCTCTGGGGTTCTCTAGGTATACCATCATATCATCTGCAAAGAGTGATAGTTTGGTTTCCTCATTGCCTACTCTAATTCCTTTTATATCTTTCTCGACTCTTATTGCCGAGGCTAGTGTTTCTAATACGATATTAAATAATAATGGTGATAGTGGGCAACCTTGCTTCACTCCAGATCTTACTGGGAAAGGTTCCAGTTTTTCCCCATTGCATATGATGCTTACTGATGGTTTTAAATATATGCTCCTGACTATTTTAAGGAAAAGTCCATTTATTCCTATGCTCTCAAGTGTTTTTATTAGGAATGGATGTTGGATTTTATCAAATGCTTTTTCTGCATCTATTGAGATGATCATGTGGTTTTTGTTTGTTTGGTTATTGATATAGTCAATTATGTTAATAGTTTTCCTAATATTGAACCAGCCCTGCATTCCTGGTATAAATCCTACTTGGTCATAGTGTATTATCCTGGTGACAATTTTCTGTAATCTTTTTGCTAATATTTTATTTAAGATTTTAGCATCAATATTCATTAGGGAGATTGGTCTATAATTTTCTTTCTCTGTTTTCAGCCTACCTGGTTTAGGTATCAGTACCATATCTGTGTCATAAAAGGAGTTTGGTAGGACTCCTTCAATCCCTATTTTTTCAAATAGTTTATATAACATTGGAGTTAATTGTTCTTTAAATATTTGGTAGAATTCACATGTAAATCCATCTGGTCCTGGGGATTTTTTCTTAGGGAGTTGATTGATAGTTTGTTCTATTTCTTTTTCTGAGATGGGACTGTTTAGGATATTTACTTCTTCCTCTGTTAGTTTGGGCAAGCTGTATTTTTGGAGGTATTTTTCTATTTCATTTAAGTTGTCGAATTTATTGGCATAAAGTTGGGCAAAGTAACTCCTAATTATTGCTCTAATTTCCTCTTCGTTAGTGGTGAGTTCTCCCTTTTCATTTTTAAGACTAACAATTTGATTTTCCTCTTTCCTTTTTTTAATCAGATTTACTAAGGGTTTGTCTATTTTGTTGGTTTTTTCATAGAACCAACTCTTAGTTTTATTAATCAATTCAATAGTTTTTTTACTTTCAATTTTATTGATCTCACCTTTTACTTTTAGAATTTCAAGTTTAGTGTTTGACTGGGGGTTTTTAATTTGTTCCTTTTCTAGCATTTTTAATTGCAAACCCAATTCATTGACCTTCTCTTTCTCTATTTTATACAAATAGGCCTCTAGAGATATGAAATTTCCCCTTATTACCGCTTTGGCTGCATCCCATACATTTTGGTATGATGTCTCATTATTATCGTTTTCTTGGGTGAAGTTATTAATTATGTCTATGATTTGCTGTTTTACCCAATCATTCTTTAGTATGAGATTATTTAGTTTCCAATTATTTTTTGGTCTACTTCCCCCTGCTTTTTTGTTGAATGTAATTTTCATTGCATTGTGGTCTGAAAAGGATGCATTTACTATTTCTGCCTTACTACATTTGAGTTTGAGGTTTTTATGTCCTAATATATGGTCAATTTTTGTATAGGTTCCATGAACTGCTGAAAAGAAAGTGTATTCCCTTCTGTCTCCATTACATTTTCTCCAGAGATCTATCATATCTAGCTTTTCTAGTATTCTGTTTACCTCTTTGACTTCTTTCTTATTTATTTTCTGGTTTGATTTATCTAATTCTGAGAGTGCAAGGTTAAGATCTCCCACTATTATAGTTTTACTGTCTATTTCTTCTTGCAGCTCTCTTAGTTTCTCTTTTAAGAATTTAGATGCTACCCCACTTGGTGCATATATGTTTAATATAGATAGTGCTTCATTATCCATGCTACCCTTTAGCAAGATATAGTGTCCTTCCTTATCTCTTTTAATTAGGTCAATTTTTGCTTTAGCTTGATCTGAGATCAGGATGGCTACCCCTGCTTTTTTGACTTCACCTGAAGCATAGTAGATTTTGCTCCAACCTTTTACCTTTAACCTGCATGTATCTCCCCGCTTCAGGTGTGTTTCCTGTAAACAACATATTGTAGGATTCTGGCTTTTAATCCATTCTGCTAACCGCTTCCTCTTTATGGGGGAGTTTACCCCGTTCACGTTTATGGTTAGAATGACCAATTCTGTATTACTTGCCATCTTGTTAACCCCGGTTTATGCTTTCCTCCCTTCTTTCCCCTTTCCCCCCCTTCCAAGTAATAAGCTTGTGAGCACCCCTTGCTTCTCACAGCCCTCCCTTTTTAGTGTCCCTCCCCCTGCCTTAGAGTTCCTCCCCTATCTTACCCCTTTCCCTCCCAGTTCCCGTATTCCCTTCCGCTTAGCTTATTCCTTCCCTTTCCACTTTTCCCTTCTCACTTTTCAATGAGATGGGAGAAGTTTCACCATAGATTGAATATGTCTTAAGATTTTTCACTTAAAGCCAATTCTGAAGGCAGTAAGATACCCACTATATTCATCCCCCTCCATTCTTTCTCTCAGATATAATAGGTTTCCTATGCCTCTTCATGAGATGTACTACCCCCACTTTACCCTTTTTCTGGTACAATGTCCTTTCCACATCAATTTCTAGAACAAGGTATACATGTATTCTTTATACATCTATATAGTCAAAATATAGTTCCCAAGATTAATCTTTACCTTTTTAGATTTCTCTTGAGTTCTATATTTGTAGATCAAACTTTTTGTTAAGTTCTGGTTTTTTCATCAGAAATAGATGAAATTCGCTTACTTCGTTGAATGTCCATCTTCTTCCCTGGAAAAAGATGCTCATTCTTGCTGGGTAAGTTATTTTTGGTTGCATACCAAGTTCCTTAGCCTTTCGGAATATCATATTCCAGGCCCTTCGATCTTTTAATGTGGATGCTGCCAGATCCTGGGTGATCCTTATTGTGGCTCCTTGATACTTGAATTGGGTTTTTCTAGCCGCTTGCAATATTTTTTCTTTCACCTGAGGGTTCTGGCATTTGGCCACTATATTCCTTGGTGTTTTGATTTTAGGATCCCTTTCAGTGGGTGATCGATGAATCCTTTCAATGTTTATTTTTTCCTCTGTTCCTATGACTTCTGGGCAGTTCTCTTTGATGATTTCCTGGAAGACAGTGTCCAGGCTCTTTTTTTCATCATGTTTTTCTGGGAGTCCAATGATTCTCAGATTGTCTCTCCTGGATCTGTTTTCCAGGTCTGTTGTCTTCCCCAGAAGGTATTTCACATTTTTCTCCATTGTTTGATTTTTTTGGATTTGCTTGACTGATTCTTCTTGTCTCCTCGAGTCATTCAATTCCACTTGTTCAATTCTGATTTTCAGTGAAGTATTCTCTTCACTCACTTTTTTAAAATCTTTCTCTAATTGTCCAATTGAGTTCTTTTGTTCTGTGGAATTTTTTTCCATTTCGCCAATTTTGTTTTTTAGAGAGCTGTTTTCTGTTTCCAGTTCACTAATCCTATGTTTCAAGGATTTTACTTCTTTATCCACTCTCTCTTTAACTGACTTCTCCAGGCTCTTTTCCCATTTTTCTTCTAGCTCCCTTGTGAGAGCCTTTTTAATCACTTCTATGAGGTTCATCTGTGCTGAGGAACAGATGATTTCCTCCTTTGGGGAATCACCTGGGGACTGCCTGTTTTTAGTCTCCTCAGGATTTAGAGTCTGCTCTCTATCTGTATAGAAGCTGTCAAGGGTTAAAGTCCTCTTCAGCTTCTTGCTCATTCTGTCTATTAATCAGAGATAAACTACCAAAGAAAAACAGAAAAAACTGGAGTCTTTCTTTGGGGGGGGGCTGGGTGTGTTATCGAGCTTCCTCTACAGACTGCAGGTGGCAGCAGTGAGGCACTAGCAGGACTGTGCTGCGCCTGCGCTCTGAGATCCCAAAGCGTGCTGAGTCACTGAGGGGGGGGAAGGGGGGGGCGGCCAGGTCCTGAGAGACTCCAGCTGTTTGCAGTTGTGTTCTTCAGCCCCGGTGTTTTTAGCTTCTCTGCTGGGCTGTTGACTTGCTGCAGGTTCCAAACCTGTAGCGAAGCTCTCCCCGCAGAGACGGCTACGATCACTCCCCACCCCCTCTCAGCTCTGCTCCCGTGCTCTCACTGCCGCTGCCCTCAGCCTGCGCCCGATCTAAAACCGCCCCAGCCCTCCAGTAAAGACAGACCTTTCTTGGCGGATCTCAAGGATGGCTTCTCTTGGTAACTATTTGTGGGTTTTTTTCAGTCAAGCATTGATTCAGAGGCTTGTAATGAAGTGGATAGTGAGAGAAAGCGCGGAGCTTATGCAACTGTGAGCCTCCTCTCCGCCATCTTAACCGGAAGTCCACCATATAGTCCTTGACAAAGAACTCTTTATTTGAAAATTTTTATCATTTCACCTAGAAAAGTTTGCATTTATTCATGAAATGATGTATTTCCCATAATCTTAGTTCTATTTAGGGCTTGAACTTGAAGTATTAATTTGTGAATACCCTAACACCACTGCAATTGGCACATGCCATGCTAACAATAAAGATACTTGTTTTTCTTCTAGAATGATAAACTTTCATTTTTTTCCCTCATATTTCTTCCTGTCTCATTCTACTCTTAGCCACCTTAATCCTGACTTTCTTCACCTTAACTTCATAATACTATAATATTCTCTTAGTTGACTTCATTAGATTCAAGTCTCTCCTACTCCCACCTATATCTTCACCCTGAGGCTAAACAAAGTTTTTTTCCCCCCACCAATTTTCATTTTCTCTCCCTCATTTTACCTTCCCCATCACCAGGGGCAAAAAGAGAATCAAAACCTTTATAACAAATGTGCATAATCAAACAAAATAAATTCTCAAATTGGCTATTTCAAAAAATACAAGATGTTTCAAAAGGTTCATTCTGTTTCTTGGGGTTACCTCTCTGTTAGGAGGTGAATAACATGAATCATCACCTATGTCCAGGAAGTGTGATTGTTAATTACATAGATCACAGTTCTAAAAATAAAATTAATCTTATCATGGTTTATTTTCATGGTTTTGCTCACTTCAGTCTGCATCAGTTAATAAAAGTCTCCCCAGGGTTTTCTGAAATTATCCTTTCTAGACTAACCTTTCCTCTTTTTTCTTATTTTTAAAATTTTAATTTTCCCCAGTTACACATAAAAAACAACTTTGTTGTAAATTGTATATTCTTTTTTTAATATTGCCCTATAAAGGATGTTGAGAAAGAAAAATCAGAACAAAAGGGAAACCACAAGAGAAAAAAAAAACAGAAGAAAAAGACAAAAAAGTGAACATAGCATGTGTCTATTTATGTTTGCTCTCTATTGTTCTCTCTCTGTATATGGATAGCATTTTCCATTCAAAGTTTATTGGGATTGTCTTGGATCACTACACTGCTGAGAAAAACCAAATCTGTCATAGTTGATCATCATACAATCTTGCTGTTTTTGTATATAGTGTATTCCTAGTACTGCTTGCTTTGCTCAGCATCAGTTCATGTAAATCTTTCCAGGTCTTTCTAAAATCAGCTTGTTGATAGAATAATGAATAATTATGAATAATGAACAATAACACATAGAATAATAATATTTCATTACTTTAATAAACACAACTTAGTCAGCCATTCCCCTACTGATGGGCATCTACTCACTTTCCAATTCTTTGCCACTACAAAAAGAGCTGCTACAGTTTTGCACAGGTAGGTCTTTTTTCTTTCTTAAGCACAGTTGCACCATGTTGCTTCTTCAGTGCTCAAAAGTTCTTAAGAACTTTGTGTTTCCCTCATAATGAACTTCAGATTCTTCTATCTGATTTTCAAGACTTTCCAATATCTGGTCACACTTTAAACCTTCAAATTTATTTTGTACAATTTCCTAATATGCCTTTCCATTCTTCCTATGATGCTTTCTGACATGTTCCTTGAACTTATTAATGTTGTTCCTATTGTATAGAATGCTTTCCCCTTTTATACCTATGTGTTAATCAGATTTGAATTCTAAGAAAGAGAAAGACAGCTATACTTCTAGATCTAAAATTATTTTCTTCTTTCCTTTGATTCATAGAATTCCTCACATCCTTCAAGATACAGCTGATATACCAACTTCTCCATGATGCCCTCCAACAGCAAATGTTTTCCCTTCACTACTTTGTATTTGTCCTGAAAACATTTATTTTATATATATACTTGTATATATGTATATGTGTAATATTTAAATGTTCTAGGAGATCCAAATATTGAGTATTTCAGTGATGGACATTTATATGTAAAACTTTTGTATATTAACTACTTTTGTAAAGTAAAATAATTGGGCCTACTTTCCCTTCAATTTAATCAAATGACATCTACATACATGAATTTCATAAAATATATTTATGATTTTCAAGAGTTTTAAAATCATATTACAGTTTTCTTCTTTGTTAGTCATTCAGTTGTTTTTTGATCATGTCCAACTCCGTATAACCTCATTTGGGGGTTATCTTTGATTGCATAGAGCTCTTATAGAGCCTCCAAAATGAGATTTATAATCACTTAAAGGATTTTAACATATCACTCCATACAATCCTTAGGCCTTCCACATTGTAGGCGATATTGTGGCTGGAACCAGGATTGAATAAAAGAAGGAGAGTGGCTGCATCTACATTTTTTAGAACATTATGCAGTGTTACTAATGACAATGAATCTCGCTATGAAAAAAAGAAACAAAAATAAAAAATTTCAGTTTTTTTCTTTTGAAGCTATATTTCTGTGAAATGTGGGATAAATACTTGGAACAATTCATTTTAGGTGTTTTCCAGAAAACAATGAAAATACACATGATGACAGGTATGAGTAAACCACAACATACTGCCATAGAAGAATTGCATTGGAAGAGTGCCATAAAGGATGTCATCAGAGAGATGTCTCACAAGAAAGGGTGATGGACCTGTTAGTGAAGGTAGACAGTCTGCATGCTCCACTAGTATTTGTGCAATGCTCCCCGGAAGATTTGATGACTGCTGCCTTTCCCTAACTTCCAGTTAGAGGTTAGTGAGAGTAAAGATTCAATATTTTTCCCTATCTGAATTAATGACCCCAGGAATTACAGGTTGAGAAACCCTGCTCTACATTTTGTATGGTCCAAATAGAATATACCACAGCGACTGCACCATGCACTTAGGCACTTCAAATGTTGGATGAATTAAATCTGGACATTATGATTGTGTACTAAGATGTGGTTAATTGTCTTAGCAGTCATGTTATTCATATTGAACTTGCATTGAACTAAAATTATTATTTCCATTCATTTGAGCTAAGGTGATGTTTCTAATATGCAGGGCTGACCATGTCCCATCATTGACATTCTCTCTCCCAAGTTCAGTAGCTCCCTATTTCCTCTATGTGGTTTAAAACCCTTTATAATACATACCTTTCTGGCCTTTATTCCCCTCCATATGTTCTAGGATCACCAGAATTGACATACTCTCTATTTCTTACATAAGACATTGATTTCCTGACTCCATGTTTTGTTTTGTTTTTTTTCACAGTGCTTCTCCCCAGTGCCCAGAATCCTATTCTCTATCATATCTACTGCCTGGCTTCTCTGGCTTCCTTGAAAACTCAACTCAAATATCACTTTCTACAGGCGCCATTCCTAAGCCTTTCATGGAATTCTCCCTCACTCCTTGTCTCAGAGATTACTTTCCTTTTGCATTGCTGATAACTTTTATCTAATAGTTGTTTGTAAGTTACTTTGCAAATCTTGAAGCATAAAGCTTACATAAATGTTAGCTATCTTTCCTCTAGTGATGATTGTCACAAAGCCAGTTCTCCCCCCAATTAGGTCCTTGTTTTAATGATTTTTGGACATAAATGTAGAACTTTTATTTACTTCTATTAGTTTTCATATTATCAAACTGGACTATTTTTTCCAGCTGAAATAATTTCCAACCTTGAGTCTGTAATCCATTTTATGTCTATTAATCCTAATTTTATTTCTTTCACAATTTTTGAAAAATATAGATTCCACATTTTTAACTAAATTGATTTGTTAAAATGCCACATACTTATATGAATATAAGCTGCTTCTAGTTTCCACATTACATTGCGCAATGAGCTAATTCCTTGTCAATTCCTCAAAGAAATAAAATAAATTATTAATAAATATTGTGGATGATTAAATTAGTCTTATGAAGTCCAACTCTGTACAGAGATCACACCATTCTAATTAAAGAAGATGATATGACCAGTCAAACCTTATGATACAAAATATAATTCTCCTTAGAAAAAAGAAAAGTTTCTTCTGGTGGTAGAGAGAATGTTGCAGCTGAACTAGTAGATGGAATGGCGTTTTGGTTAAATGAAGTCTCTTAGAATGAACTTGACCTGTTGTTCACAAAGGACAGATAATTCATTATCTTTATAGTTACTTATGCAGCAAATGGCATCATGACATAGTGGATAGAGAACTGGCTTTGGAGTCAAGAAGAACTGGGTTGAAAAATCATTTCTGGCACACACTGTTACTGTGTACATCGCCATTACACAGCATCCTAGAAAACTTTCTAAGTCTCCAAGTTGAGGAAAATTTTCCATCTGAATTGGTAAATTCTTCTCATTGGGAACTCCCTTTATGAAAACAGTGAAGTCACAAATTCATTCCCCACCCTAACCCTATAACAATTTCACTTCTAAATCAATTTTCCTCCAAAATCTGCTAACATCATGGTATATTTAATTATTTATTTCTGGGGACTCTGGATAGTTTAGCACAATTGCTATTCTTTTGAAAAAAATATCAACCAAAGCAAGATGGAGATTTCCCAATGCCTCCACAAAATAATAAATATTGATATTTCAAAAGATTTGTGATGATGTTGATATAGGTATTTCCTCCACTGATTGTGGCCACAATCTCTCCATGTCTTAGTAAGGGTCAAAAAAAAGTCATCACCCAAATGATAACAATTTTCTCTGAATAAAAAGTAAGATAGTTATCAAATGTCACAATATGGATGGTCATTGGACTACTGTCCTTTTGTAGGCGCTGTTAGAGCATATGATCCGCAAACCAAACCTCTCAGATGATCATGGTTATCTTCATGCTAGCAAGGGCTACTGGAGAAAGATGTAACAATATTAACAATCAACTGATTTTTCACTAATGTCATATCTAGTATGTGATCTGTATCTAATAATGACATTCTCAATGTTTTCTAAGATAGGCATTTATTCTCTAGAAATCCTTAGGGGCAAACTTCTGTCCTTTTTTCATCTCATAGAGCTTTGTTTGTATGCTTATAAATCAATTAACATCATCAGTTTATGCAAATTTTACATTTACATGACACTGAGAAAATAAACAATGATGTCTGTGATATCTGAGCAACATGGTAAAATAATTATTCTTATAGGGAATAAACTTCAGTTTAACTTGCATTTTCAGCTACTTTTATAAAGAGGAAAGGTTTGCAATAACTTTAATATATGAAAGTATATTTTCACTTTGGTCATATATTTGTTCAAGTCCAGGAATAGTTATATTGTCTTTCTTATTTCTACCTTGATATTAAAAGAGTGGAGATCAGCCTGAAAAGTTTATATTAAGTAGAAAACACACTTCTATGCTTCCTTCAGGGCCCAAAAAGAGGATTTTATTTTGTTTTGTTTTCATTAAACTACAACTAGATCATATGATGAAATTCAATATTCTGGGGATGTACCCAGAGACTCATAGTATCATTTTGTGCTGATGACATTTATAGAATTATGTTGTATCCAGCTGGGTTCAGTGATTAGAAAAATCATTAGAGATAAGGGGCAATCCCTTCATGGAAAAACCACAGAGTAGGATGAACATCCATATCCAAATAAGGAAATCAGGGAACTAGTTTATGAGGTAGGGTAAAATCCAAAAAAATGAACTGAAGTGGAAAACCTAGAGATCAACATTGAGATTTCTATTCAGAATCCTGCAGAACCACCAATGAAAAGCTGGAAGGGATCCCTCAGATCTTCAAGACCAATCACCTTATTGTACAATTAAAAAAAAATCATAAACACTAAATATAAATACTACAAACCCTAAAAAGTATCTAGAGACATATTACCAATAATTTGAGCAAAGTGACAACTTGACTGTGTGGTGTGTTTGCACCACGTGTTTTCCTTCCTGATTCAGCTAAACTGGCTAGGCCATGGGTTCAGAAGCATATTTCTAATATGTATATATATACATATATGCCATATATACATTATTTATACATGTAGATATATACATTATTTATATATATTGACATATCTAGATATATTTACATTTTTTTCTTAAGATATCTTTTGGGACTGTGTATATGTAATCTTCACAAGCTTTATTATTCTTGATTCATTGTTTTAACTGTATCTATCAGATTCTTTGTGACCCCATTTGGGACTTTTCTCAATAGAAAATTCTCACATTTACTTTTCCAATTTTTTATTTTTCCAAATATATGTTAAGATAATTTTCAACATTCATTTTGGTAAAACTTTGTGTTCCATGTTTTTCCCTCACTCCTGCACCCCCCTTCCCCAAGATGGCAAGTAATCTAAAAAAAGTTAAATCCTTTTAAACATATTTCCATATTTGTCATGTTGTGCAAGAAAAATCAGATAAAAAGAAAAAAACACATGAAAAAGAAAACAAACAAACAAACAAATCCACATTTAGTCTCCATAGTTTTTTCTCTGGATATGATTGGCATTTTCCAACCCAAGTCCATTGGAATTGACTTGAATCACCACATTGTTGAGAGAGCCAAATCCTTTGGAGCTTTCTTGACAAAGATATTGAAGTGATTTGCCATTTCCTTCACTGGTTTGTTTTATGCATGAAGGACTGAGGTAAAAAGGGTTAAGTAACTTATCCAGGGCCACACAACTAATAAATATGTCAGGAAGATGAATCTGCCTGATTCATTGTGACACCTAGCTTTTCAAACTATATGCAGATAAATACATTTTTTGGTTGTTGGTGGTGGTTTTGGACAGGGAGGTCTGGACTTATAATCTCATTAATATAGGGATTTTTGTGGTGAGAGAAACTCTCTATTCTTGTGACCATCAAGTGTTCTGTAATTTATTATCTTAGAGAGTTGATTGGAGAACTAAGAAATGATTATCCAGGTCACAGAATCCATATATGAGAGAAGCAGGATTTGAATTCAGGTATTTCTGATTCTGAAGACAGCTCTCTACTACCTCATGCTAATACATATCTGTAGATATACAGATCTGTATATTTGTATGTAAACTTATGTCAAATAGCATTTCTTTTTTGGGGAAAAAAACCTGTGGGAACACATGTACACACAAATACATCTATATCCACACATTTAATTTTTCCCCTAAATAATAAAACTATTTAAAGAATAGATGATTTTGCCATCACACAAACTATAACTTAATGACTTAATAAACAAATTTTGATAATTAACTTGGTTCAGAAATTTTTCAGCTTCTAGTTGACTTGGTAATAAGTACCTGAAATGATACCTCAGCAAACAGGTTAACTGTATTCAACTAGCTTTCTCATAATTGATGTTTTCAATCTTGGTGGTACTTACCAGAGTCTGTGCTCTGCTAGCAAAGACTTCAAAGAACTAGGGTCATATCCACATCATATACTCCATAAAGCATAAAGATTTTTAGAAGTCCTCAGCTATCAAGCAATACCATGAAATAAGTAGGGAAGAGATTGTTTGACTTGAGAATTACTTAGTATCACAAGCAAGAACGCAGATCTCCATACTGCTAGCTTGTGTTCAGGTTATTAGCTCTCAGCTTGGGATGATTCAGAGGAAAAACAATGATATATTTGAAGGGAGATAGATGTAAGAAGAAAAATTGCTTCAGCTAATAGATTGTGGGAATAGACCTTGAACTTTGAATTGGAAGTACTGATCCTTGGCTTTTCTGCACCCGATTTGTTGGAGTGGGAATAATTCCAATATTTTAGGGAGAAAATAAATAATAAATACATATATTTGAAAGCAAAATAATATATATGCTTACGGAAACAGAGATAGGAAATAATAATTTACTTCAGGAACTCTTAGTCTCTGAGGAAGTTTCCACAGTAGATTCCATAATTTCATGAAAAAAAGAGAATGAGAAAAAAGGCATTGTCTTGAAATGATGGAAAACATGGCACTATGAAAAAAAATCTTAGAAAAAAAAATTCATCTAACCACCTACCTCTTATCCCCTCTCCTTTCCTTTGAAGAAAAGGAACAGTTCATGCCAAAAGAAAGATACCACAAATTATGGGAACACACCCATAGAAACACATACTAGCACACACACCTACATATACATATATATGTACATCAAAGTTCAGGTTTCAGATTTACCAGTATGTCTACATCTCTAGTATTATGCATTGAGACATATTCAGAAGATTGAATAGCCTAAAGTACTTCAAGAATTTCAATCATCAATTTAATTATGCTCAGCACACTGCTCTGAGGCAGCAAACTAATTTTCTTTGAAAACATTTTTAATAAAAAGGCAGATTATTTTTTTAAATGTCTGAATGATACTCACTTAACTAGAAAGCTCAGTTAAACATGACTACTCCATCTTGGGATATTTTGATAAGTCTAGGTTTTTGCCAATAAGAACACAGATAAGGAAGTTTATAGTTTAGGGGCATCTAGATCCTATATCTATGCCTCTCCTGTACCTGGAGTTAGAAAAACTCATCTTCCTGAAATCAAATAAGTTTTCAGGCACTTATTAGCTGTATAACCTTAGGCAAGTCATTTAACCATGTTTTCCTTAGTTTCCTCATTTGTAAAATTGAGCTGGAGAAAAAAATGGCAAAATCACTCCAGTACTTTTGCCAAGAAAACCCTATGTGGAATCATGAAGAGTTGGACAGGACTGAAAAACAATTGAACAAACAAGGGAAGTTTAGGATAGATTGATAGACATAAATAGAACATTTATTAAGCAATGTGAATACAAATAAGAGAAAAAGCACAGTCTCTAATCTTGAATGGCATACAGTTTAATGGGGGAAGATAACATATAAAAGGGAAATTGGAAAGAAAGATATTAAGATGGGCAAAACAGATCCAAAAGGATCTGGAGTGGAGCCAAGAATAAAATGATCATGACTGATCTGGACATCTCTTGAAATGACATGATACTTTAAATATTTTAAAAAATACTTTCTGTTCACTCAATATCTCAAGAAAAGAACTCTTACAGACAAAGGACTAATCAATTAGAAAAAAAAGAATTACAGGATAGATGCATCTCTAAGATGAAAATGTTGCTGGTAATAAGGCAGAAAAATACAGAGAATTGATAATAGAGTTCTGTGAGTAAAGGAAAATTTGGACAGTATGAGTACTAAAAAATTACCTGTACTGGAAATATATATATATATATATATATAATATATATATATATATATATATATATGTAAATGATTAAGTATATGCACCCATAAATATACATATACCCATATATTATCATTTTGAGTCAAACTGTATGAGTATATGCAAGTCACTTACCCTCTCTGGGACTCTGTTATCTTATTTGTAAAACAAAATAATTGGACTACATGGTGTCTAAAATCCCTTTTTGGATAGCCTATAAGATTGCTCTTATTTTTTTTTTATCCCAGTTTTCAAGAAGATTAAACTGCTACCCTAAGGGAAATAATAGCATTATATCAACAACCCCTATGAGGTGGCTTTAGAGTACACTTGAAGAATCATTTGATAATGAAAAAATATCTTACAGATATGTTGTTAATTGAAACTTTATTTGGAAACTAGTATCAGGCAGCAAATAGAAGTGGCTATTCCATTATTGAAAGAAATGGACAAGGGATGGATATCACAGGTTTATCTGAAGTTCAAATCAAGGTTAGTTCCTTCAACCCTGTAATGCTCATCAGCCTGGGCGTTTTATTTCATCTGATGTAGTTGCCAGTTGTGCCCAGGACTCGATGCCAAGGCAAAGAAAAGGCTTTTAAAAGAGATTTGTTGAATTTGTATAGCAAGGTCCCATAAACAACTTCTGTCTCCTTCCTGTATCCTGTTATAAATTGTAATCTATATTTCACCTACTACACAAATGTCATCATTCTTTTGTAGGATATTACAAACATCTTAGCTTGATTGCTTTTAAATACTTCTCAAATTATTGCTACAGCTCTTCTATTTTTCTTTGGTTTTATGGCACTTTTTTTTTTTTTTTAGTATATAAGTGATCTTTTTATTCTAAGACTAGCTAACCTTTGATTCTTCTTTCCATTCTCTAGGGACAAATCATTCTGAAATCCCTCTTTCCTCATGAATTTGGATATGTCTGAAAATCTAATTTTGTAAAGGCTAATGTTTAACACTTAAAATGAACTAATCTCCTCAATTCCTCCCTCACCCCCACATTTGAGAAACTTTTAATTTCATTATTACATCATTTTAAGTGACTATATAAATTGAAGTATATATAAAATTGATGATCCTGCATCAAATAAGTGAAGAAGGAAGAGTTTAAATTATAATGCATTGTAGTGTGGTAGAGAGTTCTGTTCTATATTTAATTCAAGAGGCCCAAGTTTGAATTCCAGTTCTGTCATTTCCTCATAGTCACATTGCTGTAGACGACCTCTAGTTTTAATATGTAAGGAAGTTCTATGGCACAGAACACAGTTTATTCCCTTTGTTTTCTCACATCTTCAGATTATTATACGAAATGATAGGTTTCCAGGTTCTTGAATCATCAGTCCCTATCACATGGCACTTACTGCTTGAACTCAATACCTCCCCATACTCTTTTCTGTGCACACTCTTCATTATCAGTTTTCTTCCAGTAAACATGTTTCTTGAACCATCTTCTACATACTCACCCACAAACTGTTGATGTTTCTCCTTCAGACACTGAAGGCTGACTCTTCTTTACAACCATTTTTTTCTGTCCTGTATTCTGTATCTTACTCTTTTGTAAAATAACTTACTCTATTCTGAGACACTGCTGATCCACAGGTCCCAACACTTATCATGGGTGAGAACTAATAGCTACTACCTGTAATACCAGCAACAAATTCTAAGGTTTTTTCTCACTAATCCTGGAACAAAATGGTCAGCCACAGAAGGCTACGTGCTATTGTGATACAGGGAATACACAGGATATCATTATGTTAGAAAGCTCTGAAGTTAAAATCCTATGTCTCAGTTTCCTTATCTATATGTTTGGCTTTTGATGAAGATCTCTCTGAATATGGCAGCTTTGTGAATTCTTAGATGTCCAGAACAGGAAGAAATTGTCTTCCCACTTTGGCAGGAACTGATGCTATTGTGAGATCTGAGTTGTAACAGATTCCCATCATGGTAGGAGTACTGGAACTACCCAGGTGGCATCAGAAATACTTAGTTGTGAGAATAAATACTGCCAGCCACCTGAGTTTTCAATGAGGGAGATGATAGAATGATAATGGTGGTGGTGGTGAGGAGATCATAGATCTAGGAACCAAGCGTTGAGTCTCAGTTGCCTATGGGCTCCCTTCTAGATCTCTGTGCCTATCGCCAGTTCTTCTTTCAAAGTGAGATGGTGGTTGCTGACTTCCCACATAGAAAAATAGATATTAGATCTTTCTTTCTCTTATCTCTGATGAATAGAGTAGTAAATGGACTTAGTAATTATTTAAAACATAGGAGAGTGAAAGAGAGCTCAACTTAGAGACTGGAAAACTGGATTCATATCTCCTTTAAAACTTTGGGAAAGTCACAGAACACAGAGTATCACAGAATAGCAAAGCCAAAAAAGCTATTTAGTCCCATTTATACCTATGAAGAAAAATATCATTTTGTAATATACCTGACAAGTGGTCAGCTTGTCTTTGCTTGAAGATCTATAGTAAAAGGGATTTAATACTTCCTGAGCCAGCTTACTCTTCTAGTAACTCTACTTATGATGATACTTTTACTTATCCTGATGTGGGTAAAAATCAGAAGCTTAGTACTTCAGATCTTTTTTAAAAAGCTCAAAAAACTTAAATCTCAAAAAACATTTCTACAACAGATTAAAGAGTAAATACAATATCCATTTATATTTTCTCCACTTGTATTCATAAAGATTAAAAAAGTTCTAATTTTAAGTGGCCAGAATTAAGCATTTCAATTATGGAAACCCTCATACTGGTGATCTCCCAGTTCATCTTGAGATAGGTTTTATGGAGAAATGCTGCCTATTGTAAATAACATTGTAGGACAGAATGCTTGGGCATCACTACCTGGAAAAGTCTGCCTGTGACAAAGTCAAATACCAGTAGCAGACAATATTTGTCATTCACTTGCTGCAAACTGATTATGGAATGTCTTCTGTTGATCGAAAATATCTGCTATCAAAAATAATTAAATTTTGTTTTTTGTTCCTAAGTATAATAAGTATATTATAAGTTCCTAAGTATAAGTATAATAGCAGTTTCTCTCATCTAACCAAGCCATGAATTACAAAAGGAATTATTAATATATACAATAGGTGGTTTCCCCTCAGATGTCTGGATAGGTAAGAGAAACTATAGTTCTACTAGCAAGAAATAAATTAGGAGAGACATTATAAAATACTGAATTCAGAGTTTTTCTTCCCTTGTAGTCCATCAAAAAAGAATAAAGATGTATCCTTAGATGGCATAAGATCAAAATAAGTATTGTACTTTTAATCTGGTTAAAAAAACAATAACTGCTAATTAACTTCTGATCCATGGCAATAGAAGGAAAAGTAGAATAGAAAAACTCATATAAAATATTTATCAGCAATGGTGAAAGTATTGGTAGTTCTCAATAAATACTTGTTGACAGGTTAGTTTAAGGTAAAAAGATCAAAATATGCTATGATTTAGTCCTACTGTTCAGCAAAGTTCGGAGACATATTGAGCTCATCAGAGAATAATACATATAGCCAATGCCCTTCTTGTTATTGCTCCCAATATTTCTATATAAATTACCAAAATATTTTAAACTCTCCTAAAATTAGGTTCAAATCCCAACTGGTTCAGAAAACCCATATTAATAGGGGCATTACTTCAAAATAGTAGGCAGCAAAAATTAAGATCTTTAATTATTTTTGTAATATTGGGGTTGAGTTTAGGCTTCTGAATTGCCCCATAATGCATAGTGCTATCTGTATTTGAAAACAAAACCAGGTTGGTGCCTACTTTAATAGCCCTTTCCGTTTCCCTTTGAACAAAGATTAAACTTCATAGTAGTGCATTCCTATCTTATTAAACACTGAGCTGCCCCCAACAAAAATTTCAGGAAATGAGGCACATAGCATCCAACACAATACAAATTCTTTTGTGTTTCTTCGGCATACGGTGAATTGGGTCTTCCAAAAGGGGATGAGGCAGCTTTAATAATATTTTTTTTTTTTAAAGAAAAAGAAAAAAAGAAAAGAGAAGAAGGGAAGAAAGGTGCCTTGGTTGTCTCGGCAGCTGATCAACAAAGGAGCAGTCGTGAGTTGTAACCTCTTGGAGCTGCAGTCTGGAACATGACACATGTCAGGCTATGATAAATGGTGCGGAGGGTGTGCAATTTTCAAACGCAATGCCCTTGAGATGCGCAGGCCCCCGATCGCAAATGTTATTGTTAAATTAAACCTTAAAGGAAGGATTGGGAAGGGGCGGGGGCAGGGCAGATATATTTTATATATATATATATATATATATAATATATATATATATAGACACACACATTTATAGAAATGCACAAAAAGAGGAAATAAAATGCAAGGTAAAGAAAGAAAACTTAGCCTTTGAAAAAATCTGACTGGTAAAAGATTCTCTGAAAACTATCCAAAATATGAGATTTCAGGATTTTTTTTCCTGACATCCTACATTCTAAATTAATGTGATTGGCTTAGCTAACTTACCCTCTGGGTTATATATTCATTCTTTTTCTTCTTCTCATTTTTGTCTGTTCTTGACAGCACAGGAAATCTAGTGCATTTAATTTTATTTAATGGTCTTAATTTCTCAAAATATCTCCCACCCTCCACCTCTCCTTTTAACCTCCTCTTCCCAAGTTAATTCATTTAACTCAGTAAACAATGGATAGAAAGGAATGTGTGAAGCTAAAGAGGGGAGAAGATGTTAAAGGAAAGAGATATGTGTTTTGAAAATTATTCAGCTATCAAAATAATTAGTTGAAATGCTCAAAGAAATGATAAGAGTCTTGGGATAGAATAAAATGTTGCATACTGGGAACAATATAACCCATTTTTAAAAACTTAAAAACATGAAACCCAAAAGACAAGAGATACAAATAATTAGATGACCACCGGTGAAATTTTTCATTCACTATGCAGGGCAAAGGATGAGACAGGCAAGGTAATTTACTAGCCATCTGCATCATGTGATCTCACCTGCCAATCACAGCTTGAAATTCCCCAAAGTACTGAAATATTGTTTTGGTCTGGCAATGATTGGGACAACCAATTGGCTGGTAAGCACACTAAAGACTTATGGGTAGGAGTCATGCTGGAAAAGCCTATTTACTTTTTTCCTTTCCCACTACACATACAGATGAAAAGCATTTATTAAAGGAAAAAACCAGAATCACAACGAAGTGCATCCAGGGTTTATTTTGTACATTTTGGCTTGGGTTGCCTAGCATCATTGAAAAGTAAAATCTTTTTTTGGTCATTTGGAAAAGTTCCCCCAGGTTTCTTGTTATTAAAGAAAATAAACATCAGACAAAACAGGACTTTATCAGAACTATAAATAATTCAATGCAGATGGACTTTTAAAAAGGAAAAAAAAAGCAAATATCTAGAGAACAGAATGCTGCAGGGTTTGGGTAGAAACAACAAAAAAAGGAACATAAACAAGGAAAAAGGGGAATGAAATTATGAACTTGTTGAGGAAAATAAATAGATACATAAAACTAATTGAAAAGAAAATATAGTGATAAGGAAAACTGAAAAAAACAAACAAACAATTCTCAGGGATTTGTGATCTGAAGAGCTGCTTATATCTGTTGGCTCAAGTCAGGACATTAATGTCACTTATATGAACAGCCTTAGTCCCTCCACTGAATGGCTAGACTTCCAGTATGTAAATGTGTCCACTAAACCATAATTCCAACCTTTAATGTGCAGAGTCCGATTTTTTCAACAGAAACTAAGCATTTTAATGGGTTTTACAACATACATGACTTAAGTGCCAGTTTGTCTGCTAGCAAGTACAGCTGTCTCAACATGGTAGCCAGTTAGCTTCCTAAAAGTAATGCAACTGACATTATAGAGCCCAGAGTGAACATGGATCTTCCATCCGACTTAAGCTTTCGGAAAAGACAGGTATTGCCTGGTCAAGTCTAGATAGAATTATCAGTCCCTGAATGCAAATGCTAAAGGAAAACTTATTATTTCAAATGTATTCTGCAATACCATGGATCATTAGTTAGAGGGAAGATCAATCTCATTAAATTAAAAAACAAACAAAAACCATACAAGATACTGAAATAAATAACCTTAATCAGCATCAAGATTTGGAATATTCCCATCTATCCATTTTAATAATGGTTGGTGTATGGAAAGATAAAAATGGTAGTAGGTTAAAGCTGCCACAAAAGGTAGATTCTACTGTTTGACATGTTAATTAATGTAGTAAATAGGCCACTCCCAACTTATCTCAAGTTGCCGGTGAAGATGCATAAACTTACTTGGATTTCTATTTTGATTTTTTTAGCTGTTTTTTATCATTTTGAATTCAACCATAATGGATCACAAATCTTTCAGGACAAGGAGAAGCAGGGAAGAAGACCACACAAGAAAATATGATGTTCTGTCATCTATAATGCTTTTCCAATTATATTTGTACATATATACATACACACAAATGTATACATACACATATATAAAACACATATATTGCTTGTATGCTTATATATGCATTGCATATGTATGTAGATAAATAGGTACATATATAAATAGATAATTGACAAGAGAATAACAAATTATTTTGTTTCCCCTTCTGTATTTCTCCTTTCCTTTTGTAAAATTCCCCTACTTTCCAGTAGAAGCCAAATATTATCATTAGACTCTGCTTTAGAGCCACTGTCCATTTTATTATTATTTTTTTTTTGGTAAATTCTCTGTTATTTATATATTAAAATTGATTTCACAAAAATTCGTACTTTCTAAGTAATGGCAAAGAAGATTTTTTTTTTTAATTTTGCAGTATTAGTAAATCCAACTTCACACTATAATAGCAAGGAATAGTACTAGAAGATTTATATGAAATTCATGCATTAAAAAATCAATGTCTACTATTTGCAGAGCACTGTGTTATATTTAGTAAGGATTACAAAGGAATAAGTACATAGATATCTTACTTTCAGGGAGCTTACAATTTATTCCTATGATAAGATATGCCCCAAAGAAAAGTTAAATAACAATACAAAATATTGTGAGTAGTATAAACAACGGAAAGACTACAGTAGCCTAGGGAAAGAAAAAAATGTGAGAGGAATTATAGAGGTAACAGGATTTTAAACGCTGAGTGACATTTCAGAGATCTTGTCTACTCCCAATCATAACTAAGCTAAGGCCTAGAGAAGTTGGCCTAATAAAATTATAAAACTCTCAAGTTCGACCAACCTTCCAACCTAAATTTTTCATTTTAAAAGAAATGGAAGCTCTTAGTTCAATAGTCAGTTTTGTAAACTTTTATTAAATGCTTACTATATTCAAAACCCTGTGTAGGCCACATGGAAAAATATACAATGGCATTGCCTCTCTCCTCAGGTAACATACTATAATTATTATTGATATCTAAATAGTACTTTAATGCTTATCAAATGCTTCACATGTACATATGTTTCCCCTTTGGTACTTCTCCTTTCCTTTTGTAAATTTAAAAAAAAATGTTTTATTAATACATCTTAAAAATGTCATTCACCACACCAACTCTAATTCTCCTATTTTCTAGTAGAAGCCAAATATTATCATAAGACTCTGCTTTAGAGCATTGTCCATTTCTCTTTCTTTCTTTCTTTCTTTCTTTCTTTCTTTCTTTCTTTCTTTCTTTCTTTCTTTCTTTCTTTTTTTTCTTCCTTTTTTTTTTTTTTTGGTAAATTCTCTTTTATTACATAGCTTATTTAAAAAAAAAAAAAAAAAAAAAAAAACTGGGAACTGGGCTGCTAGATGGCACAGTGGATAGAGCACCAGCCCTGCCTGAAGTCAGGAGGACCTGAGTTCAAATTTGATCTCAGACACTTAACACTTCCTAGCTGTGTGACCCTAGGCAAGTCACTTAACCCCAATTGCCTCAGCCAAAAAACTGGGAGCTCTTATCGATATGATCAGTCCCAGCTGGACATACTGTAATTTGATTCCAATGTCATTTTGGTTCTCTTCAAGGATGAAAAACAACAACCAGTCAATTACCAATTAAGGAAACTTATCAGTGGTCAAAGAGTTAATAAGTACTAGAAGTATGATTGGAAGCAAATTTTTTTTGACTGATGTGTACTGTTGCTTATTCACCAAGCAGGATAAGGCTTGCACATCCTTAAGTAAAATGCAAAGTAGAATGGACAGGGGACAAAGGAAGAATAGAGATAAAGAAGAAAGAAATATCTGAGGAGGAAGAGATGAGTTTGATACAGAGAGATAAGAGTAGACTTCTAGGAAGATATGACACTTAATTGAAAAGGATTGCAAATCTGATCTAAACAACTGGAAAAAATATCAGTTGCGCATGGCTAGGCTGAGCTAATATAATAAAAATGACAATTCTACCTAAATTGTTCTATTTGTTCAGTTGTCATAGCAATCAAAGTGGCAAAAAATTATTTTATAAAACTAAAAAAAAAAAATCATAAAATTCAGCTGGAAGAACAAAAAGTCAAGAATGTCAAGTGAATTAATAAAAACAAAATACAAAGGATGGTGGCCTAGCTATACCAGATTTAAAGTTATTATAAAGTAGCAGTCATGAAAATCATTTGGTATTGGCTAAGAAATAAAGAGGTGGATCAGTGGAACAGATTAGATAAATGTGACAATGTACTATAATCAATGATTGTAATAATCTAGTATTTGATAAACCCCCAAACTCCAGCTTTTGGGATAAGAACTCGCTATTTCCCAAAAATTGCTGGGAAGACTGGAAAAGAATATTTCAGAAACTCTGCATAGAACTACATCTCATATTCCATACGAAAATAAAGTCAATATTGGTCTATGATTTGGGCATATAAGGTGATACCATAAGCAAGTTAGGAGAAAAACAGATAGTTTTCTTACTTATCAGATCTTTGGAGAAGGGAGCAATTGCAAAAAAGAACTAAAGAATATTATGAATCCAAAATGGACAACTTTGATTCCATTAAATTAAAATTTTTTGCAGAAATAAAACCAACACAAACAAAATTTAAAAGGAAACACAAAGCTGGGGGGGAAAAATTACATCCAGTATTTCTGATAAAGGTCTCATTTCTACAATATGTAAAGAATTGTCAATTTTATAATAATACAAGTCACTCCCCAACTGATAGTCAAAGAATATGAAACAGATGATTTTCAAATGATAAAATTAAAGCCATGTATAGTCATGTGAAAAAATGCTCTAAATCACTATTGATTAGAGAAATTCAAATTAAAACAACTCTGTGGTACTGTCTCACACTTCCTAGACTGGCTAAGATGACAGGAAAATATAATGATAAATGTTGGAAGGAATGTGGGTAAACTGGGACACTAATGAATTTTTGGTGTTGTGAAATGACCCAATCATTCTAGAGAGCAACATGGGACTATGCCCAAACAGCTATAAAGCTATGCATACCCTTTGACTCATCAGGGCCACAATTGGGTCTGAATCCCAAGGAAATCAAAAGGATCCACATATGCAAATATGTTTGTAGCAGCTCTTTTTATGGTAGCAAAAAATTAGAAAATGAGTAGATGCCCATCAATTGGGGAATGGATGAATAAGTTATGATATATGGAAGTAATAAAATATTGTTCTATAAAAAAATGATGAACAAGCAGATTTTGGAAAGGCCTGGAAAGATTTACACAAACCTTTTGGACATTATATTAAACAAAACAAACAAGAATACATTGTACACAGTAACAGTAAGATGATCAGTGTTGATCAACTATGAAATATTTGGTTCTTCTCAGCAATTCAGTAACCTAAGGCAATAAACTTTGGATAGAAAATGCCAAATGCATCCAGAGAGAGAACTATGGAAACTGAATGTAAATCAATACTTATGTTCACTTTTTTTTCCTCTTTTTCTTCTGTTTTTTTTTCTTCCTCTTGTAGTTTTTTTCCTGTTGTCCTGATTTTTCTCTTTCAGCATGATTCATAAAGAAATTATTTTTTAAAATGAATGTACATGTATAGCCAAAAAAAATTAAGAAACTTAAGAAACAAGGAAAAAAATATATAATAAATTCTGTTTTTGGAAGTAGGCTGGAGATGATGAGACAATGCTGGTGTTAGAGAAGGGCCTGTATCCAAGTAGATAGGAGATAGCAGAATGTGATTAGAGAAGGACTAGTGACAGAAGTTGAGCAGGACAGAAGTTATGTAAAAAAGTGGAGTACGAAACAAAAATGGAGACATTGATTGTGACTAGCCTTAAATGTCAAGCAAATGAATTTGAGTTGAGGGGAAATAGCCACAGAAAAAATGTCCAGCAGGACTTGTGTTAGACTTGTGTACTAGCAAGATAATTCTGAAGGTATGTGAAAATTATATCAGAGATGAAACTAAGACAGGAAAACCAATTAGGATCCAGACCATGAACAAAATAAAACCACAAGACCAGTTAGGCCATGGTAGTCCTGAAGTAAAAGCTACTTTAGATTAACAGGCACTATACTAAATAGTAAAGATTCAAAGAAAACTGTGAAACAGTCCTTGTTCTTAAAGAACTTTTATTTTACCAGAAATGTTGGGAGGGTTAAGTCACATCTCAAACATACAAAAAAGACATACAAAAAAATAATAGCTTCAGGAGCTGTGGTGGGAATCAGGCTAAGTTTCCTATAGGAAATAGTACTTGACCTGAATGTCAAAGATGGCAGGCAGTATCATATGATAGAGGGGGGTGATGAGAACATTCAATGTGTGGAACAGGGCAGAGTGTCAAGTACCAGGAACACGAAGCTGGCTAGCTTTCACAATGTAAGTTTCATAAGGAGAAATCAGTCTAAAAAGATAAACTGGACTCAAATTATGAAGGTGTTTAAATAACAGATAAAATATTTTGTTTCTCTTTTTTTTTCTCTTAGAAGAGAAGCCACTGGATTGGGGGAGAGGAAGCTGAGGAGGGATATGCTCAGAACTTTTGGAAATACTTCTGTGCTTAGAAAGATCAATTTGGAATTTCTGTGGATATTAGATCAAAGATGGGAGTGGCTCATTGTGGGGAGTTAATTAAAAAGTTATTACAGAAGTCTATCAAGAGTATTGGCAATACTGAACTGACAGAATATAGTAACTGTCTGAATGTGAAGGATGAGGAAAGGGATAAAAGAACAAAAAGACTCAAAGATGAATTTTAAGTTTTGAGCCTGGTTGACTTGGTAAGAAGTGGAGAAGATAAGAGGGAGGACTTTTGTGGGGGAATTGGTGGTCAAAGTTTTAATTTGATATGTTATTTGAATAATGAAGTGGGGTCTAGTAAAAAGCCATAGGTATAAGGATAGTGAGTAGGGGAGAAATTGGAGCAGAACTGTACAATTTTGAGTCATTTGCACAAAAGGGATAACTGATATTGAGGGAAAAGGTGAAATTACCAGCAAGAGAAAGAATGTGAAGAGAGGACAGTCAGGAGAGAAACTCATGTACAGTGGCAGAAGCAAAACAATGACCTTCTGGAAGACATTGAGAAAGAGGTCAGGTTGGAGACAGTCAAACAGATAAGAGAAAAGCCTAAGGATAAGAATAGGAGAAAATCACATGGTTAAGAAACATTAGAGCTAAGAATAAAATTGAGATCTTCCAGTTTTAAGATTAATGCTCTTTCTACTACATTATACTTCCTATCCACTATACCCCACTTCTTAAACTGTGGTTCTTGACCTCCTATAGAGTCTCATAACTGGATGTGGGAGTCACAAAATTATGAATTATCAGTAAATGTTTGTTTTGTGTACCTGTTTTACACACACACACACACACACACACACACACACACACACACACACATACATATATCCAGGGGCAAGTAAAAATTTCTTAGGCAAAAAAAAGGTCACAATTGGAAAATGTTTAAGAAGCCCTACTACACCAGTAATATCCTTGAAACCCAAACCCAGATTTTCACACTACCAGTTACAGGTTTTAGTGGCACAAATGAGACCATAGTTTGTAGAATGAACACTGGATTTTTAGTCTCAATGAAATCCAGTGTTCATTCTACAATATCACAATGCCTCTTTCCTTCATGATGGGAGGCTTTAAGAAGAAACTGGAGCATGATTATATATTTCATACCATAGAATGAGGCTCCATTAATTAAGTTTTGTAAAGTATATTAGTTATCTCCATACTATTCATGTCTGGGAATATGACTTCAAAATAGCTACCATTAAAAATTAAAGTTGGACAACCTAAAATACATATCTTACTTTCTTTTGAATTTCTTTCCCAGGAAGCTGCGCAGTACTAGAACCTGAGAGACAACTCTTCAGTTAGTAAATAGTAAACAGTTGATACATTAAGCTGGTTCTTTATGAGTGTGAACTTAGTTTCTCACAGACTTAAAGATGTTTCCTTTCTGCACTGAAATAGCCAGCTTAATGTTATAGCAGGAAATTACACATTTGCAACAAAATTTTATTTTTGAATTATCTCAATAAATGTCCTGACCCAGAGTACCTTACAAAACATATCATTTGGATTTTTTTGCACATTGTTTTAAATTGGAATAAATTTCACTAAGATTAGCATTTGTGACATTATAACCTAAAACATTCATCTACCACATATAAAAGAAAATGATTTTTTCCCGCTTTAGATGAATTTTTTTTTTCTTTTGCTACTGTACTTCTTATCCTATCACCAGAGCTATAACCATTTTTTGGACGCATCTAATTTCTGCTCACTTGCAATAATATTGATGCATCCTATACATTCTGCCCCATAAAAGAAAATAAAAAAATTGTTATGGTGCATTACATAATTATGTATGTAAACTAGGGCAGAAATGCTACATTGCAATATAAAGTTAATATAATATCCTTTATTTTTCTTAATCCACCCTGGGATAACCTTTCCAAAATTCACCCTTGCAGGTTGGGTACTCCCAAAGGCTTTAGTCACCTACTTTATATTCAAGTTATCCTGTTTGTCCATATTTAACAAAACTATAACTGATAAGCCCCCATCTCTGAGTTTACTTTAATAATAAGCCAATTGATAGAATTATCTTAAAAGAATGACATTTGCTAAAATGTCACAGTAACATGACATACCTAAAAGGTTAATTCATAAAGTATAGATGATCAAAGAAGAAATTGTTTTTCAGACCTATGACTAGAGGAAGATTTCATGATCAAACTATGGACATAGAGGATAAAAGAAGATAAAATGTATAATTTTGAGTACATAGAATTAAAAAGCATTTGTTCAAAGAAAATCTGTGTAGTTAAATTTAAAAGGGAAATAAATAACTGATGGTGAAATCTTTGTAATAAGTTGCTTTGATAAATGTTGTAATACCAGAGCCACCTTCCAGTGGTGGCTGAAGGTGTAACTTTGACCTGTAGAATGGATCTCTTCATGTGAGAGGATGATGATGATACAAGGAGACTGAGAAGCAGCTGCATTCTCTGACCTCCCAACTGAGAGGCAGTTGCATTGTCGGACTTCTCTCCTCTTTCCTCTTGCCCCCAATTTATTTCATTCTCAATCCACAAGGAACATCTATGTAAGTAAAGGCAACTCCTTCAAGTGTTATGATTCACAGCTGTGTAGGCTCTTGGAGAATTGATCCGCCCCTTCATCTAGGCATGGTCCTTAACAGATAAAGTTCTCAGTCCTATAATATTTAAAGAATTGATTCAGTGTATAAGAATGAGTCATTTTTATAAATAGCCAAATGATATGAATAGGCATTAAGAAAAAAAACTGCTCTAAATCCCAAATAATTATAAAAATGTAAAATAAAGCAATTCCAATCTTCCATCTTTCATCCATAAAAATGACAAAGTTTGCAATGAAGAAAAATGAAAAATATTGGAAGTGCTACAGGAAAAAAAATTCATTGTGGGATAGGTAGGACTATATGAATTGATATAGACTTTCTGGAAAAAAAGATATGGCACTTCATACCAAAAATAATTACAAGATATGCATAATTGGATGGGAACACAATAAGTAACAAGATTAATTAATAAGCATTTATTAGGCATGTATGTACACAAAACTGTGTTAAGCCCTGGAAGAACAAAAAGAAATCAATCAAATTCATTGCCATCAAGAAACATGTTAATTCAGAATTGAACAGCTGTCTTAATCAGTATTTACAAGATAAATCTATAGTATAGGAGAGAGATCCTCAGAGCTAAAGGCACTAACAGTCACTAGCAACACAATCTGAAATGGAGAAAGAGTATTATCCTGCTATTGGTATATAACAATTCCACTTCTGATGACAAAGAGGGTTAGTCTTAGAACTGTACAATAATAATGACTCACATTTATATCAGCAGATTTGTAGGATATGCTTTAAAATACCCTAAAAGGGACAGCTAGTGTTATTCCATCTGAAATCATCTTTATACCAACTCATTTGAGAACTAGAATGTAACTTTTGCTCTAAGCAAAAAAAGGGAAAAAAATGAAGGACTTAAAGATCTAATCAAATAAGATCTCCTCAAGCCAGTTAACACATTCTTGATAGCTATAACAATTATACTGATATTAAAAGCATAATGACATTATGAGCCTTCATAGATACAATTAATGTTACTAAGCACTTAGGTAGAATACATACCCAATATCTATGGTCAATTATTATTATTTTTCCGATTTTTCTGAGGGAAAAATCTTTTCAAAGTTAACTTTTTCCAAACTTACCAATAGATAATTTTTCACATGCTACTTAAAATGTTCAATGAACAATTACTGAGGGACATTTTGTGTTAAATGCTTTCAGTTCAGAATTGACATTATCCATAGGATTTTCCAGGACTTCATTAAAATACCACTTTTTACTATTTATAGTTTGATATTTGATGTCTTGACTATGAGAATATTCAATGATCATCTAGTGGGCAGATTTCAGGAAATTATATGTCATTATAATATATCAGATAGTTGAATGATAAAGGAGAAATGTCACATAACTTCTAGAATCTGAGTGAGTGCTTGGACAGTACTGCTGTCATTCAGTTAACCTTGATCATCCATGATGCTCTTTCCACACTGAGCAAAGAAGGTTCTTCTGGGTCTACTCAATTTCAACTATATTTTTCATAATAGGAGTCGACAATTGCTGAAATGCTTTTGTATTTATTAGGAAAGTATATCCCATAGCACTGAATTGATGAGCATAAAAATGCTTTCTGGAATGTCAAGGAGAATTATTGATTTCTGGTTCTGTGCCAATATAATAATAATGAACTTAAATCTTACTACTGATGCTTTATTTTGGAGTTGAAACACTGGCTGCTTACTATAAAAGAACAATGTCATCTAACAACAGAAAAGGTTGGATTTTGTTTTTGTTTTTGTCAATCTATGTGAGTAAAAAAGGCCTACAATTACCCTTATAACCATGTCATTATAATGTATATTGATCTCCAGTCTCCTGTGGGACTCTTTCTAAGAGTAAGCTTACACTTTTAATTATGCCATCATGGATGCATGACTTCAGTCTTTTGTTCATTTTTTGTGTGCATATACTTACTTGCCCACAAACATGGAAATTCAATATTAAATGCTATTTTCCTGGGGATTCTATGACAGATTCCAGATTCTGTTACAGAAGTCTTGATTTTAGAAATATTTCCAGTTCTAATTTTTCCAACTGATTTTTGATGAAATATTGTATAGTGTGAAGACCGAGTTAGCATCCTGGATACCTTATAATCAGCCAGAGTCAGGATAAGCAAAAGTCCTTGGTCTTTATTCTTGGTCTTTATAGGTAGGAGTGAATTGGATGGACACAGAATCTCAATGACTTCTCCTCTTTGTCTTTTGCCCAGAAGTGATCCTATCCTGTCTTACTCCACCCCCTAGTCCCTCCTACAATTCTCTGTGTACACCAATTATCGAGCCAGCACAGGATAGTGGGAAGAGCTATTTTCCAAGCATATGCTCATAGAGTATTTTCCAATCAGTAATTAGCTTTAAGTGCTCAGTTGTCCAAACTCAGTGCATTAACTCAAGAGTTTCAGCCCTTTACAGTATAGAATCCCAGATTATCCTGCTTTCACCTGTGTAGCCAAAGTGTATAATAGGGAAATTAGTTGAAGAAGTCAAGCCATCTATAAATTATTATAGACCACAGATAATTTCATTTAAAATGACATAATACCAATGTACTTTCATTATTTAATTATTATTTTATACCATCATATTCACATGGCACAAATTACATCTAGGGATTATTTGCATTTAAGTATTGACTAGAAGCTGTCTGGTGATCTAGAAGTGAATCTAATATTGAAAAGAATAAGGGAATATAGCACATATTAGGCTGTTTAGAATAACCGGACAAATATACTTACTTTTTAAAAGGAAGTCAAGCTGAATTTTTAATAGGAAAAGACTCTCCTTCACTCTTTCCATCTAAATGTAATGTAAGATATGTACAACTAATAAGAATAAATCACAAATGCTACTCTATGTATCTTCTATTTACTTATTTTTACTATTAGCATGAGTTCTTAGAACTTGAAATTTGAAGAACATGGGTTCCTACTACTATAACTGATGCCATGGGTCTTGTAGCATAAAAGTTTTATAATATGTGTGTCTGTGTGGCCTTGACATATAGATTAAATGTGAAAGTATTTTTTCCATTTGGGTTGGTAGCAATAGAATTTATAGAGAGTTTTTTTTCAAGCCATCCAGTTTTTTTGGTTGCATTTCTTTGAGAAATTATTAGAACTACAATGTGATACAAGCAAGAATTATTCTAGGGGTCACTCAACTACCAAAGTGATATCACTTTAATATTTCTATTCCTACTCATTATAGATTGCCTTACAAAAAGATCCATGCCATTGATGGTTAAAAAACAAAACCACATGTTTAGGAATTTGTGGTCAGATATGGATAAGACCAGATGACCTCTGTGGAGCCTTCTTATTCATGAAAAACTAAGATAGAGAGAGCATTGCAATGGAATGATAGAGCACATGATGATAAAATTTTTGTTCCTTTGAGCCCCTTATGTGTATTATGCCTTTGAGACTTTGTAATTGATTCTACAATATGATTCTAGGGCATGATATCACACAGAAAATGTTTTTAGTAATGATGTTCAGTCATGATAAATCTATGATATTCTTTCCTATTAATGATATCCAACAAGATGCAAAGTCTCTGAGAATCTAACCAGTATGAAAAAAGGAGCAGGGTTGGGAAGTTAGAGTGCTGACCTAAAGTCAGCACATAGAACATTTTCTAGTGTGTGTGTGTGTGTGTGTGTGTGTGTGTGTGTGTGTGTGTGTGTTTTTAACAAAACCAAATACAAAATAAGAAAGAAAAGAATAGGAAAAAAGACAGAAAAGAAAAAAAAAAAACAAAGCAAAACATTGTCATGTGTCTAGCAGAGCATCAGGAAGGATTCAAAATTTATAACAATAAATTGCCATTTCAAGAAAGCATATATAATAATAGAAGAAATTATATTCATGAGTGTCCATCTTTGATGCCTTATAGGTTATTCTTTTGTTCTCTGATGCACATTTTTTTACTTTGTTTTTTTTTCCCCTTTTCATTCCCTCCCACCATCCTCCACCAAGCACCTAAGCACAGATATATTTATAGCTCCCTCACAGACCCACATATATATATATATCTATATACATACATATATAGATCTACATGTATACATGCCTATAAGTACTCAGACACACACATACACACACACATTTACCCATATGTAAATATGCAACTAAAACAATATGGGTTGCCATATAATGTAGATTTCTCTCTCTATTGAATCTTTGCTTGATTTTGTCTGAAATCAATGATTAGTAACATATCTTTTTTCTAACAAATTTCATTCCTAACATTTGTTGCAGTATTTGTATATATCTCTTATTTCCTATTCTTCCTAACTTTTCTCCTTAATTCTCCTCCTTAACTTGTCTTGTATTACTTAACCTTCCCCCACCTGTAGATCTCTCCTTTATCTTCTTTCCCCCACTCTTTCCTTCCCTCTTTATCCCATTCCCATTAATGTATACACCTTATCCCATTCTTATTAATCTATTCTCCACTTTATCTTATACCACCTTTCCCCCTTTATTTCTTTGCCATTAATCTACACATCTTGATTCACTACCATTATTCTATGCCTCTTTCTATATCCTATCTTACCTGATTCCTTCTCCCCTTACTTTTTCATAGATTTTGGAGCATGAAAAGCTTCATAGTATAGTTGTAGTGTACCCTATTTAACCCACTCCTGTGTGATGTTTTCAGAATTAAAAGCCCTTCTTTTTCCTCTAATTCCTCTGTATCAGTTATTCCTCTGCACCTCATTTGTATAACATAATTGCGATTTTTACCCTTTCATAGATAGTATTGTTTTTTACAACTCTGCCCTAATCTTTCTTTTGAGCTACCCAATTATTAATGTTAATCTTAAATCTGTGGTATACATTTCCATGTACAACACAAATTATTTGTCCATTTTGAGTTCCTTGAAATTATTCTTTCATCTTGGTTCTTAAATGTTAAATTTCGTATTAAGTTCCAGTTTGGTTGAGACAAAGTCCTGAAAATCTGTAAGTTTATTGGATGTTCATTTTTTTCCTTTGATATGATGATTTTTTTCTGGATATGATATTTTGGATGACAGACCTAGTTCTTTAAAAAAAAAAACAAATTTGTAAATGTAACCCAATATATGTTAAATGTGTACAATTCTTCTTACACATTTCCACAATTATGCTACATAAGAAAAATCAGATCAAAAAGGAAAAAAAAAAAACAAGCAAATAACAACAAAAAAGGTGAAAATACTATCTTATGATCTTTTTCCCCACAGTCCTCTCTCTGGGTACTGATGGCTCTCTCTATCAAAAGTCCATTGGAATTGGTGTGAATCACCTTTCTATTGAAAAGAACCACATCTAACACAATTGATCATTGTACAAACTTGTTGATATGTGCAATGTTCTCTTGGTTCTTCTCACTTCACTTAGCATTGGTTTATGTAAGTCTCTTCAAGACTTTCTGAAATCATCCTGCTAATTATCTTATAGAATAGTAATATTCCAAACATTCACATACCATAACTTATTCAATCATTCTCCAACTGATAGTTATCCACTCAGTTTCCAGTTACTTGCCACTACAAAAAGGGCTGCTACAAACATTTTTGCCCATGTGGGTCCTTTTCCCTTTTTTATGTGTTCTTTGAGATACAAGTCCAAGAGTAACACTGGTGGATCTAAGAGTATGTACTGTTCGATTACCTTTGGGGCATAGTTCTAAATTGTTCTCTAGAATGGCTGGAGCAGTTCACATCTCTACCAACACTGTATTAGTGTCCCAGTTTTCCCATATCCCCTCTAACATATATCATTATTTTTTCATATCATTTTAGTCAATGTGAGAGGTATATAGTGGTACTTCAGAGTTGTTTTAAATTGCATGTCTCTGATCAATAGTGATTTAGAGCATTTTTTTCATATAACTAGAAATGGTTTTAATTTCTTCATCTGAAAATTGTCTGTTCATATCCTATGTCCATTTATTAATTAGAGAATGACTTATATTCTTATAAATTTGAGTATATATATATTTTAGAAATGCACACTTTATCAGAATCCTTAACCCTCCCCCCCCCTCCTTTTCTGCTTTTCTTCTAATCTTGGTTAGATTGGCTTTCTTTGTCCAAAATTTTTTAACTCAACATAATCAAAATTATCTCTTTTTCATTCCATAATGTACTTTAGTTCTTCTTTGGCCACAAATTCCTTTTTTCTTTACAGATCTGAGAAGTAAACTATCCTTTGTTCTTCTAATTTGTTTATAGTATCATTTTTTATGTCTAAATCATGAACCCATTTCATTCTTATCTTGGTTTAGGTGTGGCTCAATGCTTAGTTATTGCCATACTAATTTCCAATTATTCCAGCAATTTTTGTCAAATAGTGAATTCTTATCCCAAAAGCTGGTTTTTTTTTTTTTTTTGGTTTATCAAATACTATATTACTATAATCACTGACTAATGTATCTTATGAACCTAACCTATTCCACTAATCAACTACTGTATATCTTAGCCAGTACCAAATGGCATTGATGCCTGCTGCTTTATAATATAATTTTAGATCTGGTACAAATAGGCCACCTTCATTTTCAATTTTAATAATTAATTCCCTGGAAATTCTTGACTTTTGTTTTTCCAGATGAACTTTGTTATTATTTTTTCTAGCTCTAAGATAATTTCTTGGCAGTTTGATTGGTATGGCACTGAATAAGTAGATTAATAGATTAATTTAGGTGTAATGTAATTTTTATTATATTAGCTCAGCCTATCCATGAGCACTTGATATTCTTCTAATTGATTGGATCTGACTTTATTTATGTGGAAAGTGTTTTGTAATTGTGTTCATATAGATTTTGGCTTTGCCTTGGCAGGCAGACTCCCAAATATTTTATATTATCTGCAATTACTTTCAATGGAATTTCTTTTTGTATCTCTTGCTATTGGAATTTGTTGGTAACATATAGAAATGCTGATTATTCATGTGGATTTTTTTGTATCTTGCGACTTTGCTAAAGTTATGAATTGTTTATAGTCATTTTTAGCTGATTCTCTAGTTTTCATCTGTAAAAAGTAATAATTTGGTTTCCTCATTACCTATTCTGATTATTTTAATTCTTTTCTTCTCTTATTGCTAAAGCTAATATTTCTAATATAATATTGAATAGTAATGGTAATAGTGGGCAACCTTGTTTCACCCTTGATCTTATTTAGAATGGTTCTAGTTTGTCCCCATTACATATGATGCTTGCTGATGGTTTTAGATAAAGGCTACTGATTATTTTAAGGAAAACTTCATTTATTCCTATGCTCTGTAGTGTTTTTAATAGGAATGGCTGTTGGATTTTGTCAAATGCTTTTTCTACTTCTATTAAGATAATCATGTGATTTCTGTTAGTTTGGTTATTGATATAGTCAATTATGCTAATAATTTTCCTAATATTGAACCAGCCCTGCACTCCAAATCCTACTTGGTCATGGTGTATTATCTTGGAGATAACTTGCTGTTATCTCTCTACTAATACTTTATTTAAGATTTCTGCATCAATATTCATTAGGGAAATTGGTCTATAATTCTCTCTCTCTTTTCACCCTACCTGGTTTAGTTATCAGAACCATATCTGTTTCATAAAAGGAATTTTGTAGGACTTCTTATTTCTCTATTTTCCCAAATAGTTTGCATAGTATTGAAATTAATTGTTGTTTAAATGTTTGGTAGAATTCACATGTAAATCCATCTGGTCCTAGAGATTTTTTCTTAGGGAGTTGATTAATAGCTTGTTAAAATTCCTTTTCTAAAATGGAACTATTCAAGTAATTTATTTCCTCTTATGTTAATCTTAGACTATCAGACTTATTAGACTTATCAGAGTTATTGGCATACAGTTGGGCAAAATAGCTCCTAATTATTGTTTTAATGTTCTCTTCATTGGTGAAAAGTTTACCCTTTTAAATTTTGATATTAGCAATTTGATTTTCTTCTTTCCTTTTTCTAATCAAATTAACTAAAAATATATCTATTTTGAGTAGAAGCTAGATGGTACAGTAGACAGAGCATCAGCCCTGGCATCAGGAGGACCTGAATTCAAATCTGGCCTCAGACACTTAACACGTCTTAGTTGTGTGACCCTGGACAAATCACTTAACCCCAATTGCCTCAGCAAAAAAAAAAAAAAAAAAAAAAAAAAAGATATATGTATTTTGTTGGTTTTTTCATAAAACCAACCCTTAGTTTTGTTTATTAGTTCAATATATATTTTTTTACATTCAATTTTATTAATCTCCCCTTTTATTTTCAGAATTTCAAATATGGTATTTAATTAGGAGATTTTAATTTGTTCCTTTTCAAGCCTTTTTAGTTGCATTACCAATTCACTTATTTTTTCTTTCTCTATTTTGTGCAAGCATCCAGAGATATAAAAGTTCCCTTAAAAAATGCTTGGGCTACATCCCATAAATTTTGGTGTGTTGTCCAATTTTTGTCATTCTCTTGGATGAAATTACCATTTGTGTCTATGATTTGTTGTTTCATCCACTCATTCTTTAGGATTTGATTATTCAGTTTCCAATTAATTTTTGGTCTATTTTTCCCTGGCCATTTATTACATGTAATTTTTATTGCATCGTGATCTGAAAAAAGATGCATTTACTATTTTTGCCTCTCTGCCTTTGATTTTGAGATTTCTATGCACTAATACTTGGTCAATTCTTGTGTGGGTTCTATGTACTTGCAAGAAAAAAGTATATTCCTTTCTATCCCTATTCAGTTTTCTCCATAGGTCTATCATACCTAACTTTTCTAAAATTCTATTTACTTGCTTGCCTTTTTTTCTTATTTATTTGTGATTTGATTTATCTAGTTCTGATAGAACAAGGTTGAGATTTCCTCACTAGTATAATTTTGCTTTCTATTTCTTCTTGCAGCTCTCTTAACTTCTCCTCTAGGAATTCGGATGTTATACTTGGTGAATATATGTTTCATATTAGTATTACTTCCTTTATCTATGGTGCCCTTTAGCAAAATGTTTCCTTCTTTATCTTTTTTAATTAGATCTATTTTTGCTTTTGTTTGGTCTAAAATCTGTATTGTTACCCCTGCTTTTTTTTTTTTTTTAACTTCAGCTAAAGCATAATAGGTTCTGCTCCAACCTTTTACCTTTACTCTGTATGTATCTCTCTGCTTTAAATGTGTTCCTTGTAAATGACATATTGTAGAATTCTGGCTTTTAATCTAGTTTGCAATCTATTTCTGTTTTTTTGGGGGGAGAGTTTATCCTGTTCACATTCACAGTTAAAATTACACTGTATTTCCAGGCATCTTATTTTCCCAAAGTTATACTTTTCTTTTTCATTTCCCCCTTTTCCTCCTTCCCAGTGTTTTGCTTCTGACCACTTTTCCCCTCAAACATTCTTCCTCTTTTAGAGTTCTTCACCCTTTCTTATCACTTTCCCCTTCTACTTCAGTTCTATTTTCTATTAGTAGCTCCTTTTCCTTTCCCCTTTCCCCTCCTACTTCTCTATAGGGTGAGACAATTTTCTTTTTCAAACTAAATATGTCTGATATCCAAATCCAATAAGATTAAAGTTCCCACAATGCTCATCCCTTCCCTTCTTTCCTTCAATTGTAACAGGTCTTGTTTGCCTCTTCATATGATATAATTTACCCCATTTTATTTCCCCTTTCCTCTTTTCCCGGTAAAATTCCTTTTCCACCCCTAGTTTCTTTTTTATATCATCACAGTAAAATCAAAATATGCCTACAGTCTAGGGTTAAACATGTCATCTTTCCATATGGAGATGTAATCTTTTTAACCTTTAAAAAACAAAGGATTTTTTCCCTTTCTTTTTTATCTTTTTATGTTTCTCTTGAATTCTGTATTTGAAGGTCAAATTTTCTGTTCAGTTCTGTTTTTTTAAATCAAAAATAAATTAAATTTACCTATTCTTTGAATGTCCATATTTTTTTTCCCCTGAAAGATACTGCTTAATTTGGCTGGATAATTGATTCTTGCATGCAGTTCAAACTCCTTTGCCCTATGTTCCTTTGAAGTAGAAACTGCTAGGTCCTAGGTAATCCTGATTGTGACTTCTCAATATTTGAATTGTTTCTTTCTGGCTGCTTGCAGTATTTTCTCCTTGATATTATAATTCTGAAATTTAGCTATGATATTTCTTGGATTTTTCATTTTTGGGACTCTTTCAGGAAATATTCAATGGATTCTTTCAATGGCTATTTTGCCCTCTGATTTTAGGAAACCAGGGTAGTTTTCCTTGATAATTTCTTCAAAGATAGTTGTCTTGCTCTTTTTTTTTTTTTTTTTTTTTTTTAAATCATGGTTTTCATGTGCAATTATGCTTAGATTTCTCTCCTGGATATATTTTCCAAGTCTGTTTTTCTGATGAGGTATTTTACCCTTTCTTCTATTTTTTTCATCATTTTGGTGTTGTTTAACTAATTTTTGATGTCTCATTGAGTTTTGCACTTCCATTTGTTCAATTCTAATTTCCAGTGAATTGTTTTCTTCAGTTAGTCTTTTTTTATCTCCTTTTGCATTTGGCCAATTAACTTTCAAATGAGTTGTCTATTTATTGGATTTTGGATTTTTTTCCCCACTTCAAAAGTTCTTCTTCTTCATCTTTTTTTTTTCCTGAGGCAAGGGGTTAAGTGACTTGCCTAGGGTCACATAGCTAGGAAGTGTTAAATGTCAGAGACCAGATTTGAACTCAGCTCCTCCTGACTTCAGGACTAGTTCTCTATCCATTTCACCACCTAGCTGCCCCCACTTCACAAATTCTTGAAGACAACTTCAAGGAGTTGTTTTCTTTTTCCATATCACCAAATCTATTTTTTAAGGAGTTTTCTTTAGAGAATTTCTGTGTTTCCTTTTCCAAACTCTCTTGAAAAGCTCTCATTTCCTTTTCCTATTTTCCTTCTAACTTTCCTTAAGGATTCTTTTTAAATTCTTTAAGAGTCTTGTGAGATGGAGATTAAATTCATATCACCCTTTGAGGTTTCCTCTGGAGATAGTTTGCCTTTAGTTTTGCCTCAGGATTTGAGGTCTTTTCTTCCCTGTTTCCATAAAAACTTTGCATGATCAAAGCTCTTTTTGCTTTTTTTGCTAATTTTTAAAGGCTGAGATCTGTTCTTAGGGCAAAGGGGAGATTGTCCCAAGCTTCCTCTACAGGCAACAGCACTTTATGCTGTCCTAGTTCTGGTGCTGCTGGCTTCCTTCATGTACTGAGTGGGCATGGCCAAGTACCACATTATGCTGGTGTCCAGGGGCTTACTATTTGCCTTCTGTAGTTGTATTAGAGGTCTCACAGCTAGTCTGCTGATCCACTGGCTTATGAGCCAGGACAGAGTATCCAATACTGCTATAATTTGGCTAAGAGTCTCCCAGTAGATTTTCTAGTGTGCAAAGGCCACTCTGCCTTGGGTCCCTGCACTGAGCCTGTGCTAGGCTGCCTCTTTCCAACCCTACTCAATTGAGACAGACCTTTCCCCTGAAGTTGTTCCAAAATATCTTCTGCTAGAAATTTGTTACACTCCAAATATTTTTGGTTTCTGTCACTCCAAAAACAGTTCTGAGGTTTGATCTCATGTTAATCTGAGGGAAGCCAGGAAGAGTTCAGAAAAGACCAATCTATTCTCAGCCATCTTAGTTCCACTTCCTAGACTAGTTATTTTGATTGCTGATAGATATTTTATTGTGGATACTGATAAGTTCTGTTCAATTGTCATTGTAGTTCCAGCATATTTGAATGTTTTTTTTTTCCCTTTTTTCTTTTTTTTTTTTATTTCTTGCAAAATTTTCTCTTTGATGTGGAGTTTTGGAAATTTGGCAGTAATATTCTTATGTGTTTTCCATAAAAGATATCTTTGAGGTGGTAATTAATGGACCTTTTCTATTTCTACTTTCCCCCCCATGTTCTATTACTCCAGGATAATTTTCTTGCATTATTTCTTGCATTATTGTGTCAAAATCATTATTTGATCACAACTTTCAGGTAGTCCAATTATTCTTATATTTTTCTCTTTTTTATCTGTTCTCCATATCTGTTTTTTTTTATATTTCACATTCTTTTCTGCTTTTTCTATTTTGTTTTGTTATTTCTCAGTCTCTTATAGTTGTACTGATTTCCCCTTGCCCAATTCTAATTTTCAAAAACTTATTTTCTTTTTTAAGACTCTGAATTTCCTTTTCTAGTTGGTTAATTTTTTTTTCATAATCTTGTTTTTCTTGGATGGTTTTTAATTTTAATTTTTTATTTTTTCTTCAATCTCTCTCACTTGATTTTTACACTTTTTTTTTTTTTTGAGTTCTTTCAAAAATTTTCTCTGGGCAGGATCATTTAATGTTACTCTTTGAGGTAGAAAAGCCTTTTTTTTTTTTACTTCACCATACTCTTCTGAAGATGAACCTCTGTCTTCCCTATTTACATAATACATTACTATGGTTGGGTTATTTCTTCTTTTTCTGTTCAATTTTTTAAAAATAAGAAGTATTAGTGTAAGCACCTCTAATCATAAGATGGGGGGAATGGTGTCTCTGGATTCACTTCAGGTCTCCCCTCTGATATGAAACTCTAAACCAAAAGCTCCACTTTCCTACAAATACTCACAGTTAGCAACATCTCTGCCCCACAGCTTCTGCAGTCACCAGGTGTGCTGTTTCTTTCTCATCAAGGGTCATGTCCCTGCAGTAGGGCTGAGCCTAGTATTCCTAATCAGCAAAAGCTCCCTCAGTCTTGCTAGACTTAGACCTAAACTTCCTTCATGTCTGGGAGATGAAAATTTCTGTGGTTCTAATCCAATCAAATCCATTTAGCCCCAAGGTTTCCCACTTGCTATTTCTGTGAAGCTAGCCTGGAGGTGTTTGTACTTCACACTGCTCTTGTGGTCTTTATGCAGGTCTTCTTAGATTATCCCAGGAGGATAGCAGTTCTGTTCCAAGTTTTCTCCTCCCCTCCCCCCATCTGTCTGTGCTTGCCCTGAGGTATAAATTTGATCTGTTTCTTGGAGAAATCTGGAGAAATTGAAATTTTCTGACCTGCTTCACCATTTTCCCAAAATGTTTCTCCTACTTGTAATTACCATTAGTAATGGTTACTAATGTAACCTACTACTCATAAAAAAAAAAAATGATCTTGTGAAGGTTGCCAAGAAATGTTATTAGCTAGTAGACATAACATGGAGATAGCCCTATTCTTTTTAGCCTATGTTTAACAATATAGTTTCTATTGTAGAAAGCTTGCAAATCCTCCTCAGAAAATATTATTCTGATTTGGTTGCTACCACATAGTTAATTATGGATAAGTAGGAGACTGAAGATAATTTGTTTTTCTAAATTACTTTTGCAAATTTGTGACCATCTTGTCAAAAAGCTGGGTATAATTATATTTTATGAAAAAATGTGGGATAGAAAGAATTCAAAAGATCTGGGTTCAAAAGCTGCTCTGCCATATGAATTTAATTAAATATTTGTTGAATGCTTTCAATGTGTGCAAATTACTGCATTAGGTGCTAGGGATAAAAAAAAGTCCCTGTCTTCAAGGAGCTTTTATTTTATTTAAACCTTCAGGGCCTATTTCCTCATTTATAAAATGAGAAGACTGTATCAGATGATTTTTAAGGTCCCTTCATGTTCTAGAATACTGTTTTTTTTCCTAGAAAAAAAGAATTGGCTGAGGGCAACTAGGTGACACAGTAGACAGAGTACCAGCCCTGAAGTTAGGAGGACCTGAGTTCAAATATGGCTTCAAACACTTAACACGTTCTAGCTGTGTGACCCTGGGCAAGTCACTTAATCCCAATTGCTTCAGCAAAAACAAAAGACAATTTAAACAAAACAAAACAAGAATTGGCTGGAAAGCAATAAATTCCAGACTCTTCAGATATAACGACATTCTTTATTTTTGCCTATAGGTTTTACTAATTGTAGTAGACATTTCATCATGGAGAAGGGCTCATTATTGCAACTATGCTCAATCCAATTACATTGTTTTTGTGATGAATCATCATGCTAAGTGTTAACTTAAAATAATCACTATTTTTGCAAAAATATTTTTCCCTAGAACTTTTTTCTTAGATAACAAAGTGGCTCACATCTATTTGAGAAGAAAACAACAAAGAAGTCAGGGCTTCTGGTAAACCAACAAGCAAAAACTAGGAAGCATTCTTCTTCATCATTGTCAAAAATTATAATTTTTCCTTTCTCAGTAAAAAACAAAATATTTATTTCATTTATGTCAATATTGATTCACTACAGCTTAAAGATGATTGTGTAGATTTTCTTACTGTCCAATAAACTAAAAGGAATTTTGATGAAATTAAGATTAAGAAATTCATTTATTATAATTATGAAATAACATAATATATTTCTGCATCATATAAGCAACAGAATGCTGAGAATTCAAGTGACATTGAATATTGGAGGAGGGAAAAAATATATATATATATATGTATATATGCACATCTTTATAATGCAAAAATATATATACATCTCTTTCTATCTCTCTCTTGGTCATTACATGGTAGATAGAGAAAAGGTTTTGGATTCAAGAAGAACTGCATTAAAGTCCCTTTCTGATACACATTAGCCATTGACATTGGTCATGATATTTAATCTCCATATGCAACTCAGTAGGATAAGTTAATATTGTACTCTTTGTACATTGTACAGACTACATTGTAACAGAGAATTTTCTTACCATGAATCCATGGATTTGTATCAAAATTCCCATGAAATCACAAAAATTCTTTAATTTTTTTTACTTATACATTTTATGATTTAATATTTATTTTCCCCCAGTTACAGATAAAATGTTTTTTAACATTTGTTTTCAAAATTTTGAGTTCCAGATTTTCTTCCTTCCTCCCTCCCTACTTCACTCTCATTGAAAAGGCATGTGTGAAGTTATGTAAAATATTTCCATAAAAAGTCATGTTATAAAAGAAAACACAGATTCCCCCCGCAACCCCTCTCCCAATAAAAAAAAAAAATTTCCAGAAAAATAAAGTAAAAACCGTATGCTTCAATATGTATTCAGACAGTCAGTTTTTTCTCTGGATAGGGATAGCGTTTTTCATCTTAAGTCCTTCAAAGTAGTCTTGGACCATTGTATTGCTGAAAATAGCAAAATCATTTACAACTGATCATCCCACACTATTGTTAGTTTATACATAGTATATTTTACTTGGCATCAGCTCATGTAAGCCTTTCCAAGTTTTCTTTCTTTCTTTTTTTTTTTTTTTAGAGTATCCTACTCATCATTTCTTATAGCACAATAGTATCCCATCATAATCACATACCACAATTTATTCAGCCATCCCCCAAGTTATAGGCATTCCCTCAATTTCTAATTCTTTGCCTGAGAAAGCTGCTGCTATAAAGATCATTGTCTATATAGGTCCCTTAACTTTTAAAAAAATTTTTTTGGGAATATTTGTCTAGTAGCAATATTATTAGGTCAAAGGGTATGCATAATTTTATAGCCTTTTGGGCAGAGTTCCAAATTACTTTATAGAATGGTTGAATCATGAACTCAGAATTCTGATAAACTTATATGCACATATGCACATAACACACAAATACACATATACCCCAATATGCACAGATATCTAAATAGATACTTTTGTCTAATTCAATCATTTTTTTTTTTTAATCTAAACTGGTGATCTTATTAGTATGGGTAACTCCCTGTGAATTACTTCATTCCACCAATGCTGACCAGCAATTTCACTGCAGTTAATAATACAGTCATAATGAGCTTCTCAGCTATTAGGAGGGTGTGTGTGTGTGTGTGTGTGTGTGTGTGTGTGTGTGTGTGTGTGTGGTGGAACTCCATCTCTAGTGTTCTCAGGTTTGCCCACAAGATTGCCATGTAGATAGATTGATACATAAACAGATAGATAATATTATGTGTACACACACTTAAGACTACTTACACTTTTGCATGTATATCTTAAGTCACCAAACCTCAAGGGTTTGGGATGATTAGTTAGATGGAGTACTGGACCTAGAATAAAGAAGATGAGCTCAAATCTAACCTCAGACATTTAATGTGTGATCTTAGACAAATCACTTAACTTATTTCTACTACATTTTTATTTATTGTAAAAAGGGTATGGGAAAATAGCTATCTTCTGAAGTTGTTGTAAAGATATACTAAGTCAACATTTGTAAAGTTTTTTAGCACAATGACTGGCACATAATAAGAACGTAATGTTCCCTCCTTCCTAACTAAACAATTTTATACTGTATCTATACCAGATTAACTTAAAAATAAAGGCTATTAATGATATAGCTCCAATTTTCAATCCTTTTATAATTATTCATTATCTTTAATTATGTAATAGAGTTTGAGAGGAATGGAGACAGTAGGAATGATGAATTTGGACATCAGGAATGATTTTAAATTCTTTACTATGTTTGAGCAAATATGTCTCAATTTCATTATCTCTAAAATGAGGGAATTGGACTAGTGTCTGAGGTAATTTTCACCTCTAAATCTAAGATCTGATGATATATTACAGTATATATATATGTATCAGACATATGTATTGTTCATATCAATGTATATGTGTGTGTTTAGATATGGTTTATAAATTTGTATGTCTTTTATAAATCTATATGTATATATAAGTATATGTTTAAATGTACATATACCTATGGATTTTTTTTAAAAAACATTCAAATGTATTACTAGAATTAGAGTAAAAGTTGTTTATTTTATCTACTTTACCAGGGAGTCCATTTCAAATGACACATATGGCATTTAGAGATTATACAAATAAAATTTTCTTTCATTAACTCACTAAAAAAGTCATATTGTTATTAGTTTTAAATGGCTGAAGAGAAAAAGAGTCCCTGTTGTGCAGATAAACAAGCATCATATTGTGGCACTGGTGATAGAAAATAAAGATCAGGTTAACATTAAAATTTTCCACATTTAAGTAAAAATGACATACTTTGTTACAAGGGAATATATTTTGACCTGGGAATATAAGCTGATCTGTGATATAATCAAAAATTCATAATGGGGTTTCAATGTAGGCAAAAAAAAAAGTTAAATTACAAAATTAAAATCCAGAGATTTAAATGAGCTGCATTTTAAATACAATAAGTGACTGTTACATGCTCTGAATGCTAAAAGAAATGCAATTATTTGTTTAGTCATTGTTTAAACGGGTAAATGCTTTTTGTTGTTAGTTTTTACTCTCCCCACCCAAAGATCTGAGCTATATTGTGGTCTAACATAAAAGTGAATCTACTGATTTGGAGAAGGGGATAACTACTAGATACCTGTTTGAGCAGTTTCACTGCCTAATTCCACATGACAGTGGGACTTAAATCATGCCTGTGAACAGGTTTTAATGTGCTTAGCCTTTCTGGGCCATGCCTTTGTGCCCAGAGTCACTCCTTTCTAAAGATAGTTCATTATTTTCTATGGAGTGTCAAGACTTACAAAGCATATCTGTGGGGTTGTATTATCAACCCTGAGCAACAAGGCCATCATTTCTGAGAGAAGATCCTCCTGAGCCCCTTTCTGTGGCTCTATATGGCTTGTTCTTCTGGGCTGGGAATAATGAGGCCTGCTGGGTGTAAGTAAGCCTGTGGGTTTTGTGTGTGTGAACAATAAGCTGGATCCCTTGATAGTAATAGTTGCCATTCAGCCAAATGATATGATGTGCTACTCTGCCAAATCATTTCTTTGGGATAGCTAGGATCAGAAAGTTTTTTAAGATCTTGAATTTCTAACAAGCCTGACCTGAGACCAAAGCTCCTCACACCCAAGATTTGCTTGGATTATAAATGTTGACAGTGTTTTACACCATGAATTATTATACACAGTTGTCAATGCATTGGGTTGCCATGCATGTATTGGATTACTACCATTGCATTACTTCTCTTGGTTATCACCAAAAATGAAATTACACAAGTAAATCCATTTCTGCCATATCCTACTTTGGTTTCCTTGTTTCAGGAACACTATTGATCCATTAGTTATTTTGTTAGAATATTATTGAATGCTTTTAAATGGATGGTAAGTCTTTCTTTTCATTGTTTTGCGGGTATTAGAGGATTATTTGAATGTGTTATGAAATCAGTATGAACATTCAATTAGGGTTGGATGATGAGCTTATGCTGATAAGCCATAAGACCCAAGGTGTCCATTCTTATTATTATATAAGGCTTTTGAAAATCTTTAGCTTGGAGGATTCTTCAAGAAGTCTTCTAATCCATACCTTTATTTCTGAAATCCCCCAAATATAACTTGTTTTTTCTTTAAAAATACACATGAAGATGCCCAACCAGAAGTATGAATAAAATATTCATAAAAGAAGTTATCACCACATTGTTACATCATCAGTACAGTCATCTTTATGAATATTCTTGCAGGAAAAAGGATTATATCAAAGCTTTAATTGGTTGTTTGAAAAGACTCTCATCTCTCAGAGAATGCTTTAGCATCATTAATCTTTCCCAAGAAAAACAGATATATAAGAAAGTAACCCCCTCTGAAGGTATCCAAACCAAATTGACTGAAGAGTGATATGCTTCTATCTTGTTATTGATAATTTGGTAGTTACTCTTGAAACAGCATACTAGCTGTCTGGTTTGATAGAAGAAAAAAAAATTCTGTAACATTCTTTTGAAGACATAAATTTAACATCCATTGAAAAAGCAATCAGAAAGACTGATTGTCCCCAAAATTCTGTTTTGGAAGGACTGATATCTTTATATAATATTAGAATGAAAAATCCTATTTTGTTAAGAAGCCTCATGCTAACCTCTAGATCATTCCTAGCAATATATTTTCTTCTGATATCTTCACATTAGTTTTAAAATCTTGTCAATGAATAACAAACAAATTAGTATAAATTTTTCATTTGAGAATCCTTTCCTCATTCAGTAGACTTCTTTTCTACTCCTCTCTTTCATTTCTAAGAGGAAAGATTGATCTAAGCATGCAACATAGTTTATTTTCTTTTCTTGTTAATAATCTCAGCTTTAGATTACTGATAGACTGAAAAGTTCTGTATATTTTTTTTTTTAAAGAAAATTACTTCTTCCCAGAAGGTGAGATTCACTTCCTCATTAGAAACTGAATATCAGAATACAATTGCAGGGATAGTAGCCTCAGCATCATCAAAGTAACTCATGCATCTAGTTCTAACTCACTTGATAAGGTCATGCTGAAATTAACTGAAACAAGAGAAACCAGAAATATACTTTCTAGAAGTTCATTCAAAATATAGAAGCAACAAGAAAGCAAAACACTATTCCCCTTTCCCTCAAAAAAACCAACAACAATGCTTAAGACAGAATGAGAAACTTTGTTCAAAGATACCCTTTATGATCACAATAGTTCAATTTATGTTACATGTTGCAATTTGCCAAATAATTTTCTTACCATAACTCAGTGATACAAGTATTAGAAGTATTGTTTTTTCAGGAGCACAGATTAGGAAACAGTTCAAAGGATTTGCCCAAAGGTGACATATTAAGTGTCAGATCTAGGACTATTACTCTTGTCTGTTGATTCTACCGTGAGTGAATATTCATCCTGAATTTATGATTTTATGTTCTATGGTTATTGTAAGAGCTTTATAAATGTTTATTGAATTGAACTGAATTAGGGAGATATTAATTATATTAACTTTTTAGATATTGTGGTAATTATAACTTCAGGGTTAGATTGAATGGCATTGCCTTGTAAAGAAATGACAAGAAATGACTATAAAGTTGGGAAGATTCCTGGAACATATTTTATAACACTGACATGCTTTCAGTCAGTTCCATATTTATTTTGTAATTTTTATCATTTCTAAGTTTTCTCTCTTTGTTTCTGTCTCTGTTTCTCTGTCTCTACACACACACATAGATATATGTATATAACTTTATAAACTGAATTGATATTTTATAATTTAAATTTCTTTTGAACTTTTGTAATTTACAAACACCTAATTTTATTTTACTATAAAATTAATTCCATAATACAAAATGAGCAGAACCAGGAGACCAATTATGTAATAAATATAGCAATAAAAAGAAAGCAACCATCACTTCAGGGGGACTGATAATAAAGCATGCTCCCTACCTACTAACAGAGAGGTGGTGGTCTTAAGATGCAGAATAAGATTATACATATCTTTTTTCCCAGAAAAGACCAGTGTGTATACTTGCTTTGTTTTATAATACTTAATAATTACAAGGGAAGATTTTTTTTAATGGGGGGAAGGGATAAGGAGAGAAAGTCAGTGAGAGTCATGCCAAAAAAAAAAAAAAAAGAAAGAAAAAGAAATTCAAACATTTACGAGAAGGGAATATAAACTTTTCAGAGGGGCTACTTAGATACAGAATATTTGAATAATTTTATTACATATGTTTTATTTGGTCACTGTGATTAATAACTTCAACAAGAATGATATAAGCCCTTTTAAGAGTAATTTAATGTTTCTGGGCTACAACTGAATTAAATATGTCTTGGGTCACATAAAAACTACCTGTTTCTTGTGTTTCAATATTATTAGAAATTTGATTCATGTCTAAGCTTCTTTTATTTTTAACAGTGCTTTAAAAGTGAATTTGTATTGTGATAATATTTTATCAATGCACACAGTAGTTCTAGGACTTTTTATTTAATTAGCCTGGTCATTCTGGGGAGCAAAAGAACAAAAAATATAGTCTTCTAAAATCTATTTTAGAATGAAATTTCATTACACTTTAAAATTAATATTTTAAAGAATATTTCAAAGAATTTCAAAGAATTTTGTTGCTCCAAAATCTATTTGGTCCAAAATTTCCTGGGCAGACATTTCTCAACAAGTGTCCTCAGTTTGAAATTTTAAAAAGCATTACATTAAAAAATATAACATTACATACACTGTTATATTACAAAGCCCTTTTTCTCATTTCACTTTCTGTAGATTCATTATCTTATGCCAAAGAAACCTTAGCCAATTTGGAATTTTGACATGTAAATATTCTAAAGTGCTTAGGATTTTTTAAGTGTTCTCATACTATTTATGTTAGTACAAATGGGAAACTTGCTTCAAAGTAAACTTTTTCCTCTAGAAAATTCTTATAAAGCTATCCAGTTCTAACACATTCAAGGAATGTCCTCCTGACATTTTCACAATTTCTACCTTACTTAGAGCCTGGCAGAGAAAAGAAAATATCTTAGGATTAAAATTCACAAAGGGTGAATAGATCTGGAAGACAAAATTGGGGTGATTGTGTTGGTCTGATTACCTGTTCTTTAGCGAAATTATTGCCATCTATTTGTTATCCTAAAGACTGAATCCTTTTCTATGAATCAGTATATTACTGAGAAAGTATATTTGGCTAAATATCCAAAGTTCTCTGGAAAACACTTTTGCTAAGATATTATTAAAGACAAATATGCATATGTAGAAAGTAATTATGTTAAAAAAAGATACATTTTTCCTTTTATAAAATATTTTGCATTTGCATTCCCTTTCCTTCCCCATGAAAAAAACTTTATGATAATATAATGTTAAAAAGAACGAAAAAGGCAAACCAAAAAAATGACCCCTCAGCTGACATTCTCTTCTAAATCTGAGAACCTCTATTGTCTTTCCTCTGGTAATAAATGATAATAATTAAAGGCAAATACACAATAATTAGTCACACTAGGTTTATCCATCTGGTGTACCTGTATCACATCACTGTGTCTTTGAAACAGATGACAAGCAGCATATTGCAACACATCCTGCTAATGGGTCTAAGTGGGGAATAGAAAGGTAAAGGGGTCATCACACAAAAAGGGCAGCAGCAGGGAACAAGAATCTTACACATTAAATTTTTTTTCACTGACCATTAAAATGAGTATCATCTGTTAGCATATGTGTTTCTTATCTGATGGTATCAGAATTTAGCCAAATGACAAATTTGTGCTTAGAACCAACTTCATTTAAATTTTATTATCTTTCTAGTCTTTTGACTTTGTTTTTTCTATTTCATGTGTCTCATTGAGTCATTAACTTCTGTCTAGTCTATTCTAATTTTCAAAGAGTTAGTTACTTAGGTATGTTTTGCAATATTTTTTTTTTACTATGCTGCTAATTCTCTTTTCAAGTCTTTCATCCATAATTTTCATTTCTTTTCCATTTTTATATTTTCTAGAACTTTCATTTTTAAAATGAGATTATTTTTTAAATTCTCTAGAAATTCTCGTTAAATTTGTGTCCAGTCTATATTTTATTTTGAGGCTTTGCTTGTAGATGTTTTGCAGTCATTTTCTTCTTCTGGATTTGTGTCTTGTCACCTTATAGTTCTTTTTGATGGGTCTTAAAACATTTTACTCATTCCTCTACCCCTAGTTCCCAAATAGTGATGTTCTTAGGTACAGGTTCTGGAAAGGCTGCTTGAAATTTGCTTTATTCTATTTTGTATACTCTAGAGTCTTGATACTTATAGCAAGTAAGATGTATTGTGTTACTCAAGGATCTCAGCAGCAGCTGAAACTGGGAATATGCAAGCTTTAAATGTTTCTGAGATTATGTAACAACAGCAGCAATAACTAGCATTTATATAACACTTACTGTGTGCCAAACTCTGTTTTAAGTGTTTTACAAATATTATAAACTAGAGTTACAGTTTCATCAGTGTATTATGCATTCTCATTATACAGATTACAAACCATATATCATTGCCATTAACTGTGGCAATCTAATCCATATGATCTAATAGTTTCATTACAAGTGTAGCACCTAATGTGCTATATGTGAACCAGTAAAGCACATTGTCATCCAGTGGTTGCATTTCAGCCAACTACTTGAATAGTTCTTTTTTTTTTTTTTCCTCATATATTTTTTCTAGGCAGCCTTTCCTCCATTTTTCCTTTGTAATTCCTTATTTAGAGAAACCAGCCAAAATGGTAAAATGGGAGAAAGCAGTATATTCAACTTATTTGATAACTATTCCAACAAAAAATTCAGCTGAATATCAGAACAAGTGATGGCTACAAATTTAAGAGAAAACATATTCCCCAATTGATAAATGGTCAAAGGATATGAATTGATAATTTTCAGATGACAAATTCAAAGTCAGTTATGCTCTCAATGCTCTCAATCACTAAAGAAATACAAATTAAAACAATTCTGAGATATCACCCCACACCTCTCAGATTAGCTGAGATGACAGGAAAAGATAATGATAAATGTTAGAGGGGATGTGGGAAAACTAGAACACTAATGCATTGTTGGTGGAGTTGTTAAATAATCCAACCATTCTGGAGAGGAATCTGGAATTGTGCCCAAAGGGTATACCCTTTAAATCAGCAGTTCCTTTACTGGGACTGTATCCCAAAGAAATCATAAAGGAGGGAAAAGGACCCACATGTACAAAAATGTTTGTAGCAGCTCTTTTTGTGGTGGCAAAGGCCTGGAAAAAGCATTGAGTAGGTGCCTATCAATTGGGAAATGTTTGAAAAAGTTATGGTAATGGAATATTATTGTTCTATAAAAATGATGAACAAGCAGATTTTAGAAAGTCCTGGAAAGATTTACATAACTGATGCTGGCTGAAACAAGTAGAACCAAAAACAAATGTATACAATAACAGCAAGTTCATGCAATGATCAACTATGACAGATGTGGTTCTTCTCAACAGATCAGGGATCAAAGGCAATCCGAATAAACTTTGGGTGGGAAATGCCATCAGCATCCAGAGAAAGAACTATGAAGACTGAAAATAAATTAACATAGATTATGTTGATTCCCTCCTTTTTCTTCTGTTTTATTTCTCTCTTGTGGTATTTCCCCTTTTTTCCCCTCTCCCACCATGATTCATAAGGAAATATATAAAGTGAATGTGTATGTATAACCAAAAAAATTCATTGTACAAAAATAAGTAATGGAAGAATCTTGGAAATGAATTCACAGCTTAGCATATGAGGTGCTAAACCTTGCCCGAGTAAGAGACTACTGAAAATTAGAACAATCCAAATAAATTAAGGATTATTTGAGACAGTGGGAAACAATTTAAAGTATAAATATTTAAAATTAGAAGAGAATATATATTGCATGTGTTAATATATATGTAAGTATGTGTATATACATATATATGTGTGTTTTCATATTTGTGTATATATATATACATACATATATATGTATGTGTATATATATATATGTGTGTGTATGTGTACAAATATATAGATGTCAAAATCATCTATCAAAAATTAGTAACCTGGAAAAAAAATCATGGACAGATAATTTAAGATTCACCAGACTATCTGAAAACCATGGCTAAAAAACACATGGTTATATTTCAAGGAATCATAAAAGAAAATTGCAGATTCCTTAGAACTATAGAGCAAAGTAAAAGATAAAAAGAATATATCAATCACATTCTGAATGAAATCCCCAAATGAACATTCTCAGTAATAGCAGAGATAAAATTCAAGACTTTCAGGTCAAAGAAAAATATAGGGCCAACAGTCAGAACAAAAGAGTTCAAGTACTAAAGAATCATAGTAGGAATCACACAAGATTTATTAAATTACCACTAATAGGAACATAGAATATTGTATTCTATGAGCAAAAGATGTAATCTATAACAAAGAATAACTTTTTTTGAAAAACTGAGTATCATGTTACCAAAAAAAAAAAAAAAAGGAATCTAACTTCATCATCATATCATCTCCCCAAAGTGTTCATTTTGTTCTACTTTTGTGTATATCTATTACTTTAGTTTCCATAGGATCAACTAAAATGTTACTAGAAGTTACACAATATAAAATAAATCTACATAAACATTAGCATTTTTGTATATTACCAATAAAAACTCTGCAAGAAAAGATAAAGAGAAATTCCATTTCAAACAACTAGTGAAGGTACAAAATACTTGAAATTCTACTTACTAAGATATATACAATAATTGGGCCCAAGTAATTGTGAAAAATATTTATTGTTCATGGATGGGCTGAATCAATAATATAAAATGATAACCTTAGCTAAATTAATTTAATTATTCTGTGTCACATCAATCAAACTATCAGAGGATTATTTTATAGAACTAGGAGAATAATAATGATATTAATCTTAAGAAATAATGAAAAAAAAGTGTAAAGGAAAGGAACTATAACCATATAAACATTTTAGAGATTGATATTTAGAGAAATGCAAATTAAAGGAATCTGAAGTTTTATCTCATCCTTACCAGATATTGTACAGTTTACAAATAAGGTATGTTGGAAGGTATTATAATATCAAACATTGAAGTAGAGATTACATATTGTGTGTGAATACCAGAAATGTTTAAATATTTCCCTCATTCTATTTCTTGATTGTATTCATGCAAACTCTTTGTAAATTTTATATTAAAATTGTATTATTATTCTTTTGTAATTACCTGTATTCTTTATTATACATAAATGCTCCCCCTAATTATAGTTGTGAATGGTATCATCTTTTGTTCTCTGATTTTGAAGGAGGAAAATTTCACAATTTGGTTTATGTGTGGTTTATTGTGATATATGGTTTAATATGCTGTTATAAATTTATTTTCTAAAAAGCTACTTTCTGGATTTTCCCTAGTAATTCTTGTTGAATAAAGAACCCTTCCTCTAGTACTCTGTGTTCTCTGTTCTCACCTATGTTCATTTGCATTTTGCATTTTTTATTTTGGTCTGCTGATCCATCTTGAAAATCCATCTCAAATTATCCCTTTTTAGGAAGCTTATTTTAGATCCCTCTTGTTAGTATTTATCTTCTCATAGACTCATCTCACAAATACTCAAGTAGTCATATGGTATTTTGTCTACCCCTCAATCATGAACTTTCATATTATTGTGTATCTTGATTACTATACATCATATTCTCCTTCTAAATTGAAATTTCCACAAGAGGCAGGAACATATCTTTTTGAAATGTTTTCCTGTGCCAGTGCCTAGCATAGTTTCCTGAAAATAATTAATGCTTAATAAATCAATATTTAACAAATACATGTCAATGAATGAATCATTATCTAATACAAGAAGCATAAATGCTTTACTCCATTTCATAGCTACGATAAAGTAGGAATGAAATAAAAATGAGAGGACAAGGGTGGATCCATGACCTGATTTTTCTTTCAATATCCAAACTTCTCTAAGTTATACATTTTAAGGTGATAGTTAAGAACAAGAAGTAAACAATCTTATGAATCCATGACATTCTATTCTATTCTCTGTTAATCTTATAATAATTATCAATAAGAATACAGCTTCAAGACATGCAAGATTTAAAGCCTCTAGGTTCTGTGGTCTAATTTCTGGTTCTTTTACAATCCAGGCTTAATTTGACCTCAGATATGATTTTTATTATAATAAACTAACCATATTATAATAAATCTAACCATAAGGAAACATATTGTTTCAAAAATGGATATAGTGACTTAAGTTTTTGTTAATAGTTTATTATGAGAAAAAAAGGAAGCGTTTATTATGATTCACCAGATTTGGGGTATCAAAAAGACTAAAGAGAATTCTGAAATTGGAACAAACTTAGGTCATTTACTCTAACCTACTACCCCAAGAATCTTTTTTACTTTATCACAGATGGTTAGTTGTCTAGCTTCAACTTGAACAGATCTACTATTCACAGAATGACCCAATCCATTTTCAGACAGATGTTTTACTAAAAACGATTTCAGTTTATATTGAACTACTCTCTTCCTTTCTACAACTCCATCCATTAGCAATACAGAATAGATTTAATTCTTCCAGATCAGATAAGTAACAAACTATCAAATTTATTTGAGGACTTGAAGACAGATTTCATATCTAAAGAAATCTGGCTACAATACAATGAATAGATATGCCAAAAAGAAAGGAGAAAGGATGAATAATGTACTGAAACTAGCAATTAATTTAGACTCCAAGAGACCAGTTCAAATCTATCCCCTGACTCTTACTAGTTATATGACCTTGAGCAAATTACTCAATCTCTGAATTTTAGTTTCTTTATTTATAAAGCAGTACCTGTAATTCCTGGAGTATCTACCTCATTATATTGTAAGAACAAAATTAGTTCAATTTGTCACCTTAGCAGTGATAAATGTTAAGACATTATTAATTGACAGAAAACCTTGAAGGAGTTATATATGTTAGTAATATATTGAGTGATATCAGATTGGTTTTGATTGTAACCACAGTGGATCAAATGAATTATGCTTATTACTAAATTCTCCATCTAAATAAATCAGGAAGTTCCAGAGACAAAAAAAGTAAGCTCCTTATAAGCCCAATGTACAATGACTAAAACTGACAGTTCATAAGATTCTTTTTTCAGAGCTAGAAGGGACTTCAGAGGCTATTTAGTCTAACCTGTACATTTTATATGAAAACACTAAGGCTGAGGATAATTAAATAGGAAACTCTTAGTGTGCTACAAATAGTTGGACATTTGAGAATCAGGGGAAATAGAAAGTAGAGGAATTGTTTCATTGACCTAAAAGGATTGTGGACTAAAAAGATCAGGAAGAAATTCTCTTCTATTTATCTTCTAGATCAAAACCTGTATTTGCTTACTATTGATACAAGGGAAAGTAGAGGGGAGGGAACTGGAGATGCATTCTCATCTTCCCCAAGATGAAGAGGTGAGAGGGATATGGCTTTTTTTCAATCTTTACATCTACATTAAAGGATTTGGAAGAACAGTGAATGGATATTTTAGGGCTGATATTAAATTTTTAGTCATTTTTGACTCTTTGTCGCCCTGTTTATGTTGTTCATGGGGTTTTCTTGGCAGAGATACTGTAGTAATTTGCCATTTCCTTCTCCAGTATGTCCCCATTTTACAGAAGAGCAACTGAAACAAATTGAGGTTAAGTGACTTGCCCATAGTGACATGGTTAGTATGTATCTGAACCCAGGTTTGAACTTAGATAGTCTTGATTTCAGGCCCAGTTTTCTATTCACTGTACCACAATCTGCCCCAAGAATGATAGAGTCCAAATGAAAAGTGTTATTTAATAAAAATATTCTAAGGACATTGTTGTATATTACTAGAAAGGTGTATTTATTTGGATGGGGCAGAAAATAGATGTTGAGAGCCTTTGAACAGGTTCAATTCAGAAGGAACGAGCACTTCAGGAGGCCTTTGAATTAAGGATATATTTTTTGGATTTCCCCCCTCGTTCCCTTCCCACATACTACTAATCTAAACTAATCTAAAATAAATAAATAAGGAAGGATATATTTTTGACAGAGAATTCATTGGTCTTAGCATCACTTTTTGCAGATGATATAATGTTATGTCATCATAACATTATATCATAATGTTAGAAAATTCTAAAGAATCAAATAAAAAAAAAAACTACTTGAAATTATATACAACTTTAGCAAATAGGACACAAAACCAATCACTATTTCTTTTTCCCCTTCACTATTTCTTTATATTACCAAATAAAGTCACACAAAGTCAGATCTAAATAATTGGGAAAATATTAACTATTCTTGGGTAGACTGAGCCAATATCATGAAAATTACAATTCCACTTGAATTAATCTATTTATTCTGTGCCATGCCAAAATATCAAGAAATATTTTATTGAACTAGAAAAATAATAACAAAAATTCATCTGGAAGAACAAAAGCTCAAGGATATCAAAGAAATCAATGAAAAAAATTCAAAAGAAGGTAGTCTAACTACAACAGATCTCAAACTATATTATAAAGCAGTAATTGGCAAACCAATCTGAACTAAGAAACAGAGTGATGGAGCCATGGAATAGATTAGGTATAAATCACATTAGAGTAAATGACATAGTAATTTAATATACGATAAACCCAAAGATCCAAGCTGTTGGAACAAAGCACAGTATTTAACAAAAACTGTTAAGAAAACTCGAGAATGATAGATATAGATCAGTATTTCACACTACATACCAAGAGAAGGTCAAAATGTTTACATGATTTACACATAAAGAGTGACAGCATAAGCAAATTAAGAGAACATAGAATAGCTTATCTGTCAAAATTAATGGATAAGGGAAGAATTTAAGACCAAGAAGATAAAGAGAGCATTGCAAAATGTAAAACAGATAATTTTTATTACGCAAAATTTAAAAGGTTTTGTACCAACAAAACTAATGCAATCAAAATTATAAAAAAGAGAAAACTCGGGAAAAATTTTGCAACAAGTATCTCTGATAAAAGCCTCATTTCTCAAATATATAGAAAATGAGTCAAATTTTTAAAAAAATACAAATCATTCCCCAATTGATAAATAATCAAATGATATGAACAGGAAATTTTCAGATAAAAAAATTTATCTAAATCATTATTGATCAGAGAAATGCAAATTAAAACAGCCCTGAGTTACTGTCTCATACTTCTCAGAGTGACTAATATGACAAAAAAGGAAAATTGGATATTGGAAAGGATGTAGGAAAACAGTCATTAATGTACTGGTGGTGGAGTTGTGAACTGATCCTACCATTCTGGAGAGCAATTTGGATCTATGCCCCAAAGGCTACACAACTGTGCATATTTTTTAATCCAGTTATACCATTGCTAGTTCTGTGTTCCAAACACATCAAAAAAAAAAATCAGAAAGGAACCTGTAGAAGTTCTTTTTGTGATGCTTAAGAATTAGAAATCTAGGGGGATGCCCACCATTTGGGGACTGGCTAACCAAATTGTGGAATATGATTGTAATGGAATATTATTGTTCTGTAAGAAATGACAATGATATTAGAAAACCTGGAAATACTTATATGAACTGATGCATAATGAAGTGAACAGAAATGGAGGAATATTGTATATAGTAAAAATAGTATTATTCAATGAACAGTAATATTTTTCAAACTGTGAGTGACTTAGTTATTCTCAGCAATGCAATGATCCAAGATACTCTGAAAGATCTGATAATGAAGAAGAATATCTGCCTTCAGAGAGGATATTGATTGAATACAAACTGAAGCATGTTATTTCTCACTTGTTTCACTTTTTCTTTATTCAAATCTTGTATAAAATGACTAATGTGTAAATGTTTTACATAATTGCACATGTGTAATTTATATATGATTGGCTTCCACTTCAAAAAGAAGGTAAAGATAAAATTTGGAAATCAAAACTTTAAATATAAAAGTTAAAAGATTGAAAAAAGTGAGCATGCAGCCTCAATATTTATATATTTATTTATAAATTAAATGTAATATCAGTATAACATATTACACATATATAACAAAATATAAAATAAGAAATCTTTTAAAATAATATTTATGGCAAAAATCATTTGCCCAGTAGAATATAATTATTAATAAAATATTTTGTGAGAAAAAAAGTAATTTTAAAAATCTTGGTTTATCACTTTATAATACATTGATTTAAGAGTTCAGGTAAAAGTTCCACTTATTTTCATACTTGACTTTAAAAGCTATCTTAGTTTGAAAAGACAGATACAAAAGGAAAACATACATTGTTAGCTGAAACTGGTTTTTTCAACCTCATCCATCAAAATTATGGAAAGTTATTATTTTTTTTGCTGAACCACAAAGTTTTAAAATGTGAGCAGAGTATCCTTGATAGTACCACCCTCACAGTTATATCTCCAGGAAGTACACATCTGAGACTTCTATAGAAAGAAGTGGAGTGCCAGCACAGCATCAGTTCCGTAGTAGGAGATTGATCAGGAAACTCTTCTATTAAGACACTGCCAAAAGTCTCACACAATGAAACCATGACATGTTGAATGATGTTCATAAGGCAATAACTTTGCAAATCTGAGCAGTGAGATCATGTAGTTCATCATAGTCTGGTAAAAATGTAGAGTCTTGAATAGGCAAGATATTCCTCAATTTATAGCTTTCTAAATATGGCTTCCATATACCTCCTCAGTCATTTCATATTATTTCCCCTCATTCATTATTTATTAGGGAAAATAATATGAAATGATTGAGTGCAATCTTTTAGACAGAAATTACTATGTATTAGCATGTTATGGACTCACTCTCCTATGATATTGGTGGACTACACCTCACTTCAGAGATTTCACTGAGGAACTGGACTGTCTCATCTCATACTACTGGCTCATGTCTCTTCCAACTGTACTATCCTAAACTGTTAAAGCCTTTGTGTGTAGCTCCTCAATTCCATTTAGCCATTTAATATTGATGATCTTTTACAAGAAGACATTTTTATCAAAGATAATGAAGTAGTAATTGAATACCTCAGGAACACCATCTCCCTTATTCCATCTCATCCCATCCCATCCCATCCTATCCCACCCCACTCCATCCCACCTCACCCCACCCCACCCCACCCCATCCCATCCCATCCCATCTTATCCAATCTTGGTTTATCCTTCCCTCAGAGAGTAGGTTCAAACTTAACTTTGTTCATATAGTTCTTCAATTCCTAAAACTCAGTTCTTCAAACAAGTATGAGTCCATATGTGACCTCTATATTGAATGAATTATTTTCTGAGGTACTATTGCACTGAGTCTTAAAGACTCCAGAATATCATTCATGGTAGTCACTCCTTAAAACATTGATGCTGATATGACTACAAAATTTGGCATGGACTCAGACTCCTAGTGTCTCAGATCCTTGCTCTCATGTATTTTAAGTTTTTACAAGGTTGGAACCTCCAAATTAATTCCCATTATCTAAAATGGGAAGGAAAAATGCGAAGGGAGGCAAAGAACTAAACCCATTATTAAGGGCTCCCATGGATGGAAACCACAGTGACTCTTCTCCATGCCTTCCTCCCCATCTCCAGCTATTGACTTCCCAGTTTTTCTTGTCTCAACTAAAATCCTATCTTCTAAAAGAAGCCTTTCTCAGCCTCTCTTAATTCTAATTCTAATTCTAGTGCCTTTCCTCTCTTAATTATTTCCTAATCCTATACATAATTATATGTAAGTTTTCTTTGCTTATTGTGTTTCCCATTAGAGTATGAACTTCTTGAGGGCAGGAACATTATGTCTTTTTTTGGTATTCAGCACTTAGCACAATGCCAGTTATATAGAAAGCATTCAGTATTTCCTTGTTGACTAACTAAAGACATATTAACATCCATAGGTTCAGTTGTCATATATATACTGATGAATCCCTGAGCTAAGTATCCAATCTTAGCCTTTCTCCTTATTTTCAATCACACATCATTAATTTTGACTTGGCTGTCCCATCAGTATCTCAAACTCAATATTTTTACAGAACCCAAAATCTTTCATTGAGAAATCATCCTACTTCCTAACTTCCCTATTATGGTTATTCCTAGTTATCCAATTTGACAACTTTGATGCCGTTTTTATTAACTTTAGATATCCAGTTATTAATGTCAAATATTGCCATTTATATCTTCATAACATCTTTCACATTTATCTACTTCTCTCTACAGATATAGTTATGGTCCTAGTTATAACCCTTATTTGTTAAAAAGTAAGTAAGTCCCTCAAAGTCAGGGACTATTTCACATTTGTATTAGTATCCCAGTACTTAATATAGTATCAAGTATAGGAGGTGCTTGATAGATATTTCTTGATTGATATGATCACAAAAACTCTCAGTGCCTATCTCCTGGAAAAGTCCACTTTCTAAATCAGCTATATTTCACTGATGTCTAGACAGACACACTTAGATATGTGTATAGATTGGTTTATTATTGTTTTACAGAATAAATAAAAAGGAATTTTAAAAGCCACTTAGAAGTTATCATGGACACATCTAGGACACCCCCAAAGAGTATACTAGCATAAATCACTAGAAAATGCAACAGTAATGAACTATGTGGAAATACATTTCTCTAACAACTTGATTCACAATGTTCAATAAAAGTAATTACTAATAAAGAAGTTATAAATTTGAATCTGGCTCTTGGTTCTTTATGTGACATGGACTTGGGAGCAGAAAGAAGGTCTGACAGTGAGCATTTTCCAATTTGGTGTCTGGCAGTGATATGAAATTCCTCTCTGACATTGGTGGTCCACAGCTAAGGAAGAATAGAAATATATTCAGTGTCAGGCAAGGAAAGCCTAATGTCTCATTTCTTCACTCTATTCTTTAACCTTTAGACTTCTAGTTTCTTTTTTGAGTGGATCCTAAAGTATGTCATGTCATATACTCGCTATTCCTTCAGTTCTGCTTGATGTTCCAGTTTTTCAGACCGGACTCACCTGAGGCCTAGAACTATGGTTGTCAGAGCATTGATAGTTAAAACTCATTCCATAGACATTTGAAAACGTGGCTTTTATTTCTATTTCATTTCAGGAGCTTTTTCTCCTGTTAATTATAGTATATAACTTCTCCTATCATTCCTCCTACATTGTAAGTATTACACTCTACTCTAGTATCTACATGAGTGGATATATGTTGGCAGTTTTCTCTTTTCACCTCCTTTTTTAGTGTAAAACCCTTTTAATTAGACTTAGGCAGGAGGGGGTGGGGTAGGGAGGATATCTTTAGCCCATCTAATGACTAAAGGTTAATGCCTTGGCTCAACCTTACCTCAAATAACAAAATCATAGAATGTCAAAAAGATGAGGACAGATGTGACATACTTTTTTCCCTGTTACAAAACAGAACTGAAGGTCTCAAGATCAGAATGATAGTAGAGGAAGTAATAGTTTCTCCTTGTCAGGGGTATCTTTATGTTACTTCTCTTGCTAAGCAAGCAATTATCTAGCTACAGCAAGAAACAGTGAAATATCTCAACCAAAAGTACTTTGAATAGAAAAGTCCCTAACCAAGGAGCTTCTATCTTTATAATGGTTCATAGTATTCATGTCTCCATCCTGTAAAGAACTGAATCCTGGAACTACAATCCTTTAGTTGAGAACTATGTGTTTTGTTTTGTTTTTTTCCTACACTCTGCTAGCTCACAGAAGCAGCCAGGGAATCCAGCAGGCACTAAACCAACTAAATTGTGTCACTGTTAGAATGACTTCTTTGAAGTTCTTTATATACTGTTGAGGGTTTGCATCTAAAAGAAGTTAAGGGTCTATAGCTAAATGGTAGATGCTTTATTATGTTTCTTATGTATTCCTTTAATTGATTCTGTGAAAAAAAAAATAAAACACTATGTATAATGTCCAAGCATGTCTATCTGCTCACATGGGGAAAAACTACTATGGCAAGGTTAAGTTCCTAGGGCTCATTGAAATAGATACAGCATGATCAAGGAAGAAGGAGAATTCAGAGAGAATTCTTACTGGGTAAATTGAAACAAGTCAGGCTTCTTTGAGAACTAAAATGACAAAGCCACTGAGAGATAAAAACAGATATAGAGAGACAGACATACAGAATAAAAGGTTGCTCACTCTCTCAGAATGATAATTTGGTATTTCCCCAGCATTGTCCCTCAGAAGGATAGCAAACTTAACTGCCAGGGTAAGATTAGACTTCTCAGAATCAGATCCTTTTGGTAAATAGGATCAGATTAGAAGCTATGCAGTGCCATACAACAGTTAATCTTGGATTTATAAAACTCTAGTCAATTATGTTGTTTTGAGTTTTTGTTGTTGTTTTTAACTAGCATTCATCAGATGTACTTCATTTCTGATTAAGAATCCATTAATTCCTATATTTTAACCTGTGGCCCAGAAATCTATATCTTATTCTTATTCAACATCATCTTAATTAATTGTTCACTCCCCATATCTACTGTCATCTGCTGAAGCTCTTCCCTTCAAATAATAGCAGTCATTAAAGTACCATCTATTCTTCTATGATTAGGAGTTTCTCTTCTAATCCTTAATAGTGCCTTTTAAGTTTCTCCTGGCAGTATCATTTATCTCAACATAGTTTGCTAAGAGTGGTCCTTAGGCTTGACAAGGTTTTGAGCCTCTCCATCATTTCCTGGATATAAGTCTGGAAACAATTGGAACCCACTTTATTTTTCATATTAAGTGAAAACATTTTGTTTCCTTGATACCTCTTACTAATGCATTTACCAATCAGCTTTATCATTCTTTCCTATCTTTGACACTTCCTAAATGATTTCTCTCTTGATGTAGCTATACATACATACATATATATGTGTGGATCTACACAAAATTTTCCCCCTAGAACTAAAAGTACATTATAGAAATTGACAATTGAACATAGATTTCCTTAATATTATAACATATCATAGCATAACAGATGGTCCTCAAATCCATTATATACATCAAAACCCAAGGCATGATCTACCTTTGGGTAATCTAGACAAATTAAACTGCCTTCCTTACCAAAAATGTTTTTCCCAATATCATTTATCATCTTGATATTACCTGGACTCACAACACAGGCAGAGAAAATTAGAAGTCTACTGCTTTTCTTCCCAAAAGGGTCCAATTCTACTCTGCAAGGGAAGAGCTTCATATCTTTTCACTTAGCTCCAAGTGTTGAGGTAGAAGTCTTCTCTTCTTCCTCTGTCACATCTTTCTACATTTCAACTCCTGACATAGCTCATAATTTCCTTCTGTTTCTTGAGATTATTTTATTCTTATTTTAGCATTGAACTCCTTCAATTTTTAAAAAAGAAATCTTCATTTTTCCATGATAATATTTAAAGTAGAAGAGCAACTTCTTCAACCTTTTAAATTTTCTATTCTAGGAAGGACCTCAATATGTATTTTGAATGTAAATAATCATTGATAGTGACAGAAAAACAAATTCTCTGAAGATATTAGTCCTATGACTAGTTTACTGATTGGGTAGACATTCTAGGCTATAAATAACTGACTTTAATTTACACAGATAATGGAGGAATTGCAAGTTTTTCCATTATAATTTTCTTTCTATTCCTTTCTGGAGCTAGACAATATAAAGATGATAGTCAGTCAGGAAAAGTTTGAGCTTTGTCTAAGAAAGAAGCAATATACTACATTATAAGCCAAAGACAGATTTTACATTATGTTTGGATGTGTATATTGGGTTTGAAGAAGATTGTCCCTTACTGGGAGATGCTATGATATAAAGGAAATTGATGGTGTACTATAAACTATCATAATGATAATTTCAGTTCTAGTGCTTTTGTGATTTTATGTTATTCTATTAAGGAAATTGATGTTGGATTGTAAATTGCTATAATGGTCATTTTAGTTCTAGGAATAACATGTGCTACCTTTTGGAATTAATTGGTTTTATGTTGGTTTTTGAGCTGTGGTATTCTTATAAGTCCCCTTTGAACTGTAGGAAAATGGGACACATGAGAAATAAGGGAAAAATATTCTCCCCTACATTGGATTTGGAAACCTGGAAGTCCAATTATGAAAATGACACATTGTGTAGTACAGTATGGTCAATGACTCCCTGGGGAAGTGGAGATCACCTAAGATGACTTGCAACACATCCTGTGAATAATCACACTAGCATACAAATGGGGTCATGCTTCCACTGCAACCTTGGGTAGCCCTTGAGCATAAAGGCCAAAATCTGATTATTCTCCTATAACTTCTGCCCTTAGACCTCTCCAGAAATAGAAATTACAACATTCCAATTCCCAATTACCTAGGTGGTCAGGCTAAGGTTACCTTCCTTAATACTTATCTACTTCATATTCCTTTGGGCTCACCTCAGCCCCAAATTCCAACCTCCAAATTTTCACCCACTGCTAATAATTGTAACTAGGCAGGAAGAATAAAGTATGAAGTCTTTCATCTATTGATGGAGTCTACAGGGTCATCTCTAATGTCTAATGGACTTGTAAGTTCATAGGTCTAAGGAAACGATATATGGGTTACTCCAAGATCTACATAGCATTAAATTGGTAGAGGTCTTCTATCACTGTACTCCCACAGAGCAACAGGATCAAGGTTCATTAAGTTTTGCTTAGGGAGGATGGTGTACGGCTTATGATCTGATGAGAGCAGCAGAATCAGCTTGGTAAACCCATCTGCATGACCTCGCTAACATATGTTGCATTATGGTGGAGACTAAAAGCAATTATTGTAAGAAATTTAATACTTTGGGGAATGAGATAGAGTCAGACAATGGATGATTCCCTGGCACTCTCTGCATTGGACTTTCTAATTTAATATGTATTCTCAGTCAGTGAGCAATAAGCATTTATTAAGTACCTACCATGTACCAGGGTCTATGCTAAGTTCAGCTGATACAAAAAAAAGTAAAAAGCAGTACATGCTCTCAAGGAATTAATAGTCTAATGGGGAAATGAAATGCAATTAATTGTGTACAAAGAAGATTAGGACTCTGGTAGCCAGTTTTCTAAATCTTCTCAGCCCCTTAGAGCTAGATGTTCTACAGTCAACTTTATTCTGGCTACTCTCTTCACAATTCTACAGTTTCTGCTCTATGTGGAGCTTCCTATTACCTACACACACAGATCTGTCTAATCAGAGACATGTGTTCATCTTGCCTCAGGCTGGACATATTATGCAGAATAGAGTTGTTTAGCATGGAGTTCAAATGGACTTTGAACCGTTGAACTCTCAGCAGTATTCATAACATCAATGTCATGGTATCTTTAAATTACCTATCCTCATCAATGTACAAGTTTGGAGAAGGGGCAGTTTCTGTGGAGTGGAGATAATGAGTTCAGCTTTGGACATATTGCATTTCAGATGTCTAAAGAACATCCAGGAGGAGTTGTCTAGTAGGCAATTGATGATAATGAGTGTTGAAAGAACCTAACACTCAGAAGTAAAACAGGATGCCAGGGGTCACCAAGGCTATTTGCTTCCTGTTGTTAAAATGTGACATTAAGTTCGGAAGGTTGGACAGTGAGAAAAATCAGGCCATAGTGCCATTTCATCAAAGGTCTCAGATGAAATTCTTTCTTTTTAAAAATTTCTGACCTACAGAGCCTCTTCTCAGTAGTCCATTTTTTATTATTTTATGGCTCTTACTGTCCAAAAGTCTTCCTTATAGCGAACTTATATCACTCAAGTTTCAGTCTGGCAACAAGAGAAAAGAGGTATTTATTTAGCAGAGTATAAATGGTTTAACAGTGGTAATGTGATAAAGTAAAGGAAGTCAATTTATGTTGAGTAAAAATATATTTTGATAGGTTTCTTTACAAGGTGAAATGATCTTTCAAGAAAGTTTATATAATCCTTTTTATTAAAGCTAGATTGACTGAAGAACTATAAAGAACAAGATGAATGAGGCCTCAGTGAGACAGTTCGATTAGTAGAGAAGCCTCTGTGGCCATGGCCAAAAAAAAAAAAAAAAAAAAAGATTTTGTCCCATAGATAAGATTTTTTTCTTTTTTTTTTTCCTTAGCTACTTAGAAGAGAAAAACTTTATTATGGATAAATGAGTTAAAATAGTTCATCTGAAAGATCATATAATTGAGCTTTAATTCATTCATATATTCATTCATTCAATATATATTTGAATTTTCTATGATTTGCACAATACTTATTGAGTTATATCCATTTGTTCAAATTTGAATGTCAGTCAGTCATCAAAGGTTTGTTAAAACTTTCTATGTGCTAGTATGAGGCAAAAAAGATAAAAACAATGCCCCTGCATTCAAGGACCTCACAATCTAAATAGAAAAACAATATGTAAATAATTATGAACATTTATGATATATATGAAATAAATGAAAAATAATCTCAGAAGGAAGGCACTAATGGGTGGGAGAAAAATTAGAAAGATTTCTTGTAAAAAGTAATATCTGAAGTGATTTTTGCAGCAAACCAGGAGAGCCAGTATGTAGAAATAAGGAAGAGGGCATTCCAGATGTAGGGGACACTCAGTAGACATACAAGGTATTGGATGATGGAGTTTAGTATATGAGGAGCAGCAATAAGGCTGGTGTAGAGTGGGTATAAAGTGGAAGAAAGTATAAAAGGCCTAGAAAAGTAGGAAGGGTTTCTGTGAAGGTTTTTTTTTTTTCTTAAAGCAAAACGTGGAAATTTATAATTGACCTTAGAGATAATAGGGAGTCATTGGAGACCCACATTTTAGGAAAACCACTTTGGCATTTTATTGAAGGATGGATCAAAGTGAGAAGAACCTTAAGGCAGACCAAGTTAAAGATTTTTGTAATTGTTCAGATAAAAATTAATGAGTGTCTGTGGTGGTGTGAATGGAAAAAATGGAAATGTATATGAGAGATTCTGTGAAGGTGAAAATAACGCAATTCAAAAAGACATTATATATTTGGAGTGAGTACAAATAAGAAAATGAAGAAGACTTTGACAGAATTTTCCCTATTATTTTTCCTTCTTGCATCCAAAATTAAATTATGTGGAATCAAGTAGTCATTAAATGTACAGTTTAGAGAACTGAAAAATCTAAAAATAAAACGGTTTAGATGATGTCACTAATTAACCATCAGGAAACATGTGTGTGTGTGTGTGTGTGTGTGTGTGTGTGTGTCTGTGTGTGTTGTTTGCAATGATCCCTTAAACTGAGCACCCTCAAACCTAGTCACTCTCTTAACTAATTATGATGATGCATTCTATAGCTTGATAATCTAGTACTTACTTTTTTGGGAAACTAAACTTCCTGAACATTTGTTTAAAAAAGAAAGTAGATGATCTCAAAGTTATGAGCCATGAGTTGAGTAGAAGGAAGGTGGCCATGGAGACCACTTTGAAAGCATAGGAATGTTCCTTTTCAAATTCAGATCAAGATTGGTATAGGCTTTAGATGCATAACTGTGTTCTTGACCTTCTCAAGTCCTGTCCCTACAGATTAAATAACATGAAACACTTAAATATAGACCCTGACAACAATGGGATTATGAATTTGACTTTGATTCCTGAGAAAAAATCTGCATTGGATTATTAAAGAGATTCTTGATAAGAAGTATTGATTATAAAGAATTAAGATGATTTCAAAAAAATCTGTCTTACCAATCTAACTTTGGTGTTCTTTTTCATAACATTACTAAACTATTTAAATATAGAATATGCTTTGGTATAATTTATATAGAAAATTAGATAAATTATTAACAGCCTTGTGGAAAATATAGAGAGATAAAGACTATTTGATGGGTAAAGCAAATGGATTTGGAAATGTTTAAATGGCTGGATTCAAAGAAGATACTTTATGGTTCAATATCAATTTGTTGAGAGATGTCCATTGGAGTAACCTAGGGATTTATGTGTCCTTGACCCTGGCTTTGACATTTTTATCAATGACTTACATTAATACATATACAGATGGTATGAATATAAAATTGGCAAATGACACAAATCTGGGTAATACAACTAACAAATTGGATGATAGAATCTAAAAAGAGTGTGGCAGGCTAGGATGTTGGCCAAATTTAATAAAATGAAATTTAATATAGGTAACTTTAAAATTTTATATTTCAATTAAAAAAATAACTCTAGAAATACAGGGTGGAAAAGATATGATGAAGAGCAGTTTGTTTGAAAAAGATCTGAGAATACCAATGGTCTATAAGTTCAATATCTGGCAAAAATGTGACATGCTTTCTGAAAAATCTCATGCAGTTTTGCATGGCATTAGGAGAGGTATAACTTCAAAGATATGAGAGGCATTAGCTCTTCCATATTTACTCTGATCTCTACAAACCATATCCAAAGTATTATATTTAATTCCAGGCACAAATATGGCAGGGACATTGATGAAATGGAGAATATGAAGAGGGAAGCCAGTAGGATGCTGAAAAGGGATGTGAAGACCAATGGAGAAGAGTACTCTCAACCTTATCATTCTCACCTGACTGTACTACTTTAGCATTTGACTTTTCCACTGAGCCTCAGGAAACTTATTACCAAGAAAATCTTATCATCATCTTGGGACTCCACCTCATTGTCACCTTTTGTCCCTCTCAGCAAGTAGAGTCATGAACTCTAAAACCTTTATTTACAGGGGAAAGATCAGTTCAGAAAATTTCATTGCTCACCTGGCTGAATTATTTTGGGACTTCACTGACTTGTCCCATTTGTCAGGTATCTTTCCTGGCAGCTATCTTCTCATTCCCACTTTTTACCTTTCTTTTGGGTACTGTGTTCCTTGATTAGATTATAAACTACTTCATGTTGGAATCTTTACAAACTGTTAAGTCATTAGAGTTGATAGAGACAATAATTATCTAATTTAGCATGGTTCAGTATCCTTGATCTAAAAGGAGAGGTTTGGGGCCAGAACCTGAAACAAGGTACTAAGTAGAACTAATTGATACAATGCTTGTGTTCACACCTTTACTCATTGGAGTTCACAAGTATGGGAGATTCACAAAGCAAACTTTGTAACTTTGTGAATTCCCACCTTCCTTAGGTGTGCCTCCAGAAGGAGGAGTCAACCTTTGGGAGAGGAGATATAAGAAGCAGATTCAGTCGGAAGTTCAGCTGAATTTAGATTGAGAGGGGAGCATCAAGTGAGTTCAGCCAGAAGCCTTCTCTGAGTGAGGAGTTTTACTTCAGAACATTGACTGGGGTTGGAGAGGAGCACTCTGGAAGACTGAGAGCCAGAATCCCTCTCTCAGAGGCAAGACAGATTCACCTTTGTACTGGCTAGGCTGAAGGACAAACCTTTGGATTTGGAGACATTCGGAGGGAGCTCTTGGAACCAAGCAGAGAGATAGGCCTCTAAGCTAACCGGGCTATATTGGAGGCAATAAAAGATCTGAACTTTTATCACCTGGCTGTGTTTTGAGGTGATTATTACTTTCAGCTGCAACTAAAGCTGCCTCCAGAAAATTTCCCCAAGAAACCTGCTTTCTCCCAGAGAAAACCATTATATAGTATATTTTAAAGAAGAAAAGAACACCAACAGTTTCAGGGCAGGAGTTGGCTTTCTTTCTTTTTGAAAAAAAAAATTGTTTTCCATTGTTTTTGGTTTTTGTATCCTCAGCACTTAATATAGCTCTGGTACATATCAGTGTTTAATAAATGCTTATTGACTTACTGACTTGGTGGATGAGACTTGTTTCAAAGTTTTTGAGGGATTATGTGGGAAAGAGATTAGATTTTTTTCTTTTTAAGATGGACCCAGAAGACATAACCAGTACAGATGAATGGAAGTTGCAAAGAGACAAATGTAATCTTGATCTAAAGAAAAAAAAATCTGACAATTAGAACTATCTGCCAATTGGAATTGTTTGTTTTGTGAATTAGTACGTTCTCTCTCATTGCATATAATGGATGAGATAATAACTTCGGGGGTATGCTATAGTGAGAACTTATTTTTTATTTTTTAATTGGACTGTGAAGTCCATTCTAATTTCTAAAATTTTGTGATTTTCCTATTCTGCAGAATCTCAGACAATGAATATTATCAGTTACCTTTATTTTTTCAGTAGGCCTATAGACCTGAGAGAGCTTAACACCATGGATGTAGGAGGAAGACACAACTTTGTCTTCCACTTGTCTCATAAATATATAAGGCTATATTTGAACTCAGGTCTTCCTGATTCCCAGCCTGGAGTTCTATCATTGTGCTACATAACTGCCTAAAAACTGAGCTTCAGAGAAATTAAATAATTTGCTTCTGTTTTCAGGGATATGATTTGAACCCAAGTTTTCTTGATGCCCAAACCAACATTCTATTCACTAGACCAAGGTGCAGCTTTTATGCAATAGCTGTAACCAACAGAGATTTTTCGCAGTACTAGTTATAATTCTGCATCTGTGATGTCTAGGATTAGCATTACATGATATTCTCCAATCTGCATTAGTTTTTCCACTCATACAGCTGGCTTCCAGTGCCTAAATGCTAGAAGTTCCACTATAATATAATCCTTATGTAAAATGCCATCACATGAAATAAAGCAATAATAAAGTTTTATTCTCTTTAGTTTTACTTAAAGGACTATATATTCTTCTTTGGCTGTGTTGACTCTTGTCTCTGAAATTCTTTTTACTTTTCTTGTGATAACCCTGGATATAGGGAAACAAATATACACCTGAATGGCTTCACATTTAAAAGAAATAAGGGGACAGATGGAGACAGCCAGTCCCAATCACCCTATTCCTATTCAACTTTCTCATTATGAAAATGTGTTTATAACTAAAAGCAGGTCTCGATGTGAACTCACTGCTATATAAGTAAAGGCAGGGTTTTAGTCATGTCCACCTGAGTCTAATTTATTCCATATGGGTGTGACCAACTAAGTCATAAGTATAATATTTTGTGTAGGGGCAAGTATCAGAAATTAAAATTCACGTTTTTAAGTACATGCTATGTACAAGGCATGTATTAGGTTCTAGGAACAAAGAGACACAGACAATAAAACAATTTATTTTCAAGCACTTTATGCTCTACTTGGGTGGGGAGATCAAATGAAGCAAATAAATATCAACTGAGCCCAGGAAATATACTTATGCACTTAGTAAGCAAGGGTCAGGATGAAGGTGAGGAAGCAAAATTTACCCTAGCCTATAGTAGTTTTCTATTTTAAGTAATTATTTGTACTAACTAGACTGTAAGCTCTATTGTTTTGATGCTGCTGAAGGAGTCTAAGTACGATGTTACTGTTATTAGGTTGCATCTGACTCTTTGTGGTCCCATTTTGGTAATTTTTTTGGCAGAGATATTGGAGTGGATTGCCATTTCTTTCTCCAACTCATTTTACAGATGAGGAAACTGAGTCAAACAAGGTTAGATAATGTAATCAGAGTCACATATCTAATTGTTTGTGGACAAATCTTGACCCCAGAATGGAGCTTTATCTATAAATAACATGTACTCAGCCAGGAACTATGAGATGTCTTCCCAATGAACTATTTAATTTTACCTGACTTCCCAAAACTTTGCTCTTCCTTTGTAACTGATGGGGCAAGAAGAGGACATGAACACACACACAAACAACTACAATAAAAATATACAATTAATCTCTGAAAATTTATGATATTTGCAACAATCCTAAAAATATGATGGGCAGCTGAGTAGTGCAATGAATAGACCTTCTGAGCTGGTATCAGAAAGACCTGAATTCAAATCTGGACTCAAACATGTCCTACATGTGTGACTCTGGGAAAATCACTTAACCCTGTTTGCCTCAGTTTCTTCATCTGTAAAATGAGTTGGAGAAGGAAATGGCAAACCACTTCAGTATCTTTGCCAGGAAAACCTCAAATAGGGTCATGAAGAGTTGGACACAACTGAAAGAACTGAACAAGAAAGATAACATACCTTCATTCATAGGGCAAAGGAATACCATCTGTTTTGCCTCTACATCATATATTTACTATCTGCTTTACCTCTACTCCTTCCAGACCAACAAGCTCTGTCAACTGGGTGGCTGAGGACCCTAAAATCCCTGGCTTTGCTACACCTTTCCATGTGCTCTGCATTTGAGACACTTCTCCTTCCTTCTCTCCCTCCTTCTCTCCCTCTCTCTCTTCCTCTCTCCTTCTCTCTCTCTCTCTCCCTCCCTCCCTGCCTTCCTTCCTTCCTTCCTTCCTTCCTCCTTCCTTCCTTCCTTCCTTCCTTCCTTCCTTCCTTCCTCTCCTTCCCTCCCTCCCTCCCTTTTTTCTCTTCTTCTCAGGTCTAGGCTCAGAGTACCAATCTGGACTGCTCTGAATGTCTTAGAATGTTTCTGATCAATCACATGCCTGCATCGGACAAACAATTATAACTAATTTGTTTTTACAGATAAGAGGTAAAGGAAAGTAAAAGGAGGGCAGGTTCAAGTATCTTAAGACATTTTAGAACCCACCTCCCTAGATCTCTAAGACCTTTGCTTATTCTGGAACAGAACACTGCTGCCCAGAACACAGTTCACACTTTCATTTTTATGATCTATTATTTTTTCCTTATTTTAAAAATTATTTAAACAATAATGACATTTTGAATTTCCTTTCCCACACAAAGCTCCTATAATGTGCCATGTGCTTGGGGTTTGGGGTTGCTGCAATAGATTTCTGTCATCAAGAGCCTGAAGCTCTCCTCATTATTGCTTCAGGCTTTTCTAACACCTTCAGGTGGCCTTTTTGATTTAACGACTGATTTCCCTGGGAAAGGGGTACCACATGCACATTTTGGTCTGCTCCCAGCTCCCATTACTAGACTTGGTATGTTATTCATATAATCTATATTTCTCCTTGCCACAGAAATGGCTTCTCTATAAATTTGTGCATAGATATGGATATGCTGCATGGAATGACTTGATATAAGGTCAGAATATGGAGCAAACATGACTTCTGTGTCTCTACTCATTATTGTTTTTAAGAAGAGGGTAGATTTAATTCTTACCTATGAAAAAATATGCAGGCACACCCTAAAGGGGGGAAATGCCATGTAAAGGGGAGAAACTTCAATGCTATTATCACCTTCCTTCATCTCTTCAAACCTCATAGCTGTGGGGGTTGCCATGGTGATGCAGGTTTGACCTCTCACTTTTTACTCTTCCAGGAGCTAAAAAAGGTAAAAATGAGCCATTCTGTCTCAAATGAAAATCAACCTCTCTCTGTAAAAAGATGCTAAATCGCTTTCCCTTCGTCAAACCTAATGTTCCATAGCCACATTGTTGTTGTTTTTTTCTTCTTTTTCTCTTCCCCGGAAAGAGAAAAAGAAGTAGGAGCAAGAGTGGTAAGAAACAGAGACAAACCTATTTAGCAGCAGCCACAATTCTGGGCACTGTAAAGATAGAAGCAGTGGCAGCAGCAGACTGACCAGGCAGCTGGCCAGTTCTGCTGCAAGTTTTTCAGGGATCAGAACTGACTGCTTCTGTACTTTTCCTACTTTACACTATCTTTTTTGACTTTTCGTCTGCTTGAAGGTTGGGGGTTAGCTGATGGCAGAATTGGTGCCTTTTTATCATGTGGAGGGATATCACAAATCAGAAATATTCACTGAAGGCCATCACAGCCTTCTAAGCTCTTAGTGATAATATGCTGTATGTGAAAGCAGCAAGGGCAAATCCACTTGCTTTTATTACAATTCTTAAGTTTTTTTTTTTTTTTTTCTTTTTGCAGCAAAGCAGGTTTTTTTTTTTAGCCTGGCCTGAGCTTGACTTGCATATATGGGTTTCCTAAAAATTATATGCTTGGATATAGATACTCTCCTTTGGTAAAGGGCAAAGGATGAGAGATGTTATCTGAAGTGGCCTCTGTTGTCTGCTTAGAGTGGACCCTATGAAATGACTGCCTCCTTCTGCTGATTTCAAAGAGGTGGGTCCATTTACCCTTCTACCTCCTTCCTCTTTCTTTGTATTATTTGAACCTCATCTCTGGAGCACTTGTGGAGTCTATGTGATGGCAAATCAAGCTCTCCAGCTCAATGATGGTCCAGTCTGTGATAAAGGCTGAAATGCTTCATTTGATTTAGCTCTGATGGAAATTTAAGCATTCAGGAAAGATCTGTCAAATCTTCTCCTTCATGTGAATTATACATAATTACAATCTAAGTAAGAGCTCTAGATTTGTCATTACCATACACCACATTGACTTATTTAATTCCTTCTTTAATATGATGAATATTGTTTAAAATAATAATAAATGGCAATAATAGGAACACTGCATGTACCTAACTTTATCAGGGAGATGCCATGACAATAGACTCTTTAATCCTGAACATAATTCTGAATCCTTCTGCAGAACCTTTAGAAATCTCATTCTTTCCAGGTCAGGGGATAACATTTTTCTAAGACCATACAATAACATAATGTACAATACTGCATCACATGGAATTGCACCACCCCTAGAGTACAAAATGTTATAATGGAAAGAATGTTGGCTCTGAAGACAAAGTACTGAGATTTAAATCCTACTTTTGATGCTTCTTACTGGGCATTCAGGAGCCTTCCTAGCTTCAGTTTCTTGAGCTATACAAGGAATAGATTGGATTAGATGCCCATGAGGGCCATTATAAGTCCAAATCTAATATCCTAATTATGGCCCAAAACTTGAAAATGATATTTATATTCAAATATTATTTTGTCCCTAAAGCCAGTATCTTTTGCAAAGGTCTTCCAACCTTATATTTTACCACTTAACTTATTCCATGAGTTTTTCCTTGCTTGTAGAATTTTTTTTTTTTACTCCAAGAGTTGTGAGGTATGTGAACTAAATGTTCTATTTCCTCATAGTATGTTATAATGTCTAATCCAGTAGCTGTCTCTCATCTTAGTGTAGGGATCTGTTTCTGAGAATATACTTCAAAGAGGGCTTAACAATATTCTTTCCTGCTCCACACCTACCCTTTCTTCTTAATGGAGTGGTATTTCAAAAGTTTTAAGGGTTAATTTGTAGAAAAGTGAAGTTTTCAAATTCAGTATGTATGTTTTGATCAGATGTTCAGATTTTAATTCAAATTAAATTTTATGCTATGCACAGATATTTTCTATATAAGTACTTTTCATTACTCATTTTCTTTAGTGTCATAGATCTAAAACTGATTAGAGTGTTTCAGATAAGCAAATAGCCAATAGTATTCTATGGTTATAGTTTAGATTCTGCAGGTTAAATCCAAATGACACCTATCCCTGTGGCTCTCCCCATAGAAAGCAGCTGCTTTTCAGATTTAAACATAGCAAGAGTAACAAGAGCCTCTTTTATCAGCTATTCCTATTCATAAGGCATTAAAATACATGAAGTTTCTTAATCTCTAATGCAGCTCTACTAAGTCATCAGCTTTAAACTAAAATAGCATGTATCTTTAAAAAGTAGCCAGATGTAAACCATTTTCAAAACCAAATCTGTTCTCAAAACTAGCTTTCCCTAAGGCTTTACATAGGATGCAAAGTATCTCTGTCACAGTGTGGGTCTTTGCTTGTTTCCCCCATAAATGGCTTTCTTAAAAAAAAAAAAAAAAAACAAGTTAAAAGTATCGCAGGCTACTTGGCAAGCTTCATCTCTCTTTCACCTCCTCCCCCTACCCCCTTAATACCCATCCTTGCAGTACAACTTGGCATCATTCAGCACCACTTCTGGGAAAGACATTTCAGCAGCAGCCAATCGGCATTTGCCAAGCAAGGTCACTTTCAGAAGCATCGCTTTTCTGAAGGCAGCATCTCTGGGAATGATAGAAAAGCAGTGGGTCCACGACTATGTAGCCTCCCAGTTTATCTATAGACTTCAAGAGGGACTCAGAATTCTCCAGTGGTAAATTCACAGACTATCAGGAAGGACTGTATTTAGTGGCTAGCAGGACATTGTGAAGAAATTTCTTTAAAAAAAAAAGTATATCTGGTTAAACAGCATTATATTTATATAAGTCTGTAGATAAGCTTTTAAAGCATTTTCAATACAATGAGAAAATTTCCATTATGGTAAAATGTAAATGTAAAGTGTAAAAATATAAAATAAGATTTAAGACTAGAGTTGCCTAGTCTTAAATTGATGTCATGGCTCTTCAGTTGGAAATGGGGGTAAGGAATAAATTTCTAGAGGAAAAACTCTTTTTCAGTTGATTTTTTTTTTAAAAATGGAAATAAAAAATAATCCTGACTAAAATTCAAATGAATATTATTAAAATTCTACAAATTTAACAGTCTCTCTATCTTCCTCTAGGCAATTAAATCAGCAGCTTTCTAGTGTCTGGCCATGATGCTGATGAAGCAGAGGAAAGGGTAGCAGAAATATCTGTTACATTTTGCATTTAACTATAAATATTTTTACTGAGAAAGAAAACCAACTATGAAATTATGGAGGAAAATGATTCACCCTGCCCTTCCCCCATGTTTTATTTTTTTTTTAATGAAATTTGATTTTAAGTTTCTTTTTAGGATGTATTTGTTTTTCAATTGCTGCGAGTCTTCCTTATTCTTCTCGATTCCATAGCCTTTAAAAATGTTTATGGCATGCAATGAGCATCTTTTTCATTTGAGAAATGCCCCTAGATTATAAAGTGAGAGGAAATATACATTGTAAGATTTTCCCCCCTCCCTATTTCCAAGTGCTAGTCAAATATTGAAAACTAAGAGAAGAGTTTCATGCATGAGTGAAATATATAAAATAGTCCTATACTTTTATGCTTATCTCTTTTGCCATAGGAGTATTGCATCTCAAGAATTTATTTATTAAAGAAAAAAAAAACTTCAGGTAATTCTATATGGCCTTTAATACCATTAAAGGAAAAGTTAATTCTAATCACTAAGCTATTCTAAGAAGTGATTCTTCTAGTTAAATTTTGTTCATTTTTCAATCATGTAACTTCATTGCCCTCTTCTGGATAAAGAGAGAAATAGTGAGGACTTAAAAACAGTATAGGAAAGTCCCCCCAAAAGAAAAAAAGAGTAAGCTTTAATAATTTACTGATTTTACACACACACACACACACACACACACACACACACACACACACACACACACAACCAAACGGCTACTGAAATAAGAAAATTCTACTTTCTTATTAATAACATAAAAGTGATCAGAAGGACAAGTTAAACTTGTCTTTTCCACATCTCTATTACAAGTACTTTACAATTTTTTGTGATTCCACTCCTGACTTTTATAATTCTTTATTTTCAGATTTATGAGCTTCACTGTTCAAATTATAGAAGTAGAACCAGATTGCATCATCATCCCAGTGAATGCTTGATTTCAATGAATGATTTTTAGGTTATCAGAATGTTCAAACAGCCAACATTAGATTTTTGAGCATTTTATTAAAGTATTTCAAAATAATTTGTAAAGAACTAGTTCCAATTTTGCAAAGGAATTAATATAACGCTACTTTTCTTGGTTATAACAAAAATAATAGCATTAACAATCGACACATATGCTTCCATAATTAGGTTATGCAATCTTGAGACACACATGAAAGATGACTAATTGAATATTCAATTCAGTTTCTTAGTATTTAGCATGGTATAAATCTGTATTATTTATTAGGCCTATTACTTACAAATATTTTGTTTTTTGCTTCATTTTGCACATCAGCATCTGCAAAGAAGGAATAGTAATTCCTATAACTGATGGATTAAAGTGGAGAATAACTAAATACCAGTATTGTATCTTTTTCAAAATATGTTAAAATGTACCATTTACAATTCTTTTTCATAATTATGCCCTTACTTTCTCTCCCTCTATACATATACCAAATTCTTCTCTGCTCTCCTGGTTACTGTGGAGATATACATGAAATTATGATTCCTAGACTGGAGATAACATAAGATCTTCAAAGCCTTTCAAGCTGGAAAGACTTCAGGCCTGAGTCAGGAGACAGACTCTATATTTGTAGACCAAAGATCAGCATGAAGAGTCTTATTATCAGAAGACTATTGGGTGAGTTGTTTTTTCAGCCTGTTATTTATGAAAACCCTTGCTAAGGCAAAGAAGAGTTATTTGCAACAATTCTTAGTTTTAATATGCTTTATTGATGTTCAAATACCTTGAATACTTACAGGAATTCAGAACTAAAGATCATCAAGTTCATTCTCTAATTTTACAGATGAGGAACCTGAAGGTCAAGAAGATTTTGTGAATATATTGTATTATATTATATTATGCTATATTATTTTATGTTATTATATTCTAACATATTACATTATATTTGATGTGTTATATTATGTATCTTATTTTAGATATTATGTATCTTTATTTTGTTTATGTGTTATATTATTTATTTATGTTTATAATATTTATATATTATATTATTTATGTATTATCTTATGTATCTTATGTTAAAAGACTCAGCATTCCTATATTATCTAGACTGGAATTTCAGGGCCTACTCACAGGCCCTGTATCAGAGACTGCTTCTAACTTGGACCACTTTACCTCTTCTTTGTTGTTACCCTCCCTTCCGCTTTATCCAAGGAGCTCACCATTATTTGTTACCACAATTAACACCTGACTTATTGAAGATGCTCAAATAGCTCAGCTCACTGTAGCTCAAACCTTTGGGCAGCAAAGAGTTGTGTACCAAGACAGCTGGAAACTCAGCAAGGTTAAATAACTTGCTCTAAGTTCCACAAGAAGTATCAGAAGTAGGATGAAAGCTTCTGAATGTAGAGCAAAAGCTCTTTATGTCTCAAGACCCCCTTACAAGCTGAATTTTAAAGAAAAGCTTTCTTCTCAACATTTATGAAACCATGACTTTTAAGAGAAGATAATAAGAATAATAAGAAAATAATTCAATGTCTCATATGAAAAAGCCCAATCTTTAACATTAAATTATTATGTTAATATTAAAAGAGGGGCAACAAAGTGGAATACAGGGCTGGAAATGTAGAAAACTCCTCTCCCTGAGTTCAAATCCATCCTCAATCACTTACTAGCTGCATGATCCTGGACAAATCACCTAATCTGGTTTGCCTCAGTTTCTTCAGCTGTAAAATGAATTGAAAAAGAAAATGACAAGCCATTCTAATATCTTTACCAAGAAAACCCCAAATAGGGTGATGAAGAATCAGCCACAACCTAAACGATTGTACAACAGCAGTAGTCAAAGAATCTTTGATTTTAATCATAGTATCTTTCCCAACTGATAAACCATATTGTTTATTTCATTTAGTAGAAGTCATAGGAAACTCCTTGAGTCACAAAACACTTAAATAATGGGTTCAGAATCTTACAATCACTAAATGCCAGAGCTGAAATATGAACTCAATCTACCCAATTATTAAGAGTTTTAACTTCTAGTACTTCAAGGATATACAAACTTTATGAGTTTTTGTTGTTGTGTGCATGCATGCGTGTTCATGAATCCCTAACTCAAACATCATGCGAACAGAAATTTTACAAATAGAAAATTATTGTTCAGAGATTAATTGGCTTTACCAAAGTTCACACTAAAAATAACTGTCAGGGTCTAAATCTGTAATTGAAAGAGAATTACTTTACATTTTTTTGTTTGTTTTGACTCTCATAACCAGCTCTGCAACATTGGCAAACTACTTCTGTACTGCAATCCTTAGTTTTTGTCATGTATAAGAGCAGGACATGTTCTTCAGAGTTCCTTTCCATGCTAAGATTTTGTTTCTAAGATCTATAATTTTATGTATCATTTCCTTTTCAGTCAGTTCATTATTTTTTATCCAACTAAACCCCATTATTTAATTAAGTACTTGGACTTCATACAGTACTTGCAAAAGAGATGCACATATGTTAATTTTGAGAACACAATTTCAATAGAACAGAAACTTTGTTTTTCATCAACATTTTGCCCTTGGATTTATAAATTTGAAGATGAAGTATACTGTTCTTTTTATGACCCTCATACCAATGCCATAAATTTGTAGAAAGTTAACTTTTATCTTGATTGAAAGTAATATATGAGCAAAGTTTAATAAAACCAAACTGAATATAAGCATGAGTTCCACTTTCTGAAGATGTGACTCCCTTTCAATTCCACTCCCAATTGCCAAAGACATAGGATAAAATGTACATTCTTCTGCTGTAAGATTTTAGAAACCTAATGATCCCTTTGAAGCTACAATGTTAATAAAAAGATAGTATCATATGCCTCTTTGGTCAAGAGGCTGACGCAGTAGAACTTATGTTAAATCCCTGGAGTGTGTCATGTCTGGTACATCTTCTTCCATCAGTTGGCCAAAGAGCAGCAGGAGCATAGGCTGTAGGCACATCTGTTTGCTGTTCTGGCTACAGAAAGACTATTAGGCAATGGATAGTTAGAATGGGGAAAATAAGTACAATGCAATTTAACATTAAAATTACTTTCATTTCTGTTTCAAAGGAAATATATGTATATAACATTGGATTTATGTTTGACTCAGAATTGACAATACCTATCTATATTGTACTATTAGTCTGTCTTATGAATTTAAAATAATTTTCAAAATAATGTATCTTTCCTATTTAATTAAAAAAAATCAAAGTTCACTTTTAACTATACACTCATTTTCAATTCCATTCCCCACTCCATCCATACGAGCATACTTATTAATAATCCACCAAGCATTTATATTTAGAGAGGAATGGCTTCCAGGCTATAGAGAGAAAAACCTGAATTTTAATCTTACTTGTGACATTACCTAGTTAATTAACTTCTCTGAGATTTAGTTTCCCCATCTATAAAATGGGGATAACAATGCTTGTAATGTCTACCTATAGGATTGGTGTGATAAGATAATGTCTCTGAAAGTGCTCTATAAATATCCTCTAGTCAATGGTGGCTTTCCTTTTAAGCTTCATGTATTTGATAATGCTTCTTTTCAGTAAATATTTGTTGATTATGTTGCTTAGAATTTTGTGACAGAAATATAGATAAGATAGTCTCTGATCTTAAAGAGCTCATAATTTAGTAGGGCAGCAAAAGACATATATGCAAACAATTAATATACAAAATAAACTATAGCGAGAGTTTTACAAACAGCTAAAGCAAAGGACTTAAGAGTTCATAAACATGTGTCAGGAATTTATTAATCCTTGCCTTGTATTAATTAATCTCAGAAACATGATATTCACCTCTTCCAAGAAGCCTTCCTGGATTGTTTTGTTGAAAAAGGACAGTTTCTGACCTTGCCAGAAACTAGAACTTTGTTAGCTGTTTTCTAACTACTTTGTTTTTCAACTATGTATATTAAACTTATGTGTGATTGCCTGTAAGTCTAGTATATAGTTGATGGAAATTGTGCTTTAGGATACTTGTATGCACTTAATTAGTTTTAGGTGTAATCTACTTAGTATTGTTTGTTCTCCATTTTCAAAGAGGATCAATGACATTAGAAAGATGCTCACATGAAGGCCCATTCTATTGAATTCTAATTCTCTAGAAGGCAGTTGTACTGTTGTTACTTAGCACAATGGGAAAAGTGCTGGGCCTAGAGTCAGGAAACTCTGGGTTCAAATTCAGCCTTAGACATTTACTGATTGTGCGATCCTGGACAAGTTAAGTAATGATGTTTGCCTTAGTTTCCTCATCTATAAAATAAGCTGGAGAAGGAAATGGCAAACTCAGCCTATATCCTTGCCAAGAAGAGCCTAATGGGTTCATAAAAAGTCAGATTCAACTAAAATGACTGAACAACAGCAAATATTTGTCAAGTAGTTGCCTGGCACATAGTAAGTACTTAACAAACACTTTTTTTATTTACCTATTTACTTTACAATAGTGCTAAGAGACCAATAAGCCACCTATGAAGTAAAGTAATAAATTTAGATTGATAGGGAACTGTCTGACTGAATAGTGGCAATGAATTAATAATGTAGATTTAAGTGATATAGGTGAAATGGAGAAGAGAGGAAACCAAAGATTCAGGAATGGAGAAATTGACAATTGGAAAAGGAAAAGAAAAATAATAGAGGAAGATGAAAAGAACTTAAAGGAGTTTTTGATATTTCAATTTAACAAATATTTATTAAGTATCTGTTATATAAAGACATATAATAGGCCCTGAAGATAGAAACACAAAAATTAAACAGTCCTTGCCTCAAGGAATTTTCATTTCACAAGGAAAATGTCATATATATATATAAGATTATGATGATTGGAAGAAAGAAAGAAAAGGATTTACAGAGATGATGGCACCTGAGCTAGGACTTGAAGAAAAATGAAGATCCTGAAAGACAGAAAAAATGGACAAATGAATTCCAGGAATGGGGATGACTTGTAGTATGCAAGGGGATGGAAGAAGGAATGAACTTAAAGAACAATTAGTAGGTGACTGGTTAGAACACAGTGTACCTTGAAGGTGAGTCTTTAGAAGGTAAATTAAAGTCATGTTTATTAGGTCTCTGAATGTCATGACAATATTTTCTCAAAAGCAAATAGGGAACTTTCAAAGGTTTTTAGGCAACAGGAGAGTGAAATGATAGACTTCGCTATTCTTGAACTTTTACAGAGGATAGATAGAAGGTAAGGAAATGAAAGTAGCAGAATGTAAACTCTCTGAGGCAGGGGCTGTTCTGTTTTTTCTCTTAATTCCCTTGCTTAGCATTAGGGCTTAAATGTTTGTTGACAAGGCATAAAGAAATCAATAAGGATGCTGTTACAATCCAGACCTGCAGAGGGAGTGATAATAAGGGCTTGAACTACCATTATAATTGTTAGAGTGTAAAGAAGATGAATATGAAAAGTGGTGCTGTGGAGGAAGAATTAATAAAGAGATTATTGTTTATCTCCAACGAGGGATAGAAAGGAATAAAAGATGACAGTAGTTTTGGGATCTTGGGTAAAATGGAGACTGATTGCATCTTCAACAGAGATAGTAAAGTTTGGAAGAGTGAGGCTGAGTTGAGAAAGGAGTTCTGTTTCAGACATGCTGTATTTTGGATGTCAAAAGGCCACTGAGATGCATATGCTCAACAAAGAATTCTTGATGCTGATTAATTTCAGGAGAAAGACTAGGGCTAGATATAGAGAGTCAGAAACTGTTTGCCTAGAGGTGACAATTGAAAACATAAGAACTAGTGAGATCAATGTGAAAGAGCTATAGAGAGAAAAAACAGACCAAGTACAGAACCACGAATAAATAGGAAAGAAGATGCTGGATGGTACTCCAACAAAAGAGTTGAGTAGTGGATACTGAGGCAAGAAAAACAAGAAAGCAGTGTTCCATTAACCACAGAGACATGTATATGAAAAGTGAGGGGGAAAGCCAAGAGATATGAATATTTTGAAGATGAGGTATAGAGAATGATCAAACAGACAAGTTCCCAAAAGAGACTAAACAGGAAGAAGCCAAGGGCATGATAGTGGCGTCAACCTTGGCAAGGAGAGGGGTCAGTCATTTCTGAGAATGATGTAAAGGAAGAGAAATTGGAGACAATATAGAGGAATTTTGAGGTGATGAGGAGAGGTGAAGAAGGTCATAGTGAATTGCTTTGATTTTCTCCATTAAGTAGAAGGTAAAATCTTTTGCTAAGAGGGATGAGACAAGGGGAGAAAAACCATAATGAAGAGTCAATTGCTAAAATCTCAAGACAAAGGGAAATAGCACCATAAAAGAATAGAATTAAATTTTCACATGAGAACTATGTTGTACTAACTTTGATTTATTAGAAATTGAAAATGACAGACTCTGGTGCTAGGTATCAAAATTTAATTTTAGGAAAAGAAAATAAATGACGTTTTTTTTTTTTTTTCCTCCAGAATTTTCCTCTAAAAAGTCAAAAAAATAAAGTTAGGAGAACTATTGGCTTCCTTTCATAATAGCACCTCTAAGCAAGTCTTAAACTGAAAACTGGGCATTAATTTATTATTCAGTGGTGAAATGAAGATAAATGCATAAAGAGACACCCCAATTACACAAATCTAACAAGGAAGTTACTGGATAATTTTGGTATGAAGTGAGAAGAATACAAATATTCCTATAGTCCTGTGTTCCAGTCAGATCAGATTGCAACCCTGATCCCTTCATGCCTTTTCTCCAGTATATACCTTTGTTCACTCTATTGTACTTATTTTGCCTCCTTTCCAGTTTCCTGAAGGCCTTTTCTTTCAAGCCATGTCAGATTCTTCTTTCTCTATGAAGAACCTAGCTAACTGAAAATGGCTCCTTCAATTTCCTATACTCTTGGTCTAAAGCTTTCTTTTTATCGGATAGAGAGATAGAAAGAAAAAAAAAAGAAGAAAAAAAAGAAAGAAAGAAATCTCTATATATTGTTTTTTAGTCACTTCAGCTATATCTGAAGCTTTGTGACCCTATTTGTGGTTTCTTAGCAAAGATACCCAAATAGTTTGAAATTTTCTCTTCCAACTCATTTTATAGATGAGGAACCTGAGGTAAAAAGGATTAAGTGACTTGGCCAAGGTCACTAGTTAGTAAATGTCTGAGGTGAATTTGAATTCAGGGCTTCTTGACTCCAGGCTGGAAATTTTAGCCATTGTGTCTTCTAGCTGCCCAAAAGAAGACAAAAAGATAGAGACAGAGATGACCATTTCCTTTGTTAGATTATAAGTTTGAAAACAGGACCTGTGATAGATTAATTTTCATATCTTTCTTCTCCCCAATGCCTAAGCCACAGCTCTGAATTTAGTAGGCACTTAAATGTTTGCTGAATGAATAAATGGATGAATGTACTTTCCATAATGGAAATTTCCTCAAGGAGAGAAAAGTTATTGTAAATATACTGGGAAGTTAGACACTTATTGAGATAAATGTTTATTTCAGCCACTTTGCTATATTTTTGGTGTGAAAAAAGATACAGTAATATAGAATGCAGAAATACCTTTATATGGGATATATCAAGCATAGCTTTTATGAGACATTGGAAATACAAAGACAAACATGGAAATAGCCCCTATTACCTAAGGAGTTTAAAGTCTATCCTGATCAGAGAATTTTATCTTCTCAATATTGAAGGGATCCTAAAGACCATCTCATCCAACCAATTCTTAAACAAGAATCCTTACTAAAAACAGAAGCAACAATAGTCACCCAATATTTGCTTGTGACTCCCTACAAGGGAGAACTATCTTGCTGAGGAAACAGACCATTTTACTTAAATATTGTTCAAGTTGTTAAGTTTCTCAAGTCTAAATTTTTTTCCTGCCAATCTCCATATATTGACCCTAATTCTGCCCTTGGGGACCAAGTGGGAGTCCATTATTCACTTTCCATAAGAAAGCCATCAATCCTTGAAGTTAACTTTCATAGTCTTCTTTTCTAACCTCCCTCCCTCACTCCCAAGCCAACATATTTCTTTCATTTCTCAGTTCTTCATCAGGCACAAGCTCTAGGCACCTCACCTGTAGTGTTTCCTCTGGACATTCTACCATTTCCCAATAATTCTGAATTGAACACAATTCAGACACATTCTAAGCAGGACAAAATACTGTACCTTTCTAGTCCTATTATCTCTCAACAGAGATTCAAATTGCATTTGATTCAACTTCAATTTGCAGTCTACTGAAAACTATAATATCATTTTTTCAGACTCATTCTAAGGCCTTTTCAATTTTAAATGTTTAGAACTTAAGTGGGAGAAAAAAATGAAGACAGTTGCTTGGTTAGTCTTAAATAAAATTATGAAGGAAGGTAGTCTCCTACTTCCTTCTAGGCATTTATCCCTGAAATCTCATCACCTTAGGTCTACCTTCTGCTACCTAGTGAAACCTGTAACTTAGTGCTTACTTTAGTCATATAGAGGCCTAAAGAAATTTACCTTTATCTCAACTCTCAGAGTATAAAGTTTCTACTGGTTAATCTGAAAACGAATCCTTCATAAAGAGAGAGAATTCTTCTTTTAGCTAATTAATCTGCCTTTTAATTCCCCCCCCCCCCTTTTTTAAAAAGATTGTACAAGTCTCATTAATTATTCTATTATCTACTCTTAATGGTGGGAATTTTAGGGTTAAGAGGTCTATTTGAGAAGATATTTGGAGAAACATAAATCTGTTTTTCAAAAACATTAATCTATTTCATCTACTCAGATACCCTGCATTGCAGGGCCACCCCAAAGTGATTCTATCCAGAGTCTAACCTACAAAAGGCTAAGAGAAATCTGATGGGTAGCAAAAAAGAGTTTGTCAGATTAGAATTAAGAAATGGATTAAAGGAGACTGTGGAAATTAGAGAGAGAAAAGGAAGAGTCACACTTAATGCAGCAATAGTGGATTTTTTGAAGAGATAGTGAGAAATAAAATTATGAGGGAATAGATGAAAAAAATTCAGCATTCATGCAAAATGAATAACACAAAGTGAAAGCTGGTCTAGATGCAAGCAATTAGTATGAAATAAATAAGGAATAGTAAATACAGAACTAATAAGTCCAATATAATTGAAAGAAACATTGTTAGTCTTGGAAGAAGAAATTACATAAATCATGTATGCCCAATCTTCAAGCTCACTTTACCTCCTTCCACATATATCTAGAAGGAAAAGAAAACTAAAGCAATAGTATAAGGAGAAGGGGTGGGTAGGTAGAAGGCAGTTTTCTTCACTCCTTTCACCAGCCTTTCTTTATAAACCAAAAGAAGAAAGGCAATGCACATGAAAATTAAGAAAAGGAGTAGTTTGTTTGTTTTTACTAAAATGGTAGTGACTTACAAAATCCCACACATATTTTTTTTTAAATTTTATTTTATTTAATAATAACTTTGTATTGACAGAATCCATGCCAGGATAATTTTTACACGACATTATCCCTTGCAATCACCCATGTTTCGTTTTTTTCCCCTCCCTCCCCCTTCCCCCCCCCAAGATGGCAAGCAGTCCTATATATGTTAAATATGTTGCAGTATATCCTAGATACAATACATATTTGCAGAACCGAACAGTTCTCCCGCTGCACAGGGAGAATTGGATTCAGAAGGTAAAAATAACTCGGGAAGAAAATCAAAAATGCAAATAGTTCACATTCATTTCCCAGTATTCCTTCTTTGGGTGTAGTTGTTTCTGTCCATCATTTCTCCAATGAAACTCAGTTAAGTCTCTTTGTCAGAGAAATCCACTTCCATCAGAATACATCCTCATACAATATCGTTGTCGAAGTGTATAATGATCTCCTGGTTCTGCTCATCTCACTTAGCATCAGTCCATGTAGGTCTCTCCAAGCCTCTCTGTATTCATCCTGCTGGTCATTCTATATTCATCCCTCTCCATTCTTTCTCTCAGATATACTAGGTTTTCTTTGCCTCTTCATGAAATGTAGTACCCCCACTTTCCCTTTTTTCTGGTACAATGTCCTTTCCACATCTAGTTTCTAGAACAAGGTATACATGTATTCTTTATACATCTTTATAGCCGAAATATAGTTCCCAAGATTAATCTTTACCTTTTTAGATTTCTCTTGAGTTCTGTGCTTGTAGATCAAATTTTTTGTTAAGTTCTGGCTTTTTCATCAGAAATAGATGAAATTCGCTTATTTCGTTGAATGTCCATCTTCTTCCCTGGAAAAAGATGCTCAATCTCGCTGGGTAAGTTATTTTTGGTTGCATACCAAGTTCCTTAGCCTTTCGGAATATCATATTCCAGGCCCTTCGATCCTTTAATGTGGATGCTGCCAGATCCTGGATGATCCTTATTGTGGCTCCTTGATACTTGAATTGGGTTTTTCTAGCCGCTTGCAGTATTTTTTCCTTTGCCTGAGGGTTCTGGCATTTGGCCACTATATTCCTTGGTGTTTTGATTTTAGGATCCCTTTCAGTAGGGGATCGATGAATTCTTTCAATGTCTATTTTACCTTCTGTTTCTATGACTTCTGGGCAGTTCTCTTTGATAATTTCCTGGAAAATAGTGTCCAGGCTCTTTTTTTCATCATACTTTTCTGGAAGTCCGATGATTCTCAGGTTGTCTCTCCTGGATCTGTTTTCCAGGTCTGTTGTCTTCCCCAGAAGGTATTTCACATTCTTTTCCATTGTTTGATTTTTTTGGATTTGCTTGACTGATTCTTCTTGTCTCCTCGAGTCATTCAATTCCAATTGTTCGACCCTGATTTTCAGTGAAGTATTCTCTTCACTCACTTTTTAAATATCTTTTTCTAATTGTCCAATTGAGTTCTTTTGTTCTGTGGAATTTTTTTCCATTTCGCCAATTTTGTTTTCCAGTTCACCAATCCTATTTTTCAAGGATTTGGTTTCTTTATCCACTCTCTCTTTAACTGACTTCTCCAGGCTCTTTTGCCAAGTCTCCCTCTCCTTTTGCAAAGCTTCCTTCTCCTTTTGCCAAGCCTCCTTCTCCTTTTGCCAAGCCTCCTTCCCCTTTTGCAGAGCCTCCCTCTCCTTTTCCCATTTTTCTTCTAGCTCCCTTGTGAGAGCCTTTTTAATTTCCTCCATGAGATTCATCTGTGCTGAGGAACATATGATCTCCTCCTTTGGGGATTCACCTGGGGACTGTTTGTTTTTAGTCCCCTCAGGATTTGGAGTCTGCTCTTTATCTGTATAAAAGCTGTCCAGGGTTAAATTCTTTTTCAGTTTCTTGCTCATTCTGTCTATTTATCAAAGACAAACTATCAAAGAAACAGAAGGAAAAAAAACCCCTTGAATGGAGGCTGCTTTCTTTGGGGGAGGGGCAGGGTATTCATGAGGCACGGGTCCTACTGTGCTATGGCGCCTGCACGCTGAGATCCGAGCGCTCTGAGATCCGAGCGGGCTGAGACACTGTGGGGGAGGGGTGGCCAGGTCCCGAGAGACTCCAGCTGTTTGGGGTTGTATTCTTCACCCCCGGTGTTTTTAGCTTCTCTGCTGGGCTGCTGACTTGCTCCTATAGCAAAGCTCTCCCCGCAGAGACGGCTGCGATCGCGCCCCACCCCCTCTCCACTCTACCCGGTTCTGAGCTGCTATCTGTGCTCTCGCTGCAGCTGCTGCCCGCAGACTGCTTCCAAATATCGTCCCCGCCCTCGCGCAAAAACAGACCTTTCTTGACGAGTCTCAAGGATGGTTTCTCTTGGTAAGTAATTGTATGTTTTTTTTTCAGTCGAGCATTAATTTAGAGGCATGAAATGAAATGAATAGTGAGAGAAAAACACGGAGGTTACACAGCAGTGTATTTCCTCTCCGCCATCTTGGCCGGAAGTCCCAAAATCCCACACATATTGAAGATGAGACCTCTGCTCTTTTATCCCAGATGAATTTGGAGGTGAATGATTGAGGAGGGAATGAAGAAGTGACCCCAGAACTCTCAGGCTCCTTGAAGGAGAAATTCTCCTTGAACCCTGTGTCTATGGGACCCCGCCTGAGGGAAATAATGGTCTCATCTATGCCTGGGGGCAGTGACAGCATTGAGGAAATCTCATTCAATTGAAACTTCTGTCTCAGATTTTCTTATAAAAACTGCAACTTGGAACTCATTTCTTTGCAGAGGTTCTAACGTGCCATTCCATGTTATGCTATGCCATGCTATGCTAAGGAAACCTCCTACTAGAGTAGTATTCTATTCCAGGGCTACCTTCTCTTTATCTCCCTCACCTATTTCCCTAATGAGATTTTATGCCTCTCTGTCAGGATTTCTCTGCCAATAATAAACCTCTTTTTCAGTCTAGCTTTTTCAGATCTGTAAATTCCTTTACAGAGAATCTCTGCTCTGCCAGAAGGGGGTTCCCCAGAACTCCCTATCCATGCGCTGAATCCAAGGGGGTGTGGGAGAGCCTAACTTCTCCATTTGGTTCCCCGAACTCTGAACCTGCTACGAGATCTCTTCATTTGACTCCCTGACCACCAGAAACCCTTGTCTCATTTTGCTTCCCTGAAGCTAATCTCATCATTTGCTTCCCTGACAGACGGGAACCCCAAAACTTAAACCTCATCAATGTGGGTAAAAAAAAGAGTAAAGAAGATCTGAAGTTTTTCATAGAAGGCATGGGTTTTCCCAAAGAGTAGGATCCTGCTTCTAGGCATAAAGGCAGTGCTTTGGGAAAATGTGGCATTTTGTAACTGGTTCTGGTCTGCTAATCACATTGTAAAGGGGAAGTTCTTTGGCCACAGAGGCATTCAAAAAAGCCTGTCAGTCTGAGCCATTTTCCTTTTGGATATGAAGGGGTGATTTGACTCTTTTGTTCACTATGAATGGTGATGGAGCTGATATCTCCACTAAGGTTACTTGGCCCTTTGAAATGGTCTTGGTTCTGGGCTTCAGTATTTGTTCTTTTCCTTTTGGGTAAAGGGAATCGGAACCTTTGACTTTATGAGTTTGGCAGGACACTTTGACATCCCTATATCCTAAAGCAATGTTGCATCAATGCACTACCAAACAAGGAGTGATCTTCAGGAATGACCTGATTCTAAGGCAGAGAAGCTGAGACAATTTAGGAGTACTGCTGTATCTAAACCTAAATTTGGTGGAAACAATGCTATACATGAACTGAGCAAAATTGTTATATTTTCACCCTTAACCCCATTCACCTCCATCAAAACAACAGGGATAGAGGTGATGTATGGGGGATCATGTCTCTAAGGGGTTTGGGAAAGTATTGGTCTATCTGTTCTTTCTATACTTTTGAAGTAAATAAGCCTTTATTAATAGCTTTTGATGTTTAATTGGCTAGTGGAATTCGGGTGCTATTCACTTCCCCTCAACAATGAAAAGAATATAACCAGTTTGTTTTCAAGTTGGTGGTAGTATAAATGAAATATTACCACCCCTAAATGTACTCCCAAATCTGAGGGGAGAAATAGCATCTTGCCTCAGGGTGAATAAGCCAGACCTTCCTCACTACAACAGGAAATGGTAGACTGTGGATTCTCTTAAAGGAAATGAGAGATAGAGCAAAAGGGCATACAGGTTAGCAAACTCATCTGGATTAAAAAAAAAAAAAGACCTTTCACAGACAGGACATTAGCTTTGTCTTAAAATAACACAAGGAAATGGACCATCATCTCAAATTGAAAAAAATGCTTAAATGTGACATAGTAGCAAATGGGGTTTGGAAAAGAACTAGATATACAAGTAAAAAAAGGGGGCATGAAATTCTTTGTTGAATACAGTGGAAAGGTAACAGAGCAAACAAGTTTTGGGAAAGGGACTTAAAGAATGAATGCAGTTTTCCCAAAACCACTTACACTAGCTTATTAAAACTAGAAGCCTCCTTAGGATTTTCTAATCTATTTCCTTTATTTTACAGAGGGGGCCCCAAAGAAGATTTGCCCAATGCCATAGATGAAGGCTGATTTCCCTCTTACTGAAACAAATGTTGAACTAAATCTAAGTCCAAATCTCATAGAATCTCATAGATCTAGAAGAGAATTTGGGGATAAATTTGTCAAAACCTTTCTTTTTACAAAGGAGGAAACAGAAGCCAAGAATTAGTGATAGAGATAAGTTGCTAAAATTTAATTTGATTTTTTTTCATTAGGCATTGGGCTTTTCAGAAATCTGGCTTTGGTCTTATTCAATGACTTCCATTAAATTAATATATCTTATGAGTCAGGGCATGCAGCTAAGTAGAGATGAGATATCCAACGTCTTTTCAGGTACATCTTATCCCTGAGGTCATCTCCTCCTCTCAAATCTCTTCTCCATTACACAAGAAATATTGAAAAGTAAGAAAGGGCAAAATTTTAGGGATAGAAAAAGGCTCAAAGGCTGAAAGGATTATTCCTTTCTTTGCTATGTCCTATGTGAAGTGCCACAATTTTATGAAAATTGCTGAGATCTTATAGAGAACTTTGACACCTATTTCCCTGCTTGAGACAGTGTGGGCATGTTTCTGGAAAGTTTACTCTTGAAAACCCTGGCTTTCTGACTAGAAGAGAGAAGCAGAAAAAGTTTGGCACCTTTCCTTTTTATTTTGCCCCACCAGAAGAGCCTATTTCCAATTTCAGGGGAAGTAAATAAATAGTAAATAGAAATAGGCTGCCCTGAAGGTGTACTGCTCTCTCTGCCTAGGAAGACATTTTGCTATGAAGAGAGCCCTAATGAAAACACATCTTCCAGGATCTAACCAGGGTAGAGTTAATTGGTTTGTGATTACTCAAAGACTCCCTTGTTCTTTCTCATACAACCACATACACTGGTTGATGGAACCTCAAGAACTGGAGCTAAAGTCTTAAAAGATTCTCTAGTTGAAATAAGAACAGGTTCACACCCCAGATCTCACTATTCATCATCAATAGTTCCTGCCTGCCATTAAATTTCATAGATCCCTCTTTCAAGGATTATAAAATATTTTCAGAAGGAAGATATTTCAATTTTTGCCCCTTAGCAAATCTCCACCTTTAAGCAAATCCAAGCATCACTGAGCTCCATCACACATTCTCTTGGATCTGGCTACTTTTATTATCCTAGACCAATTTTAGAAGATAGAGAATTGGATTGGGAGTTGGAGGTATGAAGAAGAAATGGGAAAATGTAATAAAATCTCTAGAAAGAAAGATGATTCAGTCTCAGAATAATCATCATTAGATGATATATGTATGGCAAAGTGCTTTCCAGTTTTAGAGTATTGTATAAATTTTAACTAATATTAGAATACCTAAACAGAGCAAGGAAGAGGCTAATAATAATGCAGTCTGATTGCATTATTGCAAAAGTTTTACTCAAGTTTTTCAACTTTAAAACTAAAAAATCTTATTGCAAAGCTTTTAATAGCAGAAAACTGGAGTAAGATATTTAGGATACTCTGTATTATACAATTAAAGTGAAAATCCTGCCCTTTTCCTCCTTCGTATCTTTATACATATCTTTGTATCTTTAAATTCCTCTTTATAATGAAGATTATTCTGAGATCTATGAAATTATTTTGATAACTGCATTTCAATAGAATTGATTTTCATTGTAGTCCTATACATTTTTTGCATTTATTCATTTTTATGCATTTAAAAACATTATTCTGAGAAGAGGTCCATAGGTTTCATCAGACTACCATAGGAATCCATGGCATAGAAAAGACTATGACTCTCTGACTTAGAATGACTTTTGTAAGCTCATTTGATGAATTCTTCCAGGAAACTTTTCCTGATTCTTCCCTCAGTTCTCACATATAACATTGCTTGAACTTATCATATATCCTTTTGTGTTATAATTATATGCATAGGTGATCTGTCTTCCTCCTGGACTTTTAACTTCGTGAAATGGGATTTAGAAGTGATTTAAACTTTGTAACTCTCTTTTACCCAGAATAGTACTTTGCAAATAGCAAACACACGATGAATGATGGAATTAAATTAAAACTATATTATTAAATGGTTGTACCACACAAGTTCTTAAGAGCCTTTTGAATGGAACAATCCATAATTCTAAATTATCCAAATGATAAATTAAAAACTAGTGTCAAGTGATGAGGACGAGAAGGAAGATAATACAGGAAGAATGGAATTAGAAGAAAGACCCACATTTATTCTAGAAGTACAGTTTATTGAAAGGATGATGAGGAACTGGGAAGAGAAGCTGAGAGATGGTTTAAGTGAAATGAAACTGAGAAATTGGGAGGGTAGTCTTTTGGACAGTCTTCCCTAATGGTATTTAATTCAGGTCTTTCTGTACTTGTTATGCCTAAGCAATGTAACTCCAATTGGATGTGCGATATCTCCACTGAGACTGATTTTTATTGCCTCACAGAACAATAAGGCCAATATGATTAAAAGGCAGCTATCATAGTCCCTGAACAGTCAAAACAGCGGGGGAATGACACTCGCAGAGGTTTTCTCAGGAGTTATCTTTCTGTATTATAATTTAATAAGGAAGGGGACCTAGAAGAATGGAGAAAAGGTTTTACTTCCTCTACTTGCAACAGTAGTGGGAGGATTCGGCACCTTGAAAAAAAGGAAAGGACTTAGGGACAAAATATAAAAGAGATTTTTAAAAGAGAGAGAGAGAAGAAGATTGGCAAGGGTGGAATAAAGAAAGAGGAGTTGACTGCCAAAAGATTGATAGGATTGTATGCAGATGTCCTAAGGGAAAAGTATATGAACAAAGTAGTGTTTGAAGGAAATGGGGGAAAGTGAAAGTGGTACTGAGAAATTTGAAGAATAGGAAATTACCAAGGAGGAAGAGACAAAACATCCTAATGGACTATCTATAAAATAGAAAGAGAGCTAAGGACACCTGATTGTAGGAAGATCAGTAGTGAGAGGTTTGGGGAGCAGTGAGAGGATACAGTGATACTCAAGATCAAGGGGCTGAAATATAAGGAAATAGAGCTGTCCCTTTTTTTTAAAGTTAGAGTAGAGGATCAATGCACTGGGAATGAAGGTGTTTGGGGACAGGCAGGAGAGTGAATGTTTTAGAAAGATTGACACTATAAAAGGATTGTCATAAAGGATAAAATATGGAATCTTTACTAATAGCTAAGATTACCCTTACCAGGGAGAAGTGGGACTAACAGTGGGTGAGGACAGAGAATTTTTACTAGGAAAGGACATGCCTTTATGTTATAGCTTGGAAATGTATAGTTTAACAATGAATAGGTAGTAAGTAAAAAAAGAAATGTTCTTATGATGGCTAATTATAACAAAAACTGTGAGCATATAGTCCCAGAATTCATTATTTTAAAAGAGAAAAAAATAATGGTCAAAATTCTGTAGTATATGTGTATATATACATGGGTGTGTATGTAACTATTTGTATGTATATATGTATTGCGTTTTAAAAGTCTTTGTGCAGTTTTGAATCACTTAGATTTTTATATACATATATACTCATGTATATGTGTGTCTGAGTGTGCCTTTACCCCACAGGCATATACACAAAACAGTAGGATATGAAGGCAAGGGTATGTTAACAATGATTAAAATCCTCAGAATATTCATGAACATGAATTCAATTAATGATATTTTTTCTTCTGAATTCCCAAAATATTTATTATCTATATCAATAGAACTATTAATTCAAAATTATTAGGACAATTAAGGTTACATAAATAATGCACATTTTTAGTAGGTCCTATGAAGCCAGAAAGATTTCAAGGATGAGTCTTGTGATGGTACTACAGATATTGTTAGAGCTAAAACCTAAATTAAGAGTAGTTTATCATATTTCTGGTCTTAAAGCAATGATTTTTTTCAAACTTGGCAATTTTTGAAAACTGTTTTAGAAGACAATCTGCATGGAGAGGAGGTATATCCTTGGAAAAAAAGCAAAAATACTTGAACTATTGAACTATTGATATTATTTATATGGGTATCTTATTTATTTTAATTATTTCATACGTATGTGTCTAATAGTCACAAATAGGTTTTAAGATCTTCTAAAGCAGAAGTGATCTGGTATAAAGTGACACGATAAGCTCTTTAATGAAACATTTGTTAAGTGATTGGTGGAATGAGTGAATGAAAGAAGAAAGGAATATTTCATAGACATAATAGGTTTTTATAACCTGAGATCATTAAAATGTTTTAATTCAACAATCTCAGTAAAGAACATCACTATGGAAAATCTTGTGAAACACAAGGAATAGCAACTAGGTACTAGGATTTGAAGGAAGTGAGAAGAGAAGGGAACCTTGGAAATCATGATATTGATAGGAGACTAGGAGTAGAGGCAAAAAAATTAAAATTTTTCCACTTTCACAAAGTTTCTTAAGAGTGTTTTTTTTTTTTTTTGCTTCTGTTTCCCAAGAAACAAGGCAAAGAGTTATCTAAAAGAATGATGAGATTAATGTTTATTTCTTTACTACAGGCATCACAGAAAATCACCAGAAGTGTATAAAAAGAGAAAATGACTTTGACAACTGAGCTTCTAAATTGCCTTCTCTGCAGTAATATTTCAATATTTCTCTTTTTTCTGCGTCTAGATCATCTCCTCTTTTGTTACAGAGAGATGTTTGAACCTTTTATAACTATCATTGGCCATCATTAAGAAGTAAGGTTCTTTTGACAATTATCCATAATAACCTCACTTAGAATTTTAAAATTTCAGTTTTGACATGGAATAACATAATTACTTATTTAAGCTCCTTTTTGCTCATGGTGTTTTCTGAATAAATTTTGCTAGAATGAGTGCAAAAGAGGAAAAAGAAACCTATGTAAACACATCCCAATGGAAAAGTTCAGCAGTTTGTATCTGGCATGAAAGACATCAATATTGTTTCATAAATAGTCAAGTTTCCATACTATTGCTGTTTCTAGGGCCATTACTATAAAAGTGGATGACAGAGACATCTCCTGGGAAAGAGAGGGGAAGTTCAGTTCACTGGTAAGAAACTAAAGAAATACCATTGGTTTTGGAAGTTGTTCTGTATCTGTTCATTTGTTATTTTTAATTTAGATATATTATAACTTGATCAAAGAAGGAAGGGAAAGAAGAAAGCAAATAAGGATTTGTTAAGAGCCTACTATGTGCCAGACATTGTGCTAAGTATTTTACAAATTTTATGTCATTTGATCCTCACAACTATATGAGACAGATGCTATTATGATTCCCATTTTATAGTTGAGGAAACTGAGGCAGACAGTTAAATAACTTGTCCAGGGCCACACAGCCAACAAGTGTCTGAGATCAAATTGACTACCTATTAAAAAGGTGTTTAAGCAGTCAAAGCCATCAGTTCCTTTTTTTGAGAAAGAAAGAATGAATAGCCTAAGTGCTGCATTTACTACTCATGTGACATTGGCTAAGTCACAGCTCCCATGGGTCTTAATTTCCTCATTTGTAAAAGTAAGAGAGTTGTAATATAGAGACTTTAAGTTTTCTTCTGGCTCCAAGTCTATAATTCTCTATGATTTGGGGGAGAATTATGCAATAATCATATATAAAAAATGTTCTATGCAAGACAGATAAATGCCATTTCTTCACTGTACAAGAAACAAATTTGCATGTTTAGAGGATGCTAGGTATAGCCATTATATTTTTTAGAAGGAGTTAATTGAATTGAAAAAATTGAAGTCTCTTCTACCATGCTAAATTATTAATTAATTAGTCAACTTATTTATTTATTTATTTATTTTTTACTACTTCTCCCCTTGATCTGCACAAAGTTTGGGTATTTGGCTATCTACTGTCTCTGTCTCTGTCTCTGTCTCTGTCTCTGTCTCTCTCTCTCTCTCTCTTTCTCTCCTGAGGCAATTGGGGTTAAGTGACTTGCCCAGGGTCACACAGCTAGGAAGTATTAAGTGTCTAAGACCAGGTTTGAACTCAGGTCCTGCTAACTTCAGGGCTGATGCTCTATCCACTGCACCAACTAGCTGCCTCAACTGTCTTTTTCTCAAAGATAGTAACTATGTTTTGTTTTGTTTTTTAACTTTAGTTCTAAAATTGTAAGTGATCTTACAGGCTCTGTAGTCTAAATTCTCTCATTTTAGAGATGAAGAAACTGAGGCTGAAAAGCTTAAGTGACTTGCCCAGTATCACTCTGTAGTAAATGGCTAAGGCAGAATTCAAACTCAGATCTTACTAGACTCTGAGTCCAAGCACTTCACCTATTATGCCATTTAGCTACTTCAAGTGCATTTATTCTTTATGGTTTATTCATTCTCTTTATCCACTTTTTTTTGAAACCCAATTTTTATGTAGTCAATTATTACTATTTTATGTATGAGCTTTGACTTTCCAAGAAGCATATGTTTAACACCAAGAAAGATTGCCTGTCAGTACAGTTTCAGTTGGGAGATACTATGGCCTTGTATATATTGTGTTCAATATCCTGTGTTCAAATCCTATGTCTGAAACTTCCTGTGAGACCAGGGATTTAATCATTTAACCTTCTTCAGTCTAAGATTGCTTATGTAGAAAGTGGGAATAATAATTCTTACAGCATTTTGTTCAAATAAGGCTTTGAGGATGAATAAGATAATAGATAAAAATTGTTCTGTAAATAGCCATTGTTTTATGCATTCCTTCTTAGGGACTATAAGTTCTTTGAGATGTGGAACTGTTATTTTTCATCTTTATATGCCGTAGAATAGTTTATCTCTGTTCCAAGCTCAAAACTGAACGTAATACAAATGAATAAAATCTTACCAAGTACTACTATGTTTGATGTCCTGTGCTAGGCACTGGGGGTAAAAAGAAGCAAAGAAATCATAGAAATGATCACCTGAGCATGAGGGACATTGCTTCATTATTCATAGGGGGAAAAAATGAGAAAGTGTCTTCATAAATGGGACAGAAAAAAGCAAAAACAAAATAGGGTCAGTAATATTTTTTTATAGTAAAGACAATATACACTTAATGGAAGGCCAGGAAAGGGTAGAAACTGTAGATATCTTAAAAGATGTCTTAAAGTTTGAGTATATTTATACACCATATGAATAATAAACTTTTTAAAAAATTGTTAATATACTGGAGTTTATTGGCTATTCCAAAATATAAATATACATTGACTTGTATAGAGAAGTTTCCATAATTAAAATATTAGGACACTAACATATCTAGGACTTTTTTTCCCCCTTCTAGGTTAAGTTTCCAAAATGAAAATCCTGTAAACTCAGAGGACTTAGAACAAACCCATACTGTATCTCTTGCTTGTATGGCTTACTTTTGCGAACAAAGCCAACTTAGTTTTTATGGAAAATAGTTCACATTTATATGGATGACCTAGACAAAGTAGTTTGAGCTGCTACAAATAGAAATGCAAATAAAACATCTGTTTCTAAATGATTGCCACTCATTTCAAGTTTAGAAGAAGGGAGGTTAGGAAGTTCTTAAAATCATTTAAATGACAACCATGTTATTACTTTGATCATGGATGCTTTTATTATCCCATAAAAATGGACCAAGCTTTATGAGATAAAACCCATGAGGTATAAAAAAAGTGGAAAACAAGTAAAATGATGAGCTTACGGAACTGGATATAAAAGGTAGAAATATCTGTATAAACAATGGCAAATTAGGGACGGATAATAAGCTGTAGTAAATTAGAAATAACTATGACACATAACTCAATGCAGAGACTTACAGGGGAGAGATGAGAGGATGAGAAATATCATTAGTGTCTAATATGTCTTCTTTAGAGCCATAGTAGCAATGTATGAATAAGTGTGCCAATATAAGATAGTCTCTTTGATTTGGAGAATGCTAGATCAACAGGAACCTAAGGAAATATAGGAAGGCAGTGCAACCTAACATAATGAACATACATCGAAAACAGTAAGCTTCTTTGCGTGAAATGAATTATAGTGTAGCTAATGGAAGCTCATGGGGATTTCTCTCCTTGTTACTAGGCCTCTTTGACTTAATCTCCCAGGATGAAAAGGGTAAACCTGGAAAGACATTTCAAATGAGTCACAGAGCCTAAGAATGATCATGCTGTGACAAGCCATACTTTCCCACAAAGCAGCCATCATACAGAATTTTTTTCTTTCTTCAATTCATTAGACATTTAAGCACCAACCAGGTACAAGGCACTATGGGACACACTGGGGTACAAAGATGAGAAACAACTCAGTCCGTCCTCTAAAGTAGTTTACAAGGAGGGTAAAATTCGAACACAAGTATTAGATTAGGTAGACTAGAATGAGTGCAAATGAGAGGATCTATAAAATGCATGATAAAAAAATTTTAAGAGAGAAATTTCTTTCAATTGGACAATAAGAGGAGGCTTTATAGAACTTGAGATGTAGAAAATCAGAAAAGAACTGAATAAGTGAAGCAGCAGGAGGAGGAAATGGCAGATGGAGCTCAGGGCTCATACAGTCCAGTGTAGTTAGAATAATAACCACTGATACTTACATGGTACTTCAGGGTTACAAAGCATTTTATTCACAAGACTGAGCGTAAAGAGGAATAGAGTATTAGAAGTTTGAGTAAATCACTAGAATCAAATCAGAGGGTCCTAAATGCCTCTTTAAGGTGTTTGTATTTTATTCCTTAGGCATTGGGGAGTCCCATGAAATACACTCATACATAAGTGTCCGAGGTTAGAGTCAGATTTAAGTTTTCCTGACTCCAGGCCCCACATTCTTTCTACTATAATACTTTAGTTATCTAGGTGAAGGTCAATCCTTCAAAATAGATTAATAACAAAAAAAAGCTACCACCTACTATGTGCCATCCAGCTACTTTGCCAAAGATTTATAAATATCTAATTTATTTGATCCTAATAACAACCCTGAGGGGTAGGATAATACATTTATATAGCACCTATTATATGCCAGGCTAAAATGTTTTATAAACATTATCTTATTCATTTGATGCTTACCCTGGGAAGTAAATGAAATTATTTCTACTGCAACATCTAGCTATCTAGGTAAAGATTGGTCTTTCATAATAGGTGAAGAAATATATTTCTCTCCTTTCATTGGAGAAGCATGGAGATGTGACCATAGAATGTTATATTAGTTTTATTTGACTTTCCCCCCTATCTTATAAGGAAAGATTGCTTGGATGTAATACTTTGAAGCTATTAAGCAAAAACAAAAGTCATAAATAAATGAAAGAATTAAATATATAGCAAAGACCTGAAAGAAAGAAATCTTCAGTAGATCTGTGGAATTATACATGAAAAATTATTTGAGGTAGATATTGAAAAATTTGGCAAATGTTTTGATGTTGGAAGTGATTAAAAGGTCAAAGATAAATGAATTTTTGAATCTAATTGAATAGGGGAGGTACCAATGCCTTCAACAAAAATAGAGAAAGTAAGAGTCACATTTAGAAGAAAAGAATATTACTGAGGTGGGGAGGAAGGAAAATAATAAATTCAGTTTTAAAAACACTGAGTAAAAGTTACTAGTAAGCAGTTAAATGGAGATATTAGCAGACAGTTGAAAACGCAGTGCTGAAGTTTAGAGGGCAGATTAGGACTGGATATATAGATTTGAGAATAATCTTAATAGAGGTGATAATTGAAGCTATGAGAATGGATAAAAATCAGCAGGAGAGTGTAGTCAGAAATGAGAAGTGGGTCAAGGACATAGCCTTGAGGGACACTCACGCTTAGGGGGCACTATGAAAAAGATGAACTGAGGATAGATAAGAAAACCAGGAGAGAAAAATGGCTTTCATGGAGAATGAGACTAAGAAAAGGCCATTACATTTAGTAATTAAGACATCATTGGTGGTCTAGGAGAAAGAACTTTTATTACAGTGGTAGAGAAACAACCCATAGGTCAGGATGTGACAAGAAAATAGGCCAAAGAAGTATAGAAAGCAAATTTTTAACCATAACTAGGTTTCCATACATCTTTGAAATCAGAATTTTGTTGATAGTTGTAAAAAACTTTTTTTTCCTAAAAATAAGCAAAACAGAAACAAAATTTTCTAAATGTGTATACCAACATTTTACTTCATTTTATTTTTATATTACATTCAGCTTTGATTTCTTAAATAAATTTAAGTTCTCTAATGTAATAAGTTTTTTTGATCTCTTTTATAAAAAATGCCATCATAAGAATAATCTATGTTCTAAGTATATTTGAAGTGACATCATCACCATTTTCTCTCATGTCAGTAACAAGAGTATTTCTCAGATCCAACTATCCTTAATTAAAAATAGGAACTTCTTTCTGGTCCTATGATATATCATTGGTATAGGGGAATTCCAATGAGGAAATTCTGTTTTCATAAAGATAGATCCTTGGCATCAGGAGGATCTACCTGTGATACTTCCTCGCTGTGTTATTATTTATTTCTAATCTCTAATTACACTAAGCAATTTTATAACACTATAGATTATAAATTTCAAAAGAATCAATACATCTTCAAAACAATGGATTGTTAAATCTTGACTGATCCTATCTTATCCATAATATGCCCTAATTCTAAACTATATTAATACTAACACTCCAGAATAACAACAACCAATAAATAATGAGTTCACTGTTGAAGTTTTTACCAGCATATTTTCACATTCTATCTTTCTTTTGGATGAAAAGATGATACTGCCCAAACACTCTTAGTAGGGAATGTGCCTCCTGTGTGATGAATTAATAGTCATATATTGAGTATCTACTACATGAGAAATATTGCCAGTAGAAGTGATAGATCTGTACCATTCTATTCACATTCTCTGCTTCCCTTGTGACAGGCATTTATGAGCCAGCTGTCTAAGTTAGGGTTCCAGCCGATAGTCATAATAAACCCAACCTATTAACCTGCCCCATCTCTCCTTCAGTGGGCCTAGGAAGTGAATAATGTTTTGGTCTAGCTAATGTTTCCCACAGTCCTTCACTGGGTGTACAAATTGGGACAGTGAACCAGACAGTGTTCTCGTGAGGATTCAGAGAAGGTGAATGAGGGACAGGCTGATTGTCCTGCAAACACACTGTCAAGGGAAGAAGATAGCCTTTGGTCAGTGCTTTGATGTCTGTTCCCAGAAGACAGCATAGGAGAATTGAAATGATGCAGCTCCAGGGTGCTTAAAACATAATACCCAGCTGGGCCTAACACATCACATTGTTAGACAAGAAAAGGGACTATTTTCTTTTCCTTTTTTGGCAGCAGTTTAACGTCTCTGCAGTTTTTATCATTGAGTACATAAATTGAATGGTTGTGTGCAGTGATGTAGTCAAGACCTGCTGAGCACTGAGCTTTAAAAATGTCATTGTCAGAAAGCATAGATTCCCTTTGGAAGTTAAAACCAACCTGGAAACCTTACCTGAGGTAAACTTTATCCAGATCAGTGGAGGACAAGCTATATTGAGATTTCCTGGCATTCACCAATGTCCTCTTAATAGGGGACAAGCAGAAGTACAACAGATTCATTTTCTTGTCCTTTGTATTCTCTCAGATCTATTGCTCTGATAAATGATGAATTAGTATGTAGATATGCAGAGAAAAATGACCTCCAGAAGCTAAAAGTTTGAGAATTCTGATAAATATTTAAATATTTATACCAAATTTCTATGAGCTTTTAGGGATATTCATTTTTAATTTTCTTTTTGTCCAGTTTTGATTATTATTCCATAGACAGTTTGGATAGGAATTTTCTGGTTGGCTAGTATCAGAGTAGCTTCCTAAGGAGTCATGTCATTGTTGTCTTTTAGCAAGTATTCAGAATTCTTTCTTAGGTTATCCCATATAGCTCCCCTACAGTTCTCTATGACAGATTTATTCTATTGTTCAGTTTTTTATGTGCAGAAATGATGAGTATACCAGCTTGGAAGAAAAAATAGGGATATTCATACAGACATGAATCACTTGATGAAGATATTCCTGAAAAGTAAAGCATGGGAAATTACATAAATAGAAAACCAATTACATTATGATCCCATTTCACTTATTAACTTCTGGATTTCCTACATGATTATAGTAGAGTAAATAAGAGCTACCTACTTGACCACTTAGCATGGGTCCTCAAACTTTTTAAATAGGAGGCCAGTTCAGTGTCTCTCAGACTATTGGAGGGCGGGACCATAGTAAAAACAAAAACTTTGTTTTGTGGGCCTTTAAATAAAGAAACTTCATAGCCCTGGGTGAGGGGGATAAATGTCCTCAGCTGCTGCATCTGGCCCGCGGGCCGTAGTTTGAGAACTACCTACACTTGTAGGTAGAGTATGTGGTATGATTTCATTGCTCCCAAGAAAGGCGACCTGTCCTTTTAATACCAGGGACCCTGAAGGCAAACTTCTTTATAGTTTTAAGGAAGGCTACCCTATGTAAGTTGTGAAGTTCTACTGTAAGGTGTTCTGCAATATCTCAAGAATCACAGTGCAATATGTCATAGTATCCAAGATTGGAGCCCAATTAAGTAAAAATTGTGAAGTAGCCTTGGTTGTGCTTTGTTCTAGAAGATGACCAACATGACCACTGTGAGTTACAGCGTGTCCAACTATGGCTGATTGATCACAATTTTGAAATGCTCTGCCACAGATTAGATACAAATAGTCCCTATGAACATTTGGAGTGAACTCCTAACTTTACACACCTTGCATTTCTTCTGAACTAATTCAATTCTGCTTTGCTCACAGAGCACACCACTTCTCTGATGAGAGCACTCCATGCTGGTCAATCCTATGCCAGTGCCTCCCATGTAATTCTAAGTTCTTAAAAAAGGCCTTGAAAATATTCTTATATTGCTTTTTCTGGCCACCTTGTGAGCACTTGCCCTGTGTGAGTTCTCTATAAAACTGTCTTTTTGGAAAGCATATATGTAGTCAGCCCAATGGATTGTGCTCTCTGAAGAAGAGTAGGAGTGCTTCGCAGATTAATTTGAGAAACGACCTCAGCATCTGCTCTTATCCTGGCAGGTGATCTTCAGAATCTTCCTAAGATATTTCAAATGGAAGTGACTCTGTTTCTTGGTGTGGTGAGGGTATACTTTTTAGGTTTCACAGGAATACAACAACGAGGTCATCACAACAGCTTCAGTTTGTTAGTCAGTCCTACACATTTTCCTCCTGAGTCTCCCAAACACTGAGCTAGCTCTGACAATAAGTGTGTCAATCAATGTGGACAGGCCTGGAAAGAATAGTGCTAAGGTAAGTGAACTTATCCACAACATTCAAAACTTGATCATTTGCTGTAACTGATAGTTCTACATATGGATATTTCCACATTTCCTGACTGATGGAAGACCTGCGTTTTCTTGGTGTTAATTATTAGACAAAAATTAGCACAAGTGCAGAGATTTGATACAAATTTTGTTGCATCTCAGCTTTGGAGGTTGCATTGAGTGCTCAGTCATTTGCAAACAAAAAATCAGGCACCAACATTCCCTTCACTTTAGTTTTGGTGCGTAGCCTTTTTAATTTGAAAAATTTATGATCAGTGTAGTAGGTGATCTTGATTACACGTTTGTCTTCATTGAAGGTTTTTGACCACATGACTGAAAACATCATTCTGAAAAGCATGGGAGCAAGCACATAGCCTTGTTTCACTCCATTTAAAAAAAAGTGAAATAGACAGGACTATTTTAAAAAGGAGAGATAACTAAAATGTATTGTACTAGTAACTAAACAATTCAAGAGAGATGTGGGTAAATCTATCACAGAGAATTTATAAAACATGAACAAAAACTGAACATGATAAGACCATACACACACAGGCTTAGTAATCTATACCATAGACAGGGACATATGCTAAGTGACAGAAAAAAATACAGAAATCATACTCTGAATCCATCTTTCACAAAATCTCAGAACTAAATGGAAGTTTAGTTCTATCCTTGGTGTAATCAAGAATCCCTTCTGCAACACCAACTTGTCATCCAATCTCTTATAGAGATGCCTTGAGGGAGAATCCATTGGCTCCTAAAGCAGCTTATTCCACTTTCAGATAATTCTCTAAGTTATGAATTTTTTTCTTTACATTAACTAAAGATCTTTCTGCAACTGCCGTCTATTGATCCTCCTTTTGTCTTTTGGGGACCAAGTAAAATAAATCCTCTTCCGTATAACAGCCTTTCAAAGACTTGAGTGCTGCTATCATGTCTACTTTAAGTTTTTTTTTTTTTTTTAAGACTAAACCTACCCAGATCTTTCAAATTAATCTTGGTATGACATATTATCAGTTTTCTCATTTTTCTGGCCTTTCCAAAAATGCTTTAACATATTCATTTCTTTGAGATAATGGCCTCCAGAAGAGCACATAGTCCTTTAGATGTGGATTGATCAGGATATAGTACAGTATAATTATTATTTCATTTTTCTGGATACTCTGACTCCCTTAATGCAACCTAGATTAGCATTAACCCTTTCTATGTGTTGTTGTTGTTGTTCTTGGGAGGTGGGGAGGCTTCTGTATTCCACGCCTAACTTATATACGTCTTTAAAGCTAAAAGGCCTTTATTTTAAATGGGAAATATTATCTAGCTTTGTCTCACTATTCTTATACTTATATTAACTTCCTGAGCTGAGCTGTAAGACTTTATATTTCTATTAAATTTCATCTTCTTAGATACATTCAAATCTTTCAGCCTGTTGAGATTTTTTTATGCAAACCCATTCATCCAACATGTTAACTATCTCTCTAAGTTTCATGTTAACTACAAACTTGACAAGCATGTCATTTTTGCCTTCATCCAAGTCATTAATAAAGATAAGGATAGCTCCCAGGGGTGTGCTGAGAGAGAGAGGGAGATCTCTCCCTCTCCTTCTCCCTCTCCCTCTTCTTCCCTCCTTCTCTCCCTTTCTCTCTCTCTCCCTCCCCGCCTCTTTCCCTCCCTCCTTGTCTCCATCCCTCCTTCTCTTCCACCCTCCCTCTCTCCCCTCTCCCTTCTCTTTTCTCTCTCACTTGTCCCCATTAGTGAGTCTGGTCACTCAGCCTCTTTCAAATTCACTTAAACATATATTCATCTAGCTTATGTCTCTCAGTCAGGTCTACACTGTGAGAGATTTGATAAAACAGAGACAGGGATTGGACCAATGTGGATTTCACTAGAATAGGGAACTCTTGGTTAAAGAAAGTCCCTCTACCAATGGAGATTATCAATTTCTTTGCAATTTTATAGACCTTGTGCAATGATAGAATAACTCATTCAGGGTCACAGGATCAGGACTTTTAAAAGCAGGATGTAAACCCAAATCTTCTTGCTTTTGTGGTCAGCTCTCTATGAGCTTGTTGGGTTTTTTTTAGTGGTCTCATTTCTTGGTAATTCTGCTTTTAGAAGGAAAGATAGATATGAAATGCCTTGTGATAGTATTCCCAGTTAGGGATTATAATACACTGAGGTTTGAGATCCCAGCCCAGCTAGGAAAGATGATTTTTTTCTAGATGGCTCATAACCTTCTGCCATGAACAAGAAATAGCAGGAAATGTAACAACAGAGACAATCACAGACATTTATGAGAATTAAGATTAAATCCACTAAACGTAGTCTTTAATAGAATTTTTGAAAAAAAATATAAATAGGTGCTATTCATATCCAAATGAAATAAGCAAAAAACATGGGTAAGGATTGTCTATTGCATCTGCCTTTTTTCCTGTTAAGACACCAGATGCTAGACTAAAAAATTCCCTTCCTCATATACTTTATTTTTTGGGGGTGGCAATTGTGTAATGAGGCAGTTGTGCTTAATTGATTTGCCCAAAGTCACATAGCTAGTAAGTGTTAAGTATCTAAGGCAGAATTTGAACTCCAGTCTTCCTGACTTCAGGCTTGGTGCTCTATCAACTGCACCATCTAGTTGCCCCTCCCTTCCTTAACAAAAAACAAAAAAAAACATATTCCAGTAACCCTCTTCTGATTTCTTAACAGTTACTTCTAATAGAGGTCTGTGTTTAAAGAATGGTTTAAAGAATGCTATTAACAATTGCTTTGTTGGTTTATGTTGAGGGGTCTATCCTACCATCTTCCCCTTGTCCCACTTCCTCTTCCTCCTTCTCTCTCTCTCTCTCTCTCTCTCTCTCTCTCTCTCTCTTTCTCTTTTTCTCTCTTTCTCTCTTCTTCCCTTGCCCTCTTGCCCTCTTTCTCTCTCCCTATCGATTTTCAAAAATCCAATTATAAAAAGAAGAAAAAAGAAACAGACTCTCCATTTTTGATCTCACATTGGCTTCTTTTCTTCCCAAGGAGGGAAGAAACAAAATTCTCAGATATTTTCAGGTTTAATTTGCCAGAATGGTGTTATTACACCATGTTGTTTTACAAATACTTATTTTTACAAGATTTTGTTTTATTAATTGAATATTTTCTCCAGTTACATTTAAAATATATATATATTGCATTTGTTTCTAAGATATTTGAGTTCTAGGTTCCCTCACTTATTCCCACCAACAATTAAGAAACCAGTTGTGAAGTTATACAAACATTTCTATAACAGTCAAATTGTGGAGAAAAAAAACATAGACCTCCCACCCTAATGAAATTAAAAACCCTCAAGAAAAGCTAAGTTGAGTGAGAGAGAAAGAGAAAGAGAGAGAGAGAGAGAATGAGAATACTTCAATTTGTGTTCAGATAAAATCAGTTTGTTCTCTGGATATGGATAAGATTTTTCATCATAAATCTTTCAGAGTAGTTGTGAATGATTGTACTACTGAGAATAGCAAAATTATTCATACCTACTCATTCTGGAATATTGTTATTACTTTGCATATAGTACATTTCATTTTGCTTTAGGTCATGGAGAACTTTCCAGGCTTTTTTTTTCCTGAGAGCATCCTGCTCATAATTTCCCATAGAATAATAATATTCCATCATAAATACACATTGCAGTTTATTGAGTCATTCATTCCCCAGTGGATGAGCATTCTCTTAATTTCCTTTTTTTTTTTTTTTTTTTTTTTTTGTTCTGAGCAGAGAGCTGCTATGAATATTTTTGGTACATATAGGTCTTTTTTCTTTTTCTTTTTCTTTTTCCAAATCTTCTAGTTATTCAGGCTGACTAATGGTATTATTAGGTCAAAGGATAAATGCATGAATTTATAGTTCTTTGGATACAGATCATATGTTTTGATCTTTTATCCATTGGGGCATAGCTCTTATTTTTTATTAATTTCATTCAGTTTCCTTTATGTTTGAGAAATGAGGCCTTACTATTGCTAACTGTATTTCCCTTCATTTATTCTCTTCCTTTTCATCCTGTCTCTGTCCTTTATCAAAAGTGTTTTGCTACTACCCACTTCTTCCCCCAATATGCCCTCTCTTTTTTCACCCTTTCCCATGTGAGATTCCTTCTTATTTTCCTGCAGGGTAAGATAGATTTCTATAACCCTATTGAATATGTATGTTTCCTCTTTGATCCAATTCTGAAGAGAGTAAGGTTCACTTTCTGATCCTCTCCTCCTCATCTTCCTTTCCACTTTCTATTGCCTCTGTTTTTGGAAAATAATTTGTACCATTACACTTCTCCCTTCTCCCAGTACATTCCTCTCTTACCTCTTAATTTCATCATTTTTAAAGAAAAGATATTGTCCCATCATATTCAACTTATACCTTGGCTTCTGTCTATATATACTTCTTGTAAATGAGAAAGTTCTAATTAATTATAAGTATCATCCTCCCAACTAGGAATGTAAAGAGATAAACCTTATTTAGTCCCTTATGTTATCACTTTACTGATTACCTCTTTATGCTTCTCCAGAAGCATCAAGTTTTCCATCCAGCAATTGTCTTTTCATCACAAAGTTTTCAAAGTTCTCTGTTTCATTGAATGACCACTTTTTCTTCTGAAGGACATACTCAGTTTTGCTGGGTAGGTGATTCTTGGTTGTGATCCTAGCTCTACTGCTCTCTGGAATGTCATATTCCAAGCCCTTTGATTTTTTATTGTAGAAACTGCTAAATCTTGTGTTATCCTCATTGTGGCTATGCTATATTTTAATTGTTTTTTTTCTGAATGCTTGCAATATTTTCTTCTGTAATTCTGCAATTTGGCTAGAATATTACTTAGGGTTTTTGTTTGGGGATCTCTTTTAGGAGGTGATTGGTGGATTTTTTTTTCAATTTCTATTTTACCCTCTAGTTATAGAATATCAGGACAGGTTTTCTTGATAATTTCTTGAAAGATGATGCCCAGACTCTTTTTCTGATGATGACTTTCAGGTAGACCAATAATTTTAAAATTAATTCTCCTGGATCTATTTTCCAGGTCACTTGTTTGTCCAATGAGATATTTCACATTTTTCCTATTTTTTTCATTTTTTGATATTGCTTTATCGTGTCTTTGTAATGGGCTGAGACTTGAGTTGATGCACTGAGGTCCCAAGCACATGAGGCTAAATAGTAATTGGACCATACTCTATTAATATATATGCTTGGAGAAAGAATGGCCCCCGCCCACTCTTTGTGCAAGTCCTGATGTGTTGTATAGGAAATGACGTTTTTGGTGGGTGGAGGCAAGGGAGTGGAAAGGGAAGACTGCTGGCTGGCGTCTTGTCACAGCTGCTCGCATTGCTATTGTGACAGGCCCTTCATCTCCAATCCCCTTCTGCTAGCTGGCTTCCTGTCACAGCTGCCCATATTGCTATCGCAATCCTTCTTGCCCATATTGCTATCGCAATCCTTATTCACCTCTTCACCTCAATAAAGACTGAAGGTTTTTCTCTTAACCTGAATTCCTGACTCCGGCTGATTTTAAATACGCGGTCATTATATTTGGCGCCCAAGCGTGGGAACCAAGGACCCTACTTTCACTGAAGAAGTCTCCAGTGACCAGGAACTTAGGTGAGTATAATAGACAAACAGATCTATTTCTTAAAGACTAAACTAGTAACCTTTTTTGACTGAAATGGGACAGATCCTAGCTAAAGATTCTCCATCCCCCACTGCAACCCCCCTACCCCCACCTCCACCCAGGAGTGGTGCTATAGAAAGCCTGCTTAAGCTGATAGAAGATCGGGGACTACTTATAACTTGGGAACAGGTAGCTAGATTTCTTGGTACATTAAAACGCACCTCCCCTTGGTTCTTAGAAGAAGAGCAAATCTCTCCAGATAATTGGACTTTGATTGGACAACAGCTCTCCTCATATTACAATGAAAATGGTCCTCATTCAATTTCCATCGAGGCATTCTATTTATACAATATGATACAGTTGGCCTTAAGAAACTATATAAGTTATAGAAGAAAAGGAAAAAAAAAAACTCTAGGAATAGCCAAATGGGGAAGCCTAAGATAAAGGAGGAAGACAATGAACAGATTAGTGACCATATCCCCACAGGGCAGGGAGACTTAAGTGAGGCTCAAGGGTGGGGTGAATCTGAGGCAGCTTCAGCCCCACCTAAAGAGCAGGTAATTGACTCTCCTCCATCAACTCCACCTTCCGGGATGGAGGGAGGAGGGGTAGTGGAGGGGGTAGTGACAGCACCAGCACCTCCCCACCAGCATCCAGCACCTCCCCGCCCAGCATCCAGCTGCTCCTATGAGTAGATTGCAAAAGGGACTAATTAAGGCCAAAGAGGAAGGGAGAAATGTATCAGAATTTCAACACCACATTTTTCCTTTAATTCAACAGTTTAATTCTTCAGGACAAGAAAGTAGAAGATACGCTCCTTTTGATATAGAAATCCTCAAAGACCTGAAAAAAGCTTGCATTCTTTATGGGGCTACATCAGCTTATGTTAAGATGTTATTACAGAATTTGGCTTTTGAAATCTTGACTCCTAATGACTGGAAATCTATAGCAAGGATATGCCTAGAACCTGGACAAAATTACTTGTGGCTTATTAACAGATGTAGGTCCTTATGCAGATGTCCCAATACAGATTAATTATTCTATAGCAACATATAAGCAAATTGCTGCTAATGGTATCAAAGCGTGGGCTTCTCTCCACAATAAAGATGAAAAGGGTGGGGCCTTCACAAAAATAACACAAGGGCCAAATGAACCCTTTGCTGACTTTGTGGGACGTTTGCAGACAGCTATCACAAGAACAAATAGAGAAAACCCAATAACAGACATTTTGATAAGGCAACTTGTTAAGGAAAATGCTAATGAAGAATTATACTAGGACTGCGCAAGGATGCTCCTTTAGAGGAACTCATAAGACGCTGTGCCACAGTGGGCACAAAAGCCTTTTATAGCCAGGCTATGATGCACACTTCCCAAGATCCCAACATGGGAAGACAGAGTCCCTCCTGGCAAGGGACTTCCAGAAAGACTCGTAGATGCTTTCAGTGTGGAAAAGTAGGGCATCTGAAAGCTCAATGTTGGTATAGAGACAGAATGGGAAAACAGTGTGGGAGAACAAGACCCAATATCCCAGGTCCAAAATGCAACAGAGACTTCCATTGGGCCTCAGAATGTAGACAGATTCAGGGAAACAGGATGAGGGGCCCAGCCCCAGGGCCCAAGGCAAAAAACACTCAGGGCATGATGGCAGCCAATGGTGCACCCAGAGAGTCCCTAGAAGTCCAGTACCCAGATATGACCAATCAGCCAGAAAGCCATATGATGGGAGAAGGGGATTACACAGTCAACCAGCCAGGAAGCAACCTGATGGCAGAAAGGAATTACAATTGGGGAGAATAGAACTGTATGCAGCTGGGACAACTGAGATACCCCCTGGAGAGGTGAAATCTGTTCCTCTCCAGCTTATGGATCCCTTACCTCCAGGCACAGTAGGCTTGACCATTTCACCTCCTTTTTGTACATACAAAACAGTGTCCATCCACACACTGATGTGGGAAACTGGGGAATGTGTAGATAATATTCCAGTCACTAATACAGGTAGACAATGTGTGACTTATCACCCAGGAGAAGTAGTAGCATCAGGTTTACTCATACAAAATCCTAATAAGCAACCTGATGATAGTCACCCAGATTCTGACTCCAGACCACATAATCCAGAAATATACTGGACAGCAGCTGTGACAGCTGACCGACCTATGCTCATGATCTATATAAATGGCCTATCATTAGAAGGATTGGTAGACACAGGTGCAGATTGTACAGTCATTAGAGGTGCCAATTGGCCCAATCACTGGCCAAAGATTAAAGCAGACACCTACATGTCTGGAGTAGGAGGATCAATAGCAGCTGAAGTTAGTGCTGCCCCTATGAGATGGATATTTGAAGGTGAAACAGGAGTTTTTACTCCTTTTATAGTTGAAAAAAATCCCTATCGATCTGTGGGAAGAGAAGTTTTACAGCAATTAAGGTTAAAAATGAGTACTTCAGTTTTTTAAGCAGGGCTGTTGTTGAAGGCCTGCCAACACTTTCACTTGTTCCTATCCAATGGAAAACTGATACACCAGTGTGGATAAAACAGTGGCCCTTAGGTAGTGACAAAATTCAGGCTTTATTGGATATAGTACAGGAGCAGCTTGAACAAGGGCACTTACAACCTTCTCTAAGTCCTTGGAATTCCCCAGTGTTCAATGTAAAAAAGAAATCTGGAAAATGGAGGATGCTCACTGATTTAAGAAAAGTGAATGAACAGATGGAAACTATGGGAACTCTTCAGCCTGGACTTCCATCTCCTACTCAATTGCCTAGAGAATGGCCTTTTTGGGTCATAAATGTTAAGAATTGTTTCTATTCTATCCCTCTGGATAAGGAGGATATGAAAAGATTTGCCTTTTCAGTGCCCAGCGTTAACTTAGCTGAGCCTTGTAAAAGATATGAATGGACAGTTTTGCCACAGGGAATGAAAAACATCCCCACTATGTGTCAAATGTATGTTGCTGCTGCTCTTGCTCCAATAAGAAAAGCATTTCCAAAAGTTATGCTATTACATTATATGGATGATATATTGGGATGTGCACCTGAGGAACAAATGCTAGAAGCATGTCTACAAAAGACCATAGAAACACTAAGATATTACAAATTATACATAGCTGAAGAAAAAATTCAAAGACATGCTCCTTTTCAATATTTAGGATATGAAGTATGCCCTAAGGTGCTTACAGTACAAAAACTGTCCTTAAGAACAGAGAAACTAAACACCTTAAATGATTTTCAGAAACTGATAAGAGATATCCCATGGATGCGACCAGTGTTAGGCTTGACTACCTATCAGTTACAACCATTATATGACATTTTAAGGGGAGACAATGCTTTAAATTCAACATGCCAGCTTACAAAAGAAGCTCAAGAGGCTTTGAGAAAAGTTGAACTGGCTTTATCCAATGTGGTTGAAAGAGTCACTCAAAAACCCTTGGAAATATCAGTTTTTGCCACACAAGAGGCACCCACAGCAGTCCTTCATCAAGGAGACAATGTGATAGAGTGGGTGAACCTCCCAGCACAATCAGAACAAAGCCTTACCCAGTGCTTGTGGCTAGAATTTTATTAAAGGCCATTAAGTGAGCAGTACAATTATCTGGGACAAGACCTGACAAGATATACACCTTTTACACCAATACAGAAATTAATGTGTGCTGTGAGACCATCCAGAGTGGCAAATTTTATTAGCCATGGCTCCAAATTTTACACATGGGTCTCCATTAAAGATAACCAGACTTTTACATAATTGGTGATGGATTCTTGAAGAAAAAGTTTCTAAAGTTCCTCTTAAAGGACCAACTATCTTTACAGATGCCTCCAAACATATTTGCGCTGCATACTCTCATGACTTAACTATAAAGAGAGTAGTCAGAACTCCTTTTCAGTCCACTCAGCAGAACGAATTATATGCGATCATGCTAGCTCTCACTTATTACCCAGGAGACATAAAGATAATATTTGATTCAGCCTATTCAGTAGGTGTGGTACAAAGAATTGCCACAGCCCAAATAACATTTGCAGCTTCTAATATATATTAGCTCTTTAAGGAACTTCAGGAGCAAGTGAGAAAGCATCCAGGAAAGAGTTATATCTTGCATGTCCACTCACATAGTGGGCTTCCAGGTCCTATTTTTGATGGGAATTCAAAAGCAGATAGCCTTCCTCCCCCCCCCCCCCAGGTACTTTTTTTTTTTTAAATTTTTATTTAAAAATTACTTTATATTGACACTCGTTTCTGTTCCGATTTTTTTTTCCCTCCCTCCCTCCACCCCCTCTCCTAGATGGCAAGCAGTCCTTTATATGTTGGATATGTTGCAGTATATCCTAGATACAATATATGTTTGCAGAACTGAACAGTTCTCTTGTTGCATAGGGAGAATTGGATTCAGAAGGTATAAATAACCCGGGAAGAAAAACAAAAATGCAGATAGTTCACATTCGTTTCCCAGTGTTCTTTCTTTGGATGTAGCTGCTTTTGTCCGTCATTTATCAATTGAAACTCAGGACTCTTTGTCAAAGAAATCCACTTCCATCAAAATATGTCCTCATACAATATCGTTGTCGAAGTGTATAATGATCTCCTGGTTCTGCTCATTTCACTTAGCATCAGTTCATGTAAGTCTCACCAGTCCTCTCTGTATTCATCCTGCTGGTCATTTCTTACAGAACAATAATATTCCATAACATTCATATACCACAATTTACCCAGCCATTCTCCAATTGATGGGCATCCATTCATTTTCCAGTTTCTAGCCACTACAAACAGGGCTGCTACAAACATTTTGGCACATACAGGTCCCTTTCCCTTCTTTAGTATTTCTTTGGGATATAAGCCCAATAGAAACACTGCTGGATCAAAGGATATGCACAATTTGATAATTTTTTGGGCATAATTCCAGATTGCTCTCCAGAATGGTTGGATTCGTTCACAACTCTACCAACAATGCATTAGTGTCCCAGTTTTCCCGCATCCCCTCCAACATTCATCATTATTTTTTCCTGTCATCTTAGCCAATCTGACAGGTGTGTAGTGGTATCTCAGAGTTGTCTTAATTTGCATTTCTCTGATCAATAATGATTTGGAACACTCTTTCATATGAGTGGTAATAGTTTCAATTTCATCCTCTGAAAATTGTCTGTTCATATCCTTTGACCATTTATCAATTGGAGAATGGCTTGATTTCTTATAAATTTGAGTCAGTTCTCTATATATTTTGGAAATGAGGCCTTTATCAGAACCTTTAACTGTGAAGATGTTTTCCCAGTTTGTTGCTTCCCTTCTAATCTTGTTTGCATTAGTTTTATTTGTACAAAGGCTTTTTAATTTGATGTAATCAAAATTTTCTATTTTGTGATCAGTAATGGTCTCTAGTTCATCTTTGGTCACAAATTTCTTTCTCCTCCACAAGTCTGAGAGATAAACTATTCTATGTTCCTCTAATTTATTTATAATCTCGTTCTTTATGCCTAGGTCATAGACCCATTTTGATCTTATCTTGGTATATGGTGTTAAGTGTGGGTCCATGCCTAATTTCTGCCATACTAATTTCCAATTATCCCAGCAGTTTTTATCAAATAATGAATTCTTTTCCAGAAGTTAGGGGCTTTGGGTTTGTCAAACACTAGATTGCTATAGTTGACTATTCTGTCTTGTGAATCTAGCCTTTTCCATTGATCCACTAATCTATTTCTTAGTCAATACCAAATGGTTTTGGTAACTGCTGCTTTATAATATAATTTTAGATCAGGTACAGCTAGGCCACCTTCATTTGATTTTTTTTTTCATTAATTCCCTTGAGATTCTCGACTTTTTATTGTTCCATATGAATTTTGTTGCTATTTTTTCTAGATCAATAAAATATTTTCTTGGAAGTCTGATTGGTATAGCACTAAATAAATAGATTAGTTTAGGGAGTATTGTCATCTTTACTATGTTCGCTCGGCCGATCCAAGAGCACTTAACATTTTTCCAATTATTTAAGTCTGACTTTATTTGTGTGGAGACTTTTTTGTAATTTTGCTCATATAATTCCTGACTTTCCTTTGGTAGATAGATTCCCAAATATTTTATGGTATCAACAGTTATTCTGAATGGAATTTCTCTTTGTATCTCTTGCTGTTGGGTTTTGTTGGTGGTGTATAAAAATGCTGAGGATTTATAGGGATTTATTTTGTAGCCAGCTACTTTGCTAAAATTATGAATTATTTCCAATAGCTTTTTAGTAGAATCTCTGGGGTTCTCTAGGTATACCATCATAAGCAGATAGCCTTTTAACTATGTTAGCCAGTACACCTTTATTTCAGGAGACCCAGGAATCCCATTCTAAATACCATCACGCTGCTCGAACTTTGCGGTTTTGGGATAACAAAAGAGGAATCTAGGAGCATAGTAAAAAGCTGTACAGCTTGCCTTCCTTTCCACGCTCTTACACTGCCTCCAGGGAAGAACCCTCGTGGTTTGAGACCCAATGAAATCTGGCAAATGGATGTGACCCATTATAAATCTTTCGGTCGTCTATCTTTTATCCATGTTGTGGTAGACACCTTTTCAGGATTCACTTTTGCCATACCAGCAGCAAAAGAGACAGCCCAAGTGGTCACTGAATTCCTCACACAAGCATTTGCCATTATGGGTGTGCCACAAGCAATAAAAACAGACAATGGTCCTGCATATACCTCCAAACATTTTGCACACTTTTGTGCACAATATAAGATTTTACATACTGCTGGCATACCCTCTAATCCTCAAGGACAGGCAATAGTAGAGAGGAGAAACAGAGACATTAAGACGCTGCTCCAAAAACAAAAGAAAGGGGGAGCCACAGGTAATCCTAGAGAACTACTAAATCTAACCCTTTATACTATTAACTTCTTGATTTTTGACAAAGATGCACTGGCTCCTGCAGATAGGTTTTATAACCCACCGGAAGGGCAGTTTGTCCAGTGTGAGCAGCTCCACTATCTTTAGATAATTGCCAGGTGATGTGGAGAGACCCAGAAAGTGGTGAATGGAAGGGACCTGACAGGCTAACTGCTTGGGGGAGAGGGTTTGCTTGTATCTCTACAGGTGGAGAAGGAATCAGGTGGGTGCCAACAAGCTGTATTCACCTTGTCCATCACAGAGAGACGGAGCAGACCCTTGAAATGAAGGAGAAGATCCAAGAAATATCGGGTGGTTCTGTTGCTGATTGTGCTCACTATTGAAAGAACATGGCAGTTATGGCGTTTGACTCATGGACATAGAAAATTGTTGGACTTCAAAACCCTCAGGAATCATTGGATTCTCTGAGACATAAGATTGTTGTAGGACTTTAAAACCCTCAGGAATCATCGGATTCGTTGAAGACTTGAAAGCCTTCAGGAATCATTGGATTTTCTGAGAAATGATAAGACTCTTACAGGACTTCAAAATCTGCTGGAATCATTGGATTCCCTAATACATAAAAAGACTTTTGCAGGACTTCAAAAACTTGGAGGGATCATTGGATTCCCTGATATGTGAAGCAATGGACAATAGATTGGTTTTGGACTATCTCTTGGCTGTTGAAGAAGGCATATGTGTGACTGTTTACATACCCTTCTTCTAGGACTTCTGGAAATCTTTTACAACACCATGTTGATTTATATTGTTTGTTATACCGTTACTTGTGTGTACAATTCATGTTTGTTACACCACATTGAGCCTGCACGGACTGTGGGGAGAGTCATCATTAATAGCCTCTGTGTTATTGCTATGTGCTTGTGTAATACCTCCCATGCTGATGGGTTTGTGCATAATAAGACCCTTCAGCCCACAAACCTGCTAGCAACCCCCACTTCCCTTTGGTGCTTTTCATCTCCATTCCTGAGATGTCAGGGAGGGCATGATTATCTCCTTTTTAGTGCTTTCACCTCCCTTCCTGAGAAGTCAGGGGGGTCATGATCACCTCCTTTTCTGTGCTTTCACCTCCTTTCCTGAGAAGTCAGGGAGGGTGTGATCACCTCCCCTTGGGGGCTCTGACCTTCTTGAGGAGTCAGGGATGGCATGACCACCTGTGTTCTAAAACAAAAGAAAGCGGGAGATGTAATGGGCTGAGGCTTGAGTTGATACACTGAGGTCCCAAGCACGTGAGGCTAAATAGTAATTGGACTATACTCTATTAATATATATGCTTAGAGAAAGAATGGCCTCTGCCCACTCTTTGTGCAAGTCCTGATGTGTTGTACAGGAAATGATGTTTTTGGTGGATGGAGACAAGGGAGGAGGAAGGGAAGCGGAAGGAAAGACTGCTGGCTGGCATCTTGACACAGCTGCTCGCATTGCTATTGTGACAGGCCCTTTATCTACAATCCCCCTCTGCTAGCTGGCTTCCTATCACAGCTGCCCATATTGCTATCACAATCTTTCTTGCCCATATTGCTATCGCAATCCTTTATCACTTCTTCACTTCAATAAAGATTGAAGATTTTTCTCTTAACCTGAATTCCTGACTCCAGCTGATTTTAAATATGCAGTCATCACATGTCTTGATTTCTCAAAAAGTCATTATCTTCCATTTGTTCAATTCTACTTTTTAAGGAATTGTTTTCCTCAGTAAACTTGTATACCTACTTTCCCATTTGGTTGACTTTTCTTAAGGCATTCTTTGCCTCATTTGCTTTTTGCATTTCCTTTTGCACCTCTCTCAAATCTCTTCCTAATTTTTCCTCTATCTCTCTTACTTGATTTTCAAAAATTCCTTTTGAGTTCTTCTGTGATCTGAGCCAAATTCTTATTTGTCTTGGAGGCTTTGAATATAGCAGCTTTGACTTTATTATCTCTTCTGAATGTGTGTTTTGATCTTCCTTGTCATCATAATAAGTTTCAATGATCAGAAATATTTTTTGTTGTTTGTTTATGTTCCTAGCCTATTATTGTGCTTTTAACTTTTTGTTAAAGTAGGGCTCTGTTTCTAGAGTAGACAGTACACTGTCCCAAGCTTCAAGGGTTTTGTCCAGCTGTTTTCAGATATCCTTTGCAAAATCTCAGCACAAGCCCTCTTTTTTTTCCCCCCTGGAGCTATTAGGAGTGTCCTTGCCCCTGTAATTATAAGATCTAGTGTGCTGAATCAACAAATTCCTGCTTTGCTGATGCTCAGGCAGGGCTGCACTAGCATGACCTGCACTGGGACTACAGATTGGACTCCTACTCTGTTACCACAGACCCTCTTCACTGACATTCTGAATCCTCCCTAGTGTTCCTAAGCAGAGAGATCCAGAAGCCTCTGCTTCTACTACTGCTGATTCAGAGGTCCCACTTCACTGACACTGGGGTCAACTGAGACTGGCATTGGGGTGGGTAGTGGTCAGGATCCAAGTCAGGTTCAAGGTTTGGCAGAGGCTGGAGCCACATCTGCGGCTGGAGCTGTGCTGGTTCAGCCTGCATTGGGACTGCATGTTAGACTCTCACCCTGGTGTCACAGACTTTCCTGCTGGTTTTTTAAATTTGTTTCAGCTGGAAATTGTTCTAATCTGTCTTTTGGGGTGTTCTAATGCTCTAAAATTTGTTTTGATCATTATTTAAAGAAATTTGGAGTAGTTTGGAGGAAAGGTTGGATGAGTTCCTGCTTTTGCCATCTTGGCTCCACTTCCATCCTGCCTTACATATACATATTCTGAAAGATAAATAGATCCTCTGTTCAGGTATCCCTGATCTGCCAGACTAATTATTCTGTCCAAAAACAAAAGTAAATTAACAATCTGACACGATCACCTCACTGCAGCCATGTTGATTCTTTGTGAACACTGCTTACTTTTTAAGTACTTTCAAATAAAGAACATATTCTATGAATAGAAGTCAAATTTACTGATTTATAGTTTCAAGATTCTACTCTCTCCCTAGTTTTGAAAATGGATATCCTCATCTTCTTTCTCCATTAAGACATACCTCTCTCTTATAATCCATTCCCTGAGAGCCCTGATTTTCACTTTCTATGGTGATAGCTTGTTATCATAAATCTATCTTTAGGCTGTTAGAGCTTATAAAGAGTTTTTTAGTCTTTTATTTCTCCCAGTGGTATTTCCATTTTAACAGGCAACTCTTGTAGATATTGTCTTAACTCAAAGGAAAGATATTAATGGTGACAGAACAGGATTTTTTTTTTTAATTACACCAAATGGGCAACTATTTAAAGACATCACAAAATATAAAAATTATGGTCCCTTCTTTGCTGGCTAGGTTAAACTTTACCAAATAAAGAGTAAGATAATTTAACAAAAGTTTAGGTTCCTATTATGTTTATTAAGATACTTTCTTTGTGTAGAAAACAAAATGAAACAAACAACAACAACAATAACAAAAACAACCAAACTATAGTAGTTTGCAGTCTAGTAAGGGGATAAAAAATATGCATGAATAACTTAAATACAAGTAAAATGTAATAAGTGAACAATAATAAGCAATAAAAAAGGATGAAAGATTCATAAGGGGTTTGGACTTCTAGGGTGGAGCCAAGATGGCAAAGTAAAATCAGGAAGCTGCTTGAGCTTTCCCAGTTTCCCTCTGAAACTAAGCCTCTGAACAGAGTCTATTGGAATAAAACACCTTTTCAGCTCAAGATAGATTGGAAAAACTTTAAGAAAGGTCAGTCTCACTGGGGTGAAAAGAGTATTCAAGCCCAGCTCAGACAGATTCTGGGAGAGCCAATGAGAGGATCTTAATCCAGCAGATCAGCAACTAAGTTCAGTCCTGGCTCAGTAGAGGAGCAGATCAGTGGGGCAGCTTCCAGTCCTAGCTCATAAGGCAAACTCTGGGAAACCAGATTGTTCCTTGAACAGAACAGGCAAAGCTATCCCAACAAACAGATCAGAGCCAAGGCAGTAGGACAAAATACAAGCTCAAATGAGGACAAGATATGCACAGAAAAAAATCTTTTTTTTTCTTTTTTTTTCTTTTCTTTTTTTTAAAATTTATTTATTTATTTATTTTATTTAATGATTACTTTATAATGACAACTTTATTCCTTGCACTCGTTTCTTTTCCGATTTTTTTCCCCCCTCCCTCCCTCCATCCCCTCCCCTAGATGGCAAACAGTCCTTTATATGTTGGATATGTTGCAGTATATCCTAGATACAATATATGTTTGCAGAACCGAACAGTTCTCTTGTTGCACAGGGAGAATTGAATTCAGAAGGTATAAATAACCCGGGAAGAAAAACTAAAATGCAGATAGTTCACATTTGTTTCCCAGTGTTTGTTCTTTGGGTGTAGCTGCTTATGTCCGTCATTTATCAATTGAAACTTAGTTAGGTCTCTTTGTCAAAGAAATCCACTTCCATCAAAATATGTCCTCATACAATATCGTTGTCGAAGTGTATAATGATCTCCTGGTTCTGCTCATTTCACTTAGCATCAGTTCATGTAAGTCTCGCCAGTCCTCTCTGTATTCATCCTGCTGGTCATTTCTTACAGAACAATAATATTCCATGACATTCATATACCACAATTTACCCAGCCATTCTCCAATTGATGGGCATCCATTCATTTTCCAGTTTCTAGCCACTACAAATAGGGCTGCTACAAACATTTTGGCACATACAGGTCCCTTTTCTTTTTTTAGTATCTCTTTGGGGTATAAGCCCAATAGGAACACTGCTGGGTCAAAGGGTATGCACAATTTGATAATTTTTTGGGCATAATTCCAGATTGCTCTCCAGAATGGTTGGATTCGTTCACAACTCCACCAATAATGCATTAGTGTCCCAGTTTTCCCGCATCCCCTCCAACATTCATCATTATTTTTTCCTGTCATCTTAGCCAATCTGACAGGTGTGTAGTGGTATCTCAGAGTTGTCTTAATTTGCATTTCTCTGATCAATAATGATTTGGAACACGCTTTCATATGAGTGGTAATAGTTTCAATTTCATCCTCTGAAAATTGTCTGTTTATATCCTTTGACCATTTATCAATTGGAGAATGGCTTGATTTCTTATAAATTTGAGTCAGTTCTCTATATAGTTTAGAAATGAGGCCTTTATCAGAACCTTTAACTGTGAAGATGTTTTCCCAGTTTGTTGCTTCCCTTCTAATCTTGTTTGCATTAGTTTTGTTTGGACAAAGGCTTTTTAATTTGATGTAATCAAAATTTTCTATTTTGTGATCAGTAATGGTCTCTAGTTCATCTTTGGTCACAAATTTCTTTCTCCTCCACAAGTCTGAGAGATAAACTATTCTATGTTCCTCTAATTTATTTATAATCTCGTTCTTTATGCCTAGGTCATGGACCCATTTTGATCTTATCTTGGTATATGGTGTTAGGTGTGGGTCCATGCCTAATTTCACAGAAAAAATCTTAAAAAGTGATATGAATTGGTCTCAAGCCCAAAAAGGCTTCTTGGAAGTACTCATAAAAGATTTTAAAAGGCAATTTAGGAGAGTTAAAAGAAAAAATGAGAAAAGAAATGAAAGGAATGTAAGAGAGATTCAGCAGCTTGCAAAAAGAAGGAAAAAAATGAATGAAGTAAACAATACCTTTAAAAGTAGAATTAACCAAATGGAAAAAAGAAATACAAAAGCTAACTGAAGAAAATCACATATTAAAAACTAGAACAGGGTAAATGGAAGCTAATAACTCTATGAGACAGCAAGAATCAGTCAAATAAAAAAGAATGAAAAAATGGAAGAAAATATGAAATACCTCATTGAAAAAACTGCTGACCTGGAAAACAGATTCAGAAGAGACAATTTAAAAAATCTTTGGCCTACTTGGACTATAACCAAAAAAAGATTCTGAATAGCATTTTTCAAGAGATCATTAAGGAAAATGCCAAGAAAAAAGATGAAAGAATCCATCCATCACCTTCAGGAAAAGATCCCACAAAGAAAACCCCAAGGAATATTGTTACAAAACTCCAGAACTACAATCTTAAGAAAAAATACTTCAAACTTTCAGACAAAAACAATTCTAATAGCAAAGAGCAAAAGTCAGGATTAATTATGATCTGGCAGCTTCTTACAACCAAGAATTAACCATTCAGTGCAACTCAGCATCACCTTTTAAGGGAAGTGATGGAGCTTCAATTAAATAAAAAACTTTCAATCATTTCTATTGACAAAGTCAGGGTGATAAGAGAGAACAAAAGTATATATAGGGGAGAAAATGGAGGGAAATGATGAGCTGGTAATTATAATTATGAATATAAATGGGATAAATTCTCCATAAAATAGAAGGGAATAACAGAGTATATTCAAAAATAGAATCCTACAATATCTTGCTTACAAGAAACACATTTGACATAGAGAGACATATACACAGTAAGGTAACAGGCTGGAACAGAATTTATCATGCTTCACCTAAAGTTAAAAAAGTAGGGGTAGCAATTCTGATCTCAGAGAACTAAACAGAAAATCTAATCTACAAACACATGCCATTTCTAGTTAGAGGATTAAGAAAAAAATTACAGGACAAGTTAGAAACTGAGCTTAATCGTGAAGGAAGGAAAAGCTTTCAAATATGGAAAAATATATATAGTATATTTCACTAAACACACTAAGAGGGGAGATGAAAGAATAAGATGTGACAATTCTTAGTATTCCATTTTGCCTGGAATATAGAGTATATATATATACAAGTAAATATGAAAATATATGTTGGGGTCCTTAGTGGGGGCAATATCTGAATCCCTTTTCATATGCAAGTTAGGTTAGTTTTTTTCCCTTAAAGGCACCGACTGCATCTTAGGTTTTGATTGGCTTAGGTTTGATTGGACAGAGCTAAGACTTTATCTGCACCTTTCTTTGATGAAACTTATACTATAGCTATTTTGATCTAGGTTGTTGGTCACCTAAAGGCATAAAAAGTTGATATGGGAAAACCCATATGGGCTTAGAAAATGCTCCAGTGCTGAGCAATTCACCACACTCTGCTTCTCTAACCTGATACAGTAGAAGAGACCTTTTCAACCAAAGAGAAATGATACCTTATGTTTGTTGAATATCCTTTCTATGCTATGACTAAGTAATCTCATTTTATTAACTCTTAAATAAACTTTAAGAGCCAATTTGGTTCCAACATTGAACTTGAATCAACATTATTCTTATGTTGGTGAAGTCACTAAGTCAATCATTTCCCTAATAGAGCCATAGTGTGGAGGGCCTGGGATGATAGATTGAAGAGTTTGTATTTTATCCTATAGGCAATAGAAAATCAAGAAGACATTTAGAATAAGGTATAAATTTTTTCAGACCTGGGCGTTATGAATTATGAAGTTGTATTTGGCAAATATGTGGATAATAAACTGGAAACAAAACAGACTAGAAGCATGGAGACCAGTAAAGAATGCATCATGATAAACGCAATAATTATCATAGCCAATAAAAAACACAGCAAGGGTTCAAAGTACATGGTAACACTGGTAGTCAAAAAGAGAAGATAAAAGTTTATAAGGTTGAGTTTATAAGACTTGGTCAGTTACTAGTCAGGTGCTTATGCCTCGATAAAGCCTACCTGCATGATCGTCATAATTCTACATGAAATTGCTCATTCTTCCCTTCTCAAAATCCTCACAATATGTCAATGGATCTCCATTATGTACTTGTCTTACTCTCCCTTGAACAGTCATCTTTTATTCTTTCATATCTCTCAAGCAATTCAATCCAATCTAATCTACTTCCATCCAAAAAAATTATTAACCAATCAATCACAGGACATGTCATAGGTAGTTTCAAGGTAGGAAACTGAAACTTTAAGAACCTAAATATCTAAGGAAAATGGGGTTACCTCCTTTCATTAGAAACTGTGAACTTAGAAAGATAGAATTATCAGGGGAAGGTAGAAGATAAATTAAGATTTGGATGTTATGAGTTTGAGGTTCCAGTAGGAAATTCAGATGTAAATGTTTATTAAGTTTTTGGAGATACAGCCTAGAGGTCAAAGAAAAATGTATTCAGAAATATAGATTTGGAAATCATTAGAGTAGAAGTGATCATTTAAACCATGGAAGGGGTTAAATGGCACAGACAGTATGGTAAGAGATGTAAAGATAGGCTATAATGAGATTTGAAAACTGCACGTATATTATAAATTGAAAAAATGAAAAACTGGTTAAAGAAGCTGAGATATAGGAGAACCAAGAGAATTCAGTGCTGATGAAGCTAAGGAGAAAAAACTACTAAGGAGAGAACGGAAAAAAAAATATGAAATATGGCAGAAAGGTCAGAAAGGATGAGATCTGGAAAAAGAGACATTGGACATGTCAATAAAAATGTCACTGATGATCCTGGTGAAAGCAATTTTAATAGAATTGTAGGGGGTGGCAGACACATATCAAGAGACTGAGAAATGAATGGGTGATAAGAAAACAGAAAGAGGAGAGATTACCTCTCATTTCAAGAATTTTCAGAGTGAATGGGAGGAGAGAGGATAATAGCTTAGAGTTTAAAAAAATTCAAGAGAAAAACTTTTAAAAAATAAGCTTAAGAATACATGAATATGTTTAGAAAAAAGACAAGGAATAAGTTAAGAGTTAAAAACTGAAATATGTAAGGATGATGGATGTTCAGTGGAGAAGGGTTCTAAGGAGAGGCAGGAGAGTAGTAAATGGGTAAAAACTTAAGTCTTGCCTTGGCAAAACAGAATCCCATTTCATCATCTGAGGCAGTAAGCTAAGATGGGGGAAATTTCTGAGGCATGAATGAAGCAGATGAGGAAACTTAAACTCCCCCGACCTCCATCATGGAAGGCAGCTAGAAATCCTAAGAGTTTGAGATAAAGTAGGAGGGTTTTAATACCATGAAGGGCAGTCTGTAAGAACAAAGACACAAAACAGGGAAATGGTGTTGAGAGGAATAGACTAAAAAGAAACAAGACTTCCTACATATTTGATTTGATTTTGATTCATTAAATATGACACCAAATAATATATTTCCATCTCTTCTTTAAAATCAAAGAATATCCAGGGAGAAGAAAAATAATTTAGAATGGAATGTTGGAGTAAAATGAAATGGTTTCCAAAAGCCATTAAGCCTTGTTAGGGTTTGCAACTTCATGTGAACTTCAGAGATAAATGCACTGTTCTCAAAATGCCAAATGCTGTTGGACTGGTGGAATAAGTATGACAAAGATTAAGATTAATATTACTGGATGGTAAGGATGTTGTACAATAAATTACAGTCACATTTCTTTGCTATGAGAAATGTTTTATATGTAGTAATATTTCTATAGTATAATAAGTAGGGATTTAACAGAACTAATGGTTTGGATTTAAATTAATGAAGCATACATGATGTGGTTAGGATTTTATATACCCACTTCTTGAAATATTTGTCAATATTTGCTTGAGATTTTTGCAAACACTGCATCAGACTCAGTCTTGATGGTAGATGTCTGGCCCCAATCAACAGAGGGATAATGAGTCGAGAGGGTTTTAATTTATTTGGAATTTTTAACAAATAAATAACATTCCAATTTGTTCTTTGCTAGCTTCAAATTGCAACAAATAGGGATTTTGTGTTTTTTTCAAAGCAATTGCTTAAATTTCCCTATTTACCCAGCACATGATGAATGAAGACAACAACTACATTTGATATTTACAAAGTGCTATTTTTCAATACATTTTAAGATTTGGTAATTAATATTCGGAATAAATGTGAATGCTAGCTGTTGAGATTGCCTTTTTGCTGTTAACACTTTTTTAATGATGGTGTAGAGTGACAAAAACTGCTTGGAGGACTACTAGTTCAAAGGTAATTTCAGATCTGAGAAAGATTTAGGAGTTAGCAACCACTACTGAACTATCTTGTTTCTCATACAAGTCAGAGTTTTCTTGGTCTCTCTCAACAAAATAAAATGATCAGATCTCACAATTTATGCTCAAATTCAATTTGTTGTCAGAAATGCATAGAAAGAATAATAGAATCATAAAATATTGGAACAGGATAAATCTTTGATTCTAACTTCTTTGGAATCCAAATGAAAGAAAACTGTGTTTCACACAGGTGAAGTAATTTACCTAAATTAATAACAATCTTTAAATGGGAGGCTGGACCTCCTGCCTACCAATGAAAGCTTTCTCTTGCTATTGTTCAATCATATCTAGTTCTTCATGAATGCACGGACCAATTGTTCATGGGATTTTCCTGGCAAAGATACTGGAGTTGTTTGTCAATTCCATCTTCAATTTTACATGAGCAGAGGTTAAGTGACTTCATCAGAGTCATATAACTAGTAAGTATCTGAGGTCAAATTTGAACTGAGGTCCAAGTCTAGGTTTAGTGCTCTAGCCATTGCACCATTTGGGTACCCTCAAAAGTAAAAACTTACACTACCAAATTGCATTTCAAAAAAGTTATTGTTGTGGAAAATGCTGAAAAGTTTGTAAACTTTGAGATAAAGTGGGATTGGAATAGTGGGTACCACTGACCAAGAGATTTTCAAAATGTTAGAAATTAAGGAAGATTAGGATTTACAGAACAATTAAATGATCAACAGAATCCTTGAGCAAACAAGAAATTTGGGAAGGGGGCTAGTAAGGTACAGGTGGATTCAGACAATCAGAAAGACTCTTGTGATTTTGAGAAAACCACAAATTCAAGATAATAGTCCATCTAGTCCAAACTAGTTGAGGTCAATGACCTAACTTAACCAAATCACTACTGCCTGCTTAATAGGCTAATTGAATATTAAACAACACACCCCAAAGGAGGAGTTTTTAGACAATTTGAACATGGGATATATGATGGAGGGGGGGCATATTTTATACATATTATGGGGAAACATGTAGTGGGCGTATCAGAAAGACAGATAAAACAAACCAATCAGTTCTTTGAAGGGAGAAGCTGCATCACATGAGCAAGTATAAAGCTTCCCCCATTTCTGTACTCAGTGCTCCCTTTTCTGGAAGAGGAGTGGGGTCTACTTCTGGCCAGAAGCGTTAAGACGATTCCTTAAGATTCTTCTTTAATAAATTTTCCTTGATATCTGATTTTCAGTATCAAGAGTGTTTTTTTTAACATTGTTTTTAGGTATTTGAAGGGTTTTCATCTTTCCAGAACCTGAATTTGAATCCATCCCTCCTCAATATTCCCATTCTACACACCAATCAATGGGATTGGTGCAAAGAAGTCAACTGTGGCTCTTTGTGAGAAACAGTTAACATTCAGCAATGTTCAGAAGTGGAATAGTCTGTCAAATATTTAATAACTTCCCATTATTGGGATGGGGGGGGGTTGCTCAAACAGAAAATAAGTTGTTTTTTTGTTTTGTTTTCATGTGAGTTGGGTTTGAGAATCCAATGATGAAAATTAGAGATTCAATGTAATACAATTTCAAAAATAACATAATTTAATAGATAGGGAACTAACCTCAAAGCTAGAGAGATGTAAATTCAAATTTATCTCCGACTTCTCTTGGTAGTGTGACCCCATGTCTTTAAGTTCTCTCAGGTATTCTCCAGGATTATAAATGGCACAGCAGGAATTATCTGTATTGATTGGTAATGGAGATTTCCTCACAAGAGAGTTCTCTTTACCAAAGAAATCATAGGTCTAGTCCCAGTTTCCCCCAAACATAGCCTTCCCTTTAAGGTTCTAGGATCAAGCATAGAATGATTAAAAAGATAATAGCTAAAATGCCTAGCTTTATAATATTTCTCCTATCTTTCTCATCATTATTCTTTTTTCCCTTTTGCTGTTGATATTTCATCAAATTTGAGTCTCTCTGACCCCATTTGGGGTTTTCTTAACAAAGCTATTGATAACTTCTGGGAGTGAAGCCAAGACTGCAGAGTAAAGGCAGGAAGCTGTTCGAACTCTCCCAGTTTCCCTCAAAAACTACATTAAATGAAATTTCTGAATATAGACTGATGGAATGAAATCACTCTCCAGCTCAAGAAAGACTGGAAAAAATTCAAGAAAGGTCAGTTCACTGGGATGAAAAAAGTGTTTAGGTCAGGGTCAGATAGACCCTGGGAGAGTGAGCTAGAGGATCTTAAGCACGGCAATTCAGCAACTAAGGCCCTTAGTCCTGGCTTAGTAGGAGAGCAAATCAGTGAGGCAGTCTCCAGTCCAAGCTCTAAAGGCAAATTTGGGAAACCAGGTTTTTCCTAGAAAGAGTAGCCAAGCTACCCATAACAAGCACAAGGGGCTCCTGTGCTCAAAGCCAAGGTTCAGAGCTGCACGGGAAGCTTGGGACAGTGCCACCTTTACCTCAGGAGCAGAGCTCAATAATAAAAGTTAAAAAAAAAAAAAGAAGAAATATCAAAAGAAAAGGAAAGAAAATCATCAAAAAACAAAAGAACCTTGACCATAGAAAACTATTATGGTGATAGGGCAGACCAAAACATAAACTCAGACGAGGACAAAATGTGCACAGAAGAACTCTCAAAGAGTGAAATGAATTGATCTCAAGCCTAAAGAGGCTTCTTGAAAGTGCTAATAAAAGATTTTAAAAGGCAAATAAGAAATGTAGAAGAAAAAAATGAGAAAGGAAATGAAAGGTACATAAGAGAGATTCAACAGGTTGGAAAGGAAAGAAAAAATGTCTGAATCAAATAACTCATTAAAAAATAGAATTAACCAAATGGAAAAAAAAAATATATGAAAGCTAACTGAAGAAAATAACACATTAAAAACTAAAACAGGTCAAATAGAAATTAACAACTCTGTGAGACAGCAAGAATCAGTCAAACAAACTAAAAAGTTTGGAAAAATGGAAACTATGAAATACTCATTGGAAAAATCTCCGACCTTGAAAATAGATCCAGAAGAGACAATTTAAAAGTTATTGACCTTCCTGAAGATCTTTTCCAAAAAAAAAAAAAAAACAAAAAAAAAAAAAACTTGTATAGCATTCTTCAAGAGAGCATTAAGGAAAACTGTCCCAAAATTCCAGAAAAAAGAGAGAGAAATACTCATTGAAAGAATCCACTGATCATCTTTGCAAACAGATCTCTCAAAGAATACTTCAAATAACATTGTTGCAAAACTCCAAAACTACAACCTCAAGGAAAAAATACTGTGAGCTTCCAGATAACAATTCTAATATCAAGGAATAACAGTTAGAATTACCTAGTATCTGGTAGCTAATATGATAAGGGATCAATGCCTGGAATAACATATTCAGGAAGGCAAAGGGCCTGGAGTTATAACCAAGAATTAATTATCCAGCAAGACTGAGCATCATCTTTCAGGGGAGGTGATGAAAATTCAATGAAGTAAGAGATTTTTAATCATTTCTGTTGAAAAAAACACAGAAACTAAAGAGAAAATTTAATCTACCAACACAGGACTCAAGAGAAACATGGAAAGGTAAATGAGGAAAAATATATATTATTTAAAGGTTAAACTGTTTACATCTCTAGATGGGAAAGCAATATCTGTAATTATTGAGAATGGTGTCTGGCGCTGGGGCAAACAGAGGGAAGCATTGTATGGACTGAGGGTGTAGTTGTGAAAAGACTCTGATGTGATGACATTAAAGAAAAAGACAATTAAAGATCTGTACTTGAAAAAGAGGAAAGAAGAGATAATGGGACAATTAGTTCACATGGAGAGGTGCAAAAGACTTATTGAAATTGAGGGAAAGGAGGGATGGGGATGAGCACTGTCTGAAGGTTGATCTCATCAATTTTGGTTTATTTAATTGGCTATAGAAAGTTATGTAATCTGATAAAGAGGAAAAAGAAGAGGCAGGATAGAAGGGAGGGCAGAAACTCTAGGGAAAAAGGTAAGAGAAAGGGGGAAGTGGTGATAGAAGATAAAGTAGTGAGTGGAGTAGATAAAAAAAAAAACTACTAAGAGAAGGGGGAGGGATGTTAGGAGATAAGTTAGTCAGTGGAGTAGGTAAAAAACAGAATTAAGGACTGGGTGGAAAGAGAGAACAAAAGTTTATACAGGGGAGAAAATAGGCTGGAAGGAAATATAGAGCTGGTAATTACAACTATGAATGTGAATGGGAGAATAAAATAAAATGGAAACAAATAGCAAAAGGATTAAAAAACAGAATTCTACAATATGATAAGTACAAGAAACACTGACACAGAGAGGCACATACAGGGTAAAAGAAAAAGGCTGGAACAGAATTTATTATGCTTTAGCTGAAATAAAAAAAAGCAGGAGTAGCAATTCTGATTTCAGATAAAGCAAAAGTAAAAATAGATCTTATTAAAAAAGATAAGAAGGAAAGTACATCTTGATAAAGGGTACTGTAACAATGAAGTAATGATACTAAATGTGTATGCACCAAGAGGTAGAGCAGCCAATTACAGGAATAAATAGACAACAAAACTATGCTAGTGGGGGACCTCAACCTTTCCCTCTCAGCATCAAACAAATCTAACCACAAAATAAACAAGTAAAAAACTAGGGAGGTTAATACAATCCTAGAAAACCTAGATATGATAGACTTCTGGAGAAAAGTGAATAGAGACAGAAAGGAATATAACTTTTTCTCACAGTACATGGCACTTATACAAAAGCTAACCATATATTAAAACATAAAAACCTCACAATCAAGTGCAGAAAGGCAGACATTAAATGTTTCCTTTTCAGATCATGATGGAATAAAAATTACATTCAATAAAGGGTCAGGGAAAGATAGATTGAAAACCAATAATTAAATTATTGAAAATTAAATAATCTAATTCTAAAAAAATGAGTGGATTAAACATCAAATAAAGAAACAATTCATAATTTCATCTAACAGAATGACAATAACAAGAAAACATACCAAAACCTTTGATATGTAGCCAAAGCAATTCTTTTATATCTCTAAATAGCTAGATGAATAAAACACAGAAAGAAGAGATCGATGAATTGGAAATGCATAAAAAAAGCCAGAAAAAGAACAAATTAAAAACCCACAATTAAATACCAAATTAGAAATTCTGAAATTCAAAGAAGAATTTAATAAAATTAAAACTAAGAAAACTATTGAACTAATAAAATATAACTAAGAATTGGATTTATGAAAAAAAAAACAACAAATTAGATAAAAACCTTTGGCTAATTTGATTAGAAAAGAAAAAAGAAAAACAAACAAATCACCAGTGTCAAAAATGCAAAGGGTGAACTTACCATCAATGAAAAGAAATTAAAACAATAATTAGGAGCTATTTTGTGCAACTATATGGCAGCAAATCTGACAATCTAACCAAAATGAATGACTATTTACAAAAATATAAACTGCCTAGATTAACAGAAAAGGAAATAAATTACTTAAATAATCCGCTTTTAGAAAAAGAAATTGAACAAGCCATTAATGAACTCCCTAAGGAAAAAAACCTCCTTGGGCCAGATGGATTCACAAATAAATTCCACCAAACATTAAAAAAAACAAAACAATTAATTCTAATACTATGTAAACTATTTGGAAAAGTAGGTAAAGAAGGAATACGGCCAAATTCCTTCTATGACAGAAATTTGGTACTGATACCTAAATCAGGAAGAGCCAAAACAGATAAAGAATATTACAGACTAATTTCCCTAATGAATATTGATGAAAAATTTAAACAAAACATTAGCAAAAAGATGACAACCTTCTTTTCAGCAGAATAATACATTATGATCAAGTAGAATTCATACCAGAAATGCAGGGCTCGTTCAATATCAGGAAAACTATTGCTATAATTAACCATATCAATAATATAACCAACAGAAATCATGATAATCTCAATAGATTCAGAAAATGTTTTTGACAAAATACAGCACCCATTCCTATTAAAGGCACTAGGGAGTAAAGAGATAAAGGAACTTTCCTTAAAATAATAAGCAGAATCTATCTAAAACAAACAGCAAGCATTATTTGTAATGGGGAGAAGCTAGACACATTTCCAATAAGATGGAGGGGAAACAAGAATGCCCATTATTATCATTATTATTCAACATTGTACTAGAAGTATTGGCTTTAGCAATAAGAAAAGAAAAAAGAAATTAAAGGAATTAGAATAGGGAATGAAGAAATAAAACTATCACTCTTCATAGATTACATGATGATATATTTAGAATAACCTAGAAAATGATTCAAAAATGTATTGGAAACAATTAATTGCTTTAGCAAAGTTGCAGAATATAAAATAAACTCACATAAATCATCAGCATTTCTATATATTACTGACAAAGCCCATTAGCAAGTGATAGAAAGAAAAATTCCATCTAAAAATTACTATAGACAAAATAAAATACTTGGGGACCTACCTGCCAAAACAAAGCGAAGAACTATATCAACACAATTATAAAACACTTTTCTCACAAATAAAATCAGATCTAAACAATTGGGAAAATATCAATTTCTAATGGGTAGGCCAAATTATATAATAAAAATGACAATTCTGTCTAAATTGATCTACTTTTTCAATGCCATACCAATCAAACTGTCAAAAAATTATTTTATAGAACTAGAAAAATATTTTTTTTTCTAAATTAAAATTTTCTAAATTAAAAATAATAAATTTCATGTGGAAGAAAAAAGGTCAAGAATATAAAGGAAATAAATGAAAAAAAAAATACAAAGGAAGGTAGCTTAGCAGAACCAAACTTAAAACTATATTATAAAATAGCAGTCATCAAAATCATTTGGTACTACTAAGAAATAGTGGTGGATCAGTGGAATAGATCAGATACCATACAATAATCAAGATCTATAGTAATCTAATATTTGATAAATCCCCAAATTCCTGATTCCAGAATAAGAACTCAGTATTTGATAAAAATTGGTGGGAAATCTGGAAAATAATATGTCAGAAACTCAGCATTGACCTACATCTCACACTGCATACCAAAATAAGTTCAAAATGGGTTTGGACATAAAGAATGACATCATAAATAGATTAGAAGAGCAAGGAATTATTTATCTATCAGATCTTTGGAAAATGGAGGAATTTATGATCAAAACAGAACTAGAGAATATTCTGAAAAGCAAAATGGACTGCTTTGATTATAAAATTTTTGCATGAACAAAACCAATAGAAACAAGATTAAAAGGGAAGCATGAAGCTGGGGAAAAGTTTTTTACAGTCAATGTTTCTGATATAGGTTTCATTTCTTTTTTTTTCTTTTTTAATAACTTTTTATTTATAGAACCCATGCCAGGGTAATTTTTTACAGCATTATCCCTTGCATTTACTTCTGTTCCGATTTTTCCTCTCCCTCCTTTCACCCCCTCCCTCAGATGGCAAGCAGTCTTTTACATGTTGAATATCCTACAGTATATCCTAGATACAATATATGTGTGCAGAACTGAATAGTTTTCTTGTTACACAGGGAGAATTGAATTCAGAAGGTATAAATAACCCAGGAAGAAAAACAAAAATGCAAGCAGTTTATATTCATTTCCCAGTGTTCTTTCTTTGGGTATAGCTGCTTCTGCCCATCTTTGATCAATTGAAACTGAATTAGCTCTCTTTATTGAAGAGATCCACTTCCATCAGAATACATCCTCAAACAGTATCGTTGTTGAGGTATATAATGATCTCCTGGTTCTGCTCATTTCACTTAGCATCAGTTCATGTAAGTCTCACCAGTCCTCTCTGTATTCATCCTGCTGGTCATTTCTTACAGAACAATGATATTCCATAACATTCATATACCACAATTTACTCAACCATTCTTCAATTGATGGGCATCCATTCAATTTCCAGCTTCTAGCCACTACAAACAGGGCTGCCACAAACATTTTGGCACATACAGGTCCCTTTCCCTTCTTTAGTATCTCTTTGGGGTATAAGCCCAGTAGAAACACTGCTGGATTAAAGGGTATGCACAGTTTGATAACTTTTTGAGCATAGTTCCAAATTGCTCTCCAGAATGGCTGAATGTGTTCACAATTCCACCAACAATGTATCAGTGTCCCTGTTTTCCCACATCCCCTCCAACATTCCACATTATCTTTCTCTGTCACTCTAGCCAATCTGACAGGTGTGTAGTGGTATCTCAGAGTTGTCTTAATTTGAATTTCTCTGATTAAAATTGATTTGGAGCGTATTTTCACATGTCTATAAATAGTTTGAATTTCTTCATCTGTTCATATCCTTTGACCATTTATCAATTGGAGAATGGTTTGATTTCTTATAAATTAGAGTCAATTCTCTATATATTTTGGAAATGAGGCTAAAGGTCTCATTTCTAAAATATATAAACAATTGTGTCAAATTTATAAGAATATAAGCAATTTCCCAATTGATAAATGGTCAAAGAATGTGAACAGATAATTTTCAGATGATGAAATTATGAAAAAATTCTCTAAATCACTATTGATTAGAGAAATGAAAATCAAAACAACTCTGAGGTACCACATTCCACCTCTCAGAATAGCTAGGAAAAGATCATGATAAATGTTGGAGGGGATATGGGAAAATTGGGATACTAATGCATTTTTGCTGAAATTGTGAAATGATCCAACCATTCTGGAGAGCAATCTGGAACTATGTCCAGAAAGCTATAAAACTGTGCATACCCTTTGACCTAGCCATTCTAGGTCTGTATCAGAAAGAAATCATAAAGGAGAGAAAAGAACCCACATGTGCAAAAATGTTTGTAACAGCTCTTTTTGCGTTAGCAAAGAATTAGAAAATGAGTAGATAGATGCCCATTGATTGGGAAATGACTGATTAAGTTGTAGTACATAAAGATAACGGAATATTATTGTTCTACAAAAAAGATTAACAAGCTGATTTTTGAAAGGCCTGGAAAGATTTACATGAACTGATGATGAATAAAACAAGCAGAAGCAGGAATACGTTGTACCCAATAACAGCAAGAATGTGTGATGATCAACTGGGAAAGACTTGGTTCTTCTCAGTGGTTCAGTGATCCGAAGCAATCCTAATAACCTTTGCAAAGAAAATGTCATCTGCATCCAGAAAAGGAACTAAGGAAACTTAACATAAATCAATGCACACTATGTTCATTTTGTGTGTGTGTGTGTGTGTGTGTGTGTGTGTGTGTGTGTTTGATCTCTCTCATGATTTTTCCCTTTTGCTCTGTTTTTCTCTCCCAACATGATTCATAAATGTAAATGTACTAGAATAATAAATGTATTATTTATATTATTAAAATGTAATAATACATTTATTTATATTATTTTAAATTTTAAATTTATATTAAATGTACAATTTATATCATTAAAAATAAATGTACTAGAAAAAAGTAAAACTACTGATACAGTTTGCCATTTTCTTCTCTAGCTCATTTTATATATGAGGAGCCTAAGGCAAACAGGTATTAAAGAAAAAAAAAAAACAAAAACAGTGAACTCTTAAATAGAAGAATCTCAAGCTCCAAAAGGGTAACTTGGAAAGAACCTGAATCCAATCAAAGTTTACAGGGATGATAAATGCATTTATTGCTGGAGAAAAAGCTTGCAAGCTGGAATTGTCAGTGTTACAACTTTGTCTATTTAGAGAAAAGACATGTGCTCTAAAACAGCATACAACTATTCTTTTAATATGTGTAAAAGAATTCTGTAACTGTTATGGGCCAGATCTCCGTACTTAAAACAAGGATTCTTACAAGGTGCTAACTCAGTGGAATTGATAAAAACAATGGTTATCTAGTTTAGCATGCTGATTAATAGTTCTCTAGTTCAGTACATATACTTAGTATATGTATATAGTTCCACAAGATTCACACCTATGATAATGTAATTAAAATAGAGCATATAAAGCAGGGACAAACTCAGTCAGAGTCAGAGCCAGAGAAGACAAGAGAACTGGAGGAGGGAGCTCAAGCTCTAAGAGCCAAGGAGAGACAAATTCATTCCATCATCCACCTTTGTGGTGGCTGGAAGCTGAAGCACAAGTCATCTCATACCACCATGGTGGCTGGCCTCCTGTACTTCCCCCACTGAGATCAAAGCTGGTCTGAAAGGCTCTGCAGAAAGCTGCGCAGCCCCAGGCAAGGAGACAATAAAGAATTTGGACTTCATCCCTGGCTATTCTTGTGGTGATTTCTGAAAAGGAGGCTGCCCCAGAAACCCCTAGAAAGCTAATCAAGAACACTACATGTAATACTTAATACAGGAATACCTGTGTGGAGAAGTATCTATAAATTACAATAACAAATCAAAAGGAAACACACATTTTATTGTGTTCTTTTCAGTCAACCCCTGTGTCTCATAAACACTTATATGGGATTAGGCTTACTCTCAGTTCTTCATTCTCTTTTGTTTAAAATTTAAAATTCATGTGATTCACTGTTTATATTTTCCCTAATATAATCATTCCTAGCAAACACTCACCTTTTTAAAACAGCAAAAAACTAAATGGAGAGAAAACAATTTTTGACAAGGTAGTCTAAAATAAAAACAACAGAAGATCATATCAATGGTTTTGCTACTTCTGTTTGACCCCCCAATCTTTAATCTGTTAATTGGCTCAACTTCTGGAAAATAATTTGAATTTATGCAAATAAATATTAAATTAGTAATAACCTTTGACCTAAAAATTCATTGTACTGAGTCATATAAAATTAAATATTCATAGCAGATCTTTTTGTCTTAACAGAATGCTGGAACTTGGTGTTCCTTGACTAGGGTATAATAATGATAAATGAAGAAATAAAAGAGCATTTATTAAATTCTAAGCAATTTTGAAGCAGTAAAGATATAACTACAAAAGCAAAAAGAGCTTACATTTCTTTTTAAAAAACCAATTAATGTATTTTTAATACACATTTCTTTATGAGTCATGTTTGGGGAGAAAAATTAGAACAAAAAGGAAAAATCATGAGAAAAAGAAAAAACAGAAAAAATAAAAATATACCATGTGTTGTTTTACATCCAATCTCCATAGTTCTTTTTCTGCATGCAGATGGTGTTTTCTATTCAAATTTTATTGGGATTATCTTGGATCATTGAACCACTGAGAAGAATCAAGTCATTCATAGTTGATCATCACACATTCTTGCTTTTACTATGTACAATATATTCCTGGTTCTGCTTGTTTCACTCAGCATCAGTTCATTGATATCTTTCCAGGTATTTCTAAAATTAGTTTGTTCATCATTTTTATAGAATCATAATAGTCCATTACTTTCATATACCACAGTTTATTCAATCATTCCCTAATTGAAAGGCATCGACTCATTCATTTTCCAATTCTTTGCTACCACAAACAGTTTTGCACATGTGGATACTTTTCCTTCCTTTATAATTTCCTTGAAATAAAGATTCAGTAGTGGCACAGCTGGATCAAGGGGTATTACACAATTTTATAGACCTTTATCAGAAACACTGGGTGTAAAAATATTTTCCCACCTTTGTACATTCCTTTTAACCTTGCTTCTGTTGCTTTTGTTTATGCAAAAAAAGTTTTAATTTAATCTAATCAAAGTTGCCCATTTTCCAAATTCTCTTTCATAACATTCTCTAGTTCTTCTTTGATCATAAATTCCTCCCCTCTCCAAAGATCTGATAAGTAACTTATCCTTTGCTTTTCTAATTTGCTTATAGTATCACCATTTGTGCCCAAATCAAGTGCTCATTTTGACCTTATTTTGGTATGCAGTGTGAGATATAGACATATGCTGAGTTTCTGACATGTTATTTTCCAGTTTTCCCAGCAATTTTTGTCAAACACTGAATTCTTATTCCAGGAGCTAGAGTTGGGGAGTTTATCAAATACTAGATTATTATAGTCACTGACTATTGTTTCATGTGTATCTTATCTATTCCATTGATCCATCACTCTATTTCTTCATCAATACCAAATGCTTTTAATGACTGCTGCTTTATAATTGTGGTTTTAGGTTTGGTACAGCTAGGCCACCATTCTTTGTATTTTTCTTTTCATTATCTCCCTTGAAATTCTTGCCCTTTTGTTCTTCCAAATTAATTTTGTTATTCCTTTCTATCTCTATTCAATTTTCTCTAGAAGCCTATCATATCTAGGTTTTCTAGGATTCTTTTAATTGGTGAGATCTTATGTTCTAAAGGGAGCCACAATATACAAAAAGTTTGCCTAAGAAAGGGCTATTTTTTTCATTCATTCGTGAATTCATAAAAATTATGGGTATGGTGATTAAGACCATAGAAGAACAGATTGACATGTCCCATCCACGAGCAAAAGCTGAGTTGATTTGATGTTGGCTCATGGTTACAGAACTAGAGAGAGGTACCAAGGAAACACATTTGAAGCACAAATGGTAAGGGTGTTTGAAATAGATTCCAGGAGAAAGAGTACCAAGAGAGCAGGGCCACAGATATAAAGGAAAAAATATTTCATGATAAGGAAAAGTGACTCTGAAGATTTCAGTAAAAAAGGAAGATGTTTTGTAAAATAAAGAAATCAGAAGTATGAAAATAACACATACAATGCCTATAATAATGTGAGGAAAGATAACATTAAAAAGCAATGTAATTTAGATTAGATATAATAATCAGTAATGTTTCTTAATGACTGATATGTGAGTATATTTCAAATCTATTTTAAGTAGAAAATGTGTTTGAAATGCTAAACATTGTGTATTTTATCAACACTATTGGACAGTTTTATTTTATGTTTTTTTAAAAGGGCACTGGGAAAATACAGAATTATGGGACAGGTTACTGGATAATAAGGTGCACACATGCATGCAAACACACAATGTATGCATAAAACAAATTTTTAAGTCATACAACATGCTGATGGAATTGTGATTTCATCAATATGGCTATTCCCTCAAACAATGTAGACTGAAAATTGCCTATACTCTCTTTTCAAAGGTGATTATTGTCTTTATTTTCCCATGAGTTCACTACAGAGAACTATACATTTGTTTGATGACATCTTTCATAGTGCTACTTCATAATTTCTTGTGTATAATACACTTTGACCCCTCATGATCATCATAAGGCTCTCTTTTGCCCTTTAAATTATCCTCAGTTTTAATACTGAAGATACTGTGCTGTTCCTCAGTATAATAATACTTGAAGAATACTGATACTGTTTACGGAAAAGCAGTATGGAGTTTTTAAAAACTTGGCAGTTTCCTAAATGCAATCTAGTCCTTTCTCTTTCCTTTCTCTGCCTCCTGTTTAATTTTCCATCTCATTGTTCATCTGCAGTATTTCTTCAAGATATAAAGATTGAGAAATTCTAGATTTTCCTCTGAAAAACATCTCACAGTCTGGAAAATAAGCATTTCTTAGTTTTCCTTCAATATAAAAGGACAAAAAGGAGTAAGTAATTAAAAGGTTTTATTTAGGAAGCTATGAAATATGTCATTATTTGCTGTAATCAGCACAATGGTATCCACAAAGAAAAGCATTTGGAAGACTTATCTTCCATTCTCAATTTTGATTTTTATGCTAGGTCTTCATGGTAGTAGTGGTGGCCACTTTTGGTGAGCATAGATTTCTCTATTTTATGTGTTTCCTGTTATTATTGATAAAAAATTAACCGAATCATACAATAAATTTAAAATGTTACATATTCTGTAAATCCTTTAAAATAATCTTGTATAATTTTGATATGTGTATGGAAGGTTTTTGTTAAAGAAGAGCTTTTAAAGTGGTATTTTACTTTACCAAATTAAATGATCTTTTATAACCACTAAAGAATAATTCTCTAATCTTTCACTAAACTATGTAATGGGAAAGATATAGCTTTTCATGCAAAATTCTGGTTGTGTCCATTTAATACCTTCAGTAAAAATGCCATCAGAGTATATGTAGATTCTTATCATAAGAACTTTGTTTAGATGGGCAAGAAAATACTTAATTAGCTATTTATGTTCATTTGATAACATTTTATTGCAAATAATAAAGTCTGAGATTCTTTTCTCCTCAAATCTCGGGAATATCCCTTCCTTCAGATCCTTGAAGACCCCCAAAATTGTCTTGTTTCTGGCATCAAACTTTTCTGTGTAAACCTTGATTTATACAATTGAATTTCTTATCTTTTGGTTGTTATTGTTGCCATTTTTACGTCTGCTAAAAATGTAACTATCATTGTGAGGATGTAGTCCAAGTGTGGTACCTATAAATATAGGATGATATGAATTTATATAGCTATGTATCTATACTACATATAGATAGATACCTGAAGATCTTTTCCATTTTTTTGTTGTTGTATTATTGTGATTGACCTTCTTCCAGTATGATCCTTAAACAGTTTCAGAATGGCATTGCCTGGTTGAATTATTTTTTTTCAAAATTAGTTAATTAGGGTCAGCTAGGTGGCACAGTGGGTAGAGTACCAGCCCTGAAGTTAAGAGGGTCTGAGTTCAAATCTGGTCTCAGACACTTAACATGTCCTAGCTATGTGACCTTGGACAAGTTCCTTAACCCCAATTGCCTCAGCCAAAAATAATTAATTTGTTTGTTTTAGGTTATATATGTATATTTATTTTTACATATTTATATATGAATCATGTTGGGAGAGAAATTTTGAACAAAAAGGAAAAACCTGAGGAAAAAAACACAGGAAAAACAATGCATTGTTCCCTATTCAGTCTCTATGGTTTTCTGAATGTGGATGGCATTTTCCATTCAAAATTTATTGGAGTTGCCTGGGATTGTTGAATTGCTGAAAGGAACTAAATCTATCATAGTTGATCATCATGCAATCTTGTTGTGTACAATGTTTTCTTGGTTCTGCTTCTTTCATTCAGCATCAGTTCATGTAAGTATTTCCAGACTTTTCTAAAATTATCCCTTCTTCCTTTTTATAGAACAATAGTATTATATTACTTTCAGTTACCAAAATAATCAGCCATTCCACAATTGATGGACATATACTCATTTTCTAATTATTTGCCCCCATAAAAATAGTTACTACAAACATTTTTTGCATATGTGGGTCTTTCCCCTCTTTGATGTTTTCTCTGGGATACAGTGTAGCATAATGGCACTGATGCATCAAAATGTATGTGCAGTTTTACAGCACCTTTGGGTACAATTTCAAATTGTTTTCCAGAAGGACTGTGCCACTTCACAACTCCATCAGCAATGCATTAGTGCCCTGTTTTCCTACATCCCTTTCAACATTTATTTTCTTATTATCATCGTTATCTTTTTCTGTCATTTTAGTGAATGTGATAGGAGTCAGATAGTACCTCAGAGTTGCTTTAATTTGCATTTCTTTAATCAATAGTGATTAGAATTTTTTTTCAAATAACTATAGATAGCTTTAATTTCTTTATCTGAAAATTGTGTATTCTTTGATTATTTGTCAATTGGGGAACATACTTGAATCTTTTGCTAAGCTTTCTTCAAACTAGTTTTCTTTCTTTTCTCCTTATTGTTCTATAACCCCCCCAAAAAATCCAGAACTTCATAAACTTCTATCATTTTTCTCAAAATTTAACAAATGGCTACATAAAAAATCAGTTTTGCTATCGATTTCTTAGTTCTCTATTTGGTAAACAAATCAAGTATTTGTCAACTCTAGTTGATTTTTGTTTTATTTAACTCTCCTCTTTGAAGCAATTATCTTAATTTTATATGAAATTATTAGTGAAATCAATATCCTTTCTTCCATACATTTTCAATTTTCCATATTCATTAACTCATTTAAATAAGTTAGATTGCTTTAATGCACATCTTTGTCCAAAGTTTCTCATCTGTCCTTTATATTAATTTTAACCTCTGCTCTAATAAATTACTTACTTAATTATATATAATATTTAATTCAAGAATGCATCCTACACATCTATAATGAATCAATTCTTCTATTTCAAAATATAATTAATTTTATTTACTGTGATACTATTTAATGCTATCATATGCAACTCAAAAATATGTCCAAATGACTAGACCTACTTTTCATTTACAAAATAGAGGTGTTAGATCAGTTGATCCTCAAGATCCCTTTGACTAGATGAGGCTCTGATAAATTAATTTGTGGTCTTCTTATTTTTATATATTCTTCCATGGCAGCTCTTCATTAATGTATAACAAAAAGAAAAGTTTACTTACTTAATAAAGGAATAGTGCAACATTAATTTTCATCCTTAAGATAGAAAATATCAAATGTTGGAAGAAGCATGCATTTTGTGGTTTTTTTTTTTTTTGCAAATTTTAAACTAAATATTACCCAATTTTGAAATTTTGGATGAAAATTAATGTAAACAGGTAATATCATACTAATATCTTGGAAAGCAATTTTACTTCAGACATTGCACTCAAGGGATAAGGATTGTCTAAAAAATTAGCAAAGGGAAAAACAAATTGTGAAGTAGAAATACATAGGAATTTATTTAAATATTTCTGAGCATGTCATTTAGTGAATTAAGATACAGGACAGAGTCATCCTCTCTTACGAATAACTTTTTATTAATTTTAAGAAAAGAAGGAGTTGAATTCATTTTATTACTTTAATTAAGAATTATTTTCTTAGATTTTAGTGTTCTTTTCTGAGTGGTATCCTTTGATTATAGTAACATGAGAGCCCACACTGGAATTAGTTCTTATCAGAAGTAACCATTATCCTGGCAACTTGACAATTTGAAGCCAGTTCCATGATTTTTCCTTACTACTCAAAAGCACAAAAACAAAGTTGTTCCCAAATTGTCCTAAAATGACAAAACATAAATGCTTTGTGTCACTACCATGGAGGCTGAGCCATAGGAAAGCACTGAGCCCATAAAAAAAAGACTAATTGAGAAAGGGATTTTAGATGACATAGAAGCAAAATTGCCTAGAGCATACTGCTTAGTATCCCTATTCAGATAATTTTACTTGCCAAATATTTTCGCTGAAATTACCTTAGACAGAAGTTTACATTGGATATCTAGAAATCTGAGAACTATCTAGGTCCAAGACTTCTACCTTTAAACATTGTATAAGACAGGGAGTCCTGATTCTGAAGTTATAAATGGGCCTTTTCCCATTGGCATGTCCTTAGAGATCAGAGACAAGAGTTGTCTCAGCTCTATATTCTCTGAGATACTAGTAGAGGTTCTACTGTATATCAACTGATTTTATCAGCTGCAAGTATTTGGGAAATGATTAATTAACTGAGTTAAAAAATATATAAGAATTCCCAACTGGGACAAGGGAGGCTGGATCAGAGTTTGGAAGAAAGAAATCTAGAGTCAAGAAGCCAATCTGGATTGATATTAGAGTGCCTGAATAATAAGCAGTTACAAGAGATTGAGACAGGCAGGAAAATCAGTTGCCCAAGCAGAGATGGAGGAATCTATACTAGATCAGGAAGGCAAAATGCAGGGATGGTGGTGAACATTTTTCTGATTCAATCCTGTTTTCCAAAGTTTTGGCATTTTTGTTATGGCTATTTGTTCTTAATTAATTAAAATTAATCTCCAGCGACAGACAATCCCATGTTAAATTCTAATTTAGGTTAGAGAAGAAGCTACCATATTCTAGAACTGTCCTTTTTTCTGGTCAGAAAACTGAATATCTGATCACGTAAAATTTTTCTTCTAAGGTTAGTGTCAAAAGTGCCCTAGTCTCCTAAAGATAACCTTCCAAATTATGTAGTAGAATATCATTTTCTGTGAGACAGCTTGCTCTGCATATAAAGTAAGCTACAATTTGTCCTACTCTATAGTTTATCCACAGAGGAGAGGCCTATGAAAATACTTATACTTCACCATAAACTCTGGGAGATCTTTTGCTCAGCCAGCAAAAAAGTCTGAACTAATTTAGCACCAACAGTTCTCCAGGGGCAAGGCCACAGATTCCAACTATTAGTTTGGATCATAAGTCTTATATCCCTCAATTTGCAGCCAATTCATCTGAAGTGTGGGCCAACAGTTGCCTTGGTTTTACAGCCTCTGGACCCTATCACTATGTAGTTTGAAGTACAATAACTGATTCTGCCATTTTAGCTACAGGCAATCTATTTTTAATTTTTATTTTAATAAGACACATTTTGTTGCGAAATAGACACAATTCAATATATATATTCAACCAAGCCTTTCATGAATTTCCATCCTTACTTTAGAACATCTAGTGTATCTTTGTTGTTAGTTAATAAAACTGCCTAATAGGATTTCAACTGATTGTATATGTTACTTATGACATTTATAATTTACTGATTGCTAATAAAAAAGGAAGGATGTATATTTTAATCATTTGGGGCCAGTGCTGCCTTTTGTCTTTGACTGAGTTTTACTGCCTTTAGGGTTTATCTTTATTAACATTGTTTTAATCATTGTATATAGCATTCTTATGTGCTGTTCACTTTTTACCACTTCATTTAAATATTCTCAGGTTTCTTTGACATTTTTCCACTTGTTGATTTTTGTGGTGTGATTTTTCTATTACACTCACATACTATAATTTGTTTGATTATTTATTCTTCAATCTTGAGCACATTTTGTTTTCAGTTTTTTGTTCTTACAAATAATGATGGTCAGGAGAGTTGTGTATGTATATGTCTTTTCTTGTTGTATTAATGTCTTTGTTGTTTAAATCTAGCAATGAGATATGTAAGCCACACAAATCATATAATTTCAGCAATGGAAGAGCTCACAACATTTACTCTAACCCATGGTTGAATAAGAATTCCTTTTACACTTTATTCAACAAATGGCCATTTCATCATTCTCAAAGACCTCCAATGAGGGAGGGCTAATTTAAAGTCTTGAAGGAGCTACCTCTCAAGGCCACCATTTTATTGCATCCCAGTCAATCAGCAAATATTTATTAAGCATCTTGTCTGTTGTGAGCACTGTTCTGAATCCTGGGCATGCAAAGAAAAGGAAAAATAAAAGGGTTCCAAGAACTAATGGTCTAATCTTTTAAATATAAGGAAATTTACCCCTTACATTAAGTATACATTTGACCCCTTTCTACTCCACCATTTTTGGTGGGCATTCTAGAGTACAGTGAATGTGATGAAACTCTGTTTCACTTAACTTCAATTTCACTGTGCACATCAAAGACATCACTTCATGATGTCACTAGTCTTCTTTGAAAACAAATGACAAACAACAACAACAAAATAACTCCACAGTTAAGAATAAGAAGAATTGAGAGACTTTTCCTTCTCAAGATTTTCATCATCCCATAAACTCTAAGAAATACTGCCATTCTTTAATAGATACTATTCTCTCTGCCACTATGTAGCTTAAAAAATAAAATAAAATAAAACAGCCTTTTTATTAGCAGGAATAAAAAGGATTGCTGATTGATTGATATCATTAAATTCTTTGCCAGGCTTAGCTCATTCTGAGCTCTAGCACTTTAGGCAAAGTTCTTACAACATTATGCCAAGCTTTTATTTTCACATTCAACTACTTGCCTTTGGTTGTGTCTTCTGTAATATGTTTTTAAAATCTAAGTTAAGAAGGTGGAGCCAAGGTAGTGGAGAGCAGACATGACTTTCTGTGATCTCCTCTGACCTTCTCTCAAACCAACAGCAGATTAAGCCTGTAAACTGGTTTTGGGGTCACAGAACCCACAAATATTTGTAACACAACACATTTCTAGAAGAAAATACCTTAGAAGAACTTCAGAACAGATCTGTTTCAAACAGGCAGGGGGACAGTCTGCTGAGCCTAGACTGCAGCAATGGGAGCCTGGAGCAAGGTGTTGCAACTTCCACGAACCTGGGAATCATCTGTGAGCTTTTTAGGCTACTCTCTCCTGGTTTCAAGTGGGTGATGTAGCAGATTTGCTACAAAAGGCAAATTGAAAACTACTGAGCGGCAGAAGAATGCTGGACCTAATTTTGATTACCCAGCACCAGAAATCAATCGGCAGAACTCGTCCCAGGGCAAACTAAAGCAGCTGTTGCTCCTTTGTGTTAAGAGCAAAACACCAAAAAGAACTCTCACCATAGACCTCAAATCCTGAGGTTCCTAAAGGAAAATCAACTTCAGCAAAGCCCTGAAGGGAGATATGAGCTGGTCCCCATTTCACAAGGTTTTCTTGGAAGATTTCATAAAATATCTTAAAAGAGAGTTAGAAGAAAAATGGGAAAGGAAATTAGATCTCTGCAAGAATAGATGGGAAAAGCATATAATTCCCAACAAAATAGATTTGATGAAATGGAAAAAGCATATAACTCCTCACAAAATAGATATGAAAAAGATACCAATTCATTGAAAAACTGAATTTGTGAAATGGAAAAAAGTTTAATGACAAAACAATTCAGTTAGCCAAATACAAAAGGAGCTTAAAAAGGTAACTGAAGAAGATAATACACTAAAAATTAGAATTGAACAAGTGGCAGTGAATGACTCAATAAAACTTTAAGAATCAGTCAAAAAAAAAGAAAAAAGTAGAAGAAAATATGAAATACCTTCTCAGAAAAACAACTGACCTGAAAAAAAGATTTAGGAGAGACAATCTAAGGATTATTGAAGGTCCTGAAAGCCATGATGGAAAAAAAGAACCTAGATTTTATCTTACAGGAAATCATAAAGGAAAACTGCCCTGATATCATAAAATCAGAAGGTAAAATAGCCATTGAAAGAATTCACTGATCACTTCCTGAAAGAGACCCCAAAATTAAATCCCCAAAGAATATCGTGGCTTAATTGCACAACTATCACACCAAGGAAAAGATATTGCAAGCAGACAGAAAGAAACAATTTAATTACTGAAGAGCCATAATCAGGATTACTCAGGACCTAGCAGCTTCTACCTTAAAGAATCAAGGAGCCTGAAATCTGATATTCCAAAAGGCAAAAGACTTGAATTATAACCATGAATAAGCTATCCAGCTAAAATGAGCATTATCTTCATGGGAAAAAGATGGACATTTAATGATATAGGTGAATTTCACCTATTTCTAATCAAAAGACCAGAACTGAACAAAAAATTTGATCTCCAAACACAGAACTCAAGAGAAACATAAAAAGGCAAAAAGAAAAGAACTTTTGAAAACTATATTTCTGTTATGGGTATTCTTAGAGAGTATGGGTATAACTTGATTTTATTATGATAATATGAAAAAGAAACTAGAGGTGGAAAAGGGATTATGGGGGGGAGAGGAAAGGGAGTAAAATAATTACATCTCACAAAACAGCAAAGAAGACATTATAATTGAGGGAAAGAAGGGAGGAGGATGAGCATTGTGTGAATCTTACTCTCATCAGATTTGGCTCAAAGAGAGAATAGCAGACATATTTGGTTTCATAAAGAAACTTGTCTTACCTTGTAAAAAACAGTGGGAGGGAAAAGGGGAAAAGAAAACGAAGGTTAATAGAAGGGAAAACAGAAATAGTAGAGGAAATGTGTAAGAAAGGGGGATGGACTCTAAAGGGGGAAGGCAATTTGAGGGAGGTGGTGATCAGAAGCAAAATACTGGGGAGGGGGGAAGAGGGAAAAAGAAAAACATAATTTAGGGTAAATAAGATGGCAGAAAATACAGAATTAGTTATTTTAACTGTGAATGTGAAAGGAATGATCTCTCCCATAAAACAGAACTGGATAGCAACCTGGATTAAAAGCCAGAATTCTACAATATGTTGTTTATAAGAAACAAATTTAAAGCATAGTGATACAGAGTGAAGGTAAAGGGCTAGAGCAGAATCTATTGTGCTTCAGGTGAAGTAAAAAAAAAGCAGGGATAGCAATTCTGATCTCGACCAAGTAAAAGCAAAGATCAGATAGATTAAAAGAGATAAGGAAAGAAACTATATCTTACTAAAGGGTACCATAGATAATGTAGCAATATCAATACTAAACACACACACACACACACACACATACACACACACATATGTCAAATGGTATAGCATCCAAATTCCTAGAGGAGAATTTAAGAAAGATGCAAGAAAAAAATAGACAACAAACCTATACTAGTGGGAAATCTCAATCTTGCTCTCTCAAAACTAGATAAATGGAACTGCAAAATAAGTAAGATAGAAATTAAGGAAGTAAACAGAATGTTAGAAAAGTTAGGCATGATAGATATTTGGTGAAAATTGAATGGAGAGAGAAGATAAGGTCAAAATGAGTTCATGAACTAGGCATAAAGAATGAGATTATAAATAAATTAGAAGACCATAGAATAGTTTACCTTTCAGACCTATGGAAGAGGAAGGAATTTATGACTAAAGAAGAACTAGAGATCATTATTGATCATGAAATAGAAAATTTTTATTTTATCAAATTGAAATGTTTTTGTACAAACAAAACTAATGCAGACAAGATTAGAAGGGAAGCAATAAACTGGGAAAACATTTTTACAGTCAAAGGTTCTGATAAAGGCCTCATTTCTAAACTATATAGAGATTTGACTCTAATTTATAAGAAATCAAGCCATTCTCCAATTGATAAATGGTCAAAGGATATGAACAGACAATTTTCAGATGATGAAATTGAAACTATTACCACTCATATGAAAGAGTGTTCCAAATCACTATTGATCAGAGAAATGCAAATTAAGACAACTCTGAGATACCACTACATACCTGTCAGATTGGCTAAGATGACAGGAAAAAATAATGATGAATGTTGGAGGGGATGCGGGAAAACTGGGACACTGATGCATTGTTGGTGGAGTTGTGAACGAATCCAACCATTCTGGAGAGCAATCTGGAATTATGCCCAAAAAGTTATCAAATTATGCATACCCTTTGATCCAGCAGTGTTTCTATTGGGCTTATATCCCAAAGAAATACTAAAAAAGGGAAAGGGACCTGTATGTGCCAAAATGTTTGTGGCAGCCCTGTTTGTAGTAGCTAGAAACTGGAAATTGAATGGATGCCCATCAATTGGAGAATGGCTGGGTAAATTGTGGTATATGAATGTCATGGAATATTATTGTTCTGTAAGAAATGACCAGCAGGATGAATACAGATAGGCTTGGAGAGATTTACATGAACTGATGCTAACTGAAATGAGCAGAACCAGGAGATCATTATACACTTCAACAACAATATTGTATGAGGATGTATTCTGATGGAAGTGGATTTCTTTGACAATGAGACCTAACTGAGTTTTAATTGATAAATGATGGACAGAAGCAGCTACACCCAAAGAAAGAACACCGGGAAACGAATGTGAACTATCTGCATCTTTGTTTTTCTTCCCGGGTTATTTTTACCTTCTGAATCCAATTCTCCCTGTGCAACAAGAGAACTGTTTGGTTCTGCAAACATATATTGTATCTAGGATATACTGCAACATATCCAACATATATAGGACTGCTTGCCATCTAGGGGAGGGAATGGAGGGAGGGAGGGGAAAAATCAGAACAGAAATGAGTGCAAGGGATAATGTTGTAAAAAAATTACCCTGGCATGGATTCTATCAATATAAAGTTATTATTAAATAAAATAAAGTATTTAAAAAAAAGAAATTACCAACAGGATGATTTCAGAAAGGCCTGGAGAGACTTACATGAACTGATGCTGAGGGAAATGAGCAGGACCAGGAGATCATTATATACTTCAACAATACTATATGATGATCAACTCTGATGGATGTGGCCATCTTCAGCAATGAGATGAACTAAATCAGCTCCAATAGAACAGTAATGAACTGAACCATCTACACCCAGTGAAAGAACTCTGGGAGATGACTATGAACCACTATATAGAATTCCCAATCCCTTTCTTTTTGTCCGCCTGCATTTTTGATTTCTTTCACAGGCTAATTGTAACTATTTCAAAGTCCGATTCTTTTTGTACAGCAAAATAACTGTTTGGACATGTATACTTATGGTTGTATTTAATTTATACTTTAACATATTTAACATATATTGGTCAACCTGCCATCTGGGGGAAGGGGTGGGGGGAAGAAAGGGAAAAGCTGGAACAAAAAGTTTTGCAATTTTCAGTGCTGAAAAATTACCCATGCATATATCTTGTAAATAAAAAGCTATAAAAAAAAGAAAGAAAAAAGATTATGGTCAGCACTAGTACACTTTAAAAATATTTTTAAAAAAAAGAAAAGAAAATTGAATGGAGACTGAAAGGAGTTTACTTTTTTCTCAGTGGTTTATGGAGCCTATACAAAAATTGATCATGTAGTAGGGCATAAAAACTTCAAAATCAAATGCAGAAAGGCAGAAATGGTAAATACATTTTTTTTCAGATCATGATGCAATAAAAACCATATGCAATAAAAGGCTAGGAGAAAATAGACCAAACATTAATTGGAAATTAAATACTCTAATCCTAAAGAATGAGAATGACAATAATGAGACAACATACTAAAATTTGTCGCTTGTGGCCAAAGCAGTTATTAAGGGAAATTTTAACTCTCTAAATGCTTACTTGCACAAAATAGAGAAAGAGAAGATCAATGAATTGGGCTTACAACTAAAAAAGTTAGAAAAAAAACAAATTAAAAACCCTCAATTAAATACCAAATTTGAAATTCTGAAAATAAAAGGGGAGATTAATAAAATTGAAAACTATTGAATTAATAAATAAAACCGAATTGGTTTGATTTAAAAAAAAAAACAATAAAATAGATAAACCTTTAGTTAATTTGATTAAAAAAGGAAAGAAGAAAATCAAATTGTTAGTCTCAAAAATGAAAAAAAGGGAAAACTTTCCACCAATGAAGAGGACATTAGGGCAATGATTAGTAGTTATTTTGCCCAGCTATATGCCAATAAATTTGATAATCTAAGTGAAATGGAGGAATATCTACAAAAACATAGATTGCCCAGGTTAACAGAAGAGGAAATAATTTTTTTAATAGTCCCATTTTAGAAAAAGAAATAGAACAAGCTATTAATTAACTTCCTAAGAAAAAAATCTCTAAGGCCAAATGGATTTACATGTGAATTCTACCAAACATGTAAAAAAAATTAATTCCAATACAATATAAACTATTTGAAAAATTAGGGAAAGAAGGACTCCTAGAAAATTCCTTTTATGATACAGACATAGTGCTGATAGCTAAACTAGATAGGTGAAAATAGAGAAAATTTTAGACCTATTTCCCTAATGAATATTGATGCAAAAATCTTAAATAAAGTATTAGCAAAGAGATTACAGAAAGAGATTCCCAGGATAATACACTATGACCAAGTAGGATTTATACCTGGAATGCAGGGTTGAGTCAATATTAGGAAAATATTAGCATAATTGACTATATCAGTAACCAAACTAAAAAAAAAATCATATGATTATCTCAATAGATTCATAAAAAGTATTTGATAAAATCCAAGACCCATTTCTATTAAAAAACACTAGAGAGTATAGGAATAAATGGACTTTCCCTTAAAATGATCAGTAGCATCTATTTAAAACCATCAAGAAGCATTCTATGTAATGGAGACAAACTGGAATCATTCCCAATAAAATCAGGAGTGAAACAAGGTTGCCCACCACCACCATTATTATTTTACATTGTATTAGAAATGTTAGCTTTAGCATTAATAGAAGAAAAAGAGATTAAAGGAATTAGAGTAGGTCATGAGGAAACCAAATTATCACTCTTTGCAAATGATATGATAGTATACTTAGAGAACTTGAGAATTAACTAAAAAACTACTAGAAACAATTCACACCTTTAGCCAAGTTGTAGAATACAAAATAAATCCACATAAATCATCAGCATTTTTATATATTACCAACAAAATCCCTTTGCAAGAGATACAAAAAGAAATTCCATTCAAAGTAACTATTGATAGGATAAAATATTTGGGAATCTATCTGCTAATGCAAAGTCAAGAACTATATAAACACCACTATAAAACACTTTCCACATAAATAAAGTCAGATCTAATCAGTTGGAAAAAATATCAAGTGCTCATGGATGGGCGGAGTGAATATAATAAAAATGACCATCCTACCTAAATTAATTTACTTTAGTGACATATCAATCAAACTCCCAAGCAATTATTTTACAGACCTAGAAAAAATAATAACAAACTTCATCTGGAAGAACAAAAGGTCAACGGAATTAATGGAAAAAAATGCAATGAAGTTGGTCTAGCTGTGCCAGATCTAAAACTATATTATAAAGCAGCAATCATCAAAACCATTTGGTACTTGCTAAGAAATAGAGTAGTTGATCAATGGAATAGGTAAGGATCACAAGACACTATTAACTATAGTAATCTAGTGTTTGACAAATCAAAGACCCCCAGCTTTTGGGATAAGAATTCACTATTTACAAAAACAAATGGGAGAATTTGAAACTAGTATGGAAAAAAAACTAGGCATTGAACTACATCTAACACCATATATCAAGATAAGATTGAAATGCATTCATGATTTAGACATAAACGGTGATATTATAAGCAAATTAGAAGAACATAGGATCTATGGATCTCTCAGATCTGTGGAAAAGGAAGGAATTTGTGTCCAAAGAAGAATTGGAACTCACAATTGAACACCACATAGATAATTTTGATCATATTAAATTAAAAATGTTTTATACAAACAAAACTAATGCAGACAAGATTAGAAGGGAAGCAATAAACTGGGAAAACAATTTTACATTTAAGGGTTTTGATAAAGGGCTCATTTCTAAATTATATAGAGAATTGACTCAAATTTATAAGAATTCAAGTTATTCTCCAACTGATAAATGATCAAAGCATATGAACAGACAATTTTCAGATGAAGAAATTAAAACTATTTCTCATTACATGAAAAGTTGCTTTAAATCAGAGAAATCAGAGAAATATAAATCAAGACAACTCTGAAACACCACTACACTCCTCTGAGATTGGCTAAGATGACAGGAAAAGATAATGACAAATGTTGGAGGAGATGTGGGAAAACTTGGGCACTAATACATTTAGTGGAACTGTGAACAGATCCAGGTATTCTGGACATTAAACTATGCACAAAATGTTATCAAACTGTGAATGTCTTTTGATCCAGTAGGGTTTCTACTGTATTCTTGTATTGTATTCTAAAGAGATCTTAAAGCGGGAAAGGGACCTTCATGTGCTACAATGTTTGTGGCAACCCTTTTCATAGTAGCAACAAACTGGAAATTGAGTGGATGCCCATCAAATGGAAAATCGCTGAATAAGTTATGGTATATGAATGTTATGGAATATTATTGTTCTTTAAGAAACTATCAGCAGGATGATTTTAGAGAGGCTGAGAGAGATGTACATGAACTGATGCAAAGTGAAACAAGCAGAACCAGGAGATCATTGTTCACAGCAAGATCAATATTATATGACAATCAATTCTGATGAATGTGACTCTTTCCAACAATGAGATGATTGATTCCAGTTTCAATGATCTTGTGATAAAGAGAACCATCTACACCCACAGAGAGGACTGTGGGAACTGAATGTGGATCACAACATAACATTCTCCCTCTTTTTAATGTTTTTTGCTTGTATTTTGTTTTCTTACTCATTTTCTTTCCTTTTTGAGCTGATTTTTCTTGTGCAACAAGAGAATTGTATAAATATATTCATACATATTGGATTTAACATATATTTTAACATGTACAACATATATTGATTGCTTGTTTTCTGGTGGAGGGAGCTTGGGGAAGGAGGGGAAAATCTGAAACACAAGGCTGTGCCAGGGTCAATATTGAAAAATTATCTGTGCATATGTTTTGAAAATAAAAAGCTTTAAAAAATTAACCAAAAAAATCTAAGTTTATTTGTGAGTTACCTGTGCATCAACATTGGTCTCTTTGGAGCAGAGGTTCTTGATTTGAGTTCTACCAACTTGGTTTTTAGTTTATCTTTGCATTTCATATTTTTGAAAAACATGTTTTTAATAGTATAGGTTTTCTTTATAAGATTATATATTTTAACTTATGACTAAAAATATTCTGAAAAAATGAACTTAGATTTTACTATATAAGTAAAGCAATCCATGACACAAAAATAGTTTTTTAAGTCTTCATATACACTCTTTTTTTTTTTCTCATCAGCATTGTTTCCCTTTGTGTATTCAAAATGCAATTAGTGAGAATTTCTCAAACTTCTATTCTGACTTTTTGAGTGCATATCAAATTCTTCTTCTTCTTCTTACTTCCTTTTCCTTTTCTTTACTACTTCTTCTCTATTGGCACCTTTAAAATGAAGATACTTCCCCTTCTCCATTGGAATTTCTAAAATAAAGACACTTCCCTAGAAGGTTCTTATAATTTCTACCTTTTTGTTGGGAATTAGATTTAAAAAGGCATAACTTCCTGTTATAAGGGAGCAAGAGTTCTGCTGCTTTTCACTAATTGTGTTCTGTTCTAAGTAATGCGAAGATGGAAGGAACTGGGTGTGCTTTACCTCAGAAGAAGCCACTTAGTGAGGATATGATAGCTGCTTTCAAATATTGAAGGAATGGCAATGTAAGGGAGATTAGATTTATTCTGGAGCAGATCTTGAACTAATGGATAGAAATTGTAGAAAGGCAAATTTAAGCTTCATATAAGGAATGAACTTGGTAAAAATAGTTATTGAAAGGTAGAATGCTTTATCAAGTTGTGGTCTATCTTTTATTTGGAAGTCTTCAAGTAAAGGATAAAGGACACTATTTGTAGTTTTGATGTAGAAGGAATTACTTTTCAATCATGGATTTAACTGGATAGTTATTGAAGTTCCTTAAAACTCTAAAATACTATGATCCATAATATATTTCCCTTTTTCTGATTCCTCCATCTTTTAAATTACTATCAACAAAAGTAAAGAAATTATTAGAAATTATTGTAAGATGGAGAACTCTAGCAGATTTCCAAATAATTGAAGTTTTCCATCACTTCTGTATTGTACCTTTAAAAAAGGGATGCTTCCCCAATATGTTTCTTTTGTCATTGTGTTTATAATATAATCTTCATGGCCATGTCACTCTTATTTTTTTCATTGATATTTAGTGAAATTCTTACTTTCTACCATGTTTCCTAATTCTTTCCCCTGTTACTTGATTTTCTTATAAGTAAATTGTCTAAATGTGCTAAGTGGTATGATGCCATTATACCCCTCCACATTTTTTCTTCATTCTATTTTTAAAATTCACTTACTGAGTCATATTTCAGTTATATTTCTCAGGAAACTTGTCTCCGTGATAATTGCAAGAGCAAATTTCTATCCTTACTTTAGAACTTCTAATTTATCTTTTTGAGCCATAATGAATACACTTTTGTATAAACATCAGAAGTCATGGTTTCTATTATTGACTCCTTTCTTAGATTTCATAATGTGAACTTCAAAATAGATCAAGTTTCATTCTCTCTATACCATACTGTTTTTGGTATTTAGCTTGTTAGTACTAAATGAAAGTTATTGTTGTTGCTATCTATCTGCCAGGCACTGTACTCAGCATCTTACAATTATTATCTTATTAGACAATGCTTTCTTCTCTGTTGTCCTTTCTAATCTGAATTCATCTTGATTACATTTTACAATATTCTAATGATATGCAATCTGATCAGAACTTTTGTATGTGAACTACATCTCTTCCCAAGAACTTGTAATTCCCAATTTTATAAAGTAGTTTATCAAATTTGTCAATGTTTTTAAGTTTCTTTAATTAAAAAAATAGTTTAAAAATTTAACTATGAATGTTTGAGAAATAGCTTTAAGAGAAATAGATTAATAGAAAGTTTACCTTCCTATAATGATCTAATATTGAATTTTCCTCTTTTTTACCATTTTCCATCTTCCCCTCTCCCTACCCTCACAGGCAAGGCTTGTTTTTGTATGCAACTCTTTGATAACTGAACCACTAAGAAGAACCACATCCTTCATAGCTGATCACTACACAATCTTGCTATTATTGTATGCAATGTATTTCTGGTTCTGCTTGTTTCACTCAGCAACAATTCACATAGATCTTTCTAGACCTTTCTAAAACCAATCTGTTCGTCATTTTTTATAGAACACTATCATATACTACAACTTATTCAGCCACTCCCAAATTGATGGGCATCTATTCATTTTTTCAATTATTTATTACCCCCAAAAGAGCTTCTATAAACATTTTTGCACATGTGGGTCCTTTTCCCTCTATTATGTTTCCTTGGGATACAGACCATAGGATCTGTATATAGATAAATATATATTTATACTACAAATTATATTTATTTTATAAATTAGATATTTTAAAATGGGATTTATTATATAAATTATATATTACTCATTGTATAAATTATTCATTACATAATACAAATAGCATATTATTTCCTATATAAATTATATATTATAATATTTATATATTTACATATATAAGTATATGTAAATATGGTCTATATATATACATCATGTTTATGAAAAATATAATGTTACATTTTCATTTTAGCATTTTACCAATATATCAATATTTAGATTTTTTTAATCCATTGATTTTTTTTTTTGCTATGCACGGTATGAAATGCTACCATAAGCTTATTTCCCAATGAAAGGCTTTCCACTTTTCTGAGCATTTTTTTTTTTAACATAAAGTATCTCTAGTTTAGAAGTTTGGGATCTTAGGTTTGATGTACACCAAACTAGTGTACTCATGTGTTCCTCAATCTTATTTGTCCAAACTATTCTGCTGATTTGCTTTTTAAAAATTATTTAGTGTTTCATTTTTCCTCAGCTATATGTAAAAATTTAACATTTAACATTTGTTTTTAAAAAATTGAGTTCCACATTCTTTCCCTTCATCCTTATCTAACCCCTCTATTAAAAAGGTAAATGATTTAATATAGATTATATGGGTATAGTCATGGAAATGCTGATTTATTTTTTAATTTATCCATTATTATATAACTGTGAAATTTTCATTTGTGTAGTGTAATTTGAGTTCTGATTATGCCATGCTTTTTTATTCTTTTTTTCTTAATATTCATGATCTTTTGATCATTCATTTTAGATGCAAAATTATTTTTGTCAAATTGTAGAAAAAATGTATAGTGCTAAGTCTGTAGGATAACTTGTGTAGTAATGTTTTTACTATATTCAAAATGGTGACATATTCATTGTATATGGCCAAACTAGAAGAACATAGTGAAATATTTTATAATTATATATGAGGTATCTATAAAGCCCAGAGGAGAAAGTGTTACACCTGAAGTTAGAAAGACATTTTCCTGAGTTCAAATGTAGCTTTAGACATTTATTACCTGTGATGTTAGGCAAGTCACTGTTTACCTCAGTTCATTATCTGCAAATTAATCTAGAAAAAGAAATGGCAAACCACTCTATTACCTTCAGCAAGAAAAACTCAATTGGGTCACAACAAATCTAAAACAATGGAATAATAAATTATATTTATATAATCTCTGTGATTATTAATTCCTAGGTATGAATGATTTTTAAAAGTTTCTCTACCTATACTTGATTTTATTAGTAATATAACATAATGTTGGTTTTTTAAAAAATACTCTTTTATATTCTGCTACTTAATTGAACCAATTCTCTTAGCTATTTTTGTTGCTTTTCTAGGGTTTTCACATTAAACTGTTATATTATCTACTCTACACATATAGGTATGTATAGTAGTGACTTTTCTTTTACTATGTTTAGTCCCTTAATTTCTTTTTCTTATCCTATAGTTCTTAGCTAGCATTTCTGATTATTTATATATCCAATGAGGTACCAAGATTCCAGAAATGTTAATTCATTTCTCCTTTTCCTCTGATATTTAAAAAAAATTTCTTTTTAATTACCCATAATTAGTCTCAGAGTTATAACAATAATTGTTCTTCTAGTATTCCTATTCTGTTTTGCTCTGATATGTTGTTCTATTTTCCTATTTTTGTGTTGTCTCTGTCATTCTTTTATTCATGGTGTTAACTGTTTAATTAAGCCTTTTCTAATTTCTGTTTTAAACCATTAGTTCAAATGTTTATCTTTTAAAATTCTTCTTTAGGAGTTTTAATTTTATTCCATATCTCTTTCTTTAATTGTTATGTTAGCATCTAATACATTCGAGAGCTTTTGTTGTTACTGAAGCATTAGTGATTTTTTTTTTTTAGACAGTGCTCCTGATTTTTCTTATCCTTATAATATCAGGACATCTTTCTTATTTATGAATTCTTTAGTTTCTCTGCTTCTTTTTATACAATATTTTCCTGAGGAATGAATGAGTGGTCTAGAGGAAAGAACATTGAACCTGGTGTCAGAGGAACTGTGTTCAAACCACCTTTGAAATCACCTGTGTGACCTTGGATAGGCCACTGAATCACCTGGGATCTTGAATTCTTCAACTATAATATGAAAGGGACTAGATGTCCCTTTATATCTTACTAATAATCCTATATATATTTTTCCTACATTTTAATACTTTAAAAAAAAATTGGTGTTTTTTGCTTTTTTGAGGTGAGAAATGAAACCTGTATCGAGATACAACTATTCACCTAGCCATTTTATAGAAAATCCCAGTGCAAACTGTTTTGTAAATCAAATAATTCTATTATTTACCTATTGGGGACAGGTTAACACATGATGATGATTAGGTATGGCCCCTAAGGCAAGGGAATAGCAATTTTCCTCCTGAGGAGAGACAGAGTCTGAATTTGAATCCAAGCAAGCATGAACCAAAAGGCTGGGCTGAGTCAACAGAGTTTCTTTGTGGGATGTCAGTTACCTCAGGGCTGAGATGAGAAGGGACATGTTCATAGGAGCACAATTTCAGTTTGGGAACACAATACCAGTTCATAAAGTAAGACACAGGTAATGGAAGAAAGTCAACACTTATTGTCTAACTCAATCTGGCTCCTCAAAGCTTTAATCTTCTAGCAAAATGCTAGACTAGAACAAGGTTTTTGGCAAAAGAAATAGGGGGAAAGGGAGAGATTTTTGTAGGAAGGTCAACAGAATTTTGTGACTGACTATGGGTTAGAATGTTTTAAAGAGAAAAAAGATGTTCACTTATTCATATGGATATCACTTTTATATAAATGACTCCCGTTTATTTTTCTAGGCCTTAATGTTCTTCTGAGTTCTAAACCTAAGTCTACAGATGCCTACAATATACCTCCCCCAAGACATCAAAATGGTACCAATTATTATCTTTTCCTTAATCATTCCTCTCTTACTTTCCTCTTTTTTGTTTGTGGCACTATTATTTACATAGTGAATTTTGGTGGTAATATTTGACTTTTTCCTCTTTCTCACTTCTCATAGCCAATCAAGTACAAAGTCTTATTGATTCAATCTATATGTCATTCAAAGTTGTCTTTTCCTTATATTCCCACTTCCATTGCTCTAAAAAGGCTTTCATCACATTCTTGGATTAGTATAATAGCTTCTATTCCCTTCCTTCAATCTAGCCAGCAAATCACTGCTCGAATAAGTTTCTTGCATTAATGACGTTATTTGGTCATCATCTCAAAAATATTTTTGGTGTCCTTTTACCTACCATATAAAGTTCTAACATATTTGCCAGGAAACTCTTTGCCTTATAATTGTCCAACCTTCAAAACCCAATTGAAATGTTCCTTCATGGAATATTTCCTATTCTTCTTCATCATCCTACATATGACCTCATGACACACGATATTTTGAGCCTACCAGTTATTTAGGAATGTGTTTTATCATATTCTGTAATTCTCTACCAGACAGTAATTTCCATGAATACAGTAACTAAGTTTTACCTAAACTCTACCACATGTAGCAGAATCATTTATACAGCAAGTAGTCAATAAATATTTGATTTTTTTTTTAATTCAGAGAGCAATCAAGTTTTAATAGTGGGTAACTAGAAATGTGATGGAACCATTTACAGTACCCAAGTTATCCAGATATGCTATATTTTTTCTTCAATATTATTAGGTAGAACATTTTCTTCTTTATTTAGTACAAAAAACAAACAAATAAAAAAGCATGAAAGTTTAATTGCTATCATCAGAATAATAACATTTAACAGCTACTTGGTACATAATGGGAAATTGAAATGCTGCTATTGGAATTTGTGGTTAAAGGTCTTATTTTTATACATATAAAAGTGATTAAATAAAAGAATACTGTGTCTTCTGTTAATATCCTTTAAAATTAATCAAAAAGTTATTTTATGTATATTTTTGTATTCTTTAAAAGACACTGACCTATCTTTTTTTTCCTCAGTAAAGTTCTATAAAACATATACTTTGGTATTTTTGTTCCTATGGAAGCAAGTTATTTGCAAATCTAGTTTAATGAACTAAATCCTATTGATTTCTCTCACAGATAAATAGGAAATAAGAATAGATTTGGAAGTAAGGAGTTCAGTTTTAGGAGTTCAGGTTTAGCTTGAGACCCTGGGCATATTAAAAATCACTAGTAACAATGTAAAATGCAAATTTTAAGTTTGGGAGAGAGATCAGTGCAAGAGGCATTAATTTGAGAGACATTCATACATAGATGAATCCATAAAAATGGACGAAAGCCCCAAGGGAGAAAACAGTCTGAAAAAAAATGGTCTGAAGAAAAAACAACATTTAATTTGAATTCAAAGAAGAAGGAGACAGCAAAGATAAAGGAAGATTAGAGAAATAGGAAGATTTCAAACATTTATACAGTGCTTCAAGTTTTGCAAAATGTGAAAAGCACTTCTCAAAGTGCTTTAAATTCATTCTATCTCTTTGGATCCTTACAATAACCATGAGAAGTAAAGGCTATTTTTTTAATGCTCATTTCATAACTTGGGAAATTGATGCAGACTGAAAGAAAGTAGGGGACTTGCTGAGGGTCACACGGCTATTAAAGATGTCTAAGATTCTTGTCTAGGAAGCTTACCTCTTCCTACTATAAGTAAAATGCTCTACTCACCACACTATCTTGCTGCTCAGAAAATTAATATATTAAATTACCTGGGAAATGAATGAAATAGATAATATCAAGAAAGGAAAAAAAAAATTTGCCAGTATCAAATGCTTCAGAGAGCTCAAAGAGAAGACCAAAGGGAAAAGGGCAATAAATTTGTCAATGAGGGCATCAGTGATGATCATTCAGAGAGTATTTTAAGTGGAATGGTGAGTCTGGAAAGCAGATTGCAAATGTTGAAGAGTAAACAGTGAGGAAGTAAAAGTTAGATAATGCAGTCTAATCTTATAGGAAATTTGACAGATAAAAAATAGATGAAACTATAGCTAGAAAGAATAGCTGGGTCAAATATAAGATTATGCATTTAAGATGAGAAGACCTAATTGTGGTAGAAGGAGGAGAAGGAGGATTTGGAATTGGGAAGTTTGAAGATGTAAGAGAGAGAGAAAGAGATGGAATTAGGTCTTAAAGAAGTCTAAAAGAGTAAAGGATCAAGACTTTGTCCTGCTCACTAGTTTTCTTTTGATTGATAGAAGGGAAGAACAGAAATTAATACATATAGGACTGACAAAATCAAGTGCAGAATTGTGAAATATAAAATGCCCTGTCAGGTGAAGTTTAAATTTTCATCAGGTGAGAATTTTATAAAAATCAATTCCTCTCAGCAAAATGTTGGCCACTAAATGCCAGACACTCTGCTAGGTAATGAGGATACCAACACAAGAACAACTAACCTCTTCCAGAAATTATTTATAGTCTTACATTTGCTGATACACTATGTAAACAAAGAAGTAAATATATGATAATTTTGAGAAGTGAGAGAGAACTAATAGTGGGCATCTGGGAAAGACTTCATAGTAAATGGTACTTGGGCTAAGCTCCAGAGGGAGGTTTCAAAGAAAGGACAGGGTGGACCCTGCATCTTCCAAGCATTAAGTCTAGCTGGTACAAAGGCATTTAGGAGAGACTTTTGTCAGATAGATTTAAAAGCAGCGAATCCAGTGAATCCAAAACTTCTAATAGTGCCATAATGTAGTATTTTAGGAAAGTCTTAGCAACATAGCTGGGGGAACAAACCTCTCACTTTTGGTCACACAGCCACAATGGTGCTCTGCCTCTGTATTTTAAGATGACATGACTTAAAACATCCCAGAAGTGTGATAGCATTTTAAGGAGCATGTGACTCAGCATTTATCTCAGGTTTATGTCTTAGTAGATATACATGCACAGAGTGTAGGCCAGATGTATTAGCACACTAGACTCAAACTTTATGCATGTCTATGAGATAGTCCTTAGTCTTTTCATAATACTAAATAGCTGGCTAAAATACTGCCCATAAAGGTATTTTCTATTTTCATCATCATCATCATCATATACATACCATCATAACAGCTAGCATTGTTTTTAGCTTGGGTTTAAAAAGCACTTTATATAAGTGTTTTGATCCTCACAAATGATTCTATTAGATAAATGTTATTATTATTCCCATTTTATAAATGAAAAAAAGAAAAAAAAAGTGTCTTGTCCAGGGATACAAAGCTAGCAAGTACTGGTCAGAATTTGAATTCGTGTCTTCCTGATTTTATGTCCCATGCTCTATCCACTATGTCACTAAGCCAAAGGATGAAGAAAAAGAAGACTGTGGCTGAATCTACAAATATTCAAGCTCCTTTATAACTCTCTATATCAGCATTCTAAGAAACATTTTAATTGAACTGACATTTCTGTCAAGCAATCTATCAGCTAAACTGAACAGTAAATCAGAAGGGTTTGTGAATCACTGGTTTATACATTTGTCTTATTGAATTAACTCGTTTTGACTTCCTATAGCTACCACAAAGAGCTCAGGGAAATACAGTCTTTCAGTTATATAGGTAGGCTATAATAAACATCTTAGGACATAGATTTAGGAGGCTTAGAAATATAGGAAAGAAATAAAAAAATATTTCCTATGAAAAAAAGTTGTTTGTTACACAAGAAAGATGAAAAATTTGAGAGACATTTAGGAGAAGATATATAGTCAAAAAAGAATCAAGTTATGTTGAAAGAGATATTTATTAAGTCCCTAGTATAAAAACAATGATGATAAAAATAGTCAACAACAATCTCTATCTTCAAGGAGTTTATGATATAATGAAGGAGGCAACATGCAAATAACTACATAAAAATTAAATATATACTTAAAGAAAGAAAATGCAGCCAATATGAGTCAGAAGTAGCACTAGAACATGTCTTCTTGATACTAATGCTAACTTTTTTTCATAGAAAATCAATTTAAAATAAACTAATTATAATAACAAATAGGGGAAAATCTTGGAAAACAGATGTTTCAAATTTATCTATAGGCTCAGAAAAGATGTTTATCACTCTTGATTTAATATTTCCTTGTATTTTTAGGTAAAAATGTGGTTTTCCCCTTAAAGAAAGGTGTTTTTTTAGTTCCTTTCTCTCAAAGATTATCTCCATTTATCCTATTTTTATCTTGTTTGTTCATAGTTGTTTGCCTGTTGCCTCACCCATAACAAGTTCAGGGGCATAGATAATTTTTATCTTTCGTAGTATTCCAACTATTAAGTTCAGTGCCTGGAAGGAGCCATTTCCTTATTAAGCACATAGAGAATGTTTAGTAAATGCCTCCAGTCCATATCTAAGGATTTCTTTTTAAAGTCTGTGTCATGAAAGTAAATTATTCTATTGTGCTTCTTTCTGTAACTTTGTTGGATTGCTATGTAATAGGGTTTGAGTAGTCCCTCCCAGCTCTACTTCTCCTATTATTCCCAGAGTGCCAGTTACTTTTATTGACTCCTTTATCCTCATTCCCTCCCTCTCTCTCTTCCTTCCTTCCTTCCTTCCTTCCTTCCTTCCTTCCTTCCTTCCTTCCTTCCTTCCTTCCTTCCTTCCTTCCTTCCTTCCTTCCTTCCTTCCTTCTCCTTCCTTCCTTCCTACCTTCCTTCCTTCCTTCCTTCCTTCCTTCCTTCCTTCCTTCCTTCCTTTCTTCCTTCCTTCTCCTTCCTTCCTTCCTACCTTCCTTCCTTCCTTCCTTCCTTCCTTCCTTCCTTCCTTCCTTCCTTCCTTCCTTCCTTCCTTCCTTCCTTCCTTCCTTCTTTCCTCCCTCCCTTCTTCCCTCCCTCCCTGGACAAATTAGAATAACATCAACACTCTCAACACTCATGCCTGTTCAACCTATCTAGTCTCCATCAATATCACCTCCCCACTCTCTAAAAAAGGAAGATTGTACATAAATCATCCAGTCTTGGAGATGAGAATAGGAACTTTTAGATCAAAGAGGAAAAGATATTCTTTCAAGCATATAGAAGACATAAGAAGAGTTTGCATTAAGGGCAAAGGAGTTTCTTCCTGGCATGTGCATTTAAAAAAAATCTCCAAGCTTTCTGACCAAGTCTAAAATTTCATAATTCTGAGTCAGACACATCTCAACCACATTGCCAAGTGTAAATCAAAGCATATGCTTAGAAAAAGAACTAAATAATTCATAATTCATCATTATTCAGTAGAATCCCTTTGCTTAATACCTAACAAGTGTTTATCCAGCTTCTGGTTGAAGACTCCCAAGGCCTTTGGAGAGTTCTAGTTAACATAGATTTTTCTTACATAATACAAGTTTTCTTTACATATATCTTAAATGTATTCTTCGTAGTTTCCACTCTCTGCTTTCTCCTTCTGCCTCTAGGAAAAAGCAGAACTTTTCAAATCTCTCTCTCCTCTGGGCCCTTCAAATATTGAAAGTCATTCTGTCTCTTCTATTCTAAGTCAAACCTCCAGCTCCTTCAATCCATCCTCATATCTTAGAACTGGGGAAGACCTTAGCTTAAAGAGGTCAAGATCTCTTACTGCATCGTGAACCATTACCAGTCTTTTTGACTTAGGTTTTTCCACTGGACTCTAATGACACTGGAGGAGAGAATAAGGCTAACGACTTTGCACAGCTCTTCCTCTCTTAAATCTAATTTACATGTGAGTCAAGACATCTTTCTCCTGATATCATTGGTTCTTTTTGAGATCTAAGAATGAAAAAACAAAATGGGATTAATCTGAAACCCTTCATCATACTGACTGCTTTCCTCTTCAGTTTATTAATTTCTTTCTTAGACTGTAGTGTCTAGAATGTAATGCAGTATTCCAAGGATAGTCCAACTAGCACATACACAGAAGTATTATTACCTCCTGGTCATGGACACCATACTTCTTTTAATGTAGCCTTAGGTTGTACTGGTTTTCCTGTCTCTCAGATCACATAATTGATATGTTACTCTCTATTGGCATCAGAAGTTGCTTCTGAATACCTCAAACTTTGAATATTAATAAGAATTATTCTATAAGGTTTTTCCCTCGAAATATGTATTTGAGACTTCTGTAACATGAAAGTCAGTACACCAAGGGCTTAATTATATAATGAAACCTATTCTCAAAGCCCTCACATTAGATCACTGATGCTTAGTGGAAAAGGTATTACCTAGCAACAGTTACCATCAAACAGTGGGAAAAATAATAGAGATTATATGCTACATCACTCCACTGAGTCAAAATTGATAGCAAATTGTATTTGCCCTTTCATTTCATGTGGAAAATCTATTGTTTACAGGTAAAAAAGTGTAACAGCTACAATTCTGAGTGGATGGACTTTTTGACCTTTGTATAAAAATAATCTTCAGAAGAAAGAGTCAAAAAGTAGAGACTAGTACTTGTTACTTACTAAACCCAAAAGATATCAATGAGGCTGAAAGCTAGATACTATTTATCTGGTAGCTTTTCTCCTTCTCCTACAGTTTGCTATGACATGTTGCTTCCTTCACTATCTAAAATGGTCTCCCTCCAGTTCATTGGTCATTTCTCCATAAAACTTTTTCCCGTGCCCATAACTGAAAGCAATTTCTCCCTCTCCAAATATTATTATATATAATATCTGAATAGATCTTTGCTTTATCCAAACCAGATTCTATTTTGTAACATATTCCCAGACTCTTAACTAGGGTAAAGAAGTCAGGACTTTGCCTTCAGGGGTAAGAATTTAGAGGATATAAAATTCAACACATGTACTCCTATAATCTAGATTTAGAATCTAATTAGCTTAAAATAGGATACTACTAAATATATCCATCTGTGATATGAGTAATAACAAACTATCACTCCCATATAATTTAATTTATATTTGTTATATTATTACATGTTGTTTATGATATATAATAATGTTTTAAATTATTTTTTGGTCAGGCAATTGAGGTTAAGTAACTTGCCCAGGGTCACACAGTTAAGAAATGGTGTCTAACTTCAGAGCTGGGGCTTATAATATTTTATAATACTTTAAACATAATTTTCATATAATGAACTGCAAAGATAATTTGAAGGTGCATTTAATGTTGTTTGTCCCAGGCTCTGCTTAATCACCTTGTAGCTTTTAAGCTCTTTGAGGACAGGGTCTGTGTTGTTTTTCATTTTTGTCTTTCCAGGATCTGGCACAGTGCCTTTCACATAAGTAGGTGCTCAACAACTTTCAGCTGAATTTGCTGAGTGGTTTTGCATCAAAAAGGGCTCATGATGAGATACACAACTAAATGAAAAGGATGCACTTTGATTCTGTGCATCTGTGTTCTGGGTGTTGAGATGTAGCTGTTCAGTTTTGCCACAAAAATAAATCTTGTCTTGAGGCAGAGACAACATGACCATGGCTAGAAAAACAGAAATCTATTGTATCTTGTCAGTGGCAGAAATGTGCTGGGTACAGCACCTCTGAAACTGGTGATGGCCAGAATACAGGCAGACTGATAAAACATCTAGACTTTTTGTTATTTTCTAATTCTTCAGTGATTTGTGATAGCAGCATTAAAAAAACATCATCCTGTGTGTTGAGAGAATGTGATCAAGAAGCCATTTTGAGAAGACAAATATATAACCCAATGATATTATTTTAAGAAAATCCTTTTTTTTTTGGGTGAAAGCTGTAGCCCTCCAGAGGAAAAGACAGGTGATTATTTGAATGTAGATAGGAGGAACAACATGGTGCAAGGAGTAGAGTACTAGCATAGGAGTCAAAAAGACCCAGATTGAAATCTCACTTTGATACACATTAGCTTCTGAACAAATCACTGAACTTCTCAGTGACCCAAGAAAATCTCTAAGATTATAAATCGGAGATATGTTGTGATCTCCATCAATGAAGGAAGTTTCTACCCCCAGAAATTCCCAACATAGTTGAAATCACATCTAGACCAAAATAAAACATAGATATGTGTATGTATCTTTCAATATGTATGTTACAACATAATCTAGAAATAAATACACATACATATATACACATATATGACCATTTTTATAATGACATATAGAAATAGTCTAATGGATACTATTAATGATTAAGGTTATGCTATAGGTAATTTCAGCAAAAGCAATGAGATAAATGAATGTTTTCCATTAAATATATACCTTTATTCAGAGATAAGAATCACAACTAATTATGTTTTTGAAGGGCAAAATTATCATACTTAAAAATGAATCACTAAAAAGTTTAGAACATTTAAATAAATATAAATAGTAAGATATTAGTCAAGATTCCCTAAATGATAGAGGCAGCATTTTTTATGGGCTACATTTCTTTTTGGACTTAATTTTTTCCTTCATTAACAAAAATAAGGTACAGCAATCTTTCAGCTGGAGATTGGAGTTTTGCAGAGACTATATACAGCTTTTCAAAAAGTGCTATTAAGTTTTCAAAAATGGAATTAGCATTTTTTCCTTGCAGGAGTAGTGGAATTTTATATATATATTCCAAATGGGTTTTTCTATTGCAGTTTTACATATGTGTGTATGTATGTATATATACATAAATATATACTTATCTGTGTATATATAGATGTAGAAGTATATATACATATAGTTGAAATATTCTAATTGTATGTGAATATATATACGTATACAATTATATTAACTCTTTCTGTCCTCAAGAATCAGAACATACATAAACACCTACATATACATTTATACACACATACATACACATGTCTACAGGTATGTATGCACACATATTTTTATGTCTAAATGTATCTATAAATTTTGGTCATCTTCACACTTAGGGATTTTCTTTTTTTCTTTTATTCCACAAGTTAATCTGATGTTCTTAAACTGATGACATTCTAACCTTTCAAAGCATGTGTTTATCATGAGTTTCCTCCGCCCCAAATAGTTTTGACCCAGGGTTACAGTGCAGGCTCAGACTATTTTGAAGGGGGGTAAAATGGGTGATAAGCAAACACTTCATAATGAAGTCTCACTTTGTGTACGACTTGTCCAAATCCTCAAGAAGATTTTTCAGCATATCCTGAAAGTGAAAAAGAAGTTCAGACTGAAAGCGTCCAGTCAATCAAGGCCCTGCTGTCATTTCACAAATAGCTGAGCTGACTGCACCTTGAATCATCAGTTTGTGGAGCCTTTCCTTGGCTGGCATTATTAGAATAGCTAGAATTCCATGCAGGGGGATACATCATCAAAGCTCAGATTTTAAGTCTTAATTGAAAAAGCTCACCTTATGTACACTATGCCTGCCCTTTTCATCCTGTATTGCCTGAGCAAAGGGAAAGAAAGAGAAGAAAGAGGCAGAGAAGGAATATACTCTTTGACAAAAGTATTCTTAGAGCATTAAAGGAATGCAGCATCACTCTACTCAGAGACATTGGAGAAAAGAAACCTTAACATTTTAGCCATTCTCATTGCTTGTGACCAAACAGTAAGCTGAGGATAGTAAATATTAATAACAATTTGAAGTCAGTTTAAAAATCCAGAACAAAAGCATTCCTGGATTATACTGGTATCTACACTATTGTTGTTCATCTAGTGGATATGGGTAATATTAGCAAATTTATCTCTGGCTATTGTAAGAATTTCATATATGGATGAAATAGAAAGGAAGATGTAGCATAGTCAAAATTATTAAATAACTCATTTTTTCTGCCTCTCTCATATACCCAGAACACAGATTTTTGACTATATTGTTAGCTTTTTTCCCTTTCATCTTGTTTTATTAACTTAGTATCCCCCACCCTAATTTTAACCCTTACATCCCTGTGCTTTTTCCAGGTTAACAATCAGATGAAAACACATAGCTCCCATATCCCAGCCCCCTTCTTAAAAATATCCATGGAGAAATCTAATTATGTTTTTCTAAGTAGAAAGTGTACTTCTATTTAGCAGAAGCTGGGACCCTTTGTTGACCTAACATTGAGTGTTTCAAGTAAACTGCCAGCAGTCCCATCAAATTGTTGTGGGTAATTTAGAGTACGAAATGTGTTAAATTATTCAAAGGGCTGAATAAGCATAAACAGGCAGTACAACAGGAGAGATATGCATACCCAGCGATGCTAGCATGACATTTAATACATCATATTAGCACGCCCGTTAGTACAAATAGCCCAGCACTCAGCACACTGTCCTGGATGTACACAAACAGTGCAGGATAAAGCTGAGCTCTCAAGAACTGAATCACATTAACTCTTTCTGCCCTCAAGAATCAGAACTAATTTGTTCATATCTTAGTTTGATTATACTTCCAGATCTTGATAACCTGGCCACAAATTTGAATGCTTCAGAAATAAGGTAATAACAGCTTACATTTATATGGTACTACCATTTTTACAAATCACTTTATAGCCATTCTCTCTGATTCTCATAATAATCCACTGAGGTAGGTACTCTAAATTTTGTAAATGAAGAAAGTGAGACTCAGAGTACTTAAGTGATTTGCCTAAGGTCACTCGGTAAATATCTGAGACAGGACTGAAATCTATGTTATCATTATGTCAAGTTGCCCATTCTTTCCAAGATATCATATCCCCATTCTAACACATGATGTTCTTCTTACTATCAAAAATAAAAATGCTCCATAAGAGAAAAAATACCATAAAGTCTGAGAATTCAAACCTATTTGGGACTTAAAAGTTTCTCTATTTCCCTGTAATTCAAAAAAATTCAAACACAGAGATGGGTTCAGATGTCGAGTGGGAAGCAAATTGGTAGCACAAATGGAAGAATGGAGGTAAGAACATCCCTACTTTTTCCAAAAGTACATGATATCTATCACACAATGTTACATGCAGGTACAAATAGATTCTGATAGAAGGCAAAGCCTGCCTTTTACTTGGAAACAGTCCATTATTTCTTGTCCCTTGAAACAAAGGGCGCTTCAGGTTACAGAGTACTTTTGAAATCCAATGGGATGAAGCTTAGAGGATAAATGAGATGTTTTACTGGGCAGGGATTTGGGAAATTCTCCTTCCCCCACTTTAGTCTGAAAGCTTTTCCAATTTCAGAACAATCTCAGATTCCACCAAGTCAGAGCTAGCAGACAATTCTCTGCTGCTTGACTGGTCAATTAAAATAAAAAAAAAAAAATAAAAACTTTTAAAATCCATACAGTGAGTTCATAACACAGAAATGGAAAAGTTTCCCAGGGGAAATGGTGGAAACCCCTATTACTGGACTTATTAAAAAGAGTATCAGACAAAGCACTTGTAATATCCTGTAGGGAACAGTCCAGCTCTGAAAAAGGAGGTAGAAAGAGGTTTTTCCATTTAGAGTGATAGTGATTAGAAAGTGAATACAAGAGACCTTTTCTTCCTGGAGGTGGTAGGGTTGTAAACTATTTTGTCATTATCTTTAAAATTGTCCCTTGTATTAAATTATATACATATAATATAGTGATATAATATTATTCTATATTATTGCATTTATTGAATATATGATGAATATATATACACACATATATATAACATACATACATCTACATACACACATATGTGTGTCTATTTGTGTATTAATCCTTTCTTTTAACTTGTCAAGTTGAGGCCAGAAAAAAAAAGGGGGGGAAAGGGTTGGGGAGAACTTGCCTCCTTTATAATTAAAAGGATTTGCCTTTTCCTATGGATTATAGGTCTCTGGATAAAGATTTGCTTCTTTATCTCTAGGTTTCCATGATTCTTTATTATTGGTTTAGACTTTTAAATCACTAGAGGGGCTAGCCAAGAAGTAACCATGCCTTGAGCAAATATCCCTCTACCCATCTCACTCTTGGTAAAAGCAGGGTCTGTTTTACATTTGATTAAGTCAAGTCTCCCTCAGAAATGAGGGAACAACACTTTATACTTTTCCTACACCCCACTCACCATTGTCAACATATCTAGCACACACCAGGTGTCTGTTTAATGAGTTTCACAATTATTAATTGAGTATCTATCATGTGCAGAGTATTGTGCTAGGGGCTGTGGGAGAAACAATAATTAAACCATAGTCCATGATTTTAAAGGACTTATAACTCATCAGGAGAATACACAAATAACTAAATTACAAAGGAACATCCTAGTGCCACAAACAAGAAACTATTGTTATGAGGAGGAATAGATCACATGATATAATGGAAAAGGCATAAATGGGAAAGGTACCCAAGTCAGAGGACATTGTTTCAAATCATGCCCCCAATAATTACAATTTCTGTGGTCATGGACAGTCCTCAATTTCTTCTTCTATAAGATGGGTGATTGGATTAGGCTGAGCCATTTTAACTGTAGATTTATGATACTCTGATTTCTGGCTGAGATGATTGAAGAACATTTCTTATAGGAATTGTTATTTGACAGAAACTTTAAAGAACTGACCTAATTTCATCAAAAGAATGAAAGAAGATAGTCTAGTAGACATTCTAGACAGATATAATGGAATAAACAAAGGTGTAAAATCAATTAACATTTATTTAATCCCTACTGTGAGCAAAATCTATACTATAAATAGAAGCAAAAGAAGAAGCTTACATTGAATAAGGTAGATTGACATGCAAACAAATATCTACCAAAAAAAAATCTATGTATAGAATAAATAGGAAATAATTCACAGAGGGGAAACACTAGAATTAAAAGGGTTTAGAAAGTCTTCCTGGAAAAGGTGGAATTTTACTTGAGATTTAAACAAAGCCAGGGAGGCCAACAGGCAGAGTTAAAAAGAAAGAGTATTCTGGGTATGGATGTAGTAACCCAGGCAAGGGTATATGTATTTTAATGCATAAATATAGGTACTTATGTATATAATTATATAATAAATATCCATATCCATACATGTGTACACACACATCACTGTTCAGTCTTTCTCATACCTGACTCGTTATGACCCCTTGAATCAGTATACTAATTTGATGACTGGGTTTTCTTGGTAAAGATTCTAGACTGGTTTGCCATTTCCTTTTCCATTGTATATACATAGACACATAATATGTACATATATACATAAGTATGTGTTTGTATCATCACCAGACTGATCTTACAACATTGATTGAATTGTGCGAGTCACCTACTCAGAACATTTTAACTATTCATTGTTAGTTGCAGGAGTATTAATAGCATGTATAAATAGTATTTTAAGATAGGCAAAACACTACAAATAGTGTCTCATTTTATTCTCACAATAACTCTGAGAGGTACATCTACACACACACACACACACACACACACACACACACACACACACACACACAGAAAGAGAATTGAACTGCAGTCAATGAGAGACACTCTGGCGCAGTGGAGAGAGCACCAGACCTAGAATCAGGAAGAACTGAATTCCAATCTGGCTTCAGACACTTACTAGCTATGTGACCCTGGGCAACTCACTTAACCTTGTTTGCCTCAATTTTCTAATCTGTAAAATGAGCTAGAGAAGAGAATGGCAAACTATTTCATTATCTTTTGCAAGAAAACCTCAAAACAGGAGTCATGAAGAGTTGGAGCCTGACTGGAACAACTGAGCAATAACAAACAAAATAAACTAGAGAGAATTTCATAAGAATAAAAACAAAAAAAAGAATTAAAACACTGATGTAGGATACACTACAATAGATTATTCTTTAGGCAACGGATTGTGTGGGGGAGTAAAGGAACAGAAGGCAACAAAGAATTAATTCTCTTTTGAGTTAGGCTTTCTGAAAAAAAGAATGGTGGTAACAGTAACAAACTGGAACTAGGAAGGTTTGAGGGGAAATTTAACAAGATTGCTATGTTCAAAAGGAAAAGGAAGTTGAAAAGTAGAAGCAGAGTTTGGGAATAAGGTCAATTTAAGAGGTATAAAACCTGAAAATCATCTATAGCTCAAATGGTGAGTAAATGAATGAAGAATATTAAAATTAAGAGGAAAAAAGACTTAAAAGACACAACAATGAAGGGATTCTTAAGTTTAGGGGACTACAGTAAAAATAAAAGAAAGATCAGTCAGAAATGTATAAGGAAAACTGTAAAGTTTCCATTTAGCAGGAGTCTTCTCTTCCCCCAAACAATATTGACCAAATACTTCTTTAATTATATTCACTCATGACTTGGGGAGGTAGTAAAATCAGACCTATGTACCATCTATGTCATTTGTCTACAAAGAGTGTTTTGATAAAAATCTTTAGAGCTTTCTAATTCACAGTATCTAGAAATTCAGTTCTGTCTACATGTACATTTACAGTAAGAAAATTTTGTTGATGTCCTTTTTAAAATTAATTATCATTTCCTGAAATAATATCTCCCTTTATTCCCTATCACTTAGAATTGAACCTTCCCTTAAGATGAAGAAAAAGTTAAGCAAAACTCCATATTCAACAATGTCTTCTTTCAATGTATATCAACTTCTACCCTGGCAGTTCCCTTTCTTTTTCCAAAGAGAAATAATTATTGCTTCTCTTCTTTGGAAAATAAAAGTTTCCTATAATATGGGCACTTTAGTATATATTTATATGCAAGATTTTTAACACTAGTATTGAAAAAACCTTAAAATAAGAATTAGTCATCCTCAAAAAGATTAAACTCAAAATAATTTTAGTTCTTCAAAAAAACATTTTAATGTAATTTGAAGCAATAGAATTGGGAATCATTACACACTTAATACACATGCATGCATACAAAACCATCCCTTCTAATTCCCACCATGTACTCCTATATCTGATGTGTAAAGTAATTAAATACATAGTCAAAAAGGTTTGTGGGTTTCTTTAACCCATTTTCAATTGTGTTAGTAATTTACATACACATAAAATTCCCAAAACATCTAAAATGGGGGGCACATAGACATACTCTTAGCCTATTGGTTATAACTAGAACTTTCTAAGTGAGACGTTGAATTTTGATAGGAAATTATTCAACCTTTGTGCCTCAGATTTTCCACCCAGAAAAAGGGTAAAAATCCAACTTACCTTTTGGCAACAGTTGCAGCCCTTCACAAATAAAAGACTTTGTTTTTAAAGTAAGAACTGCAAGAAAGTCATACCATTTTCCTGGCAGAGCTGTATCCTCCTAGGTCACATCTCTACACAAAACCTGGTTTGCCAACTCTGAACAATTTAACTGGTTTGTGTGTGTAGACGAATTCTCAGCACAGCACCTCAACTACTCCCATACTACAAATTAGGCATCTGTGACAGTGTATTAAATGGTACCTTCAGGTCCTGAAAGAATTAATGTAGTTCCCAAACTTATAACCAAGGAGCAGATTAGGGACCAGAAGAATCTGAGTCATTAAGAGATGCAGAAATACTTTAGGTATATTTATAGAGAAAAAGACAATTCCAAGTAGGTTGCAATCATTTGTATACAGGTTAAATGTGGTGTCACACTTACATGATATTTTCTTTTTTAAGTTTCTCTGTACTTTTGTCTTTTTAATTTTTAACAATGAAAGAAATTAGAGCTTGTTTGAATATTTCCAGATATAAAAGTTTAGTGTTCTAAAGTCATTTTGATCATTTATTTTGTGGTGCATTTTTCTTTGACTCTCTTTGATGTCTCAGGTTGATTCTTCAAACAGAAATTCAAATTAAATTTAAATGAGGCAATCTGATTTCTGTGACCTGAGAGAGTATTCACAAATATGAAAGAGATGGCCCAGAAGCACAGTTTGTCTGGAAAAGAAGAGGCAGACAACATTCAACCATCGATGCTGATGAGATGAAGGATTATAGAAGCTCTCAACATGCACTGTTTAGTTGGATAACGTATGTTTGCCAACCCATCCTCTCCTATATTTTCTCCCTATATTGCCCCACAGGCAAGGCAATTTCAAATTGCAGTGCTTATTCTTAGCAAATTAAGAGATCATCATAAAAGTACTCCCCTGTTCAGGCTGGACATGGACTTAGGAAGAACTGAGTTCAAATTCTACCTTAGATCATTACATACTATGTCATACTGGAGAAGTTACTTTCTAAGTTTTGGTTTCTTCATATCCGAACCACCAATTCAGTTCCAGATCTATGAAGCTGGAATCTGGAGGTCTTTTCCTATCATCAGACTTTAAGACTGTATTTTCCTACCTCTTTAACTCTTTCAAACATTCAGAAATGGCTAAATCTGTTGCTATTCACTTGGGAAAAGCTTGATGAGAATAGGATGGTTAGAGATGGTCCCTTCCTAGTGAGAAATTGGATAAGAACATGAAGAGAATGCTCAAAAGGATAGGAAGGGAATATTTTTTCTTGAAAACTCTCATTTATATAAAAATGAAAAATAGAAAAGTTGTTCATAATGTCTATCTCCTATGAGAGACCTTTCCACATATTCCCAGTTGTTAATGCTTCTCTCTGAAATTATTGTGTTTTTATTTCTTTTATATATTTTGTATATTGAAGAAAGTTGATAAGGTTTAGAAGTAAAGCATTGGACTAGGATTAGGAGATCTAAATTCAAGTGATGTGTCTTACAAATACCAATTGTATGGATCTGGAAAACGATTTAACATCTTAATGCCTCCTCAAGACTCTAAATTACCAAGAAGTCATCAATCTGTGCTGGTGGTGTTGATGGATGGTGGGTAAGGTGTGGTCCTTCATTGGGATATGCTGGTAAAATCACAAGATTAGAGAATAATATATATGTATGTATGTATTTATATTTATATTTACCTATCTGTGTATACATAGTTTGTATCCAGTAGAATGTCTGTTCCTTGATGGCAAGATTGCCCTTTTTGTCTCTGTATCTCCAGTGCCTAGTAGAGTGCTTGGCACTTGTAGGTATTTAATAAATGCTTATTAAACAGAATTGAATTTTACAATCCCTAGAGACATTCAGTGTTTTCTAAGTACTAAAGACCTAAGCACTTGAAGTAAAAATTATTTGTTTTTTAAAAATGACATTGACATAATAATCCTTTGGGGGATTTGTTTTCCAGGTTGCACAAGCTTCATAATGGCAAATATTTAAAATCTGAAAGTTAGAAATGAATGCAAATTACATAATTTCTCTAAACATAAGTAAATCAGGTCAGTTTAATACAATCTACAAATGACAAATTTGCAAAATGCCTTTATAATCTACAAAACTAATTTCAGTCAACCACTAGTACAAGCTTAATGAAGTTTGAGAATAAAAAGGAAGTTAAAGCGGTCTCGTCTTCCCAAAGGGAGCACATACGGAATTGCAAGCAATAATCTCTATTTTGTTCTAAGTGATAAATTTGTGAATCCTCACAATAGGCAAAAGAATTCTAGAGAAAGATAGAATTAGAATGAGAAGGAAAATGTACTGATTTACCATCTTCATGCCTGTACCCTTGATGAAAATAAGAAAAGGAACCAGACAGTCTTTTACAAATGGAAATTTAAATCAGAACACATCTTTTCAAACAAACAATTGACGAATACAGATACTGCAAGTTCTCCTTTGATTATTGGTTCGTGGTTGTTTTTTTGTTTTTTGGGTTTTTTTAGCTATAAAAAAGCATTTGATTTAGAGAACAAAATCTAAGTTTAAAGGCTCCTCCTAGAAGATGTGTGTGTGTGTGTGTGTGTGTGTGTGTGTGTGTGTGTGTGTTAAAATCACCTGAGATTCCTTATAAAAGCGGGGATAGAAGTAATCTTTCCCAGCCTTTGGTCATTTAGGATGAGCTAGTTTTTTTTCTAATGCTCTGCTTCATGAAAGCTAAGCTAAACTTTTCTTCAAATATTTTGAAAACCATCTTTGGCATGAAATTATCTCAAAAAACTAAGGCTCAGAACATTAATGAAACTTCTTGGTGAGCTAAGCACAAAAGGCAAGGCCCAAGCATCCTCCATCTTTATCTTTCAGTTTTCTAATTAGCAGAGAAGTATGACCAATGTCATCATAGGAAAGCACCACTTAACCAAATCAAAGCTGTGTCATCACTCAATAACTTTCCCTGTTCTAATTACCTTTTTCTGCTATTGCTAAGTAAGTCTCCCACATCTGACCACAATCTATTTTTTTCCACCTTTATCTTTCTTTCTTTACCAAATTCTTTGTCCATACTGTGACCTCCAATTCCTCAATTTATCAGTCCTTTCCAGGACTCTGCACAAGCCACTGTTTATTCTTTCCCCCTTCTTTACCCAGTGGTGAACAAATGAAACTCTTTGCTGGCCTTCCTCAAGTCCCCAATATTGTCACATCGCCAATCTTTCCCTGTCAAGTCTCAGCCTTGGATCACCCTCACCATCCACTGCCTTCACTCATACACCACAAAGGAGAAAGTCATATAACTATTCTGACTAGCTCCACTATAAATTTGTTACACCTCAACCTCCTCTGGGCCCCCACTGCTGCTAAACAATCCTGCTAAACCTCCCTTGTGAACTCACTATTCCACTTTCCACAGTGACTCTTCCAAATCTTTTTATTCTTTCTCAAACCTCCCATGATTCCCCCTTACATTAGCATTTCCATCTGCTTTATATTTTATAGAAAAATTAGGCCATTTACTGTGAGCTTCCTCATCCTCATTTTATATCATTTGCCACCACATTCTCCTTAACTCTTATCTCACATGTAGTGGTTTTATTCCTTACCAAGGCTAACTCTTCTAGTTGTACAAGTGATCCCATTCACTCCCTTCCTCTCCAAGAGATTTTCCCTTCTTATCTCTATTTTATCACTTATTACCATCTTTTCTTGTCTCCTGGCCTCTTACCTACATTTTAAAAACATGCCCATGTCTCTCTCAAAACACCCTCACTTGAGGCTTCCATATTTACTAATTATCTTCCTATCTCTTTGCCTTTTATGACTAAACTTGAAAAAGCTTCCACTTTCTCTCCATTCACTCTTTTCTTAACCCCTTACAATCTGATATCTTACAACATCACACCAAAATTGCTCTCTCTAAAGTTATAAATGATCTCTTAACTACAAATTTAATGGCCTTTCCCCCATCCTCATTCTTCTTGACCTGCACTTGCTCACCCTCTTATCCATGACACTCTCTTCTCTCTAAGTTTTGAAACACCACTCTCTCTCGGTTCTCCTTTTGCCTATTAAACTACTTCTTCTCATTATCTTTTGCTGAATATTCATCCAGTTCAGAGCCTCTAACCATAAGTGTCCCACAGGTAACTTCCTGGGGCCTCTTCTCTTACCCCTCCATTCAAGTTCACTAGGTGATCTCATCAGCTCTTATTTAATTACTATCTTTATGCTGATAATTCTCAAACCTAATTATCCTATCCTAGTCTCTCGATTGACTTCCAATCCTGCATCTCCAACTCCCTTTCAGACATCTTGAACTGGATGTCCAATAAGCATCTTAAACTCAACAAATCCAAAATGGAACTCATTTTCCTCCTAAATCCTTCCCTCAGTCCACCCCTACCCCAACTTTTTATTTCTGTAGAGGACATTGCCATACTCCTAATTTCCCAAGCTTCCAACTTATGCATATTCCTAAACTCCTCACTAGTTCTCATTCCATATATGCAACCTGTTGCCAAAGTCTATCATTGCAAAGCTTCTCATATTCCCAAGTCCTGGCTCTATATTAACAACCCCAAAGCTGGTAGAGTGATATCATACTCAGATAGAAATAGGAGAACAAAACCATACATAATACCTGTAGGCTGAATATTGACCTAGTTCTTAAAATAAAATATTACCTATGTTTTATTGCATTTTTATTTATTCTGCAAAATATTTCACAATTTTAATTTAATCTGGTTCATGCTGCATTAAGAAATGTTATAAACCACATTAAATTGTTTATGCCTTACACTTCACCTCTAAAAAGAAAACTTTTAGCATCTTTCAGAGTTTGGGGTAGTAGAAGTAATATCCTCTCTCTTTTAAAAATAATAATAACTTTTTATTTTTCAAAATACATGCAAAGAATTAATTGGAAAAAAGCAATGATAGATCATGCTTGTATCTTTTCCAAGAAAACTCTAAATGGGATCAATAAAAGTCAGAATGACTGAAAAATGACTGAACAACAACACAAATCTTATTAAAGGATTCAAAGAGGTGATCCACTGGAAAAATGTTATAAATGCTAATAAACACTCAGAATTGAATAGAACAAGAATGTATACTATTTCACATATGTATTTGGATATTTGCACAGCTTTTTCAAATTCAGTTTCAAAACTCTCTAAAATGAAATACCATCCTTTTAACACTAATTTTCTTCCCATGATGCTTTTTAATTGCAAATCATGAAAGATGCTACAGTCTCAAAGAAATCAAAATTGGGGGCCAGCTAAAGGGACATGAAGTGATCCATGATGGGTAGATTATAAGTTAGCATGGACAACTAATTCCACATACTAAACAACATGGACTATATGGTAGAGAAGCTGCATGACTATAAAGTAGACAGGCTAATCATATAATTCAAAATAGGAATAATAAGATACAATATATGTTGCACTGATAACTGCCATCCCGGGAGAGCAAAAGGGAAATTCTTGGAGAGATATGTGAACCTTTTGCACAATATATTTGAAGTTATGGAAAAGAGTTGCAGAGTTCCATCATAGGGCATAGATTACTTGCCCCACATGCTTCAGAAAGAGGGGTTAAGAAGGAAGAAAGTAGGACCAATATTTAGACAAAATAGTCAATCAGCAAATAGACATTTATTCTCAATTCAATTTAAAGAAATTCAGTTCAATTTAACAAAAGAATTCCTAAGAATTAGACTACCTGAAAATGGAATAAGATGATTAACAAGAAAATAAAAATTCCCTGTTATTGAAAGTATTTATCCAAAATTTTATTAAGGATGTTAGAGAGGGAATTTATCATTTTTTACTTAAGACAGTCTATGATAAATCTTCCAAGCTGCCTTTAGAGTCCAACCAATGTTAACAATTATTATCTCATTTAGGGGCAAGACTATACCTAAAGCGATAGTACTGTAGATTTTTAACTTGAATTTATTCAACATAATCAAAATTAATCAATTAATTTGAAAATTATGGTTCAGAGACCTTGCAATTATGTCAACTTGAACTTCTTCATGAGAAAATAACTTTTTATTCAGTCCTCAGCTTCCCTCCTAGCCTCTGCTCAGTGCTTCCTACTCTCTCAACCTATCTTACAAAGACAAACTAATTTTTGTTATTATCAGCACAAATATATTGATTTTACTTTCTCTTTTCCAAACATAGTTAATTAACAAATCAAAAAATTAGCAATTACATATCTTTAATACTTGTTGCTTTTTAGGTTTGAGTGTTAAGATTAGCCCTTACATTGAATTGTTGATTACTCCCTTTTTGGCAACACAACACAAAAAGAATGGTGGTTTCCTGTTCTTGGTGGACTATCTAGATTTTCTCCAGAAGCATATAACAGAGTTATCGATCAACCAATCAGTAAACATTTATCAAGTATATTGTCTTAAATATGCTTAAGATATATTTATGGATATGTACTTACTGTCTACCAAGTACTATACAAGGTTCTGGGGATAAAAAGATAAAAATGAAAAAAAAAAACATGTATTCATACATGCATATGTGCAAAATGTATTCAAAGTAAATACAAGGCAATTTTGGAAATGACCTGGAAATGAGGAAAACCTAATATCTGAACTGTAATTAGACATGAGTTCTGAAGGAAAGGAGGAATTTTAAAAGGTAGACATGAGGAAGAAGTTTGTATGGGAAGACAGTATGTGCATATGAGACAAGAGATAGAATGTTACAACTGAAGAAGAGCAGGCAATTTAGCTGGGTGTCGAGAACTGAAGTTTTCTACCAAAAAAAAAACTTAAAATGTTAAGCACATATAGCCATCAATTGCTGCTTAATCTGTACATAGGTGTTTGTATTTCTTTAAATATTGATCAGTGTAGATTCTTAATTGTAGTCTTATTGTCTCAGTTGTTAGAAATCACTGCTTAATGAAACTTAATCTGACTCTTTATTCTGTTCTAAGAACATTTTACAATTTGCTTTCAGGTAGACAAAAACTTGAGCTATGATTCACTTCTCCCTGGCCACCTGCTTCATCCAATTCTGCTGACTTCCCTGCCTATCCATATTTGTCTCATAGCAGAATATTTTTTAAACAAAACTCACTATATTAAACACCTTCTTATTTACCCTATTATTTAAAATGTTAAAGGTTTGAGTTCTAAGTAATTGTAACTGTATTTTAACTATAATACATTTAAAGAGCAAAGTGAATCCAAAGAGAGGTAGGGAGATAGGAAAAGGAAGAAGAAAATTTCCTATCAAGGACAGATTTGATGCACATTTTGTACAGCTAAATCCAGCAGAGCAGAGACACACTGCCAGCTGGGTTTTGAGATTACAGAGGAAACAGCTGTGCTAAGATTATAGGAGCATAGGAAGTTTCAGGATGGAAGCAGTTCAGGAAGCCAGTTCAGCTTTCAGCCTCCTCTGAGTTTCTGTTCTAACTCCTCCCTTACACATACCATTCCTGCTATCCCTTTGCTTTATTTTCCCTTAGACAAGCTAGTGCATAAAGAAATTCTAGAGTTCTTGCCCTTTGGCTTAGTTCAAATTATTGTTCCTTGATTCCATAAGGCAAATACACATTTAATTCTTTTGCCCTCTAGGGCAAATGTGGGTGCATTTTGTAATGGAAAGATTAATGTTTGGTGTAAATGGGCTAAGTTCAAATCCTGATTTTTCTAATTAGTACCAGTTGAGATCCTGAACAAATCATTTCACCTTAGTAGACCTCAGTTTCTTCATCTATAAAATAAACACAGAAGGCTAGATATGAAAGATCCATTGCCTCTCTAAATGCCATGAGATACAGGCACTTAGAATTCTAATGAAAGTTTTGTTCATTAAAGAAACTGTTTTGAACTCTCTCCCTCCCACATGCATCTGTAGACTTTACACCCACATGATATTTTTCCTCCTTTCTTTCTCTCCCTTCCTCTAATATTATAAGTAAACTTATTTTGGTATTTGAGCTATGGTTTCATCAATGTAGGTCTCCTTAAACAGATACAAAAATTGTCTAATTAAAAAAAAGAAAAAAGAAAGAAAACCCTTTATCAATAAAATTTTCCTCTCTTTAGAATGTAGCATTTTAAAAAATAGACTAAACTAATTCTAAAGTATGAACATGTACTTTGTCCCTCATTCAATATTTTTATAGTTTTGGGCTACATTTGGAGAGATGTCCTGTTGAATAGGAGAGATCTATAGAACTGTCCTTAGTTATACAAAGTGATAAATCAGCACTAAAGAAGGTGGGGGAAAGAGAGATGATAATAGGGAAATCAAATAGAATCGCTTATTTCACAAAGAAATAAGAATTGCTCATGTGTTACTTGGATGGGGGGGAATTCAAAGATGATATTCCCAGTCCATTTCTGCTAATCGGATTGTGATGTGTTTGACTTTAATGTGTGCAGCCAGCCCTCTGCCCTGCCTTGTGCATATGTCATGTCCTTTTAACATCAGCAGCCACTGGCCTGATTCTTAGCTTTGGAAAACATGTTCCCGAGTAGTATCCTGTAACGAGCAAGGAGAGGAAAACAGCCTCTAATGGCAAAAGCAAACAGTGGCTGTGTTGAAATATTTAGGCAATTTTATTTTCAGCTGAAGTGTTATAATTTTTCTTGATTTGAGTTTATGTGTTAACTGAGGTTGGGTTTAAAAAAGAAACAGCGGAGTCAAGTTAGAATCAAGACTTAATCCTTTAATTTCTCTCTATATATATTTTAAATATCTGTTTCCTGAATGTGAGTATGCTTGGATGTCAATTTTTCTCTTGCTTTGAAAGAGAGTGGTGTGAGAGCCAGTTTTCCCTGTTCATTTACTGCCAGTGAACCTTGCATGTTTTCAAGTTAATTCCTCACTTACTGTTAAGAGAAAGATGAATATGCAGAGTCTTATATGTGAAGCCTGATTGTTGACTTTAAAAAGGAGGATCTGTAGTAAAGAATCACAGAACAAGATCTAATAGTGGCTTTTGAGTCAATAATATTCTAGAACTTTAATGGTGCTTCAAGGAGATGTGGCATCTATTAAAAGGCAAACTAGACTCCATTTTCACCAAACCTGAGAGAAGTAAATTCTTGATTATTTAGATATTCACTTTTCAGATCAAAGATCTGCTTGCCTTTTGCTCTTTTTGTTTTTCCCTTTCCTCTGATTTTTTTCCTACTTAATAGTGTAGACTAAATACAAAGGTAAAGTGAGACTCAAGTCAACCATTTCATTCCTTTGGAAAATGATTCAAAGGAGCATCATAGCAGTCAATTGCTTTGGTTGAATGGTTCTCCAAGGGTCAGTTTTCCAATTTTTTTTCATAAAATTTAAAATTTCTTCATGAAAATTTCTTCAGTAAATTCCAAAGAATTCAGTAAATTTCTTCATGAACCACTTTTCCATGATCACCAAGAAAGTGAAAGCTACTGCCCAAAATGCGTGTATGCTCACATACACACTTTATGTGTGTGAACACGTGGAAGACAGAGCTTCAGAGATTTTAGGATGGTGTGAATACACTTGTCTCCTCTCTCTTTTTCCTCTTGTCTCTCTCTGTATCTATTTCTGTCTCTCTGTCTCTGTCTCTCTCCTCTTGTTTTTCTCTCTCTCTTCTCCTTCCCTCCAAATATTTGGGAGATAGTTGGTTGTATAGAAATAAGATGAGTTTTATTTTTTTTTTCTTGGATAGAAACAATTAGTTGTAGTGAAGTGACTACTCAAATGATGTGCTTTCAGTGAGAAACAGTTGAAAAGTAAGCTATAATTACTTGGATAGCCATTTGATCATGATTTCTTTCATTGTCACTTTTAAAATGATTTTTCAAGTTCCAAGTGAGTGTCTGCTAGAGGGGTGACAATATAATCTGTATACTTTATTCTCTTAAGTTACAAATACATAATGTGTGATTTCCCCCCTAGTTGATTTGTAAGAAATGATAACCAGAATGCAGTTAAGCTAATTTGAAGTCTAACTGTATGCAAAAACACCTCCTTCTCACATCTGGCCCCCCATCCCAGCCCCAAATGAATTTTTTTCTCATTAAACATACTGATATTTTTTTCATTTCCCTTTAAATATGTGTGTGCACATATGTCTATATAGGGACCTGCTATTTCACTGGTATAGAGAACTTTAAGATGAGGAAACTTCTTCTGCCAAGACAGGCCAGCAGCTTTTCTGCAGCTTATATCCTTAGCCAATTGGCAAGAGTATTGAGAAGATATGTTGAAGATATATTGAGGAAGGGTCTCACTGCCAGTGTATGTCAGAGGTACGACTGAAATCAGGTTTGGTTGGAGAGAGACAGAGAGACAGAGACACACACACACACACACACTCACACACACACACACACACACACACAGAAAGAGAGAGACAGAGACAGAGACAGACAGACACAGAGAGAGAGAGACAGAGATAGAGACAGAGACAGAGAGACACAGAGAGAGACAGACAGAGACAGAAATACACACAGAGACAGAGAGACAGAGACAAGAAGGGAAAGGGAAAGAAAGTAAGGAAAGAAAAATCAAGGAGAAACAAAGGGAGAGCAAAAGAAGACAAGGGGAAAAGATTATTGAGTATGACTTTTTAAATCATAAAAATAGTTAACATAAAGCAGGGTGCATAGGAAACTTCTTGGAATTTTTTTAAATATAGAGGACTGGATCTGATGCAGCTGAATAGCAATTAGAACTACCCTGATCTTGGATGACTGGCAGCTGTGCACATCCTGAACTCTTAAACCTTGTCTGGTAATCATAATTGCAGAGCACTCACTGATTCCAGCAAGTTCTGCTAGAGTGGGTTTAAGTGGCATCTGCATGAGCCATTCATGATCAGCATACCTGCAGGATCAGTACAGGCTGCCATGTTCTGGTTAAAGAAGTACAAACAACCAGACTATCTACTAGCAAGGCGCCGTAATGTCTCCAAATGGCCAGGGAATAGTTTCCCTTTTATCTCTTATTAAAGGGGATCAGGTGTTTGCCCATCAGAACTGCACTCCAAGCTATGTGTATTTCTATTCTGGAATATGCCCATAGACTACAGATATGTCTGTTTAAATAAACATAAAATTATGAATATCCTAAAGCCAAATGAGACAGTAGTGTTTAGGATTAAATGCAGAGGAAAAAAAAACCTGCACATTATTTTCTCCTTCATGAGTGAATGGCTGAACTTTGGGTTTAACCAGAATTTTCAAGGACAAAGAACAAGAGACACCAGGGACTCAATTCTGATGCTTCCTTGGGTCACTGGATAGAATTTCCGATTTGCATCCTGCCACAAAGAACTTGAAGAAAAGGATTTTTTTTTTTAAAGGATGTTTTCACAATTACCCCTGAAATGAACTAAAAACCTATGTGCAGCCCCTGACTGGCACCCGGTTACCCTTGTAACAGTACCCTCTGTACTTTTTTCCCCATGCTCCTTGTATTTTCAAGCACAACGTGGATGATGTCATTCATTGCTCTGGCCACAGTATTCTCGTTTCTGTATCTGCTTATTTTGAAGGCTTTCATTTGCCGAGACAGCTGCAAGGTGTCCCTTCAAGGATTTTGCTTTTTTGATTTATACTTTTATACACTCAAATCTCAATTGAGATATCCTCGCTTCATTCCATTTTTTGACCTTACACTATCAAACTGGAGTGACCCTCAATCTCTTAGGACCGGGCTACATTCCAATCCAGGTTATGGAAGTGCGAGGGCAGAGTATCAAAGCAACACATCAACTCAGTCCCAAGGAGACACTTCATGTAAAGCCTCGTGAAGGCCAGCCAATCACCAGACCTCATTTATTCGCCCATGTGAGGATTTTCAACTCTCCACCCTTTGAACTTTTGACATTATTTTTGTGTGTGTGAGTCCTGTTTGCACCAAACACAAAAGCTAGACAGATGCTCACTTTGGCATGGAAGTTGGCTCCATGAAAATATAGATTCTTTTCTTTCCTTTTTTTTTTTTTTTCTGCTGAGATGAGTTGAAGTTGCTGACACATTAGTGAATATTCTACGCATCTGTTTCTGGTCATTGTTCTCCTCATGACACACCTGTCATCATGACCACACAGTGAGAAGTTTTAGATAATAAAACCCTTCTGAGTCTAGACAAATAGACTCAGTCTCCAATAAGGCTGTGCATTAATGTTTCTGGAAATAAAATGTGTCCCTTTGTGAGAGTGCTCTTTCCCTCCCTCCCTCCTTTCCTCCTTTCCCCCCCTCTTCCAAACCCTTCTCTTTCTTATACACACATAAGATCATTTCAGAAAGTTTTTTTTTTTTTTTAACACAGGATGGTGCTATTTGGATAAAGGAAAAAAAAATTATCTTTTGAATAAACTTTGCACTACAAATTCTTTCATTGTCAGAAAGTCCTCATATCCCCAAACCAAGTTCTTCAAAAGAGGATCTAAACTGATTAATGGAGATAGGGGACAGAAATCCTACCTACCATGGTCACTGTGGTTAAAACTCTTAAGTAATTCTTTCCATGAATCAAATTCATCACAAGTTTATAGGGAGCTAAATAAACCACTAAATGATCCTTAATAGTTGATTAAATAAAAACTCCATTTTTCAGAAGAGGGTATCTTGAAATTCCCATTCATCTCCAAGAGCTAGAACCTTAGCTATTGCTGTTGAGTATAAAATTGAAGGCAAAAAAACACCATCATCCTCTCTTCTTCAAGAATGCCTTTAAAAACATAAGTATCCATTGAATTATCCTATTTATAAGGGCTTTCCTTCTTTTTTTTCTTATTGCAAACTCCTAATGACACTTCCATGGCACAATGCAATTCAATATGTCTCAAGCTGTCAGAGATCTTGATCCCTGAATATAGTGCTCCCCAGGAGTGATTTATAAACTCCAGGCTGAGAGAGTCACAGGAACTGAAGTGATTTGAGAAAAGATTTCAGGTTTATAAGCGAATGCAAGTATGATGAATTTCAATCTCCAAGTAGCATCAGAAATTTCCCTAGCCTCATTTCCTATGAGTAAAAATGGGTATGTAGTTGGTGAAATGAGGAAGGATGGCAAACCCCAGTAGAAATGCGGTTGGTACCCAATTAGCTTCTTTTCATATTATAGGTTAAGGGAGGACAAGTAATCCCAGGCTGGCTTCATTCATTTTCATGTTGGCAAAGCTGAACAATATTATTTTTAATAATGTAGGGTTGGAAGTAAAAAGGGAGGAGGGGGAGAATCCAAAGAGGATTGAGAATGCAAATAAATCCCTGGGTGCGAAAAATAATAATAAAAAAACTAAATTGAAAAAAAAATTAATAACTTGCATGTGTGGTCAGTAAAAAAAAAATGATCTTGTGTTATCTTTTTCATAAAGAACTCAGAGGCCTGAAAGTCATTTCTGATCTGGAAATAGGCAGGAGCAAATGGCCTTGAATTGCACAATTACCAAAAACCTCCCTCTTTCAAAAAGATTTTCCTGTCCAAATCTAAATGTGTTTTTTTTCTTCTTGTCTTCCACATTCAACCATTTGGTCTAAAGACAGCCAGGGAGCTAAATATATATTAATTAGAACTCTTGAGGCTGGCATCAGTGAGATACAATTATACCAAACTGATGCTATTACAGGCTCTGATAGCTTCATTTAAATTCCTGAATAAAACATGAAATATCTTTAATGAGAAATGAATATAGTTGTCAGGAGGGAGTAGTTCTGATATTGTTACTAGTTGAGATATAGAAGATGAAGACATAATATGAATACCTTCTATTTTATATAAAAATGATGGTTGTTAGAAAAGACATATTCCTCTTCAGAGACTTCATTTAAGGTCTATATCAAAAAATTATATAAAATAACAGCATCATCTCTTCCCAAGAAACTCTCCTCTGAAAGCTCCTATGAACTACACAGTAGAAGCAGGCATTCTGTCTGGAAGGTAAAATACAAACTCCCTTCTTCCAAAAAAAAAATAAAAATAAAAGTCATAAATAAGGAAGTAAACAGAACTGCTTTGTGTGGCAAAATATTATTTCTGTTTAACCAGAAGCTGATTAATTTTCAGCACTGAAAACATTTTTCATTGTACATGTTATAAAACTAGTCATCACATATCACACACACACACACACACACACACACACACACACACACACACTTATCTCAAAGCCCCTTCCTCTCCTAGGCAGCTGCATGTTCAAGGCCAAAGGAGCAGAGAAAGGACAGAGGAAGAACAGCTTTCTTTAAATCACACTGTCAAGGAGATGGGGCCTGGAGGACTTCACACTGATAGTGCAGCCTTTGATCCCCTGCCCAGACAGCCCTGAGTGGTGGCTCTCTGGATGCAGTGAAGGCCTAGTCACCTATTGGGTTTTTGCAGGCAAGTTATTTCTTGACTTCTTTCCAGGGGTTTTCCTTTATTCTCTTTGGCTTTCAAATTTAAAATGGCAATACATGCCCTCATGTTCATGCTACTTCTCTTTTAATCCCAGGTAATCTCCATGCACGTCAGAGATCTTATCAACAATATCTATTGAGAATTTCTTTACCAGTCACCAAAATCTGAGGATCAGCTCTTCATGGAGACCTCATCATATGAGGAACTAGCCCTACCTCTGTTTTTATCTGCCTGACAGTTTCTAATGGTATCTATTGCCAAAGTATTAAAACACTTTGAAATAATAAAGCAAGAAAAAATATATAAATTCATAAGTCAATCTTCTCTTTTTACCTTTGACCATGACTATTGGAATCTAGTGGAGATTTGAAAGGTTTAGTGAAAAAAAAAAAAAAGAGAGAAGGTAAGCTGACCTAGTTGTCTTTACAGAACTATTTAAGCCTAGAGTAATAAATGGGGAGGGCTGCTATGTGGCAAAATGGATACAGTTCCAGGCCTGGAGTCAGGAAGCCTCCTCTTCCTGAGTTCAAATCTGGCCTCTGGCACTTACTAGCTGTGCAATCCTAGGCAAGTCACTTAATTCTATTTGCCTCAGTTTCCTCATCTGTAAAATTAGCTGGAGAAGGAAATGCAAACCCCTTTAGCATCTTTGCCAAGAAAATCCCGGATGGGGTTACAAAGAGTTGGACATAACTGAAAAATGACTGAACAAAACAACAATAAATGGGAACAAAACAAAAATAAAACAAATTTCCATGCAGACAGTATTTTGTAATTGATGAAGGGCCAGCCTTGGAATCAAGAAGGACTGGATTCTAATCCTGCTGATACTGCCCATAATAGACTTCTAATTATGGAAAGTCATTTACATTTTCAGTTTCCTAGACATCTCTCTTATAATTCTAATTTACAGTTAAGTTGCCAATCTCCACCAATTGAAGAGTTCCTCACGATGATGATATTATCAGTTTAGGCCATATTTTCATTTAATATATTTTAATAATTACCTTTTATTTTTCCAAATATATGAATACTTTTGAATAGCTTTTGAAAAGAAATGCCAATATATATATACATATATTACAAACCTTTTGAGCTATGTTTAAGATATAGTAGAAGCTAATCTTGCTAAGTAAAGCAGCTGGATATCAGAATGACTGAAAAAGACCTCGGTTTTATAATAGACCCTCCTCTACACTTTTAAGATGCTTTTTATAGAAATTATATTCTTCTGTTATGTTGCATTCTTACCCCTAATATATTGTAGAGTTTAAGAGATTATAAAGATAATAGACTATATTCTGAGTAGAATTATAGGTAATGGACATTTTACTATATTGCAAATGTATATTTCAGTACATCAATGAATATTAAGATATCACTTATGTATCAATTTCAGGTCCATATTCCTTTATGTCTGTTTATCTTTTACAATTTTCTCCATGCTTTCCTAAAAGAACTATGTGAGTTACTCACCCCATAGCCTGAAGTCCTCTTCTAAGACTTGGAATGTTTTATAAAGATCATTTTTATGGCTATCCATATGTTTCCTAAAGAAAGAATGATTGGTCCATATCCTTTTCCAGTCACATATGTCACTGATGGCACATTTTATGCCATGACTTATTTGTGGGGAATTATTTACAATTTATTAAGCAAAAGCTTGAAATGAAATCTTCTATAATATCTGTTCCAAAGGATATAACACATATCCCTTATCTTGGCAGAGATGAGGGGGTTTCCTGGTATAGGATGTTGCATATGCTACCAAGATGCCATTGCCATGTCAGCATTACTTAATTCTTATCTTTATTTTTTTAATGAGGATTTAATGGGACAGAGAGTTTTAAGCCTAAATTAAGAGTTGTGATAGAATATCTTTGTCCAGATGAATTAGTTTTTGGAAGGATTGTCTATATAAATATGTCTGCTATGAATTAACCAGGATGAACAGAGCTACCAAACTTATCCAACAATGTATATACATGGAGTCTCTTAGATGACATTGTTTGCATTAAGTCCTAGAGTACTCCAAAGCCTCTCAAATAAATCCATAATTACTCAAAATAGTTTTCTTCCTTGCCACGAAGGTGGAAAAGGTAGATATAGAATACCAATTAGACAATGATATGCAGTCAAATAGACAACCCATTTAGATGTTATCAGTAAATATATCTTGGATAGAATATGGGTAATAAGTTGGAGCCAAAGGTGAACAAGTGGAAAGTGGGCTAGAAATTATGACTCCAAGAAACAAGAGTCTATCTTCTTGATTCAAACATTCTTGGGATGGAGCCCTAAGCTACAGGTATCACAAAATACCACAACATATGAACAATTAATAGCCATCATCTATATAGCACTTTAAAGTTTCCAAAGTACTCTTCAGACAATCAGAGTTCATTGATATCAATGTAATACCAAGAGATAGCAAAGAAGATGCCTGATATGTGAATGGAGCCCTTGGTGGAAAGCTTATGGAAAGACAAGACAAAAATGGATAGGTGGAGACAGATTACAATCTGCATCATCATTGAAAGAAATATCTATATTGATGATATCATAGGTCCATCAATGTAAAAATCAGATGTATCATGTATTTAGTTTTTCAAGAAATATTTTACCAGATAGTGATGGCTCATCTTATTGATATTTTTACCTGATACCTGGATCCTATCCAGTATACAGTACACATCCTGTGTGCCAGAGTTGATTATTTACCAAATTGGAAAGATGCTCTTTTGAAAAGAAGAAGATGTAGCTCCTTGAGACACATTTGGATTGATGTGACAGATAAAGGTTCCACTACAGTAGTGGACTTCTCACCTTTTATAAAGATATGCTATGAACCACTTTAGGAACCACTATTTTAGACCCATATAAGTCTATGTGCTAGACCCCACACTGATATGTTAAGGCACCTAAAAAGGTTTTCCAGGAGATACCAGAGGGAGAAGGGACATTTAATAATTTAGAAGACCATCTACCTCAGCTCCCACATTTTGATATTCTGCAAGGAAATTTTATTTGGGGGGCGGGTAGTTTTAGTAACTTTATTCTGCTTACAGACAATATAAACCTAGAACACCTTTTATTCCAAGACAGATCAATTAATGTTTGAACCATTAAGCATTATTTTTAATGTTTTCAGTTTATCATTTTTATTTTATTTATTCTTAAACGTTGCAGTTTATAGGTAGATGTACTTTTGCAAAAGTCTGAAATCAGATACCCACAATCAATCACCTTGATGGGCTCTTCTTTAGACTGTAATTGTCTAGTCACTGAACTATATACAGAGTTATGAATACTAACTGACAGTAGTAGATATATATTGCCTGTTAGACTGTTTACTTTTCCACTTTCCAGACTCCTGCACCCAAGGAGAGATGGATCTTGAATGTAGTCCTATACCTCTGCTTGCTCTCAGTAAGACTTGATGGGCAATAAGCCAACTCTACCATGACAGAGAGTGGTGGGCAAAAAGGAACTGTTCAAAATCTTACAGACAACTGCCTATAACTTCTGACAACTACAACATGATTTTAGGCAGTTATGTAAAGTATATGCTTAGGCTGTGGCCTTAGTAGGCAGCCAGCAATCTTATATAATCTGTTTCCATTGTCTCTGGAGAGAAGTAGGTTTGATTTTGTCACAGACATGTCCCCATTCCAGGAATACATCATCATCTCAGTGGCAGCCTGACCAAGATGGTTTACCCTACTGCCCACTGTATAATTATATTATAATTATCTAGTCCACTCTTCTGTCCAAAGTATGTATATCTATACAAATTATGGTTTTCATGTGTGTGTGAATGTTTTCTTACAACACATACTGAAGTTCCTATATCCAAAGACTACCCAGATGAGTCAGAGACTTCCCAGGCTCATTTATATAGAAGACTCTATGAGAAGCCAAAGGGGCTTACCAAAGGGGTCAACCACCATTTCATGCCCAGAGATCTCTCAAGCACAGTTGAGGAGATCTGGCTATCCTTCTACAACTTCTGCAATGGGATAACTTCACAAAAACTGTCAGAAAACGACAGTAAGTAACTTAACCCATTATTCAAATAGTCTCTGGTGGTTTACTGGTTGATTTATTGAGGTTACTCTTCACTCTTTTTCTACCCTATGTTGAAATGATCTTTATGACAATAGTCTCACTTTAAAACCACAGCATTCAGGTATTCATCTACCATAGCTAATTATGAAAGTGTAAGAAGAATGCATTATTGAGAACACCTTATGAAGTCAGTGAGAATACCTTGAGAATATCAAACATTATCAGTCAGGGAAATTGATCCAAGGAGAGAATTTATGGAATCCGTTGAGAACTTTTGCCATATAACCTTGAGGCCCTGGGGAAAATCCTGATAGAGTAATGGTTTGAATTCATTTTCCCACACATGATCACATTCTGAAAGGGGAAGGAACTTAATCAGCTGACATAAAAAAAGCCTTGAGAAACCAGTTAGAATCAATTACTTCCACAACATTCACTACACTTTGGTTTTCTATCTACTTCAGACTTCCCATTCATCAATGAATCTCTACAAACTTGTCTTCGCACTCATCTCAGCCTTTTGGATTTTAGTATTTTACATTCTGGTATCATGCAGTATAGGTATTCTGGTTGTTACGTATTTTCTTAAAAAAATAAGAGCCTATCTCGTGTCTCAGGAAGGTATTTAGTTTTTTCTACTATGGAGTCTGCTTAATCAATGACACAAAAAATTTCCAAAGATAAAAGATATGATGTTAGATGAAATTATACCCAAATTCCCTCTCACTCAAAATTGGAAACTACAAAGTTATCTTTGACTACTCATTTGATGTTCCTTCATATCCAAACATTCACCAAATCTTGTTAATATTTCCAAGAGGTCAGTTTTATCGGATCACAGAGTATATTTGATGAGGGCAGGGGGTAAAGTGTAAGATAAAATAAGAAAAGTAAAAACGTAGGGAAGGGGCAGAGGATTAAATTGTTTACTCTAGAGATAATAGGGAGCCACAGAGGAGGGGTAGGAAGAAGTTTCATGATTAAACATAAGCTTTAGAAGGATCACTTTGAGTAGAGAATGGTTTTGGGGGGGGGACTCATGGCATGGAGACTCAACAACAGGCTATTATTACAATAGCCTCTTCTTTTTAAATGAATTGCCATCATATTCATATATTTAATACTTATCATTGAATGATTTGTTCTGTGTTTTCTTTTTCCTCTTCACTATAAACTCCCCAAGGACAGGACTATTTTTCTATGTTTTCACAGAAATTACAATAAAAAAAAAGTTATATTCATGGGACCAAACTATCCAAAGGGCAACAGGGAACTTGGTGCTCCATTAATGAAAGGGATTGGAATAGGTCAAGGGTGTTGCCTGAAGATTGAGGCCTTTGTTTAAAAAAAAAAATCTTAAAACATTGAACCCATGCCAAGAATAAAGCAAGGTTACATGGTGACCATGACTAATTAGGTTACATATCTATGAATCATTTGAAAGGGAAAGAAAATAATTTTTTCCCCATTAGAGTTTAAAGAACTTAGGAGCTATACTAAGGTCATTGAAAAAGGAGCTCTAAATACCTAAGCCGCAGGATAGGAGGGATTAAATAAGGATTTCAAGAGATAGCCAAGGTTATTTTGTATACAGCTTCAAGGCTAGGAACTAGAAAAAAAAAAAAAAAGTTGAGGACAGTAATGTTATCTAAGTAGAAGCAAGACTCATAGAAAGGAAATATAAAGCTAGGTATAACTATTTTGAGTTGAGATATTTTGTCAAAATTAAACAGAATGATAGAACCTAAGAGATTTAAGACACCTTAAAGGTCATTTACTCCAATGTCCCAGAAATCTTTAATATAACATCCCTGTCAGTAAATCAGCACTTGAACAAATTTCAAGAAAGGGGAAACGGCATTATCTTCCTTAGCAGCACATTTTATTTTGGGTGATCTTTAATTATGAAATCTAAAATATGCCTCTGAATAGGGATGCTGTTTGGTGGCCCAGTGGATAGAGAGTTAGACCTAGAGTCAGGAAGATCTGAACTATGGCTTCACATAGTTCACATTTAACTTATGCACATTTAACTGTTGCCTGTTTTTTCAACAGTAAAATTGTCTAGGATAGCACCTGCTTTCCACAGTTATTGTGAGGATCAAATGAGATATTTGCAAAGTACTTCCTTAGCATAGTATCTGGTATATAGTGAGTACTTACTAAGTCCCTGTTTTCTTCCTTCCCTTATAGTCTTTGAGTAGATTCAGATGTAACCTGACCTGAAAAAACCTTAGAGGCCACTAAAACTAAGCTTCTCATATTATTAATGAAGAAACTGAGGCACAGAGAGACTAATCAAGCCATTTTTTCATTCTTCTCCAGGCTGCACTATCCATTCTCTGGAATTTCTCTATTTTATGACAAAAATATCTACCCAACAAATTCACTTTTCCCTGGACTTCTCACATTGGAAGTATCCTCCACTCTGATGTCTCTTCCTCTGATTGATTTTCCAGTCATTTCTTCATTCCTCTCTAGGTTACCCCTTCTGAAAATGAATTCCATAATAACATGGACTGTATTTCTTTCTTCTTGTATTTCTATACCTAGGACTTAGCATAGTGTTTGGAAGAGAGTAAACACTCAAGAAATGTGTATTGGTGTGCAAAAATGTTTATAACAGCTCTTTTTGTGGGGAATAGCTGAATAAATTACGGTATATGCAAGTAAGGAATAATATTGTTCTATAAAAATGATGAACAAGCTGATTTTAGAAAGGCCTGGAAAGATTTACATGAACTGATGCTGAGCAAAAAAAAGTAGAAAGAGGAATTTTTTGTTATGAAGATTTTGTGATGATCAACTATAAAAGACTTGATTCTTCTCAGTGGTTCTATGATCCAAGGCAATCCCAAAAAACTTTGGATAGAAAATGCCATCTGTGTCCAGACAAAAAACTATGAATATTTAATGTAAATCAGCATATGCTATGTTCACTTTTTTATTCTTTTTCTTCTGTTTTATTTGTCTCTCATAGTTTTTCCCTTTTGTTCTGATTTTTCTCTTCAAATATGATTCATAAAGAAATATATATTTAAAAACATCAATATACATGTAAAGCCAGGAAAAAATTTTAAAAGGAAAAAAAATGTGTCTTAGTTTGTCTAGAGTCAACAACTACTAAGTATCTGAAGCAATATTTAAACTCCATTCTTCCTGATTCGGGGACTTATCATCATTCTCAATATTATTTCTAGTTCTACCCTCTTTAATGTGTAGCAATTATTTCATTCTTGCTTTTGTGTCTCCAATACAATGAATTGCAAGTAGTAGGTGTTTAATTAATATTTGCTAAATCAGAAGTTCATTCCCCTTGACATAGAGCGTGGAAAAATTAGATGATATTCTCTCTCATAACTTATGTGCATTGTTTAAAATAAACGTTCAGTTGTAATTTGTGAGCTGACTGATCAGATTAAAAAGGTGTTTTCCTTTTTCCCCGCCACTGTCTATACATCAGCTACTCATGGAATGTTCTGATTCAAGGTATTAATGTTCTCAATAATTATCACCTTTGTACTTATTCCAATTTTGTATCTTAAAAAAAAAAAAACAATAAGGCACCAAAGAATTTGTAGAAAGTTCAACATTAGCCATAACTTTAGAAGAACCACTTGTTTAGCATGTAGATATATCAGTTCTCCTCACATTGGATTTCTCTTAAGTTTTCCATGGTATGCAAAACAATTTGTTAAAGTAACATCTCCATATTTCTATCAGCTAAGTATCTCATCAAAACCATGTCACCGTAAAGTAGAAATGCCATTTTCTTTCTGGAAAGAAATGTATAATCACAGATCTGGAAGACATGGAAAGGACTTAGAGATGATATAATTTAATAACTAGTATTCTAATTAGAACAATAGTAATTTGTGTTTTATAACTTCTTTGGAGTCCTCCTGAGAAATCTTCACTTACTAATGTGGAGTTTCTTTCTTACCTTCAAAACTACCCTGAAACAACAAAATTAAAGCCCTTCCAAAAATAACATTGTAAACATTGAGCATAATTTATAGCTCTCTTGTTAGTAATAACAGCAGAATTTTATTGTTGTCACTTAATAAAACAACAGGCTTTCACAGATAATTTTTCACTGACTGAGAGGTATTAGAGAATATAAGACCCCACTGTGTTTATTGCTTAATGGTTTTAAAAAATTATTCAGTATAGAAATATACAGTTCTTAAGGATCCCCAACACTTAGCATTGTGCCTAGAACATAACAGGTGCTTAATAAATGCTATTGATTGACTCTTCAGACTATCTCATATGCATGCTAGTGCATATACAACCAATTTCACATTTAATTTGGTTCCATAGTTTACCAAGCAAGGGGTAAAACATGTTCCCCTAAGATAAGGGTAGACAAACATTTTAGGACTTTTTTTGGTAAGCAATGTGTGTTTAAAAATGTTATTAATTATATTTAGTTTTGATTATAGCTATTGATTCAATTCAATTCAATTCAAATATTCACTACATGCCTATTTTGTGTATGGTATGAGGTGGCAGAGATATAAAAGCAAAAGTGAAGTAAGACCAAAAAAAAAAAATCATACTTGATCTAAGGGAACATCTATGTATATATTTTGGCGAGCCAATTGAGGTGAAGGGACTTGCTTGGGGTCACACAACTAGTAAGTGTTAAGTGTCTGACGCTGGATTTGAACTCAGGTGCTCCTGATTTCATTGCATGTACTCTATCCACTGCATAATCTAACTGCCCTTGGGAATGTCTATGTTCTATTAGAACTTCCCCTTTACCTTTTCATTAATTATTTTAAAATCTAGCTATACCCCTAATGGTCTTGCTAAATAGGTAAAGGCATTTGATTAAAAACTTATGTAGGCCACATCTGAAATTCAGGCAGGACAAATATTGGACATACATGATCAAAGATGTTTTACTTTTATTCTATGGAACATGTCTCTTGAAAAGTACAAGCAAAAGCAAGATTGTCTATTGATGGCAAAACTCTAAGTATTTCTATTTGTAAAAGGCATTGTTAGCCATCCACAAAACACTACAAATATTTCTCAGGGAAATCTGTAGCAAGATGAAAAATAGTCTAGCTACCCACAGCAGAAAAACAGATGAAAAAATAGATTAAAAATAAACATTAAGGGAAGGGCTGATTTCAGTATTTGATTATGATGGAATATTACTGTCACGTAAGAAATGATGAGCTGGTTGGTTTTAGAAAAATATGGAAAGACTGGCATGAAATAATGAAGAAGGAAATGAGCAAAAACAAGAGGAACAGCCATATTATTCAAAATATAACTATGAATGACCAAGTTCTTCTGAGTATTATAAATACTTAAATCAACTACAAAGAACCTAAGAAGAAAGATGTTATCAAACTCCAGAGAAATAAAGGATAGATAATATTATGTATAATGTGGTTTAACATTACATTAAGAGTGAAGGTGACAGTTTTGAACTTAAAAATGTAACTCCAAAATTAAATTTAAAATAAATAAATGAGTAGAAATAAATATTACCCCGATTATGGTGTATGAGTACAATCAGATTTGTTACATTAGTCCATCAGGGAGTAAAATAGATAACAAGATTATGCCTTCCTTTCTGAAATTACTTTCCATGTACTCTGTATGTATCTTGTGTGCATATTATTGCATGTTGTATTCTCATATTTTCCCTATTATAAAGTATGATTCTTGAGGGCATGAGCTATTTTTGCCATTCATGTTTCCCCAGCATTTAGATCAGTGCTTGGCTTATATACTAAAGACTATAAATTATTGTTGACTCACTCACTGTCCCAGCACTGAAAAAAGAGTAGAAGATCAGGCTGGATTATATTTGGAAAACTAAGCAGTCCTTTCAAATATTCCAAGTTGCTTGCTAATGCAAAAATCCTATCTCTTAAGAAGCGTATTTCTTGGTAATACTATATCCCTGAAAATCATGGAAAACCATAATCTCAGAAAAAGAACTGATGTTAAAAATAAGCCAGATAGCAATTAAGCGAAAGATGCATGGTGGGTATAAAAAGGCTACACCACATTATCAATAATCTAGACATACAAAAACTCAATATTACTGGATATCCACATGGTAGGAAATGAAAATGAGAAGAGAAAATTTTAAAATTATTGGTCTACCTGAAGGCCATGACCAAAAAAAAGAGCCTAAATAGCCTTCTTCAAGATATCATTAAGAAAAACTGCCCCAATATTCAAAAATGAAAAAGATGAACTACCACCAATGACAAAGAAATTAAAGTAATAATTAGAAGATATTTTGCCCAACTCTATGGCAGCAAGTCTGACAATATAACCGAAATGGATGAATATCTACAAAAAAATTACAAATTGCCCAGATTAACAGAAGAGGAAATAAACTACTTAAATATTCCCATTTTAGAAAAAAGAAATTGAATAAGCCATTAATGAACTACCTAAGAAAAAGTCTCCAGAGTCAGATGGATTCACAAATGAATTCTACACAAATGAATTTAAAAAACAACTAATTCCAATACTATGTAAACTATGTGGGAAAATAAGTAAAGAAGAATACTGCCAATTTCTTTCTATGACACAAATACAGTACTAATACCTAAACCAGGAAGAGCCAAAACAGAGAAAGAAAATTAAAAACCAATCTTTCTAATGAATATTGATGCAAAAATTTTAAATAAAATATTAACAAAGACATTACAGCAACTTATCAGCAGTATAATACACTATGACCAAGTGAAATTTATACCTGAAATGCAGGGATGCTTCGATATCAAGAAAACTATTATCATAATTGACCATATCAATAAAAACCAACAAAAATCATATGATAATCTCAATAGATGCAGAAAATGCTTTTGACAAAATACAACGCTCATTCCTATTAAAAACACTAATTAGCATAGAGATAAAGGGCAGTTCCCCTAAAATAATAAGCAATAACTATCTAAAACCAACAGCAAGCATTATTTATAATGGGGAGAAGCTATATGTATTCCCAATAAGAACAAGGATGAAACAAGGATGCCCTTTATCACCACTATTATTCAACATTGTATTAGAAATGTTAGCTTTAGAAATAAGAAAAGAAAAAGAAATTAAAGGAATTAGAATAGGCAACAAGGAAATAAAATTATCACTTGCAGATGTTATGATGATATATTTAGAAATTCCTAGAAAATTCACCAAAAAACTACTGGAAACAACTTCTTTCGCAAAGTTGAAGTATAAAATAAACCCACACAAATCATAAGCATTTCTACATATTATTGACAAAACCTATCAGCAAGAGATAAAGAAATTCCATATAAAATTACTGTAAACAAAATAAAATACGGGGTTCTACCTGCTAAGACAAACTCAATAACTTTATGAATACAGTTATAAAACACTTCTCACACAAAAAAGCCAGATCTAAACAATTGGAAAAATAACAACTGCTCCTTGATAAGCCAAACTAATATAAATAAATGACAATTCTGCCTAAATTCATCTACTTTTGCAATGCCATACTAATCAAACTGTTAAAAAAATATTTTATAGAACTAGAAAAATAATAACAAAATTCTTCTGAAAGAACAAAAGGTCATGAATATCAAGGGAATTAATGAAAAAAATCAAAGGATGGTGGCTTAACAGTAAAAACCTAAAACTATATTATAAAGCAGTAGTCATCAAAACCATTTGGTACTGCCTAAAAAATAGAGTAGTGGATCAGTGGACACATGACACAATAATTAAGACCTACAGTAATCTAGTATTTGATAAACTCCCAAACTCCAACTTCTAGATTAATAAGAACTCAATATTTGACAAAAATTGCTGAGAAAACTGGAAAATATGTTACAAACTAGGCATAAACCTACATCTCATACCCTATAGCAAAATAGGTTCAAAATGGGTACATGATTTGCTCATAAAGAATGATACCATATATATATGAATGTTATGGAATATTATTGTTCTGTAAGAAATGAATAGGAGGATGATTTTAGAAAGGCCTGGAGAGACTTACTTGAACTAATGCTAAGTGAAATGAGCAGGACCAGGTTTTTATTGATATGGTCATATTTGTTGTACACAACAAAGTCAATATTATACAATGATCAACTCTGATGAATATGACTCTTTCCAACAATGAGATGATTGATAACAGTTCCAATGATCTTGTGATAAAGAGAGCCATCTATGCCCAGAGAGAAGACTGTGGGAACTGAATGTGGATCACAACATAACACTGTCACTCTTTCTGTTCTTTATGAAGTATGGGCTAGCTCCCTGGAGGGCCTTGGGGTCAGCCAGAGTCAGGATAAATTAAAGTCCTTGGTCTTTAGCGGGAGAAGTGAAGGAGGCAGACAAACTGCCAGGAGGCTTGCCAAACATGTATCCTGAATTTTCAAGTCCAGAGCTACCACCTCTCTCCTCCTCCCCCTGCTGCAAAGTGACTCCGGCCTTTGTTCCTCCACCTTCCAATCCTTGCCCATGATTAGCTTAACACCAAACATTCAGCAAGCACCAATAGTGAGAAGAACCATTTATCCAAACATATGCTAATAGAGTCATTGTCTCACCTGGAATAGGTAATTAGCCTTAAGTGCTTGGTTGTCTGATTCAAATATAACTTTTTGGAGTTTCAACCCTCTACAACTGTTGTTCATTTGCATGTTGTTTTCTTATTCATTTACTTTCTTTTTCTGATCTGATTTCTCTTGTGCAGCAAGAGAATTATATAAATATGTTTATACATATTGTATTTAACATATATTTTAACATGTTTCACATATATTGAATTGCTTGCCATCTAGGGGAGGGAAAATCTGAAACCCAAGGCTATGAGTTAATGCATATGTTTTGAAAATAAAGAATTTCATAAAAAAGAACAATACTACAAACAAATTGGGAGAGCAAGAGATAATTTACCTCTCAGTTCTTTGGAAAAGGAAAGAATTTTTGACCAAAGCAGAACTAGATAATATTATAAAAGACAAGAATGGACAATTGTGATTACATTAAATTAAAAAGGGTTGGTACAAACAAAACCAACAGGAACAAGATTAAAAGGGAACTACAAAACTAGGAAAATTTTTTACAGTAAGTGTTTCTGATAAAGGTATCATTTCTAGAATATATAAACTATGTCAAATTTATGACTACAAATTGTTCCCCAATTGATAAAATGCTAAAAGCATGTGAACAGAGAATTTTCAGATGATGAAATTAAAGCCATCCATAGTTATATGAAAAAATGCTCTAAAATATTATTGACTAAAAAAATGCAAATTAAAATAACTCTAAGGTACCATCTCATATGTCTCAGATTGACTAAGATGATAGGAAAAGATCTTGATAAATGTTGGAGGGGATGTGGGAAAACTGGGACATTAATGTATTGTTGTTGGAATCGTGAAATGGCCCAACCATTCTGGAGAGCAATCTGGAACTTTGCCCAAAGGGTTATAAAACTGTGCATTCCCTTTTACCCAGCAATACCATTACTGAGTCTATATCCTAAGGAAATCATACAGGAAGGGATAAGATCCACATTTGCAAAAATATCTGTAGCAGCTCTTTTTGCAGTACCAAAGAATTGGGAAATGAGTAGATGCCCATCAATTGGGAAATAGCTAAATAAGTTGTGGTGTATGAAAATAATAGAATATTATTGTTCCATAAAAATTATGAACAAGCTAAATTTAGAAAGGCTTTGCAAAAATGTATGTGAACTGATGCTAAGTGAAACAATCAGAACCAGGAATACATTTATAACAACAGCAAGAACGTGCAATGATCAACTATGAAAGATTTGGTTCCTCTAAAGCAATTCCAATAGACTTTGGACAGAAAATGCCATCTGCATCCAGAAAAAGAACTAAGGAGACTGAATGTAAATAAACTCATGTTATGTTCACTTCTTTTTTCTGTTTTTTCATCCATCCCATTGTTTTCCCTTTTGGTTCTGATTTTTCTCTCCCAAAATGATTCATAAAGTAATGTATATTTAAAATAAATAAATTTATTGGAAAAAAAAGAAAAGAATAAATTCTGCAGGAAATCAAATAGATTGGGAGGATTTTGAAGGAACCATGAACAAAAATTACACAGGATGAAAGAACATGGAATGGTCACGATCTGTTTTGGTGGAAGGACTTGTCACCTCAATTTGAAGAGTGATCTGTCAAACTTAAAAAGAATTTATTAAATGCATGATACTTCATTCTCCTCCTTAATTTAATACAATGATTTTGAAAGTGGCAAACTTTTCAATTACCACAGACTACATGTGCCCATCAGGATTGGAGAAAGTTTCTCTCATCTTGTCTCATTTTGGAACAATTATGTAATTTCCATGACTTGATGGAAGATATACAAAAAATTTTTTGCCAACTTTGGTTCCCCCTTATCCATGGTTTAAAGCATTCCCCAAAACTTAGGAATGCCCACAGAAATCAGATTAAAGTAATATAGGAAAGCATTTATCAATACAAATAAAATTATATTACAGCATAGATAATGTTAATTTGTGGTTTTCTAAGTCAAAATTCAGCATCTATTTAATTGTTACATCATTGCTTTAAAGTATAAAATTCTGACTGACTTTTAAAGGCTCTTAAATATCTGTTTAGTGTTATTTTATATTATTTTTCTTCATGTATTTTTTGTTATAGTTCAAGTAGATTGCTGTCTATTTCCCCCTCATTTTTTTTCTTATATGTCTGTGTGTTGCCCATACTATAATCCATATCTAGAATGAAGTAATTCTCTTCACTTTTTCACCTAGTTAAGTTCTGCCTTTCCTAAAAGACCAATTCGGATTGAACCTCTTCCAAAATGATCTCTGACAAACCTTCAATTCCAATGTGAAAACCATCTATCCTTCCCTCCTTTTAGCACATTGCCAGATTCTTTCCTTTGCACTTATCTCACTTTCACTTATATTACAGTTATTTGTGGGCATATCCTTCCTTTCACTGACTCTATAAAACTGAGATTGTGTCATAGTTCTCTGAATCTTCAAAGGATAGCACTTTCCTTGATCAAAAGAAAACTCTTTCCCAATACAGATCTTTAACCAATCTGAGACAAATAGATTTGATGAGTTCCTTTAGTATTGAGAGGTAAGGGGACTTGACTATAGTCACATAGCTTGATTTTATCAGAGACATGTCTTTACCCCACCCACTATTCCCTAACTTTAAGGCCAGTTTTTTATCTACCCTACCACTTGGGCCTCCTCTCTTTACCTTTTCTTAGTAAGTACTATTTGTCTTGAGAGATCCACGCCTTCATTATGCATTTTACCAGAATGAGAAATGAAACCATTTTTAATTTACCATTTTTATTGGCTAGATCCAAAACTGATTTAATTGTCCAAGAACCAAAGTTCTTCATAGTTTATTTTCAATTCCCTAAATTATTTGAATCTTAGCTTCCTGCTGTTTTATGATTATAACATGGGTATTCTCTAAAGTCAATGAAATAAACAAAAAAATCTGAAAAACTGAGTTTACAGATTTCTTTTGACTTCTATGTTATTCACTTCATTCTATCTTAAGGTGCTTTCAGCCTCCTTGTCTAAAGTGAACTCCTCATTTATTTACAATCACAAGAAAAAAAAAAACCCTCACAAATGGTGTCTTTATCTGCATCCTGAGAACTCACATTTTTGAATGTACATCACATATGTATCTGTATACACGTATAACATCTACAAACACATGCAGGCATCTATAAGGATAAATATAGGCGACAGCTTCTGCCTATAATAGCTACCTTGGAGACCAAAAGAGAGGCATTAAAAATTAAAGAACTGAATAGTAGATTGGCTTCCAATCTTGGGTTTATAGACAGGAAAATGCTTAATGACAGGTGGTCTCTGTAACGGAGGTGGCCTCCGAGACACATTTCTCTTGATTTTATTTTTTAATTAACTTTTATTTTCAGTATTTCGTCCTTTTTTTCTGCCCCCTCAGGAATGCTTTTAAAATGATGAAAGACTCACCACAGCTCCTGGAGCAGCTCTGGCCACCTCACCACTCTGTTTCAAGGGACAGTCTTTAAAGATTGTACTATCTCCAAGTTCTAATGTTGGCAAGTTGCACAAATGTATTTTCATAATATGGCTCCCAACTGTAATTCTTATAGCTAAAGAGAGCAGTTCTTCACAGCTTAACAGTGACAATGTCCTAATTACCCATTCGAAGTCTTTTGAAACATCATTTCTTCCAGTTAAGCACCTCTTCCATTTACTCCAAGATAGACTTCTGAGTTCAGAATGTTTTCTTCATCATCTCTCTGTTGTACAGTAGTATGATGAGATAGAGAGATTACTAGGCTTAGAATCAGAAGGACTTTGCTTGAAATCCTGTCTCAGATACATACCAGCTGAGTGACTCTGGGTAATTTATTAAATGACTAAGAGTTTTGTTTCTATTCACCTATAAAATGAAAGGCATATTACACAATGCACTTATCTCACAGAGATATGTATCAAACTATACAATATATAAAGTATTTTAAAGATCTTAAAGCAAAACACAAGTATCTATTATTGCTATTATTATTATCACAGGGATGTATCAAAATTATACAGACATACAGCTTTGCTTTATAGTGCTTTGTAAATCTTATAGTTTGAATATATCTATACAACTTGAAGGTTTGTAGTAATCCTGCATCAAACAAGTCTGTTGGCACCATTTTCCCAACAGCATGTGTTCACATTATATCTCTATATCACATTTTGGTAAATCTCACAATATTCCAAACTTTTTCATTATTATTATATGTGTTATGATGATCTATAATTAGTGTTTTTTATTTTACTATTATAATTGTTTTGGAGAACTATGAATAGTGTTCATGTAAGAATGTGAACTTAATCTATAGATGTAATGAGCTCTAATCAGTCTCTTTCCCTCCATCTCTCTCTCTCTCTCTCTCTTTCTTTTCCTCCTTCTCCTCCTCCTCCTTCTTTCACCTCCTCCTCCTTCTTTTTCCTCCTCATTCTGCTTTCTTCTTCTTCTTCCTTTCTGTGTCTTCTGTGTCTCTCTGTGTCTCTGAGTCTCTGTCTCTGGTCCTTCCTCCCCACTCTCTCCTCCTTTCCCTGGGGACTCATTATTTCCTGAGACAAAACAATATTGAAATTAGGCCAATTAATAACCCTGCAATGACCTCTAAGTGTTCAAGTGAAAGGAAGAGTCAATCGATAAGGCAAACTTCATTGTTTCTTATTTTAAGAAATTGCCACATCTTCCTTCCCTTCAGCAGTCACCACCCTGTTCAGTCAGCAGCCATCAACATCCAAGCAAGATACTTCACCAGCAGAAAAAAAAAAAAAAGATTACAATTCACTGAATACTCAGATGATGGTTAGCATTTTTTTAAAGCAATAAAGTATTTTTAAATGGTTTTGTACAGTTTTTAGACATAATATCCATGATTAATAGACTACCATGTTGTATAAACAAAATTTTATATGTACCACAAATCAGAAACCTTGTTTGATGCACTTTATTTTGGTGGTTTGGAATTGAACCCACAATATCTCTAAGGCATACCTGTACACAACTGTTTCCAACAGAGCTGCCTAAATCCTTAGTCTGAGATTCCACTGAACATATCTTATCTAGTATTAAAACAAAACAACATAAAAACTCAATTGACCTTAGTTGGAACTATTCTGGAGCTGTCTTTTCACAATTTGTAAAAGAGAATGTTCATGAGGAAAGAGGAGGGAAATATTCCCATTGGTTAAATAGCCAAGTGTTTTATAAAGCATTTATCATATGTCTGTCATTAAAAGAACTGTGGGGGAGAGAAAAGAAGCAAAAAGCCTTTTACCTCTAAGCCACTTAAGTGCTAGTTAGACAGTAGAAATATATTTCTAAAATAAATGGAAAATAAAATTCAAAAAAAGTGTAACCAAGTATATTAGGATGGTCTGGGAAGGCTGCAGAAAGTTGTTAAGTGTTTAGCTTAGCTTTGAAGGATGCATAAAACTTGATAAAGTGAAGAAAAAGAAGTAATTCTGGGCAGGGAAAAGCCCTCAGCTCTGAAAGCCGATCTAGTTTGAACTTGAATCCTGGATAATAAAGTGTACACCAATAGTGTCAAACTCAAATAGAAAGGGGAGAGGAAAATAATCTGTATATAATAATCTCTGCATGTTAATTAATATTGACTTTGTTTTTAAATGTAATATTATCTATGTTTTATTACATCTTTATTTTGTTAAATATTTCCTTATCTCATTTCAAACTGGTTGAGGCTTCCCTCAGTAGTATAGTGGGCTACATACAACCTAATTGAAACCTCTGCTCTATACTGATACAGTAGCTCAGTGTCTCTGGCTCTGGGTTTTCACCTTTCTGGAAATCTCTTGGTATTGCAGGATGATGTTAAGAGAGTTGAATGAGAGATTGATGTTCATTTTAAGATTAAACAAGATATCTGGATGAGACTACACTCTTTGGTCTCCAGCAGGTCTCCAGAGATCCCTGGAATTGACAAAAAATGGCCCACAACAGTCCCAAGATTAAAATGTAATTGAAAAACATTTAACAAAATTTTAAAAACCAATTAATCAGATATTACATTTAAAAATTAAGTAAATAAGTAGCTTATTGGTATTCCTCTGTATGACTAGTGGCCCATTTCCTATTTGAGTTTGACACCACTGGTCACAATATTTCCTGCCCTGAACCCTTAAGCCTGCATACATTCTGATATGTAATCTCTAAATAAACTACTTGGGATCAAGTAGTTCTTTTTATACATTTTATCAGAAAGCAGGATTTTCCTTTTAATTTCTCAATTTTTTCTCCTACAAACCCTGCCTTGCCTTTTTCTGTGCAATCTCACTTTAATATTAATTGTCATATAGCATCATTACATCTAAACAACAGCAATGGAGAAAGACATTACATGTGAACCCTTGTCTCCCCTCCCCACCCTTAATACACCCTTTGCTTGACTGGTTCCTCTGTATCCACTGCATTTAGAAAGAGCACTTAACCTTCCATAGGGTATTTTTGTGCTCCATTTCCCATGCTATTAGGAAGGAGGTGAAATAGAGGATGCTTTTGGATGGGTGCTGTCATCCCCAATGTATTTGCTCACTCCCCCACCAAATGAAGAAGAGATGCAAAATGATTGAAGTTAGAAAACAATTACATTCTTACAAAGTGGGACAGAGATGGATAAGTTCTTTATGCCTGGAATCTTCAAGGAGTAGCTAGGCAACGGAGCAGAAAGAACTCCAGAGTTATAGTACAGAAGACCTGGACGCAAATCCAGCCTTAAGTTATAACTAATTGTGATTCAGTCACTTTACCTTTGTTTGCTTCAGTTGCCTTACCTGTATCCTGAGGTTACTCTGATGATCAAATGAGTTAAAACATGTAAAGTGCTTTGCAAACCTTGAACTACCATGTCACTATTATAATTATTATTATTTCAATTCAGTTGCACTACTTGAGTCACTTGATAATTGTGTTTTCTATTAATGATATAATACACAATGTAAAGTGCTTGATATTCAGAATACAAGGCAAAAATGAAATCAATCATGCCCTCAAGAAGCTTACATCCTACCAGGGAAAGCAGCCTGTACATAAGTACAAAACATATACAAAGTGAATATAATTTTTATAAGAGAGCAGGAAGAGAGAGAATATCAGACATGATTTCCTGGAAGAAATGGCATTTGAGCTGAGTATCGAATTCCCTAGGGATTCAAGGGGGAGGAAGTTTTATGAAGAATGGGGGATATCCTGTGCAAAAACAGAGGTAAGAGATTCAAACTAGAGACTTTACATTCATGGGCTCAATCCTACTTCTAAGAAAAGGGAAAAGACTCTCATCTTGATAGATATATGAAGGGTAACTGAAAGAGTTGCAATAATGGGATATTAGAACTAGAATGGAAATGGGAGAAAATCTAGTCCAACTACTCATTGCATAGCTGTTAATAATGACCTCATATATGAAAAGGATTTTGATTGTAGAGTATAAAGAAAGAAGAATGAGAAAATTGCATCCACTTCTTTGGCAGGATGACTAAGAAGTTGCTGCTGCAAATATTTGACCCCTGCAGCTTGGTCCAAATTCCTTTAGACTAAATCTGGGATTTCAAAAATGTAAAAGAAGCACTCACATGTAATATTTTATCAACTTAGCACAACTCTGTCTCATATCTTTACTCACATCTGGAATTTTATTCCAAGAAAATCTAAAAATATACTTAAGTTTATAGCACAGGTCTCATTTCCCATTTAAGATTCTTATCTATATCCCAGCTTCATATGACCTAAATGGAAAACATGCTCACATTATAGTTTAGTTTTATTTACTACAAGAAATAAAAATATAATGAAAAATAGCATTAAGACTTTCCCAATAGTTGCTCACTATTTGGGTAAAAGGGTCAACCCAAATTCTGTACTGTGGCAGGCATGGCTTCAGTTTATATTTCATATGCCTCAAGATCAGTCTCCAGGGATATATATATATATGTGTGTGTGTGTGTGTGTGTGTATGTATATATATATATATATATATATATATATATATATATGTATTGTGTTTGCATCTCAAGTGTCAGTTCTTCCATGGGATCTTTTCCAATCCTCTCCCTACCCCCAATCCCCAATCATAGTGCTCTCTTCTCTGATGTATTATATTGATTTATCTGGCAACATGTGGTAGACTTTCCAGGAAAATGTGGTAGCTTGAATAGGAAAGTTACATGTGAAGTGCAGCTGGATGGTATGTCTGCATGATGAATTTGTGGGCTGACCCAGTGCCAAGGAAACTAGAGCACATGCTGGTGAAATGATTTCATCTTTAATGGCATGGACTGTTTCCTTCATTTTTAATATTCCTTGTGCCTTGCATGTAGTAGGTGCTTACTAAATGCTTATTTTTCTTTTCCTCTATCTTATATTCTTAAAGAGTTTATCTGTGGGCACTGAAAGATTATGTGTTACCCAGGATATCATAACCAATATAATAGAACTTCTGGGCTAGATCTTCCTACCACAAAAGTCCAGCTTTGTATTCATTTTCATGCTGACTCTCTAGCCCTAATTACTGACATAAATAGACTAAGAAAAATTTCAGGGACTTGCTCATGATCACATATTTGGTAGGTGAGTCAGGATTCAAACAAAGATCTCCTGATTCCAAGTCCTGTGCTCTCTTAAAGACACTGATTGTTTCCTGAGTCACAATTGAGAGAATGAACCCTATTTATGCTTATGTAGCCAGTTCTTTATGATTAGATTTTCAGTTAGCCCTAAGTTGCCCCTATGGCAAAATGAATGATAGAGAATTTTAGAATCCTGAATTCTTTTCCTTCATTTCATCAACATTCCAGACAAATTGAATAATGTGTTTTTTTGAGTCTTTCATTTGGCTTCATTATTTTATATGTGTCTACCTTGTGCTCAGCCTTATACTTCAATGCTAACCTTCTAAAATACTTCTGTATTTTCTTGATTAATAACACCTCATGAAAAAATCATGTAAAATGAATAAGCTTTCCCTTATGACTTACCCAGGGGACTGTGACATGTCACTCTAACACCTTTCTGAACCAGCATTTCTTCCCACAATGGTTCCTGTAAAGGAATGATATTCATTACAAACCCCTGGGCCATCTCTGGTGAATCTGTTAAAGAAGGCATCACAAGCAAGGGAGAAAGGTTGAGACAGTGAGAGACATTAGTGAGGGACAGGAGGGCATCACTGTATAAGAGCAAAGGTCTAGCCAGCTCCAGAAACCTGAGAAGTGGATGGCTGAAAGGAGCAGCTTCCAGCAACACAAAAAAGAAAGCAAAGGAAAGGATTACTGGAACTCCCTTCTCTTATGGTGTGGCCCAGTCATAATGGTGCTGTGGTTACATAGCAAAGCTCATTAAAACAATAAATAAACCACAACAGTTCTAATTAGGGCCCTGGTTTCCAGTATGTTTGGCTAAAAGACAAATGGACTGGCTCCTTCTATCTTTATTAGGTTGCCTAAGCTAGAGTCCAGCTGCAATAAGTTTCTGCTTTTCTGCTTATTCTTTCCCTCTCAAATTTCCCATGACCTTGCTTTCAGTACCATCCTTCAGGAAAAGTTCATGTGTCTAAATCAGGTGAGAGCAGGACAAATTTATAACATCAGCAAACAATCAGCATTTCAGTGAAATCATGGTGGGGTATTATTGACTTCTTTAAGTTATGTAGTTCTTTCAAATATTCAGAAATAAAAGCTGTTCAGATTTCAAAAGTCATATATGTGAGTTACATATCTGTATATCCATGTATATATTGTATGTACATGTATATTATGTACATATGCATTCTTTGAAATGAATGAATTGATGATCAAGTACTTGAATAGACAAATGGTAGCCTGAGAATGCAATAAAAGTATAGATGATGTCGCCACATGAGTTTTTACCCAATTCAGTTCAATTCACCAGGCTTTTATTAAATGGTTTCCATGGACTAGGAATCATGTTAAGTGTTAAGGCTGCAAGACAAAAGTAAAACTCTTCCTGCCCTCAAGGAACTTCCATTCATCAGAGAGGTAATAAATATTTAGATAAGTAATCTCACAAAGCATGCAAAATAAATAAAATTCATTATGGGTAGGACAGAGTACTATCAATTGGAAAAATTGGGAAAGGCCTCTTTTCAGAGATAGCACTTGGGCTAAGAATTTTAAAAGGTCAAGGAGCGGAGAGTAGCTTTGATTAAAAAGAAAGGTAAGGGGGTAGTCCAAGATCGAAGCTGTTCCTATATACATGAAAACTTGAAATCTCATTTTAATCAATAGGATTTCCAAGTATCTGTTTGCCCTCATTCCAGGACAGGGCATGAGCAAAGGTCTGACTGAAAGGCAGACAGCACCACCTACTGAATGAACTATGGTTTTCTGACAATGGAAAAAGAAAAATGTGAAATACTTTGAGGCCACATTAAATAAAGCATTTAAAATAGAACATTTTTGGCTAGTTTGCTTAACATACCTTAATTAAAACTCTGCTGTCCAGAAAAAAAAAAAAAAAAAAGGTGTTTTAAAAAGGAAGCTGAGAGGTGTTTATTAATATTGACCATTAACTTCTAACCAACAGTTGTTTAAGCACCTCACTGGTTTTATCAGGCACTTGACCTGTACCTCTAAAGTGACTGTCTATCATAGCCCTCTGCTAGAAAGTCTCAGGGTTCATTTACTCTCCAACTAAACGTATTTATTGACAAACATCATTGACTAAATTTCATCTGAATGTAATGTAAAATGTGTTTATAGATGTTATGGCTTCTTATTGGGACTACTACAATAGCCTCCTAATTGTGATCCCCACTTCAACTTTCTCCCCTTTCCACATAGCTGTCATTCTTACAGCACAGGTCTAATCCCATTGCTCATTGGCCTAATAAGCTCCATGTTCCCTATTACCTAGAGGGTAGCACACTTCTGTCTTTGGTATACACAGTGCTTCACAATATGGCTCAAACCTATTTTTTTCAGACACATTACATATCATTTTAGCAGCCAATGGTCCAGCCAAACTGACCTGTTTGCTGTTCCTCATGGAGCTTCATCCATTTCCATGACTGCTCAGTCAGATACTCACAAACCTAGAATGCACTTCCTCTTCTCAGCCTCTGCTAATTAGAAGCCACAGTTTCCTTCAAAGTTCAACCATTACCAGAACATAATACTTTTCCTCATCCTCCCTGAAATGACCTTGTATTTATAGCAGCTATACTTGGACTTAATTATCTATATTTATATTATTTCTCCCAGTTGAATGTAAAGTTGGGGACTATCATTTTTGGCTTTGTATTCCCAGCCCCTAATCCAGTGACTGGGACATAGTAAGTGATTAACAGACACTTGTTGACTGACAAATAATAAACTGACTGATTAATTTTCCTGGTTGTTATAAATGTTGGAAATAAGTCAATATTTGCTTTATCAGAGATCATCTTTATATGGATAGATCAATACAATGTAAAGGAAAGAGTATTTATTAAAATTTGGAAAATCTAGGGGATGAATGGTTCTACTTTTTAACCAATCTGAGAGACATGGGCTGAGTCACTTAATCCCTCTGGGCCTCAGTTTTCCACCTCTGTAAAATAACATGGTTGGTTTAAATAATCCCTTAAATCCCATTCAGCTCCAAATCAGATCTGGTGTATCAGAGGTCATATGATTTTATGTCTAACCCCTTACATAATTATAATAAGAATGCACTTATTTTGTGCATGTGCATAAATGTTGACTTGTAAAGGACTTCCTAATAAGAGACATCCCAGTACTTCTATACATATGAGCATCATGCTCATCTCAATATAATTAACAGGAAAGCCTTAAACATAAAGAGAGATTAATTGGCTACTTAGTTATCTTTGCTTCAAGGTGTGGAAAATTCAGTTCCTGAGTTACTGGGCAACGCCCCAAATTCTGTACACTAGAGTGGGCCTAAATACTACTTATAGAGAGAGGGAATAAAAGAAAAGGCCATTAAAAAGATACTGTATCTTTGTCTCTTTGTGAGAGATTCAGTGTATTGGCATCCTGACAGACAACTGGCAGTTTTCTTTCCTTGGAACTAGGTTACTAGACTGAATAGCCTAGACAGCAGTTTAACCCGAGGGTCAAAGGGCAGTCAGGCGTTATCTACCAACTGGATGCATTTCCTCTGCATCTGTGACTTCAATATTCCCATATAGACTCTGACAGTAGGGCAAGAGCTAATGTTCCTCTCCACCACCCCCGGGATTCAAAAATTTAAAGCTCTTTTCTTTTTCCTTTCTGGGAAAAAAAATGATGAACTAAGACAATTATCAATTAATAATACATACATATAAGAGGATATTTACTCAAAGCATGTACCAGCATATCAATTTGGATACATACATATATACATATATATTCATATCAATGTGTTGTACCAGACATCTTATAGTTCTATTGTTAATTAAAAACATAAAATTTAATAACCAGAAAATAACCTGTAATCTAATATCTTAATGGCAAGAAATTTCAAAGGGTAGAAGTAAATGTTAAAATACATATCTAAACATCAATTGAATTAATATATTTTCAAAAGTTATGCTTGAGAGCATTAACTTGTCTGAATTGCTATGTAGGAAATACTAATACCCATTTTATTTTTAAAATTAAAAAAAATCATTCTCAAAAATACAAATATAAAAATTACTATCCCTCATGCTTGGAAATATATTTTTTTTTTAATTCCCCTTCCTATCCTCTTTGTACTTAGCACTTTTTAAAATTTAAAACTAAATATTAACCAAATGTAGTCTTGATTTGATTAATATTTCCCCTTTGTTAACCTTGAACTTAGAACACTAAGGTTTTATCAAAGATAAGTTCTGCCAAACTTCAAAAGCTCCAGAGTCCTTGTGGAAGAACTGTGGAACTCACTATCTTGGCTTCCTTCCTTTCCCTTTCCTCTATCTAGCCACCACTCCCATTCTTTGTTTCAGCAATGTTTATGTACTACCTTATTGTCATCCTCTGCTGGCACTGATTTCCCTCCACTCCATTTCTCTGCTGCCCTGATCTTGGACCTCAATAAACCGAAATTCCAAAATGCTTTCTGTCACTCACCTGAGATGGAGAGGTCACCAGGTACTGGGACTCCATCCTGTGCAACTAAACCCATTTGGTAGAAAGTCAAAAAACATTATATTAAAGCACATTTCTATAATGCTTTAAAGTTTACAAAGGGCTTTATAAATCTTTACTGCAATGCTTCATGGGAGATACAAAAGATAACATTATCCTTGTTTTAGAGATGAAGAAACTAAGACTCAGAGTGAAGTAATTACCATGTTGCCAGAGTTAGTAAGCCAGAGAAGTAGAATTCAAACCCAAAACTCTCTATATCTCAAAGTCCAACTCTCTGCTACACCAGACTGCCTCTCTAAATAAGCAAACGAACTGAAAAGAAAAACAAATGAATGAATAAGCAAATAAATGGATGAATAAACTGAAACATATAAAAGGAGCAGATAAATAAATAAATGAATATATATATATATATATAAATGGATAAAGGTATATTAATAAAGGATAGGATACATGGATGTTTAAATAATGAATAAAAATAAGCAAAAAAAAAAATAGCACATACTGGAATAGGATTTTTAAAATAAGGAACCAGATGACAAGAACCAGATGACTTTGAAAGAACAAGTAGCCAGAAATATGAGTTTAAACACTTTTTGATTGTTTTTGAACCAAGCACTATAAGGATTAGAGAGATTCATGCTATTGAAAAACAAACAAAACAAAAAACTGATTGTAAATACTGTAGTAAAAGTGGAATAGAAAAAATAAATGTATTCAGTTGGGGTGAAAGGTAGGAAAGTGGGGTGTGGTGATAGAGGGAAACAGGGGAATTGTCTAATATGAGTTACACATGATTTCATATAAGAAAATGAAATAAGCTAAGACAAGTGTTACTGTTGCTTTATGCTGTCCATTCTCTTCATCCTTTTGGGTGTAATGAGATCTTAACTTTGTTTATATATATGATTCAGGGTAAACTCAATTAAAGTTGAATCCAATAAAAATGAAATCATCCCACACAATGCCATATAAACAGATTCAAATCCATAAATATTTATTAAGTACCTACTATGTGCAAAGATTTATTCTATATATTAACTACAGAAATACAGAAAAAGAAACAATTGCTGTTTTCAAAGATGAATGTATATTCTACTGGTATAGAAAAACAACAATAAAATAAAAAAACAACAAATAATCAAACATAAATCGTCAATGTGAAAGGTAGGGGAGTAATGGTGAAATAAGGAAATGTGAACTAAGAAGCTCTATAGCAATGCCTTTGTGTTCTCTTAGCTATTATGAGAGCTGTGAAAGCCTAGCAGGAATACTGAAATGTTGGCCAGTTGAACTCTAACACTATTACTGGTGGTATTAGCATACACTTTCAGTATGATGAAAATGCTCCTATGAATAAAATATTGAAAGGGAGACTTTATTCAAAACATAATGTTGAACATTCTATCATTACTAAGAGGGCTCAATGTCTTGGGCACTGTGTAAATACAAACATTAAAGTGATACAAAGACAAAAAGTGAAATAATCTCTATTCTTAAGAAGTTTAGCATACTATGGAAGAAGAAAAAAGTATGTCTGTATATGTATATACATATATATATGTGAGCATATATATTTATGTATGTATATCTACATACACATTCACATATACATACATGTGAAAATGCATATATTTGTGCATGTAAATATGTGTGTATATATAAAACATATGTATGTTATATATGCTCACATAATGACTAAATATGGAATCAATATACAGTCAAGTCAGTAATTATTTACTAAAATACCTACAATGTACTTTAGAGAAAGTATTAACAAATTAGTCAAATAAGGAAATGATACATTATAATATTTGAGTAGCATTTTTGAAAGCAGGGAGAGACTGAAGAACAGAAGAAGAGGGCATGATTAATTTGGAATGAATGCTAGCAGAAAGAGTAGTTCTCTATGTTTAGGGACAACAGTAAGGCAAGATAAGAAATATCAGAGCAAATTTTAAAATACTCATACTTTACTCTTTGACTATTCATCAGTGTAGAGAATGACTACCACTATAGATGAAGCATGAGTATGTGTGATATTCACTGAAGACATTAATATAGAGATATATAGATGTACACACAGGGAGACCAGTACCATATAATTTTCAAAAATTTAAATAAATCTCACCTATTACAAGAAAGGGCTTCAAAATGTTGTTTTTATTTTCCCACAGGATGCTCATATCCAAGTCATTCAATAGCATATTCAATAGCATATAGAGTGATAATAAATAGTATGATTCTTAAATATAGACTAGATTGAAGAGAAAAAAATTCAGTATTATTAAAATGGAAAATGTTAGAAAAAAAAAAAAACCCTCTTCAGCTTTGATTATATCCCATCTCTTTATCCTGAAGATTCTAGGATTTCAATTCTAGAATTCACAAATTGGGAAATAACTTATGCTTCTTTAGCCTCTTTCTGACTGGATGGCTCTTCCACAAAACCCAACTTAAGGAAGGCACCCAAGCCAGCTATGTCTCATTCCTTTCCTGGCTACATTCCTGACTTCCTCCCTCTTTCCTTCATATCTTTTGCCCTCCTTTCAACTTGTTTTCTCCTATTAGAATATAAATCCCTTGAAGGAAAAAATTATCTTTAATTTTCCTTGTATCTGTGTATCTAGCATTTACTACAGTATTTAGTATATAGTAAGTACATAACGAATGCTTGTTAATTCACATTAAAAAGAAAATGTTCACTTAATGCAATGTACAGAAATTATACAAAAATAAAGAATAATTAAAGCATCAAGCTCTCAAATTACTTTGAAAAGGAGATGGACATAGATCAAAATTCTGAAAAGTCCTTTTAGAGTTCGACAGAATGAATCCTATTTAAATATAAATCATAACATAACAGTAATTTTTAAAAAATTGATATGTGTTACAATTATTAGGAATGAACACATTCTCTTAGGTTATTCTATTTTTTTAAGTGTGAAGAGAGTTTAGGACCTGAACAAAGAAGTACAAATGGCATGTTGCCATGGTAAAACCATAGAATAAAAGGTAAAGACATAAAGGTATATATTCCTAGGGACAGGTGTCAAACACCATTATGCAGAAGATGCCTGAGAGTTATTTAATATCTTTGGAAAGCCGCAAAACAATGAGGTAAAAAAAATATGGAAAAGAAAAATATCAGAATTTTTATATTCTCAAACTGATCTTGAAAGCAAAAAGATTTTTTCCCTTTAAAAAATGATTATGATATATGAAGCCAAAATGGCAGATCCCTTTGCCCACCTATCCCCAAAATAGTTCCATATCAAAAGCCAACTTTACCAAAGATATTTGAAAATAAAGAAATACTAGGCAAGGGGGACAGTCCTAAAGAGAGAAGATGTGAAAATTTTCTGGTTGACTTTATGCTCTAAAAAATCAATAGACCAAAAATGCAAGTGGCACTAAGGGTAAAATAGAACAAGAAAGTAAATTATGTCAAAGAGGTGAATGAAGTTATAACTTCTTTGTAAAAGGGAAAAATGATAGAAAGGGCTAATATCCCTAATTATTGATTCAAATGATTCACAGTGTCCCAGCTTTGTCAGCCTGATTTTAAATGCAGGCTTGCTCTCACCTTTCTCAATAGAAGGCATTACATAACTATTATTAAAAGATGAGAATCCAAGTGACTTCCATAAATACATGTCAATTATTGAATATTATACAAAATAGTCATAATTTATGCCACTAAATATACACATACAGTAGAAAATAATATATTTGACTGAAGAGCAAAAAGGTATAGCCCAAATTCTGAGGTGTGAAAAGAACTTATTATCAATTCATTAATTATTAAACAGCTATTTGAATACACCATAAAAATTTATTCTCTTTTTGTAGCTTACTGCAAAGCCTTTGACTCAGATGGCTGATCTATGTGCTACTAATAATATATGATAAAACCAAGTATGGTGACAGTACAAGAGCATTTGGTATCCAGGTGAATAACTATTCTCTAAAATATGTCACCCACAAAATAATAACAAAAACTATTTCTTTCAAATGTATCATTTTCAGGAAGACTAAATGAAACAATTATTTTTCTGCTTTGATTTAAAAACTATTAACATGATTACAATTAAGTATGGCTCCCTTCCAAATCAAAGGAAATGTTGAGCCAAAACATTTTGTTAATCACAATGAACACAGATGAGCTTCAGCTATATGATTCCCCTTAAGAAGACATTAATCAGATTTTTTCATCTCATGGAATCTTTTCCCAATCATATTAAAATGACATTTGAACTCAATAAGTATAAAATTCTTAATGTATACCAAAGAAAGATCCTTAATAAAACCTTCAAGCTTGAATCTAGAAAGTACATTGAACCAATAAATGAAAGCTTTTAATAGCTACAAATATCTTATTATCCTTGAGCAAAAAATTAAGCATAAAGTTATCAAAGAAAAGGGTAAATCTGAATGTATTTAGAGACTTATTGGTACCCTAAAGTCAATGCTCATTAGAAAGAACATATTTAAAGCAATTAACACACATATAATAGTACCATTCTTAATGTACACTTTCTCCATAGTAAGATGACTAACAGTAGATTTGGAAACCTGAGGCAGAGACTTAGTATATTTCAGGTATGATAGGATGAAAAATACACAGAGGTGGAAGTTTAAGTAACATTTTGGAAGATTGTTAGTAGTCCAGTTTGGCTGAAAAAATAATATTCATTAAAGAAGGTAATACAAAAAGAAGAGAAATTATACACCCTGGAAGCAAAGGAGTCACATAGACTTAAGGGAAAAAATCAGCTTTATAGATGGTGAAATGGATATGAGACAGGAAAATTATTTAAGAAACTGATTTAATAAACCAAATGAGAGAAAGGGAATCCCTAAAAAAAAGTAAATCAGTCATATGATTATGAAAAAGGGAGAAATGTGGAAATATGTTGAATGTAGAATTAATAGGACTAGTCTTTTCCTTTATACAGGATTTTTACTGAGCCTGGAAAACTCTTTCTCATTTTTTACCTCTTTAACTCTCTTACTATAGAAAATTTGGCTTAAATAAAACATCTTTTGGGCTGTCCCTACTTGTTAGAGCTTCCCCATCAAATATTCTGATCACTAACAAAACCCAACAGTTAAAGTTACAAAAAGAAATTCCATTTAAAATAACTACTGATTGTATAAAATATTTAGGAATTTATCTGCCAAGGGAAAATCAGAAACTTTATGAGCAAAACTACAAAACACTTTCCACACAAATTAAGTCTGATCTGAACAATTGGAAAAATATTAAATGCTCTTGGATTGGGTGAGCAAATATAATAAAGATGACAATACTACCTAAACTAATCTATTTATTTAGTGCTATACCAATCAGCCCAAAAAACTACTTTGGTGAACTAGAAAAAATAACAACAAAGTTCATATGGAAAAACAAAAGGTCAAGAATTTCAAGGGAATCAATGAAAAAAAAAAATCAAATGAAGGTGGCCTAGCTGTACCAGATCTAAAATTATATTATAAAGCAGCGGTTACTAAAACCATCTGGTATTGGCTAAGAAATAGACTAGTTGATCAATGGAATAGGTTAGGTGCAGAGGACAAAACAGTCAGTAACTTTAATAATATAGTGTTTGACAAATCCAAAGACTCCAGTTTTTGGGATAAGAACGCATTATTTGACAAAAATTGCTGGGAAAATTGGAAATTAGTATGGCAGAAACTAGTCATTGACCCACACTTAACACCGTACACCAAGATAAGGTCAAAATGGGTTCATGACCTAGGCATAAAGAATGAGATTATAAATAAATTGGAAGAGCATAGGATAATTTACTTCTCAGACCTGTGGAAGAGGGAGGAATCTATGACCAAAGAAGAACTAGAGATCACTATTGACCACAAAATAGAAAATTTTGATTATATCAAATTGAAAAGTTTTTGTACAAACATAACAAATGCAGAAAAGATTGGAAGGGAAACAATAAACTGGGAAAACATTTTTACAGTCAAAGGTTCTGATAAAGGCCTCATTTCCAAAATATATAGAAAATTGACTCTAATTTATAAGAAATCAAACCATTCTCCAATTGATAAATGGTCAAAGGATATGAACAGACAATTCTCAGATGAAGAAATTGAAACTATTTCTAGCCATATGAAAATATGCTCCAAGTCATTATTAATCAGAGAAATGCAAATTAAGACAACTCTGAGATACCACTACACACCTGTCAGATTGGCTAGAGTGACAGGGAAAGATAATGCAGAATGTTGGAGGGGATGTGGGAAAACAGGGACACTGATATATTGTTGGTGGAATTGTGAACACATCCAGCCATTCTGGAGAGCAATTTGGAACTATGCTCAAAAAGTTATCAAACTGTGCAAACCCTTTGATCCAGCAGTGTATCTACTGGACTTATACCCCAAAGAGATACTAAAGAAGGGAAAGGGACCTGTATGTGCCAAAATGTTTGTGGCAGCCCTGTTTGTAGTGGCTAGAAGCTGAAAAATGAATGGATGCCCATCAATTGGAGAACGGTTGAGTAAATTGTAGTATATGAACGTTATGGAATATTATTGTTCTGTAAGGAATGACCAGCAGGATGAATACAGAGAGGACTGGTGAGACTTACATGAACTGATGCTAAGTGAAATGAGCAGAACCAGGAGATCATTATATACCTCAACAACGATACAGTTTGAGGAGGTATTCTGATGGAAGTGGATCTCTTCAATAAAGAGAGCTAATTCAGTTTCAATTGATTAAGGATGGACAGAAGCAGCTACACCCAAAGAAAGAACACTGGGAAATGAATATAAACTGCTTGCATTTTTTTTTTTTTTCTTCCCGGGTTGTTCATACCTTCTGAATCCAACAACAAGAAAACTGTTCAGTTCTGCACACATATATTGTATCTAGGATATACTGTAACCTATTCAACATGTAAAGGACTACTTGCCATCTTGGGGAGGAGGTGGAGGGAGGAAGGGGAAAAATCAGAACAGAAGTGAGTGCAAGGATAATGCTATAAAAAATTACCCTGGCATGGGTTCTGTCAATAAAAAGTTATTTTAAAAAAATAAAAAAAAATTATTCTGAAAGCCTTGGATTTATGTATTGATTTACCTCAAATCCCCTAAAGAAGAGACTTTGACTGTATCTTCAAATGAAAGGGTGGGCCAGAAATGTTAGTGAGAAGGGGAAGGACACAATCACTTTACCCCTAGAGATCAGACTGTCTTTATGCTCCATCTCTAGTTAAATTTGGAAAATTGTAAAACCTGAAACACCAGAGATTTTCATATTTATTGGCCAAATATCACTCATTTTATAGTCAAATATTGGAGAGATTAAAATCAGGATATTGAAAACAAAATTCTGAACCCTCAATAGGGTACAGTACACCCCTTCAGAAGCAGGTAGAAATTCCTTATGAGTTTACACACTGATACAGAAACGGGGGGTGGGGGGGGCAAGCTTTTACATTCTAATTTAGTACTACTACTCCCTTCAGAGTTCTGCTTGGCTGGAGATTTCCTGGCTTACAATCTTCCTTATCCACCCATTACATGTTGCTACTATATTTGTTCCCCCAACCTGGTCATATATCCCATGTTCAAAAATGGCCACTATCTCTCCCCTGGAGTAATATGCAATAAGCCTATTAAACAAGTTGCAATGAAGAAAAGCCTTCTCCCAATCATTGACCCTGGCTGGTTTAAAACAATTTCAAGCCTGGCTCCCTTTATCAGGAACTTTGTGATTAGCTTGTTTTTTTCTTCTGAAAGCTAATTGGTCAATGATGCTTGTTATCTTGCACAACCCTAAAACCCGAAGATCTAATTTATAATATTTCTCATAAAGAAGTACATAAAATGTTCATCAAGAGATAGAATTCATCAAAGAATTCAAGTCTATTCACCAGAAGGTATGGCCCAATGAAAAAGATTAATACTGAGGGAATTTTCTTGCTTGGAGATTCCCCCTCTGTTCTAAAGAACAGGTATCCAGAACTTTGGGGAAATAAGACTGGAAAGTTATGGGGAAGAAATTTTGTAGATTCTAGGCAAGGATTGCTACCTTTTATCCAAAAGAGCTATAGCAAGAAAAAGTATTATTTTAAAATTAAAATAATAGGTCAATGTGCATTCTTTACTCAAGAAAAAGAGAGACAAGATTAGTAGAGAAGCATCAAGAGAATAATGAATTCCTCCAAAGCAGTAGCAACAAAGCAATGGGACAGATTATGTGGTCATCTGATCAGAGTCCATTTGAGAAACTAGATATCAAAAGAAGTAGTCCCGGATAGATCATCAAGTCAGTGTTTAAACCAATAGCATTGTAGGCTAGTCATCCTACATCAAGGTGAGGAGCATCTAACCCATATTTATGAAGGTGGGTTTTTAAAATTTTTTCTTACTATGACATTCCATTAGATGGTTTTTGCTTTGAACTAATTAATTAGATTATAAGCTCATAAATATAGAGATGGATGAGACTTTAGAGGGTATTGACTCCAATTCCCTCATTTTATAGATGAGGAAACAGATGCAGTCTCTGTCAATTAGCATTGAATAATATTCTAATCTAACATAGGAACTATGTATGCTATGGATCAGTTAAAGTGACTTGCACAGGGTCACAGTGCTAGAAAGTCATGGAAGGGACATATGAACCACATCTACATAACTCCAAAACTAGCATCCTATCTATTAAGTCAACTGCTAAGGAAAAAAAAAAAAAAACAAGAATGTTTAGACAAACATTCATCTAGCTATTGGCATTCTAAACATGAGATCCATATTCCACATAATGTTTTCCATTGTATCTACCATAACCTCGATTACATTTTACAGTACATAAACCTGAAATGCTCCTGGATTTTTAGTGTAAATTGTACTGAATCAAATGAGCTTAAAAAAGAAATGGAAACAAAAATACAGAGAATTAAGGGGGAAAAAGTGAAAATTCTTCAGTGGTTTATTTCTCCATTTACATGAACAAGAAATTGAATTCAGTCTGATCCCTCTAGTTTTTAATCATTTTGTTTTGTCCTAGTGCTTATAACCTTTGGATCCTCATAGCTCTTCTTTATTCGCAGTGTCCTAATTTAGAGGTTCCTGACCCAGCCACTCCCACTCCAGAAGGAAAAGAAATCTATGTATGTTAAATGAGGAAAAAAATAATCAGAAATTGAAGATGATTTAGGAAGTAATGAAACAGTCATATAAAAATAGATGAAGTAGTAATCATCTTCCCCAGAGGCAGAAACTAATCGTTAGAGAAAACTGAAAAAAATATGTTTATTACAGATTTTCAATAAATTGACTTAACCCCCACATTAGCCTATTGTTGAGAAAGTCAACTACTTAACTATAAAACATGCTATCATCATAGTTACTAATAATTTTACTAATATTGGGCCCTAAAAAACAGATGCATTCAGTAGTTCTTTATCACCTACACATTTACAATCAATTAATGAAAAAAATATCTAAAATGGTCTTATACTTAACAGTATAAGACTGTGCCAAGAACTGGAGATAAAAAGAAAAATACTCTTTCCCTTAAGGAGTTTACAACTCAACTCTAATTTAAATATTTCTCTTCCCCACACCTCTTCTTTTATATCTTAGTTTAAGAAAATTCACTCATTCTAAAAATTTTATTCAACTATCCAATGAAATATCAACTGGACAAGAAATTTACATGTTACACTATTCACTAGAAAAAGCAAATCCATTTTGTACCAAGCCCAAGAGTATTTAGTCATTGACACCAAAAAGTTCTCATTTTTAAAGTGGTCCTTTCCATAGTGGATTAAGATAAAATGTGCATTGTCAGTCAGTCAATAAACATTTGTTAAATGTCTACATGTGCCAGGCACTGTGCTAAATGCTAGGAATTCAAAGAAAGGTAAAAAACAGTCCCTATTCCAGAGGAGTTGGCAATCTAAGGGACACAATGAGCAAATGACTATGTACAAACAAGCTATATACAGGATTAATCGGAAATAATCAACAGTGGGAAGGCACTACACTTAAAGGGGATCCAGAAAGGCTTCCTTAAGAAGGATTTAGTTGAGACTTCAGAAAAGGCAGGAGGCTGAGCTGAAAAGAGGAAGATTTGGGGACATGGCGGATAACCAGAGAATATTCCTGGTGTGTGTGTGTGTGTGTGTGTGTGTGTGTGTGTGTGTGTGTGTGTGTTGCTGGGAATGAGGGTAGGAGCAGCGTTATATAAACCTTTGAATAACAGACAGAAGATTTTATATTTGATGATGGAGACAATGGAGTTTATTGAGTAGAGTAAGGGGTAGCAAAGGTAGGGACCTGGTCATATCTGTACTTTAGAAGATCATTTTGACAGCAGAGAGAAGGAAGGACTGGATTGTAGCAGGGAGAACAAGAAGCATGGTACTGCAAGAGTCTGAGTCTATGGGGATCAGGGTCTGCACTAAGGTGGTGGCAAAGGAGACAAAGGTGAACTCACCTGCAAGAGACATCAATGAAGCAAAATTGACAAGCCTTAGCTGCAAGGTTTGAATACATAGTGTGACAAAGACTGCAGAGTTGAGGATAATAATGAGGTTGTAAGCCTGGGTGATTAGGCGAACAGTATTACGCAAAACAGTAATAAGAAAGTTAGGGAGAGGTGAGAATTTTCTGGACAAGATATGGCTCAGTTTTGGACATTCTCTTGTACAATATTTGTTATACTAAGAGTTATGGCAAGAAGAGGTCATAGAGATCATCTAGATTCAGAAACATAAAGTAACTTTTCTGAGCTCACATAACAGAGCTATGTTTCTGACTCCAAAACCAGCTACCCTTTTGTATGACTAACTACCTACTATGTATAGATGATGAGGAAAATGAAAAGGTAAATATTAATGAACTCTCAAAGAATTTGTAATTTACAGAGAGAAAGAAAACTATAACATATGATATATCTATCATTTACCTATTATCTAACTATATAAACAAATACATATAAAGTAGAACAAGCACATGAGAGATACAAAGACTACAATGGAAAAAAATTCACCTCTGTAAAAATCAAAAATAGGTCAGTATTTGAGTTTCTCAAAGTTCCAAGGAATTTTAGAACAATAACCAAATATGTATTTTTAAATAACTATGAAAAATACATAGACTTTTAAAAGTGTTCAAAATACTGCTTTGTTTCTTTTTAAAATAAATTCAAATACAGAACTCAAGAGAAGCATAAAAAGGTACAAAGATAAAAAAAATTTGAGAATTGTACTTCAGTTATGGGTATACATAGAGAATACATGTATAATTGTTATTTATTGTTATAATATTAAAAAGAAACTAGAGGTGGAAAGGGAATTGTAACAGAAAAAAAGGGAAAGTGAATGTAAAATGAGGGAAATTACATCTCAGGAAGAGGCAAAGAAAACATATTATAATTGAGGGAAAGAAGGAAGGGTGACAAATATTGTGTAAATCTTATTCTCATCAGATTTGGCTCAAAGAAAGAATATTAGATATATTTGGTTTCACTGAGAAACATCTCTCATCTTATAGAAAAGTGGGAGGGGAAAGGGGGAAAGAGAAGAGGTAGGCTAAATAGAAGGGAAAAGAGAAATAGCAGGGGAAAGGTATAAGAAAGGGGAGGGGTCTCTAAAGGGGGGGGACTGCTTGAGGCAAGTAGTGCTCATAAGTAAAATACTGGGAAGGAGGGAAAGAGGAAAAGGAAAGAGAAAAGCATTATTTAGGGTTAATAAGATGACAGGAAATACAAAATTAGTAGTTCTAACTGTAACTGTGAATGGGGTGAACTCTCCCATAAAACATAAGCAGAAAGCAGACTGGATTAAAAGGCAGAATCCTATAATATGTTGTTTATAAAAAACACATTTAAAGCAGATTGATACATATAGAGTAAAGGTAAAAGGCTGCAGAAGAATCTATTATGCTTTGGATGAAGTTAAAAAAAAAATAAAAAAAAAAGCAGAGCTAGCCATCCTGATGTCAGATCAAGCAAAAGCAAAAATTGTTCTGATCAAAAGAAATAAGGAAAAAAAAAACTATGTGTTGCTAAAGGGTACCATAGATAATGAAACAATAGCAATACTAAATATATATGCTCCAAGTGATGTAGCATCTAAATTCCTAATAGAGAAGGTAAGAGAGTTGCAAAAAGAAATAGACAGCAAAACTATAATAGTGGGACAACTTTACTCTCTCAGAAGAGAGCAACAACAACCTTGCTCTCTCAGAACTAGATAAATCAAACCACAAAATAAATAATAAAGAAGTTAAAGAGATAAATAGAATACTAGAAAAAAAACTAGATATGATAGGTCTATGGAGAAAATTGAATGGAAACAGAAAGGACACTTTCTTTTTGGCAGTTCATGAAACTGTCATATATTAGGACATAAAGACCTCAAATGCAGAAAGGCAGAAATAGTAAATGCATTTTTTCAAATCATGATGCAATAAAAATTATGTTCAAAAAAGGGCCAGGGGAAAATAGACCAAAAAGAAAAGGGAAACTAAATAATCTCATCCTTAAGAATGAATAGGTAAAACAGCAAATCATAGGCACAATCAATAATTTCACCCAAGAGAATGATAATAATGAGACAAACATATGAAAATTTGTGGAATGCAGCCAAAGCAGTAATAAGGGGAAAATTTATATCTTTAGATGCTTACTTGCATAAAACAGAGAAAGAGAAAATCAATACATTGGGCTTGCAACTAAAAAAGCTAGAAAAAGAACAAATTAAAAACTTCCAATCAAATACCAAATTTGAAATTCTAAAAATAAAAGGAGAGATCAATAAAATTGAAACTAAAACAAACTATTGAATTAATAAATAAAACTAAAATTTGTTTTTTTGAAAAAACCAACAAAATAGATAAACTTTTAGTTAATTTTATTAGAAAAAATCAAATTGTTAGTCTCAAAAAGGAAAAGAGAGAACTATCCACCAATGAAGTAGAAACTAGAGCAATTATTAGGAGTCACTTTGCCCAATTTTATGCCAATAAATATGGCAACCTAAATGAAATGGAGGAATATCTACAAAAATATAGATTGCCCAGATTAACAGAAGAGGAAATAAATTACTTAAATAGTCCCATTTTACAAAAAGAAATAGAACAAGCTGTTAATCAACTTCCTAAGAAAAAATCCCAAGGACCAGATGGATTTATATGCCAATTCTACTGAACAATTAACTCCAATACTATATAAACTATTTGAAAAATTAGGGAATGAAGAACTCCTACCAAATTCTTTTTATGACACAGAGATGGTACTGATACCTAAACCAGGTAGGATGAAATCAGAGAAAGAAAATTATAGACCAATCTTCCTAATGAATATTTATGCAAAAATCTTAAATAAAATATTAACAAAGAGATTACAGAAAATCATTACCAGGATAATAAACCATGACCAAGTAGGATTTATACCAGAAATGTAGGACTGGTTCAATATTATGAAAACTATTGGCATAATTTACTATATCAATAACCCAATTAACAAAAACCATATGATTATCTCAATAGATGCAGAAAAAGCATTTGATAAGATCCAACACCCATTCCTAATAAAAACACTAGAGAGTATAGGAATAAATGGACTTTTCCTTAAAACAGTTAGTAGCATCTATTAAAAGCCATCAGTAAGTATCATATGTAATGGGGATAAACTAGAACCATTCCCAATAAGATTGGGGTGAAACAAGGCTGCCCACTGTCACCATTACTATTCAATATTGTATTGTATAGTAAAATGCTAGTTTTGGCAATAAGAAAAGAAAAAGAGATTAAAGAAATTAGAGTAGATAATGAGGAAACCAAACTGTCACTTCTTGCAGATGAGATGATGTATATTTAGAGAACCCCAGAGATTCTACTAAAAAGCTATTAGAAATAATTCATGACTTTCACAAAGTTGCAGGATACAAAATACATTTACATAAGTCATTAGCATTCTTATACATCACTAACAAAATCAAGCAACAAGAGATACAAAGATAAATTCCTTTTAAAATAATTATTGATAATATAAAATATTTGCCAAGGGAAAGTCAGGAATTATATAATCAAAACTACAAAACATTGTCCACACAAATAAAGTCAGATCTAAGCAATTGGAAAAATGTTAAGTGCTCATGGATAGGTCAAGTGAATATAATAAAGATAAGAATATTCCCTTAACTAATCTATTTATTTAGTGCTATACCAATCAAACTCCCAAGAAACTATTTTACTGACCTAGAACAAATAATAACAAAATTCATCTGGAAGAACAAAAGGTAAAGAATTTCAAAGGAATTAATGAAGAAAGGCAAATGAAGGTGTTCTAGTTATACCAGATCTAAAATTACATTATAAAGCAGTGGTCATCAAAACCATTTTGTACTGGTTAAGAAACAGAGAATTTGATCAGTGGAATAGGTTAGGTTCACAGAACAAAATAACCAATGACTATAACAATCTAGTATTTGACAAACCAAAAGGTCCCAGCTTTTGAAATAAAAATTCACTACTTGACAAAAATTGCTTGGAAAACTGGAAACTAGCAGGGCAGAAAGTAGGCATAGATCCACACCTGCATCCTATACCAAGATAAGGTCAAAATGGCTTCATGATCTAGACATAAAGAATGATATTATAAACAAATTAGAAGAACTTAGGATAGTTTACCTCTCAGATTTGTGGAGAAGGAAAGGATTTATGACCAAAGAAGAACTAGAGATCATTATTGATCATAAAATATATAATTTTGATTATATTGTTTAAAAGTTTTGCATAAACAAAACTAATGCAAACAAGATTAGAAGGGAAGCAATAAACTGGGAAAACATTTTTACATCCAAAGGATCTGATAAAGGCCTCATTTCTAAAATATATAGATAATTGACTCAAATTTATACTAGTTCAAGCCATTCTCCAATTGATAAATAGTCAAAGAATATGAACAATTTTCAGATGAAGAAATTGAAACTACTTGTAGCCACATGAAAAGATGCTCCAAATCACTATTGATCAGAGAAATGCAAATTAATGCAACTCTGAGATCACTACACACCTGTCAGATTGGCTAAGATGACAGGAAAATATAATGAAGAATGTTGGAGGGGATTTGGGAGCCTGGGACACTGATACATTGTTGGTAGAACTGTGAATGGATCCAACCTTTCTGGAGAGCAATTTGGAACGATGCTCAAAAAGTTATCTTTGATGAAGCAGGATTTTTACTGGAATTATATCCCAGATATCTTAAAGGAAAGAAAGGGGCCTACGTGTACAAAAATGCTTGTGGCAGCCCTCTTTGTAGTGGCAAGAAACTGGAAACTGAGTGAGTATATATTAATTGGAGAATGACTGAATAAATTATGGTCTATGGATACTATGGAATACTATTGTTCTGTAAGAAATGATCAGCAGAATGATTTCAGAGAGATCTGGAGAGACTTAACATGAACTGATGCTGAGGGAAATGAGTAGAAACAGGAGAACATTATACACGACAACAGTAAGACTATACAATGATCAATTCTGATGGACGTGGCTCTCTTCAACAATGAGATGATTCAAACCAGTGCCACTTGCTCAGTGATGAAGAGAGACATCTACATCCAGAGAGAGAACCATGGAAACAGAGTGTGGATTACAATATAGCATTCTCACTTTCTCTTATTTGCTTGTAATTTGTTTTTTTCCTTCTTGATCTGATTTTTCTTGTTCAACAAGATAACTGTATAAATATGTATATACATATTGGATCTAATATGTATTTCAACATAGTTAACATGTATTGGACTACCTGCCAGCTAGGGAAGGGGATGGGGGAAAGGAGGGTAAAATTTGGAACAAAAGGTTTTGCAAGGGACAATGTTGGAAAAGTTACCCATGCATATCTTTGTAATTAAAAAGCTTTAATAAAAAATAAAATAAAATAAATTCAAACTATTTAATTAGAGGACTATATATAAGCTGAATGTTTAAAACATTTGAGAGTCCACCTATCTGTTTTATTCCTATTTGATTTTTATTCCAGATTATATTTTTCAAGGCTGCTATTAAATTTGTTAATATTCATAGGTACAATATCAGATGGTAGATATGTAAAAGGAGTTGAGCAATTAGCTTCATAATTAAAAGTAGGCCAGAGACAACCCACAACATGCATCACTCACACAGAAATTATCAAGGATTTTTTGTGTTCATGCTGGATTTTATCTAGGTTCTTAGCAAATATCCTATTATCCAACTTTATTATTTACCCATTTTATTTGTCAGTCAACAACATTCCCTCTTAAATGTATTTAACCACCAGGTGACACTGATAGTAGCTCACCTGACACTATTCAGCCCATAAGGGCAAGTCTTAGCTCACCCTCCTGACCCTAATGGAAGTACCTTGAATTCCATTGGGTATTATTTAATTGTTAATAACTATCAAGCTCTCAAAAGTTCTGAGATTCAGGAACCCCCCTATCCTTCTGCTCTACTCTCTTGCTAGGGGACCATGCTTACTAATTATCAAAGGTGGTATGAATTTAACCAATCAGAAGTCAGCCTAACTGAACTCACACTTCAGGAACTTCACATGTTCGCTGACTCACCTTTTGTAACTGGAAATATTTCTGTGCTATAGTCATATGTTCCCAACATAATAAGAATAAAAAAAAAAGTTTAGATATATGCAAACATTAACATCATTGAACAATGCATAAAATGGATAATATAACATACAAGAAAAATGCATGATAAAATATTTACTCAGGTACTGTGAATCTACCACTGTTACCCTCTGGATGTTTCCACAATGCCACAGTTCATAGAATTGATCTGAATGCATGAGTTCAAAGAAACAAAGTCCAGGTTTGTTTAATTCCCCAAGGCTGGGTCATGTGCAGGTTAGCAAGGGAATGTCCAATTCATCTTGACTGAAGGTTTCCAGAATGACTCTTTAGATAAAGATACGGAAATTTTCTGTTTTCCTACACAAAGTCCTAAAGTGCAAAATTTGTCTCTAACTTCTGATTTTATTTACATATTAGCTTCAATGGGCATATTACTTCTTTTTCTTGTCTTAATTCTTATAAGGCACGACACGCAATTTAACCTAAACTATTCCTGAATGCTTTAGAAAGTTTTCCTAAGAAATCCATTAAAGTCAGAATAAATGATATTTTTTTTCCTCTCTTCCTCAACAAACAGCAGCCATCTTTCCCTCAGCTAGAAGGCTAGCTAGGAATTATCTCTCATCCCAGAAATTTTCTCATCATAAATGAAAGAAATGGTGTTTATAAAGCAGAATAGTGAGGTAGAAGGGAGAGGTTGTACACTTTGATCTAAGACAGTGTTTTCTGTGAGCCTAATGAAAGGTAATATAATAGAGTCACAGAAGAAAGAAGAGCAGATCATTTTTGTGGTGGATAAGAATTGGAAATTAATAAAATAGTCATCAATTGAGGAATGGCCAAAATATGTAGTATATGATTTTCATGAAATGTCATTGTGCAGGATGATTTCAGAAAAAGCTGGAGAGAATTAGATGAACTGATCATAGTGAAGTAAACAGAGCTGGAATGCTGTACATAATAATAACAATTTTGTTCAATGAAGAATTGTGAAATGACTTAGTCTCAGCAATATAATGATCCAAGACAAAGGACTAATGAGGAAGCATACTATCCCTCTCCAGAGAAGAACTGATTTTATTTGAATAGAAATTGAAACATGCTATTTTTCACTTTCTTTTAAAAAATCTTTTGTTTGAATCTTCTTATACAAAATGATTAATATGGAAATGTTTTATATAATTGCACAATTATAACCTATAACCAAATGTTTGCTGTCTCAGAAAGGGGGAGGAGAGGAAGAAAGGTATGAAATTTGGAATTCAAAATTTTAAAAGAAGGAGGAGGAGGAAGAAGAAGAAGAACAAACACAAGAAGAACAAAAAGAAGGGAGAACAGGGATGGTTGTTTTCACCAGAACTACAGCCTGATAATTCTATTGTATAGTTTATGGGAATAGTTTGTGATTCTGAACATTCAGACTCAGCACAAGCTTCATGTCTCTTAGCATTCTTTCTTTTTTATTAAATCTTTCTCTTTTTTAATAAAGCTTTTTTGTTTTCAAAACATATGCACAGATAACTTGACAACATTGCCCCTTGCATAGCCTTGTGTTTCAGATTTTCTCCTCCTTCCCTCGTCCCTTTCCCTAGATGGCAAGCAATTCAATAAATATTAAGCATGTTAAAATATATATTAAATCCAATATGTACAAACATATTTATACAATTCTCTTACTGTACAAGAAAAATCAGATAAAAAAAAAAGAAAGTAAATGAGTAAGAAAACAAAATTCAAGTGAACAACAACAAAAAGAGTGAGAATGTTATGCTGTGATCCACATTCAGTTCCCACAGTCCTCTCTCTGAGTGTGGATGGCTCTCTTCATCACAAGATCATTGGAACAGGCATCCAAACATCTCATTATTGGAAAGAGTCATGTTCATCAGAATTGATCATCGTATAATATTGTTGTTGCCATGTATAATGATCTCTTGATTCTGCTCATTTCCCTTAGCAGCAGTTCATGTAACTCTCTCCAGGTCTCTCTGAAATCATCCTTCTGATCATTTCTTATAGAACAATAATATTTCATGGCATTCATATACATATCCTAACTTATTCAGCTATTCTACAATTGATAGGCATCCACTCAGTTTCCAGTTTCTTGCCACTATGAAAAGGGCTGCCACAAACATTTTTGCACATGTGGGTCCCTTTCCTTCCTTTAAGATCTCTTTGAGATATAAGCCCAATAGAAACACTATGCACAGTTTGATAAGTTTTTGAACATAGTTCCAAATTGCTCTCCAGAATGGCTAGATCTGTTCACAATTCCACCAACAATGAATTAGTGTCCCAGTTTTCCCACACCCCCTCCAACATTCACCCTTATCTTTTCCCGTCATCTTAACCAATCTGAGAAGTGTGTAATGGTATCTCAGAGTTGTCTTAATTTGAATTTCTCTGAATAACAGTGATTTAGAGCACCTTCTCATATGATTAGAAATAGTTTTAATTTCTTTATCTGAATATTATCTGTTCATATCCTTTGACCATTTATCAATTGGAGAATGTCTTGGATTCTTATAAATTTGAGTCAATTCTAAATTTTAGAAATGAGGCCTTTATCAGAACCCTTAAATGTAAAAAATGATTTCCCAATTTACTGCTTCCCTTCTGATCTTGTCTGCATCAGTTTTGTTTATACAAAACCTTTTTAACTTAATATAATCAAAATTGTCTATCTGGTGTTCAATTATGAGTTCCAGTTCTTCTTTGAACACAGATTCCATCCTTCTCCATAAATCTGAGAGGTAAACTATCTTATGTTCTTTTAATTTGTTTGTAATATCAGTCTATGTCTAAATCAAGAACTCATTTAGATCTTATCTTGGTATGTGGTATTAGGTATGGGTCCAGCCCTAATTTCTTCCATACTAGTTTCCAATTTTTGCAGCAGTTTTTTTTTAATCAAATATTGAGTTCTTATCTCAAAAACTAGGGTCTTTGGATTTGTCAAATACTAGATTGCTATAGTTATTGCTTATTTTGTCCTGTGATCCACTGATTGACTACTCTATTCCTTAGCCAGTACCAAATGGTTTTGATGACCCCGCTGCTTTATAAAATAGCTTTAGGTCTGGCACAGCTAGGCCACCTTTATTAAAAGCTTTTTATTTCCAAAATGTATCCATAGATAACTTTCAACATTCACCCTTACAAAACCTTGTGTTCCAATTTTTTCCTCCCTTCCCCGACACCCCTTCCCCTAGATGGCAAGTAATCCAAGATATGTTGAAATGTGCCATTCTTCTATATATATTTCCACAATTATCACCTTAGCATCCTTTCTTAAATAATTTTCATTATGGTCAAGAGACATGTCTACTTATAGGAGATTGTGTACTTGACCACATTGCAGCGTCTCAAGCATAGACTTTCTTCGGTGTCCTTTCTTATCTAAGCTATTTGAATTGCCCTTCCCAAATGGAGGGGGCCTGGGAAAAGCTTGGCTGGTTTCACTATATATTTCAGTGAGAGAAAGAATAGATTATGAATCTGGGGCCCAGAAAATAATTTGCTTCCTATCCCACAGAACGTGGCTTTTAGTAGAAATACAAGAAAGCCAAACTGTTCACAATTCATAGCCAGCACCTTTTTGTTCATTATTTATGTATTATCTGAGAGTCTGTGTTTATGTATGATGAGGATTAAACTGTACAACAAATGAGAAAACTATCAGCATAGGTACAATTTATAGACACTAATGAATCAGCAAAGCAAAATAAAGATAAAATACTGGTGCTTGAAGGCTCTCCAGCTTGCCAAGGCTAACCCCTCCACCTATGCACATGATCCTATCCCCACTCCTGTCTCCTTGGAGACCTGACTCCATCAATCATTCTCACTCTCTCTCACATCTTCAATCACTCCTTCTCTACGGGCAATTTCACTTTTGTCCACAAATATGCTCATGTCTCCCCTGTTCTAAAAATGCCTTCCCTTGATCCTGCTAACCCCTTAAGCTATTTTTGTTCTCTATTTCTCCTCTTTTTCAGGGTCAAATTTCTAGTAAGAGGAGTCTACATTGGCTGCTTCCCCTTCCTCATTCAGGATTCAATCACTTGTGATCTGGCTGCCATCACTGCTTGCTCCAAGGTCAACAGTGACCTTTTTTATTGATAAATACAATGGCCTTTTTCTCAGTGCTCATACTCATTAACCTTTTTGAAACATTTAACAATGTTGACACCCATTCAAGGTTGATAATCCTCTCCTGTTTTCAATGACATAACTGTCCCATTTTTACTCTAACTTTCTAATCATATATTCTCAGTCTTCTTTTGATGGTTCCTCATCTTTCTCTTATTCTCTTTGTGCTGGTATTCCCTAAGGGTATTTACTCAATCAAATTCTCTTTTCTCTTTCTCAGACACTTACATGACTTTAATCATCATCTCTATGCATATCATTCTCCAAATATATATCTCCTGTCCCAACATCTTCCTGCACTCTGGTTTCATATTCCCAGATGAAAAGAGCTCTGAGGTCAGAAGTCAGAGGACTTGGACTCAAATCTTTTTCTGATGATAAGAACCTGGTGATATTGAGCAAGTCATTTAAGCTCCTGTGGCCTCAGTTCCTCATGTGTAAAATGAGAGCATTGGGCTAGATGGCCTCTAAGAACTCTTCCAATCTCCATTTCTATGATGTCATGATCCTAGCATCTGTCTGTAAAAGTCTCCACCTGATTAACAGCCTGGAATCTTTAACTTATCATCTCCAAAACTAAATTCACATTCTTTCTCTTCTCCATTATTTTTCAGCCTCAGGAAAAAGAAAAAAAAATCTTGTTCTTTCTATTTTTTTTTTTTTTTTTTGAGGATATTCAATCTCTCCACATTTTCAGGGTCAGTTCTTAAGGACCATGTTCCTGGTCACAAAAGTTCAAAATTGTAGCTTTTTGATTTTTTTTTTTTTAGCTTAGTTTGGAAAATTCTTTTTTGGCATGTAGAGGCAATGTGTTGTAATGGGTAAAGAAGAAGCTCTGGAACTAGAAGGATTGAGATTCAATTAAAACCTCTGATACATACTATTGTGTCCTGAACAGGTCATATAATCTTTCTTACCCTCACTTTCCTCATTTGTAAAATGAGGGGATTGAATTAGATGTCTTGTAGGTCCTTTCCAGCTCTAAAATAATGATAATATGAACTTGCTGTTTTTCACAAACAGTACTCCACCCCACCATTATTATACCTCAGCATAGGATGTTCTCACTGGCCTACCATGCCCTTTCTTCACACATCCCCCTCTCAAAATCACAAGCTTCCTTCAAAGTCAAGTATTTTTTCCTTAAGAATTCTCCTGACAACCCCTCTCCAGCCTGCTAACCCCATTCCATGCCATTATCCTGTATTGATTTTGTCTCTTGTATATATTTCTATACATACATGTCATCTCCCTGATAAGATGTGATATATTAGAGGGCAGAGATTGTTTCATTTTTGAATACCCCCAGTAGTTATCATAGTGCCTGCCACATAGCAGATACTTAATAATTGTTGGCTTACTGATTGATTCTAGTACCTAGAACATCAAGTTAACTTCAGGGGAAAAACAGCTACCAATCACAACTTGCAAAAACTACCCCACTAACTTTCTGTGAATACATTTATCAGGAATTATTTAGCAAAACAGTTATCCCTTCTACATTGTGACTTTATCCTTATCATTTTTGATATATTGCAGGTCAGCACAAGAAATGAAATAGGAATAATTGGGGAGTTCTGCAGAAGTCACAAATGAAACATGAAGGCCAACAGATGAAACAGAGCCTATGATCAAATATTTAACTCAAAGTTTACAATAACATACTGTTAGCACCCCATGAAAGATAAAGAAAAAAAATACAGACTTCTTTTCTGGTATGAAAGGAGGGTCAAAAAAATTTACTCAGATTTTCCAGACCGTGAATGCACAATAACCCTACCCTGCCTTGATGTAGAAGGCTTAATTATAATGCCACCTAATAACATAAATGATTCAGCAAAGTAGCATGCAGAATACCAATAGACCTTGAATTAGGAATACCTGAGATATTCTATGCAAAAGTGTTATAATAAAATGCTAGCTCATTCCAATTATATAACTTAAAGTATAGGCATGATGTTTGCTTTTACTTTGATAATAAGGGATAATAACATTACATTGCCTATTGTCTTTGACCTGAATTTTATTGCCTTTAGTGTTGCTTTATTAACATTGTTGTTATTATTATGTTTAACATTCTTTTGACTCTGCTTCCCTCATTAATCATTAGTTTATATAGGCCTTCTCACATTTCTCTGAATTCTCCACAATCATCTTCCTTATGATATAATAATAGCACTTAATAGGAACATGTAATATGTAGGCTGTTCAATCATATTCTAAGTGTTTGACACATATTTCTTTCTAGCTTTTTGCTACTACAAACAGTAGCTATAGATATTGTTATATGTGTTGGGTTTTCATAGTTTTCATTAACTTCCATGAGATAAAAATCCAGCAGAGAGACTTCTGGATAAAATAGTATGGTTCAGAAAATTTTCTTACAATTATTCCACACTCTTTTCCTAGAACAGTTTGTTCAATACATAGCTTCACCAGTTGTGAATGTTTATCTTCAATGTTTCCAACACTGAACTTGCAGAGGAGAAGCTCAGATCTTAGCACAGCCTATAATGGAATGGCCAGGGTGGGAATGTCAGATCAAAGAACAGCATACAATTTACAGGTTAGAGTCCAGTAACACCCTATCTTTTTCAGTCCCAAATTCAATCAGAAATGGGTAGAAATGATGGGAGTGGGGAGGGCAACAATCAGATTTTGCTTTGGATCACTTTGCAGTTCCCATCCTGTCTCTAAAATATCAGGATGACACAATACTCAATACTCCAAAAAAACAGTAACAGGACTCCTGTTCTCTTTTAATACTCTCATCAAGGATAACTTGAATATATGTTTAGATTATACTAATGAGCGAAATGGGAAACTGAGGACTTCTCAGAATAATAACTTTTGCGAGGGATTGTGTGGCTTCTCATAAAATCACTAACTAAGGTAGACTGAACCTACCATTAGGATTTTAATGTATGAAGTAAATTGATGGGTTTGGGAAATGAAATTCTTTGTGTAAATATCATGAAAAAAAAACTTAAATTTAAGTTTAAGTAAAGTATTGTGACCAGCTAAGCTTAAGCAAACATTTGTAATAAGTCAGCCATATTGGTTTGAGTGAGCATTGTAACAGACTGGAATGTAACAAACAATGTAACACTTTATAACACTTTAACCATGGGTGAAATAGGAAACTGAGGATTTCTCAGAATAATAAAACTAAGCACCAAGGGTTTAATCATTAGACTCTAGGAAGAAGAATAAAGACTTTACTAGAGAAAACATTTAAGAGATAACTGCTTAGAGAAGAATATGACTATTTTATGGCCTGGAGATATTTGAGAAGTCTACAAACTGGCTAATCTCTATTTGTTGATTGAGAAAAGCCTGAAGTAAAATCAAGTCTCTTAGAAACCTTTAAATTGATTATTAACCTTAAAAGCAGAACAGACTCTTTCTTTTGAAACAGATATTGCTTAACCAAGACCCTAGTATCACAAAAAGCCCACCTATATTCCAGAGACAAATAAAGGAATAAAGGTCAAGTTTGCCAATGATTTTAGGAAGATTAACAAGAGATGGGTGGGTGAAATAGTTTCTATATATTTTTTTTTCCTCTGACCATTTAAATGATTTCTCAGCCTTTGTGAAATCGACCCTCCACTCTCTGAGACTCCAGTGAGTGGACTGTCAGTTTCTTGGAGGATTCTAATAAAACTTCTGTTCTTCACTTTGAGATATCTCTAGGTAGTCATTTTGAGTTAAAGCTTGCTGTGCCACACAGTAATAAAAGTTAGAAAAATTAGTTATTAATATTCTCTAATTTGTTTTACTTTAGCAGTAATAAGATACAAGATTTTCCATGTGCACACTTGGTCTAATCCAACTGATTTTCTGATCTTTCTTCCTCTTCACTGACTTTTCTACTTAATACAAACCATGTAAAAAGAAGGAGGAGGAGGAGGAGGAGGAAAAGAAAATATGTCATCAATAATATATTAATGAAAAAGAGCATGAACTGGTCATGTATCAAAATGAAATAAAAATTCAATGGATGGCGTGCTCCTCTGTGGCAAGAAAAAACAAGAAGAGACTCAGCATACACAGAAGATGCCATTTGCCCAATTATGAGAAGACATATGCAAGAATATGTGGGATATTCTTATTGTTTAGTTGTGTCTAATTCATTGCTACACCTTGGACCATTGGTCTTCATGGGCTTTCCTTGGCAGAAACACTGTAGTGGTTTGCCATTTCCTTCTCCATTGGATTGAGGCAAACAGAAATTATGTTGATTTGCTTTTAATCACATGGCCAGCAAGTGTAACAGGTCACATTTGAACTCAGTCCAGTGCTATTTCCACTTAGCTATATAGATACTTCCTGAAGGAAAAAAAAATCATCACGTCTGACTCTTCATGACCCAAATTTTTGCAATTTTCTTGGCAAAAATACTGGAGTGACTTGCCATTTCCTTCTCCAGTGGGTTAAGGCAAACAGAGGTTAAATGACTTGCCCACGGTCACACAGCTAGTAAGTGTCTAGGGTCAGAATCTTTTTGACTTGAGGTCCAGCATCTCTCTATCCAATGAGCCACTTAGCTGCCTCTCAGACAGTGTCTACCACCTCAGTAATCTTCCAGGTATAAACCAATGATCCAGATCACTAGAAGGATATTTACATTCATAACATTGCCAATCCACTTAAATATTTAACCAACAGAAAGTAAATGAATTCAGAGTTTTAGAAAAGCCCCTTTCTCTATATTTTTTCTAATAAAAATAATAAATACTATTTGGAAAGCTAATTTTTTGCTCTTTATCACTATTTGACAAGGAGCCAGGGTGTTAAATTGATGGCACAAGGAATTCTAAGAAAGACATGACAAATTAAGATGAATTTAAGGGCAGGAAATCTGGTGAAATTGGTAGGACTAGGTAGATTCTGAGAGTCATAGTAAATAATAGATCAATAATCTTGATAGTCAAGAAAGGTGCAAAAAATTAGGAAGAGAAGAAATATTCAAGTATGTCTGATCTTAAAAGAGGAGAGCATTCCTCACTGACTTGCTCTCCACCCTCACAGTGCTAGACATGCAAGCATATGCAAGAGGCATCTATATCAAGGTGGGGAATCAGGGACTCACTGGTATTATTTGATTGTGTAAAGAGTATGAACAACAAAAGAAAAAGACTAAGATTGCAAGGAGGTCTTAACACAATGTAACTTTACTGGAAAGAATGGGCTTGATTTTCATTACAATGAGAATGACCCACTTTTGCCTCAAATCTCAATTAGACTATCGTTCTTGGAAAATATCTTAATGATTTCCTATTAGTTTGCATTCTGATAAAGGTGCTGGAGTCAGAATATCTGATATCTAAGAATTATAAAGCTTTTGGTTATGCTTGAGATTTCTATTGGCAAAGAATGAATGAAAGTGTTTTTTATCTGTACTTCTTTTGAAGTATGTGGAAAGTACTTCCAAATGAAGCTGATGCCAGATGGTTGTATCCAACTGTTTTTCCCTCATTGAGCCTATAGTACAATGAACCTTTAGTGAGCTGATAGCAAGCCTATAATACAATCAAAGAAAATCCAGCCCTGTAAAAAAAAAAAAAAAAAAAAAAAAAACCCTTCAAATAACAATTTTAGTAAGGGATGCCATTTGTTTTTAATTTATGACCATCTCAATTTAAGTGAAAGTCTGAAGCAAGCAAGTTTGAATATTTCAATGAGTGGAATTACTTGTTGCCAAGCCCTGCATACTATATTGTTGATATTCTATTTAGATGAAGTTGGCCATAACTGACTGGCTGAAATGAATTTAGTTGATTCAGTGACTTCTGTCACACAGCTAGGAAAGGAAGTGCGGTGAAATGGGTAGAGAGCTGGGCTTGGAGTCAGGAACTTCATGAATTTAGAGCCAAAAGAGATTTGAAAGACCATGTAGTGCAGTCCCCTCATTTTTGCAGGTGAAGAGCTGAGGCAAAAAGAATTTAGATGGTGTTTCTAAGATCATCTAGATAATAAGTGAAAGAATCAGGAGTTTCAATACTTATGAAATCACAGCTCTAAAATCGTTGTCTGTCCCCTACCCTTCTCAAAAAAAAAAAAAAAGATATATATATATACAGCTATAGTATACATGGTACCAGACATGGGTCAAATTTCCAAACTAGTTCCTGAGTTCATTTTATATGTCAACTTAAAATAGACTTTTCTTCTCCAGGTGGAGAGCCTGCATAGGTTTTTACAGAGCTTTTAGGCTTAAAAAAAAAAAAAAAGTGGATGAGGAGAGTGGTACATTCTGAGTTCAATGTGGTACATTTCCTTTATATTTCTGATTAAAAAAAAAAACATTCATTTCTATTTAGTAAAAGTAAAAATTATGTTTTTAGATTACATTATTCCAAGCTCTTTCAGAAGCAAGGATATAAAAATTGCAGGGCAGCAGAGGATCAGGGTTTCAGGGTTTAAAGAAAACAACAACAACAACAACTACAAAAAGCCTGTCTTTCCAAACGGATGCATTGTTAACTATAGAAGAAAACCACATCTGTTCTGTTACCATGACACTTTCATCAGGGCCTTGTCCATTATAACCTTTGACCACAAAAAAGGTTTGGAAAGCATACCTCTATAGTGAAATTAGTATCTATAGATGGATCTTCCTATTATATTTATGGCATTCTAGAAATAGATTTTGCCTTATAGGTCTGTTCCCCTGAGATCATTTATGAGGGTGACTTGTTCTGGCCAATTTGTAGTTGTTCCATTGCAATAGTACTGTAAATACTTTTTGAAGGACTTTAAAACGAGCTCCTCAGTACATGTTACACTGAGTTTTGAACCAGACTCCATGTAACTTGAATTCTAGGAGCTGTAACTGCAAATAGAAAGCTTTTTTCCCCTTGGCCTATTAGTTTGCTCTCCTAGAGACTTCAGCCTTGTATCCAGTAAGTAATAAGTCTCTGAAAGGCCATACTTAAAAGTTGCTAAGCACTATGAAACTTTCTACTTAATGGCTTCTGAAGGAGAATACTGTTTAGCAGAAGGAGCTGAAGAAGAAAGACTTGAGTGAGGAGGAGGAAATTGAGAAGGTGATTCAGAGTTTTGAGTTTCTAACGATGGCCAGAGATTGAATCTGGGGAAAAGAAATCTGGGAGAACTTAAGGAAACACTGAAGGATAATGATGCAAACTAAAGGAGGAGAAAGCTCAGTCTGAAGAACGATTATATCTAAAAGAGAAAAGGAATTGAGAAAAACTTAAGTAGAAGTCAAGGAGAAAAAGAAGGTAGTTGATAAGAAGCAGTAAATCTGAATAGATAAATAAAACAAATTGCTAAGAAAAGATAAGAGGTTTATGAAAGAAGGGAAAGGAAATTGGATGCAGTTGTCAATTTGTCCTAAAGAAAAGGGAAGACAAATTGGTGGCCATGAAGTTGTTAAGAGGTGATAAAAAAGTATAAAAAAGTTGGGAATGGAGCAAAAGTGTACAAAGAGACAAAGGGGTACAAATGTGTTAATGAAGTGCTAATGAGGAAAATGTTAAACACCAACAATTGGACAGAGAAAAAACTAAGAACTTCACTGGCAGTAAGGATGGAGATCAGGAAATATTTTTGAATTGATTTACATTTAGTGTCTTAGATTTCTATTTCTGCCATAGCCAGATTTTACCAAGATTGCTATCTTTTCTGTTCCAAGAGGAGGCTAAAAGAGAATGGATTCAGTTCAGATCATCAGAGACAAGGAAATGCTCCTAAAATAGTGATAGAAACTGGCTTCATTTAAAGGGGAGAGGGAAAAAGTAGCTTAAAGATTCAGAGTGAAATTTAATCTGTATGTGAAGAGTAGAATGGAGGAATGTTTCGCAGAGGAGGAAAGGAAGGACAACTGTACACTAGAATTAAAACAAACATACACATTTAGAAGCATTTCTTGAACAGGAGGTAACTAGAAGCTCTGAGAAAAAAGCAACTATTTGTTCTCCAATAAATAATCAAGGTATTGATGTCTATTCAATCCACAGTTGTTAGGCATGTGATTAGTCAATGAGGGTTGAAGGAAGAAAAATCAAAGAATCCCGGTGTTAGGTGATATCTTGCTTTGAAGGTACTGAGACTTTGTTGATCAGCATTGTCCAAAAAACTCAGGAATCCCAACTTTCTTTAAAGGCAGCTAGATAGTGTAGTAGAGAGCACTGGGGAAAAGAAATTTGGGAGAACATAAGCAAACATTGAAAGATAATGATGTAAACTGAAGGAGGAGAAAGCTCAGTCTGAAGATAATTTACCTAAAGGAGAAAAGGAATTGAGAAAAAACTTAAGTAGAAGTCAAAAAGAAAAAGAAAGTAGTTGATAAGAAGCAGTAAATAAAGATGTGTGAGAGAGATAAGTCATTTAAGCTGTTTGCCTTAGTTCCCCAATTATAAAATGAGGATTATTATGGCACCTACCTTCAGAGATGTTCCAAGGACCAAATGAGAACATATCTTAAAAAGTGCTTAGGAAAGTACCTGTACATAGTAGGTACTTAATAAATGGTCCCTTCCTCTCTCCATTTGTCCCTCTTTTCCTCTCTTTCTTTCCTCCTTCTTCTTTTCTTCCAACTTTAGAGGTTGGTGATGCGATTGGTGTACATGTTGCCAAAGTTAGCTCAGATAATTGAATGATAATTAGTCTTCTCTAAGTAAGATACACTTACAGAAATTACCTCCTCCTAAGGAACTGTTATCAGATTCATAAACTATTCAACTCATGAAGAAGCCACCAAGGCTAGAAATGCCCATTTTTCAGTATCACTTTCCATTGGCCTGTGCTCAGGGAAGGTAATAGAAAGACTGAAAGCAACCAGGGACTTAATGCCCTGTCCTAAGCTTTCCTAGTCAAGTTTGTTTCCTGATGTTATGTGCTGGAGACAGTGGATGCTGTGGCCACTAAGTGTGGAGAGAAAGAAAATCTTCTCCACCCTCCTTGCTGGTTAGTGTCATTCCATTAAGGAACATATTGCTCATTCGAGAGTTAGCATGTACTTCCAACTCCATAGGAAGTGCCCTTTTTTCCCTATAATTTTCTCAATTGAATGAAGACTCAATTAATAATGAGGCTTCCTGATCCAATTCCTGCTTCAAATTGAAAAAGATGGAAAAATTGAAGGAAATTACTTGTTTGTCCACCAGACTGGGGACCTTAGAAAATGATTATAATATCATACAAGAAAGAGAAACTGAGATAATCAGAAGTTAACAGGAAACAAAATCTGAAAGTCGATATAAAATTGAGGCAACAGTTAAGATAAACTCAAAATCCTTATGCAAGGAATAATTTTGACCTAAGTCTCTTTAACAGGATGAAATCTAGGACTGGGATATAGGTTTAAATGGGTATATGCTTTATTCAAAAGAAATGATAGGTAAAAGGAAAGATGGAATAGTAAGTTAAGTATAGAGAGTGCAACTTTGGAGAAGTATACTTGAAACAAGGTGTTAACTCAGTGGAATTGATGAAATGAAATTATATATGTGTGTATGTATGTGTGTGTGTGTGTGTGTGTGTGTGTGTGTAATATATATACTTAATACTTAGCATGATGATGTAAGAGTTCTCTAAGTTCACATATACATAGTGTATTGTAATGATGTAATTACAATAAGGTATATAAGGGCTAACGAGGACTGGAAGATAGATATTCTATCTTTGGTCTTCCTTGTGGTGGGTCTCCTGCCTCTTGCACTAAAGGGAGACTGGCAGACCAGCAGGCTGGCATAGGAGACTGGGGACTTTATTCCTGACTATTCTCTTGGTGATTATTGTGCTGAGATTAAGGCTGGTCCCAAGGCCCTCCAGAAAGCTAGCCTGGACATTGTTTGTAAACAAGTATTTTTCAAGCACAGACTGTGAGCCTGGCACTGTGGTGAACTCTGCAATAACAAAGATTAAGACATTCCCTGCCCTAAAAGAGCTTACAATCTAACAGGGAAGAAACATGCAAAGAGCTATGCACAAACAATATAAGTATATATAGACAAACACTAGGTTATCCAAGAGAGAAAACACTAGTATTAAGGGGAAAAGGAAAAGTAACATTGCACAATAATGGAAGCATATTTTTATTAATAAGTCTTTTATTTTTTGCTTTTTAAATTTGATTCATCTTTTGCTTTAATATAACTTTCACTTTTCTTCCTTCCCCCACCAAGAAAGCCATTTTTGCTAATAAAAGAATAAATGAAAAAAAGCAATTCAGCAAAAATAACCAACATATTACTGAGTTCTGACAGTATATGCAACATTCCATAGCAGTTTATGGGTTTTTCCTTTTTTTTTTTCTTTTTTTCTCTTTTTTCTTTTTTTTAAACTAACAAGTGTGTCTGATTTTAAAACAGAGTAAGTAATATTTGGACTTCCAAAATGATGTAGCAGTCGCTTATCTATTCAGCGACAGAACTTTAGAGCTTCTCCCTCAAATGACTGATTTAGAGGGGAGAAACAATTCAAAGAATCTTGTTTAAATGATTGTCTCAGAGAGAGAATAACACCTAAGAATTCAATATATAAAAGAGAAAAAGGCTTGGAAATAGTTGCTCATTTGGCCTAATTTATCAACAATTAGGTTTATTCCAGGGAACAATACATAAGAATAAATGTCGGCTGCAACATGTGCTTTTCACAGCTGCTTTTAAGAAAAGGGATGATTATAATGAGGCCTCTTTCTTTAGCTGTAACTATCTGCAAAACCTTAGGACCAAGTAGGCCTGGAATGTGAGGGAAGGGGAAAAATAATGGTCTATTGCTGGAGCAAAAATACAAATAAGTAAAAAAGATAATATGTGAACAGAGTAAGGCTTGAATTCAGGCTTCAATTTTTGTCTTGCATTAAGAATTTGATATCATATAAAATAATTTACATGGGACTTTCTTGAGCATTTCATATGGTGCTCCACCTTCTTATTTTTACACTTTAGTCCTGATTATCTTTATGATTGAAATATACTCCCATAGTACCTCTGTCTTTGGGAATTCCTTGTTTTCTTCAAAATTTTACTTAAGGAATATTTTCTAAAGAAGGCTTTCCTGACTTCTCTCCAATGACTAGTGCTCCCTCTTCTCATATTTTACCTTCTATTTATTTTATAATGGGCTCTGATGCATGTGCAGATTCTATTAGTTTGCTCAGCTGATGCAATTTCTCCAAGTGTTGGTCACTGAGGAACAGTTTCCAAGAGAATCATAATGATGTATAAAGCAAGTGCCTTTGAGAGACTGTGGACATTCTGAAATGGTTCCAGTTGCCTAATCACATGCCTCCTAGGAGCCTTTTGAAATCAGTTGCATTGCTAGAATAGTAAGCATCTTCAAAAAGGCCTAGCCACCCTCAACCATTATTCACAGACTTCATTCACAGTTAGGGGAATTGAGTGATTCTTCGTTCCATAGCATCGTTAGAAATTATGCTCTAAGGCAAAAGGTCTCAGAACCTTCAGTCCCTTTGTTATTATACCATAAAGTCCTGAGAAATGCACTTTGATCCTTGCCTTTTCATTTGTCCTTTTTCAACTTTGATTGTGAGAGTGAGTCAAGAGAATGTGGAAATTGAAATTACGCCTAGTTTTGGAGCCTAAGAGGAAGGAAGAATCTTCCTAAGAGGAAGAAACAATGACTTTTGGAAATGCTGAGTAGAAATTGCTGAGTAGAAAAAAATCATCTGTAAGTCATTTAATATTTAATATTTGTATTTGAACTTGGTGGGAACAATACTATGTATGAATTGAGCTAAGTTTTTGAACCTCCTTGCTCAAATCCAGATGGTAAAGACAAGAGTATTCCCTGTAAGTTTGGGATGAAATATTTATATTTGCCATTGTGGTATCCTTGAAGTAAAAATCCCTTTGGAGCAGCTTAATTTAAAGTAATTCAACAGAACTAGGATGCTAGTAGAAGGCATCTAACAATTTGGGATTGATAAGGATGGATCTTGATCCAGTGATACTGAATAGAGATCACTCACACTCTCAGGGTGTCTTCTCTGAAATCCTGAGAGTCAAAGTAGCCTGCTTGCATCTGAAAATAAAGCTACAATGAACATGTTATTTATTTATTTGCATAGAGTGGCTAAGTTTTTTAAAGGCAGAGACTGATTCATTTTTAGTTTTGTAACAAAAGTACATGACAGAGTCAATCAATCAAAAAGAATTTATTAAGCACTTATTATGTACTAGGTGTTTTGCTAGCCTCTGGGCTACTAAGAAGGATAAAAGGTAGTTTCTACCCCCCAAAAGCTCATGATCTATCAGTCCCTGGCATATATTAGGCACCTAATAAATATTAATTGAAACATATGATGGAATCACTTGGACCTATAAAGTTGAATAGTAAGCAAGAAAGGGAGATGGGAAAAGGGCTACAAGTACACAAATATTTGATCAATTAAATCACTCTAATATTCAAATTCTTTAATAAAAATAAAGCTATTTAGCCTGGCAGTCAGGATCCTCTGTATCTTGACACCTCCCTACATTTCTATGATCTCATACTACTTGACAGTTATGGTCAACCCAATCTAGCTCTTCTACATGTCCAGGATTCTCCCAGGTCTATGCCATGGACCATGACCTTCCTAAGTGCCTGTCCCAACCCCATTTCTAATTTTTGAAATACTATGTATACCTCAATGCCCATTCCTATGGGAAAAACATCTTTTTTTTTAACTTGATATAACAGTATACTGGTCTCAAATTATAATCACATCCTATTCTGCAATGGAATATATATATTTAAATGTGTATGTGTGTGTTATAAAGCATGTATCATATCTGTTTTGCTAGAGAGTAAGTTCCATGAAGGTAAAGACCATGTTTATCATTGTTTCATCCCCACCAATATTTTGCATTGTTCTTAGCACTGAGTAGATCGTTTTTAAAGACATGAATATTTGTGGCTAATCTTTCTTTTAAAGGTATGCTTTAAAAGAAATGATTTTGTTCATTAACACAGACAAAGTATTCAATATTTTATTTAATATGTAGGTGAAGAGGAATGGGAAGCACTGGATAGGATTATGGTAAAAAAAATTTCACCCAATAAGGAATGTCTACAGGTGGAAAGAAGTGATGAGTGATTTTTATTAAAAGGGCCTGTGCTTATATTGCCCAGAATTCTCCAGTGTTCCTGGAAATTCAATGAAGAATTCCAAATATTCCAGCTATAATGTTTAAAAGCCATATAGTATATTATATGTGGCACAGTATTGTTAAGGAAAGAAGGTACAGGGGTTCCTAAGCTTTATACAGTGATGAATCTTTCTTTTAAGAGAATTCCCCCCAACTTTTCATTTTGAGTCTACATATTTTTTTACCTTAAATTTCATTCAAATAAAATTGAGAACTTGTCACATACACTAACATAAATATTAAATGTACAATAAAAATACGATAACTTAATCACTACTCTGCATTCATCATCCTATATGGAAGGATCCTTTAAGCTCATCCTATGCAATTCTGTCTTGAAGCAATTGAGGAAACTGAGACTTATGAGAGAATGAAGTGACTTCCCCAAGATTACACAGATAGTAAGACATAATTTCCAGATTCAAACACTGGTATTCTAACTCTTAGACTGCTTTTACTATCACACACTTCTTCCCAAAAATGAAGGAAGAACTTTAAGATCTCTCAATTTTTAAACCTCCATTTGAGGACATGGTAGGTACCTGGGACTAAGGTTGAAGGAAAGTATGGTGTTTTTGCCCTGCCACTAAGCAGAAGTAAGGCCTCCTCCTGTCCAGTGCCCTCATCGCCTAACTTTCCTGATGTGGAGAATTTCCCTCACCATTTGTGGGTAACAGAGCATGGTCAGATGGGTTTGGAAGGGAAAACAGTGGTACTATGTTACCTGACCACTGGGAAGCCTCCAAGCCCTATTTTCAAAGGGAGCAGAATGGGCTCTTACATTTTGTGGCATGGTATGATCCTTATGGGAAGCATCTGATCAACATGTAGCTTAATTAATGGTTTCTAAATAAGAGTCCCTACTCTCTCCAGTAGAGTGTCCTGACCCTTTCTAACTGCTGATGAGACTCTCCCATTACTCCCTAGAGAAGGAGGAATGGATGCAAAATGTATGCCTGTATAAACAAGATACTTTGGGATGTGGGGAAAGAGAGTTCACCTGGTGACATCAAGCCCCACCCATGTTCCAGTGAAAATTTATTTCTCTTCTTCCATACCTTATCAGTTGAAATAGTTTGTCTCTTTTTTGCTGACTTTAATTTGAATTTTGTTTTAATTTTTAAAAATTAGAAGAATTTATCTGAGATGAAAATAGATAACAATCCTGTTCCAGGATAACCCACAGGGGAAATAAGTCCCACAGTTTGGAAAAATTTGAATTAAAAATTACACAAGTAATACACAGAAATTTTGAAGCAAGGTAAGTGTGCAATAAGTAAATGGATCAAGTAACTATAACCGTTTTATGATTGGTTAAAAAAAAATCCCAGAGTATTTCTTACTAGGAAATATAGCCCATGTGTGGCTATAACATTTCTCTTTTGGCACTTGTGCACTGAAGGAGGTAGGGGAAAAGAGAAGGAGCTATCAAAGAAACATATGGAGACATCTGGGATATTACTTCAGTAGCAGGTTGGGAGTGAGAACAATAACAAGAATCACTTCTTAACTTAACCAGCTTTTAACTTAAGGTGCTGTGGGTAGGAGGAGGGACTTTAGGCCTCATATTTGCTTTAATTGGGTTTTTTTGGGGGGGATGATTTTCTTTGTTTTTAATTTGAGACATTGAGTGAAAGAGGGGCTGAAGCAGGAGATTACCACCAAGGCAAAGAAAGGTTCAGAACTTTCATCCAAGAGACACAGGGGATGTATAATTTTGAGGAAATTCTGACATCAAAGCAAGTAGTTAAAAGATAAATTAAAAGCATCTCTTAAAATGTGTTTGCATTTCTCAGTCATAAACTGCAACAAAATCAACTAAAGTCATTAATGGTGGTTACTAATGTATATCTTTAGCTGTTTTGAGCTCAGCATTTTTCTAAAAAGACTTGATTTAACAACAAAGTATATTCCTAAATCTCTCTTTCTCCTCTCTTCTCCTCTTCCACTTGTTAATAGCCCATTAGGATGAACCATTCAGTCATACATATGTGCATAAAAAGATTCCATCACCACATGGAGGATATATATTTTTTAATTATTATTTTTTATTACAGTTTTTTATTTTCAAAACATATACATGGATAATTTTTCAACATTGATCCTTGCAAAACCTTGTGTTCCATATTTTTCCTTCTCTTCCTTCTACTCCCCCCAGATAGCAAGTAATCCAATATATGTTAAACATGTAAAAATATATGTTAAATCTAATATATGTATATTTACAATTATTGTGCTACACAAGAAATCAGATCAAAAAAGAAAAAAATGAGAAAGATAACAAAATGTAAGCAAACAACAACAACAAAAAAAAAGATTGAAAATGCTATGTTGTGATTTACATTCAGTTCCCACAGTCCTGTCTCTGGACGTAGATGGCTCTCATCATCACAAGACCATTGGAATTGACCTGAATCACCTCACTGAAAAGAGCCATGTCCATCATAGTTGATCATCACATAATCTTCTTATTGCTGTGTACAATGTTCTCTTGGTTGTATTCACTTCACTTAGTATCAGTTCATATAAGTCTCCCCAGGCCTCTCTGAAATCATCTTTGCTGATCGTTTCTTACAGAATAATAATATTCCATAACATTCATATGCTATAACTTATCCAGTCATTCCCCAGCTGATGGGCAAATACTCAGCCTCCAGTTTCTTGGTTGGCAATGTATTCTAATTATATACCAAGTAATTATGTACCTAACAATGACACTGCCCCATTTGAAACAGTATTGTACTAACTAAAATCAGGCTGAAGGTCAACTCCTGGGACATCCATGATAACATCATCAAAATTGAGGGCTGCTATGAGAATTGGAGTAGGACTGGAGACAGGGCAAGGTAAATTGGGGCTGCAGAGAACCCTAGGACAAGATAAGACCCATTAGGGCATAGTAGTTGTCATCAAGTTGATCTGGGAATAGAAAACAGGTGCATGTCCTGGCAGGTGACTGAATGTCCTGCTGGGTAGGATAATCTGGAAGTAGACAATAGATGGACACATTCAAGAAGTCTAGGGATTGACAAGTGTTATTTCCAACAACCTCCTGGGCTTCTTTCAAGAATCAGCTCAAACTCTCTTTTCCATTTTCTCCAGATGCTATGGCTTCTCCCTCCAAGTTTATCTTCTAACAATCCTACATATTTCTTGTATGCACTCATTTATATGTGTGTGCTCTGTGAGCTCTTCGAGGGCAGGGGCTGTTTTTGTCTTTCTGTGTGCCCTCAGAGTTTGGCACAAATCCTGGATTGTACAAAGTGCTTTATAAATTCCTTTTGATTGACTGATTGGTTGATTGTCTGATAGCAGATTTGAGAGACCTCGCCACCCAGGGTTTTAGCCCTGAATTCATGTAAGCCTGAAGAGATCTGACACATCTCATTGAAATGAGTTTTTCCTCAAACTGTGCATTTTCTTTCATTTTCTTTGTGTGATTCTCATCTCTCTCTTCCAATAAATCACTATAATGGAGCTTCTCTAGTTTTCCTGGTATGCTGTGGGCCATTAATGGAGCGTATAGGCTATTCATTAGTTATTTTTGCTTATACCTACATGACTGGACACTTTCTTGTTGTACATTTCTGAACATAATGACATGCTGCTGAAGATATAGTTAAGTGGATGGAGTTCTGGAACTGGAGGCAGGAAGACCTGAGTTCAAATATGACACTTGACTAATTGAGTGGCCCTGAGCAATCTCTGTTTGTTTCCAACACCAAAACGGCAAAAATTGCAGGACATACTTTGCAAGGTTGTTGTGAGGCTCAAATGAGATATTTGTGAAGTGCTTAGAATAAAGTCTAGTAAATAACAGGCACTAAATAATGCTTATTTCTTTTGCCTTTCCCCTGCCACTTTATTGGTAATATGCTGCACCAAACTCATGCCCACTTACACTCTTCCATTATGCAATCCTATAGCAACTTTGGATAAGACAACAGACTCTAAGGAGACTAGGAAAGGGGAGATGATATGGCAAGGCAGAGACCCATTATGAGAGGGATGAGATGGAGATTCAGTTACTGTAGGTAGAGTACAAGGCGAGGGATTTTTTGTTACAAAGTAAATGGAAAATCAGAACTCAGCTGTTGGAACTGGATAAGATATAATAGCAAGTCTACTGCCTGACACTTCTAAAAGTATTATTAAAAGAACTAAATTAATTAAAAGAATTCACAAATTGCTTCCAAGAATTTGAACACCCCTCCAAAAAAACTTGAGGTTACAAACTCTAAGACACATAGCAATTAAATTTAACAAATCAATTCAGAAACAAGTTCTGTAAACTATCAGGAGAAAGACCTTCAAATACAAAGGGCAGGACATTCTAATAACTCAAGACTATTTTACACCCACTAAAAAAAGGAGGAGGTAATGGAATACGGTGTTCCAAAAAGCACTAGAGCTTAGAAGCCCAAGGTAATCTATTCTGCAAATCTGAACTTAACCATGAAGGACAAAAGATTGACATTAATAATAAAGAACTCTGAAACATATTTTAGAAAGAAAACCAGAACTGAAGAGATTCTTTGCCTCTCTAACAGTCCAAACACCATAAATGCAGGAGTGAATAAACATAGCAGGCAAGGACAATGCAGCAACAGAGCAACACCAGGGAGACCAGTAAAGGACAAGCGTAAAAGTGGAAATCTGATAGAGGTAAGAGTGAAGAGGTAGACAGGGGCATTATGGACAGAATCTGACAAAAGCCTGTCTCAAAGGCAATAATTCCTTTGTGGAACTACATTACATCCTGAGGGGGTGTATAAAAGCTTGTGTTGGAGTGGGGGGGGTGGAATAGGAAAGTAAGAAGGAATGAATACTGTGTCAGGGACAAATTAAGGGCTGGTAATAAGGGACTCAGAAAGAGACTATATAGTAGTAGGGGAGAAAGGGAAATTAAAAGGGGGAAAGGAAAGAAGCCTTACTTTGAAGAAAGGAGGAGGTTTCTCTAATGGATGCTCCTGTGGATGAAGAGAAATGGTCAATGAAGGGAGAAGAGGACCTTATACTGCATGAAGCCTGAGGCATTTGAAAAATCCTGGAAAGATGGGAATTGGAAACTCTGGGGCAACTGGCACTTAAAAGAGTAGAAAAACATGGACATGGAAGATATCCAGGCAAACATAGGCAGAAAAGGTCAATCAGAAGGGGAATGGATCAGCGGTGGGAGACAAGCTCTCTCATGACATGTCTGTCTGATACCTGCAATAGTTGACATTGTGCTGGAAGTGGGGCACAATGGAAAAGGGGAATCCGTTGGGGGGAAGCTCTCAAGATAGTAGCAGAAAATGCTAAAGGGGGAAACCTAGATTGGATTTCTTGGAAGTTTTGATTGCATGAAGAATACAGAGAAAAGAGAGAAAACAGATAATTTTAGGGGTCATAAATCAGTGAATGAAGATCTAGAGTAAATAGAAAGAGAAATGAATAATGAAGAATATGAGATAAATTCTTTTTAAAATTATTTGTTTCATTTTTCTAGTTTTATATGTATATTAACTTTTAAAATACATATTTCTTTATGAATAATGTTGGGAGAGAAAAATCAGAACAAAAAGGAAAAAACCATGGGAGAGGAAAAAAAGAACCAGAAAAAAGAATTGAACATAGCATGTGTTGATTTACATTCAGTCTCCAAAAGTTCTTTTTCTGGATACAGGTGGCATTTTGGGATTGACTTGGAACACTGAAACACTGAGAACAATTTCAAAAACCTCAAAAAACAAGTCTTTCATAGTTGATCATCTCACAATCTTGCTGTTTCTGTGTACAATGTATTCCTGCTTCTGCTTGTTTTGCTCAGCATTAGTTCATATAAATCTTTCCAGGCCTGAGAAATCCTTTTTAAAAAGGGTTACAAAAATGAAATTTAAAAATTAAAGAGCAGGATTAGCTGGAAGAGAGGAGAGAAAAAGATTAAGAAATTAGAAGAGAGGAATTGGTAAAACTGAGAAATGGTACAAGTATTCTGGAAAGCAATTTGGGGGACAGCTAGATGGAGCAGTGAAATGCAAATATGCAAATAAAGTAACTAAAATGTCCAAATTTTTTGAACCAGAGACTCCATTACTGAGCTATACTTCAAGGAAGCCACTGATAAGAAGAAAAAATCTTCATATACTCCAAAATATTTAAAGAAGCACTTTTCATGATTGCTAAAAACTTAAAACAAAGTAGAAGTCCATCACTTGGGGAACGGCAAAACAAATTGTGGTATACGAATGTAATAGAATATTACTATTCTCTAAGAAATGATGTATATTATGACATAGAAACAGGGAGAAAGCTTTAAGAAGTGATGCAAAGTAAGCAAAAACAAGAAAACACTATATACAGTGACCACAGCAACACAAATGGAAAGTATGTTGACATATCAGAAATATCAAAAGTAAATGTAATAAAATTATTAAGATGAAGAATGACTTAAAGGAAGAGATAGAATAGGACCCTACTAAGTCCCTTTGTGAGGCAGAAGGTCCACAGATATTACAAATTAGACTTTTTCAATGTATTGATCTGTTGTGCTTTTTTTTTTTCCTCTGCAAAAAGTACTATTTGTCATATGGAATATCTCACTGTGATAGTTAGGAGAAGAGATACATGGGATACTATGATAATATAAGAAACAGAAAATATCAATTAAAATTTATTTTTAAAAATGGGCAGCTAGATGGGACACTAAATAAAGCTCTGGCCTGGAGTAAGAAAGCCCTGAATTTAAATACAAGCTTATATAGTTCCTAGCTGTGTGAACTTCAACAAATTACTTAACCTCTTGTTGCCTCAGTTTCCTTCGCTGCAAAATATAGATGATAGAAGCACTTACCTGTCAAGGTTGTTATGAGGATCAAATGAGAAATTATCATAACACATTTAGCACAGGGCTTGGCACATACTAAGTACTATATTAATGTTAGCTATTATGATAATATTATTTGATGACAATTTGTTAAGTTCTGAATCCCTAGTTCCTTTATTTTCCCAAATTGATTGCATTCACTGATGCCTGGGACAAGTGGATGGATCTACCAAAGGATGTTGGAAGAAATAAGAGTAAAGGAAGCAGACAAGTGCTACATTATAGATGAAATTATTCACTATCACTGGAACTGGATCATGATTAAAGTTCATAGATTTTAGATTGCTTTCTGACTACTGATTACACTACCAAAAATCATGTTGGAAGTATAGCTCCAGTTTGACACAATTTAAGTAATGACACATTGTAGGCAAAGAAATTGCTTAAAACATCTGTAAGATTTTTAGAAATAATCAATTCAATTTAACTATCTTTTATTAAGTACCTATTACATGCAAGGAACTGTGGGTATTCCCTATTAAGTGTGTGTTGTCAGCTAAACAGATAATTTTTATTTTTAAGTATTTTTTTCTGTTATATAAGTTGGCTTTCAACTATGATGTACTGAGATACCATATCAATTGACACTGAATCAACAACACTGAAAACCATCACAATTACATAATCTTTCTTTCATTTCCAGTGAAATTTCCTAACAAGCTAGAGAAAAAATAAAGCCCAGTTTGTTCTGTTCTGTTAAGCACACTACTTATTACTTGTATGACCTTGGCCAAATTACTTCATCTCTCAACCTCAGGTTCCTCATCTGTTAATGAGGACTTTAAGACAAGATCCTTTTAGCTCTATGTCCTATGTACATTGTGTTTTACATTAATTGAGCTTATTTACTAATAACCTCACATTTCATGTTTTTTCTTATTCCAGGTATTAGCAATTAGGGTGCAGGATTAAATTAGAAACAATGAGGTTACTGTCTGTGCCTCCATATGCACAGCTGATTTAACTATTCGATTACCTAATTCTAAAAAATAGTCAAATAAAACAAAATAATGTACATGTCATGCATGTAAAAATATCTTGCCTTTCTGAAACATATTAGAGTTTAAAATCTATATTACTGTATCCATTATCTTTTATATACATATATATATTCTTGGAAATTAAATAAAAAAACTAGGATCCTAAGCAATATTTTCATTATTCTTTTTATTCAAAGACAATGGTTGCAGAAAGAAAATTAGGAAAGTGAATAGCTAATTAAGATGGTATCTAAGAAAAAATTTTGTCTTCCTTTTCTGGATCATGGCTTTGTCAAAAAACATTTGTTAAGTGCCTACAAGGTACCAAGCATTGTTATGTGTTAGCAATACAAAAAAATTTTAAATGACAAAAAATTTCCATAATTTTGAAGGTAAACAACTGCAAACACTATGTACAAATAATCTGTATCCAGGATAAACTGGAATTAATCAATGCCAGAAGGCACTAGAATTAAGGGAGTTGGTTCAGGAAAAGTTTCCTGAGGAAAGTGAGATTTTAGCTAGTACTTGAGGGAATCCAGGATGTAGAGATGAGAAAGAAGAGCATTCTTATGGGAAACAGTCAGAGCATGAAAGGATGAATGTCTTGTTCCAGGAATAATAATGGGGTCCTTGTCACTAGATTATGGAGTATATCAAAGTAGAGGAGAAGAGGGGCTGTAAGATGGAAGAAGATTTAGGAAATTTGGGGGAGGGGAAGATGGTTATAAAAGATTTGAATGCCAAACAAAAAAATTTATTTTTGATTCTAGATGTGATAGGGAGCTACTGCAGATTACTGAGTAGGAGGGTGAATGGTCAGATTAATATATTCTATACTATGTTAAAGAAATTCTCATTTTATTCTATAAATTAAAAATAAGTAAAAATTACATACAGATATGTCATATGTATATACATATGCATGTATGTACACAGAATACATATATGAATCAATGGCAGGTACCTGGCCAGGAATGTACTATAACAAATAGGGGCTAGAAAAATATATTTACTTAGACTCTAAAAATTGAAAAGGAAAGGAGGAAAAAAATAGGGATCAGGAGTTAGGGAAATAAATATCAAGTCATGGAAGCATGACATGGTTGAGGTATTAAGATATTTTACTCTGCCAAATGAAAAACAACTACAATTTCTTAATTTTCTTTAATTTAAGTTAATTTGTTAATAGGTACAGGGAAACCAAACACTATTATTCTGCAACTGATTATAATAAGGAAGAAAAGATTGCTGAAGTAGAAATGCCAGACGACTTGAGATGAAGCATACAGTTCATCTTACAATTTGTAATACAAAGGAGAGGAAAAAAAGAGGGAGAATCATGTTTATTGATTGATTGATTGATTGATTGATATGTGCCTAAATGTTGGGTGTTCTGATGACAAGGAGCTTAGGAAGGATGTATGCAAGATCTCATGGACTAAATTTCTATATAGGAAATAGGGATAGGAGGAATCTACCTAATTCAAGAATGGAATTCTGAAGACATAAAGAGAAATAAACTAAAAATTGCATCTGGTCTAATGACTTTAACTCATCATTATTTTCATTACAATGATAATAAAGCACCAGCATGGCTACATCAAAAATTAGGTCACATTGTAAAACTAACTCAATTTCCTTTATGGGAAGTACAAAAAGACTGGCAATGCTTTTGATGCTTTTTGTTTGTTTGTTTGTTCTTAATTTTAGCAAAGCAACTTAAAAGCCTCATACTATTCTCATGGCTAAGATGGAAACGTGGAGTAGACACTACAGGAAACAAGCATTTTTTAAGCAGTTGCTCTGAATTGGACATTGAAGATGCAAATAAAAGCAAAAAGATAGACATTCCTTACCACTAAGATGCTTATATTCTGATGGGAGAAGAGAGCACACAAAAATAGGATGAAAACAAGGTGGGAGCAGATGAAAGTATCTGGATTTGAAAGGTAGCAACCAGAACCAACTCTGGGAATGGAATGAATACCAGCTTCAGTCCCTCCACAAAATAGAAGCTCCATGAGAAACTGGTTAATGGGAGAGAGGGGCTGGCCTTGCAGAAGGATTTTCCATATTTAGAAGGCCATAAGGTAATTGGATATCCAGATCCAGGAGGTCCTTGGTTCTTAGGGAAGTTTCAAAGTGAGACAGCTTTTGGAATTCTGGGAGCAAAGAATAATTCTGGGAGGAGAGTAATACAATTAGGTGGCCTGAGGATTATTTGAAGGGATGAACTTCAAAACTTAATTAATGGTTCCATAGATCTTTGGAAGAAATCCAGTAGTAGGAAATTGACCTACGCCTTATGTTATTTAATTCTTTCACCAGCAAGGTTGTTGTAAAGAACAGATGAAATATAAAGTGCTTAACATAGTGTGATACAAATGTAGGGCATAGTAATATAATTAATATAATGGTATAATTTAATATTAGCATATTAAATATATTATGTAGGCATAACATATATCCTAAAAACAAATGATAATAATAATTATTCTATAGGGAATAATATAATAACAGCATATGTAATATAACAAAATGTGAGTTATAATTACATTGTAAAAACAATGTATCACACATAATGTGAGATATTAATGATATATAAATTACATTATTTTGTCAGGTGTATTATATATATAACTGTTAAATGCTATGTGTAATATATTACAATACACAATGTTGCACATAAAATATGGCTTACATTTATATTATATATACTTTTATATAATAGCCTACATAATAATTATCATTATCATCATAATTTGTTTATTTTTGTATCCATGAGCACCTAGCATAGTGACTGGAACCAAAATATTTAATAATTCCTATTCACTGATTGGTTAAAGCTGTTTCAAAATGGAATGAGTTGCTTTAGAAAGGCAGAAGTATCTTCTCATTAGGGATCCTCATACAAAGAATGGGCCACCATTTGTCAGGCATGCTGCAGAGTGGATTCTGATATAAATAGTACTAGACTGGCTTTTAAACTCTATTGCAATCCTTAAGTGTGTGTGTGTGTGGTGTGTGTGTGTGTGTGTGTGTGTGTATGCTTAAATTGTATTTATTATGTAATGACCTCAAGAAATAAAATAAGCATTTTCATAACATAGTAGAGTAGGAAAAATTATTATACATGAAACTGCAAATCTATTATATACAACTTGCTAATTCTTTTAAATAAAATTGTCCTGTAACTTTTTTTTCTCTTTTTTTTTTCCCCTAAGGGGCCTACCTGCCCTAGAGAAAAGATGATTAGTTCTGAATTCAAATTCACTGTAAAATACAAACTGGTCTTCAGAACGAAATCCAAGGAGTACAGACAAAAGCAGAAAATCAATTGTCAAGCTATAGTTTTCTCTCATTCATCCTTTCCCCCATATCTAAGCTATTGCCATAGTCTGTTGATTTCACCCTTGCAGTATCTCTCATATTTGGCCCTTCTCTCCTCTGGCATCTCCACCACTCTGGACTATTGCAACAGTCTGCTGGTGGGTTTGCCTGCCCCAGGTTTTTCCCCATCCTTCATTCTCCCATCGAAGTGGTTTTCTTCAAGCACAAGTTCAATCATGTCACTCTCTTTATTAATGTCCCCTCTCTTTCAGTGGCTTCCTGTCTCTTCCAGAAGCAAATACAAAATACAAATGGAAAACGCCCATTATAATATAGTTATTTCCCACCTTTTCAGTCTTCTTAGATTTGATTCCCCAATACTTACTCTTTGATCTAGTGATACTGATCTCCTGACAGTTCTACAAACAAGAGATTCCATCTTTCAGCTCTGGACATTCTTTCTGGCTTATTCTCTGCATGGAATCCTTTCCCTACTCCACTATGAATAGTGAATCCCAACTAAAATCCTTCCTCCTTTAATTCTTCTTCAGTTAATTATCTTCTATATATCATGTATTTAACTTGTGTTCTATAGATCTGTTGGCACATTGTCTCTGCCTTCAGGACAAGGACTCTTTTATTTTTGTTTTTTATTCCCAACCACTTAACACAGTACCTTTGAATACACTAGGAGCTTTTGTTGTTGTTTTTCAGTCTTTTACTCTTCTCCAATTCTTCACAACTCCATTTGGGGTTTTCTTGGCAAAGATATTAAGTCATTTGCCATTTTCTCCTCAAACTCATTTTACAGATGAGCCAAGGCAAACAGGATTGAGGGACTTGCCCATGGTCACACTGCTAGTAAGTGTCTGAAACAGAATTTGAGTCCAAAAAGATGAATATTTCTGACTTCAGGTCTGACACTCTAACCTCTGTGCCTTAAGAAATGTTTATTGATTGATTAATTCAGTATTGGATCAGTGGAGAAAATATACTGAGTGTCAGAGTGCAGTTCACTTATGTAACTTTGTTTCTACAAATTTAATTGTTTCTCCAAAGCTTTAACTTTTTAGGTTGACTGCTCTGTTCTCCATCCCTAACATGAACTAAAGCATCAGCATAGCTACTGATGGGGAGCCACTGTATCAGTACAGCTACTTGGAATCCCTCTACCCATCTGCTCCTTTCTGCCTGCTCAGATATCTTGGACTCTGGCCCAATTTACCTGCTATTCCAGGCCAGAGCTTATCTCCAGGGCCTTAAATTCTGCTTCTTCTCCAAACTTTCAGGACTCCCATGCCTTTGTATTTATTAACTGACCTTCTTGCCATGACCCATTGCTCTCCAGACTCCCAAAGTCTCTCAGGTCTCTCTCATTTCAGTAGACTCACAGTCCTGTTTTTTCTGACGTGTGTTACTGCCAAAGCCCCCATGTTGACACTGAGAAAATAAGATCATGGTTGTTTTGAAGGGGGGTTGTTTTTTTTTTTTTGTACCTGCTCAAATATCCCTAACTTTCAATCAATTTTTTCCCTGTGGCTTCTCAATGGTGACTGTATAGTTTATGTTCTCACAGACAGCACCCAGTGACACTGGATAGGGAATAAGTGCCTTGTGAACTTCTCAGTGCCCACTACCCTTAACATCTATCTTGGTTTTGTTTTATTTGTTTGTTTGGTAGTTTCTGGAAATAAGAAAAAGAATGAGAAGGACTGGGGTGGAGAACAGAGCAGCCAAGCAAGCCTATATATAAACAGAAGTAGCTTTCTAAATGAAATATTTTTCAAAGTTTTCCAGGAGGCATCAGCAGCTTGTTAAATATTAAGCACAGAAATCTCCATCTGACTGTTATACACATATCACAAGGGGGAGAAAAGAGTGGTTTTACAGTCTCTGACATGGTGGGAGGGGGATAAGGGGCCACAGAGCTAGTATAATTTATCAGTAAAAACAGTGGCTTCTAGCAAAAGGTTCACAGATGCTGCCTTCTAATTAAAATTTTTTAATTTTCTGATACAATTTTACAGGCTCTATACCTGCAAATAAATGTTTCTCACCACATGATCCTGCCAAATACACTGTGCAGGGAAAAACCAGGGCAGCTTCAAATAGCAAAAACCCCCACAATGTGCCCCTGGATCATCTACTTTTTGTTGCCAAAAATCAAAGAAGGGGAAATTAAATTAAAATAAAACACTAGGTGTCCTCTGTCTTTTTCAAACTTGTCTGAGCTAGAAAATTAGGTGGTATCCTTTAAGATGGCAGAAATTATTATTATAAAAGCAGTCTGTATTGCTAAGGAGAAAGAAAGAATTAGTGAAGCTAGAAGGACCAGAGTTCCTTCAGTAACTATATCTTTAGTGGGGACTTTCAACCTTCCCCTGAGAGGGATTCTTCAGATTGAGAGGGTTGTTTAGGGAATGAGAAGCAGGTCTTTTAGGGAGTTTTTAGAAGAAAGACTGGAAAGAACTGAGAATGAGAATGAGGGTGGGCTAGGTGGGATATGAGGAAGACATAAGAGCCTCCATTTTGAAAGATTTACCTCATAATCTGGAACACCCAACCTTGCTCCTCATAAAAAATTAAATAGTAAAGTCAAGAGGGTGACATATTATAAAACCATCAAACTTAATTACATTTAAATTACTTTTCTGAGTCAACACAATGTTTAACTGAAAGAAGCTTAAAAATTCTAGCGGTTGGAATAACTTCAGAGATCAGACATTTAGTTTCCCAAAAGACAGAAAGAACAACATAAAACAACAACAACAATGCAAACAAATCACATTTGTGTAACCCTTTAGAGGATTTTTTTAAAAAGCAGGCATTCATGAGTCAAAAAGCACAATAAAAAATTTGTCCAGTTTGTAGTCAGAGGTACTGGTTTCAGATCCTGGCAATCAATTTTTTGTTATTAACATTGCTTGTTCCCTGAGCCTTCATTTCCCCATTTCTAAAATGAGACAGTCTGTCTACATGATGTCTAAAGTTCCACTCAGCTCTAAATTTATGATCACCTCTTTCTCTGAAGGTCCAAGTTGTAAACTGAGCACCCTAAACTGAGAACCATGAGCAGAGAATCTTCAGGCTGCAATTGCCTGTTGTCACATAGCTCAGGCCAAATGGGTATTTTATAGTAAAGACCAGGTAGATTTGATATGTGGGAAATGGGAAAAGACACGTTGTAGTTGGACCAGTGTTCTAGCTACAGCTGGATTCACATAGCAGATAAATAGAAAACAACTTAAGGCTCGACTTTCCAGTTTATTTAGATAAATAAATGTTATCTGTTTTGCTGGGAATAGTGAAAAATGCAGACACCCTTTATCTAGTTGAATGAAGAAGTTAAGTTATCTCATTTGCTACCTTTCTAGTCCATGCAAGAAACCATGTATTTGAGCTGGTTTATGCTTCTTACATACTGTGATAAGGCTGGGGGTAGGGTATAGTGGGATAAAAGGCAGGGGAGAGGAGTGCTTCAATTAGAAAATCAAACTGAATTCTGAGGGAGAAATCAGAGTGAGAAAGGCTTACATAGATTATGAGTTATGACAGTGTCATAGTTTACAGATATACTTTACTTCTTATAAAGTTCTCTTTATTCCTTGTGTTAGAACTTACTTTTCACAGTTTGTTGCATAGAATAATAACATCAATTATCACAGAGGATAACAAAGCATTACAGCTGTATACTAGCCAATAGTTGGGACTTACAAGGACCTTTATAGAAGAATTTCATGAGATACCAAAACAAAACTCCTTATTTTGTATATTAGGGAAGGCTATCTGAAAACTATTTCATAAATAGCTACTTAACTTGAGACACCCAAATCTGGTAATATTTTTCATGTCTTCATGCGACAGTTTGTGCAAAGACAGAAATGGGAAGCAGTATTTTGGATAAAAGTAAGTACTAGTTTTGCTAGACTATTTGAAGTAGAGCTAGGGCAATAAGCCTGAAAAAATAGGTTGGAGCCAGCCTATGAAGGGTTTCATATGCCAAGGAGGAGTTTTATATGTTACCCTAGAGGCAATAGAAAACCCTTGGAGTTTTTTGTTTTTTTTTTTAACCAGGAGTGACTTGTTCAAACACATTTTTTAGGAATAACAAATTGGCAGTTGTGTAGGAGATGGCTGGCAAAGGGAGAGACTGAAAACAAGGGGGCCAACCAGGAAATTATTGTAATAGGAGGAACAAGATCTAACGAGGGTCTAAACTAGGGCCAAATAGAAGGGAATAGGTTATATAAAAGTATCAAGAAGATTTGGCAACTATGGAGGTTGAGCAAAATGAATTTTAGTTATACATTGCTATCTTATCAAAGTATGATCTGATTCTCCAAAACACAGTGGCAGAGAAAGGGGCTATGTAAATGTATGGATTCCTAAGATTACTGCAGGAGAGTAGAGTCACAAGAAATCTATTTCTGCTCAACAGGAGTCCTGAGACTTTGGAGAGAACACCTTGGGTGCTGCTGGGAAATTTTCTGTGAAAATATGGTATACGACATTTTCTTTCAGTCCTCAGCAGAATAATTTGGAGACTACTCACTTCCTATTTGTATCTTACTTTGAATGGCTGAAACCAAGTAATCAATACCCACATGCTGTTTCCATAGGTTCTCAGGGGCCCATATTTGAATATTCCACTTTTCAATCTTTTCTGATGCAACACAGCATGCTCTAAACCTTTCCTTAACACACCTATCAAAATTCTCCTATCCTGTGGCCCAACTTCAGAAACTTCCCATAACAGAGACAGTATTCTGCTGAAGACTTTATCATCATAAATGCAGGTTAAACAAAAGTATTTTTCTTGCTCTTTTGATAAGTAATGACAACTTTTTGATCTTGGTCACCAGAAACACTTTCTTCCTCTTTCCCCCATATGTGTTACCATGTTAAAATACTGAATAACAGTTTTGTCAGATACAATGCCTAGTTGGTTACAAAACAATGAATTCATTTCATCTAAAAAGTATTACTATGGCCATTCTCAAGGAGGCTTCCATTCAGGTTAACCCATGATGCTGGGAGCCTCTCATAGTAATAATAGTAGACATTTTATACAATACCTCACTATGAGTCCCTTTCTGTGCTTTACAAGAATTATCTAACTTCATCCTCACAACAACCCTGAAAGGGGCAGGTAATATTATTATACTATATTATTATATACTACTACCATGTCCGTTTTATAGATGAGCAGACTGAGGCAAACAGTAAGCATCTAAGGCCAGATCTGAACCCTGATCTTCCTGATTCCATAGTGTCCTTTGCATTGTAACATCTATCCATTTAGCAGGAATATTATTGCCTTGCCTCTTACAATTGGAAACCCCAGTTTTTTTCTTACATATCTCTTCTATTACTTTAATAAAATTATTTCTGCTTTTGTATCCTGGATGACATATTTTCCTGGAGGCAGATTTTCTTCCTGAAAGATTATTTATGACCGATATGAGAGAATTATTTCATTGTGAATAGATGTCCCTTGAATGATCATTTTGGCTTTCATTGCCAGGACTTTCCCAACAAGTCCTGAATTTGGTTCCCCCCTTCAATTAAATTTTCCTAAAATGACTGGCTATCTAAGCCAGTAATCTAATTCTTAATAAAGAATTAATAACATGTAATATTATTGGCTTAGTTATCTTTCTGTATCAGGAAACACATATTATCTTAAGATTATAGATTTAGAGATAGGAGAAACGTAAGCATCACATCCAACCCCCTAATCTTATAGAGAAAGAAATTGAAGTTCAAAGAATTTAATATGTGTTTAAGGTAGTATTTGAACACAGATTTTCCAGTTCCAAATCCAACATTTTACCAATTATTGCATGCTACCTGAGAACTAGAACTTCATTATTCTGCCTCAAAGAATTAATAAGCCAAGAATTTCAAATGCTAGTCAGAAATTTTTTTTTTAAATTAAAGGTCTTTTGGAGCTATTTATATCATACTAGGTAGATGCGTGATTACTATATCTTTCATTAAGACCAATCTTACTCTCACAAATGCACCAATAATCCCAGATGTTACTACAATAAAGATCTGGACAGCTAAGCTGTAGGGATGGGAAAATAGCAACTGTTCCAAAGAGAATAAAGCTTTCCCTCAAATAAAAGCAAGGAGAAATAAGATTCATCAGTTGTTAAGGATTATCTATTATATTACATTGGAAGGTCTGATTATTTCTGAAGGTGGAGATAGAGATACATAAGATCTCTTTATGGTGGTGATGAAGAGCTAGTGTTTCTGGGTGCTTTTCATTCAGTATGTGTGTGTGTGTGTGTGTGTGTGTGTGTATGTGTAGTGTGGTGTGTGTGTGTGTGTGTGTGTGTGTGTATGTGTGTGTGTGCATGTGTGTGCCCCTAGAGGAATCCTTGTGTATTGTCCTATGCTACAAGATGGCAAAGACTTCAATATTTAGATTACCAAAGGGTTTAGAAGTTATGAATTTCTGACACAGAGTTAATTATAGGCAGCCTCATTCTTGAAAATATCTTAGAATCCTTTCCTGGTCTCTCTAAAGTACATATGTCAAAGGTTCAGGGCCTTTGACAACAAATACTTTTGATGTGGGCTCTTGTCTATATATAATAGTTTAACCATTGATCATCCAAGGGATATCTATTCCCAATGAAATAATTCTCCCCTATCAGTCATAAAGAACACTTCAGGAAGAAAATGTGCTACTGGGACACATATATCATCTAAGAGATGGAAGAGGAAGAATATAATAATATTTAAACTATTAACAATTATTAAAGATTTAGTTCTTGTAGGGCAGAGATATTTTTCATTTTTGTCTCTGTATATTCGTTTTTTAAATATACATTTCTTTATAAATCATGTTCAGAGAGAAAAATCAGGACAAAAGGGAAAAAACACGGGAGGGAAAAAATAGACAAAATAAGTGAACAATCACTATTGATGAGAGAAATGCAAATTAAAATAACTTTGAGGTGTTACCTCACATCTCTCAGATTGACTGAGATGACAGGAAAAGATAATGATAAATATTGGAGGGGATGTGGGAAAACTGGGACATTAATACATTGTTGGTGGAGTTGTAAAATGATCCAACCATTCTGGAGAGCAATATGGAATTATGCCCAGAGGGCTATCAAACTGTGTATACCTTTTGATTCATCAGTGCCATTACTGAGTCTATATCCCAAGGGAATCTTAAATGAGGGAAAAGGACCCACATGTATCAAAATGTTTGAAGCAACTCTTTTTGTAGTATCAAAAAATTAGAAAATGACAAGATGCCCATCATTTGGGGAATGGCTGAACAAATTGTGGTACATGAAGGTAATCCTTTCTATAAGAAAGGATGAACAAGCTGATTATAGAAAGACCTGGAAAGATTTACATGAATTAATGCTGAGTGAAACAAGCAGAACCAACAATGCATTAGTGTCCTAGTTTTCCCACATCCCCTCCAATATTTATCATTACCTTTTTCTGTCATCTTAGCCAATCTGAGAGATGTCAGGAGGTACCTCAGAGTTATTTTAATTTGAATTTGTCTAATCAATAGTGATTGAGTATTTTTTCATATGACTGTAGATGGTTTTAATTTCATCATCTGAAATTATTCTGTTCATATTCTTTGATCATTTATCAATTTAAGATGTAGTAGAAACTTCATGAATGCTCAAGTTGAATCAAATAAAATCAAATTTTCATAAAATTTAAATCAATTAAGAATGTTTGAAAAGCATTTTGTAAAACTTAAAATGATATTAAAATTGTATTTTTTGTCTTTATTTGAATAGAAATTTAACATTTTTAAATTTGCTTCTCTCTAAGTAACTGTTTTATCTTGTACTTACTACAGAACTTTTCAAAAAACTGAAAATAAACTTTCAGTTCCAAGTGGGTCAGACCTATAAATTAGTGTACATTTTCATCATAATTCCTCTAGCAGCCACCTAAGACACTTTTCGCCCACAGATTTCAGCACTTTTTCAAACCTCTTCCCCTTCACACTTAAAGAAATGGGAAAGAAATTAAATGAAAAAATTTCGGCAATATCATCTTCAAATCACATCTTTGTAACCTTCAACTAGATGATTAAATTAACTCAAACATATATTTTCACCTCTTTAGGTAAAATGAGTGGCAACCTCTGAGGCTGTGAATATATTTGCATGTGGAAGAAATAACTCTTTTAGCCATAATCCATTACATTTCTATCAGAGTGAAACTGTGTAGCCTGGGGGAGGGAGGAAATTTAAAAACTTTTAAAAGCAACAAACATTAAATGGAAACTGAGGCTGGGGCTTTCTGATCTCAGCCCAGAAATCTCTTTTCACTTTAGTATAAGGGGTGAGAGTGGGTCTAGCCATTTCATTTGCTTCTATCCTCTGATACAGCTCTTGTATTGATTTTATTATTTGATGCCAGTCTTCACCGGGGAATTGTTCATTTAAGGACTTCTCTGGTTCTTTTCTCCTATACTCCACCCTGTCTACTAATGCAGTCTTAGGCTGCATACATGGTAGAGTACAGGATGAGAGAGGGAATAATCTCATTGTACTCCTCTCTGGTAAGACAAATATCTAGAATTCTTAGTTATTAGTTCTATATTTTAGGAATGACATTTGACAAATTAGAATACCTAGAAAAATCAATAAGATGATAAAGAAATTCAAAATTATCTCAATTACCAATCAATAGTTATTAAGGTCTTTAAAGTTAGGGAATAGATGCTATTTGATCCGTATTTGAAGCACTGTCATATATATATATATATATATATATATATATATATATATATATATATATGTACACATACATATAGATATGTGTATATATGTGTGTGTGGTAATATGTATCTATATATACATATAGACACATACATACATGCAGAAACAGACAGAAAGAGACAGACAAAGAGACACACACAAAGAGACAGAGTAGGTGGGACTAGATAGATTTTCTGGGCCTAGAGTTATGAAGACTCATCTTCCTGATTTCAAATCTGGCCTCAGACTCTTATTTGCTGTGTGACTTTGGGTAGAACTCAGTTTACTCATATATAAAATGAGTAGGAGAAAGAAATGGCAAACCACTCCATTATCTTTGCCAAGAAAATTCCAAATGGGGTCATGAAGAGTCAGACACAACTGAAAATGAATGAATAAATCTATTTATCTATCTATCTACGAGATTTGATTATTCTACTTGTACTTTTTACAGTAGCTATAAACTGTAAAAATTGATACACATAGATCAAAGAATGATTTTTTAAAAAATCAATATGTGGATTTAATGGAATATTACCTTGTAAGAAGCAATAAATATGATAAATATAGAGAAGCAAGAGAAGATTTAGGAACTCAAGTAAAGAGAATTAAATATGAATAGGAAAACTATAAATTTGATGACCATAGCAATGTAAATAGAAGAAACAGTAGGAACCAAAGAAAACAAAAAAACAAATAATTCAAATTGATTACTGTGAAATTATAATGACTATGTTTGATCCCAAAGAAGAGGTGAAAATGTACCTCTTTTTTCTTGCACAGGTGGGACACTATGGATATGACACTGAATACAAGTAAAATTTAGTTGTTTAATTTGCTGGTTTCTTTTTTATTCTTTGTTATAAGAGATGGCTCTCTGGGAGGGAAAAAGGGACGCAAAGGGGAAATTTATTAGAAATTGTAAATAAACATCAATACCATCAAAATTGTTATTAATAATAATCATCAAAAGATATCAATAAATAAATTTATTTGAGCTCTAAGTAATACATATTTGTGATTTCATATATAATTCTCTTTTAAAATCCTTTTTATATGAAAATGTTCTCTCTTTGCCTTTATTTCTTTCTATCTCTGTCTCTACTTCTGTTTCTGTCTCTTTCTCTGCCTCTGTTTTTCTCTATCTTGCTTCCTCTCTCCTTTTTGCTGTTTGTTAAAATCAAAATGATTTTAAAAGAAAACTTACTCTATTTATCCCCAAAACCTAAATTAGGATACATGTATAAAACTTATATTCTATTGTTTTTATGTGATTTTTGTTGTAAATTTACTAATATAAATGAATTTAATTTAAATAGCCACTAAAATTATATTATAAATAGCTAATCAAAAATAATTTCTTAAGTGTTTACTATATTCTACATACTACACTAAGGACTGGGTATACATAAAACCCCAATAAGAATAAATACATATATACATGTATGTATACATCTTACATTGTAGTTTTTTGTTCATCATTCTCAAAGAGGAATAGTGACTTGCAAGTGAATTGGGTTTAAATGAGGCAAGACTATGCAAAGGTCATCTGCCTCACACTCTCCGGGTGATGACCCAGCATACATATATGTATTTAACAGCAATTACAACAAAAGCAAACCTACCAGCCCTTGTCTTTGAGAGGCTTTCATTCTAATGAGAAAATTTACAATACCAAGCTCTACTACATAAATAGTCAAATTTTAGGGTTTTTTTTTAGTTTAGTTTAGTTAAATTTAGTCAAAATTTAGTTTAGTTTTAGTTAAAACTAAATTCAAACTCCTAGCTTTTCTATGTTAGTTCTTGGGTGTGACATATTAGGAAAAAACATTGATAAAATGGTGAAGTATAGTTGGGCTGCTAATTTGATGAAGGTTCTAAAAATCATATTATGTTAGGATTAGTTGATTTAACTAAAGATCTTTAGTCTGGAGAAAACAGAGAGTAGAATAAGAGCTTGACAATCACCTTCATGTACTTGAGGGTTACCCCTAAAAACAGGGATTAGATAACTCTTTTTGAACACACAGGACAGCTAGAAGTGACAGATGAAAGTTTTAAGTTTTTCAATGTTTATTAGCTATCTAAATTCAGAGTAGGCTTACTTGGTAAATAGCTGGGTCCCATTTTAAGACTGGGTGGTCATTTGTTGAGGATGTCATACAAGTGACAAATATCCAAAATGCATTCCACCATTTTTCATACTGATGCATATGCTTACCCTTCATGACTTTGGATCATAGCTATAGATCTGGAAGAGACCCTGAAGGTCATCTAGTCTGGCTTCCTCATTTTACAGATGAGGAATCTGAGGTACAAAGAGGTTGTGACTTGCCCAAAGACATATCAGTAATATGTAGCAGAGCTGTGATTTGTTCTAAAATTTGCCACTCCAAGTTCAGCATGCCCTGCTTCTTGATTTCATTGCTACCCCACCCCCCTTACCTGTATTCTCCTTCCTCTGTCCACCTGCTTCAGCTAGTCATTGTCTATCTTAAAATACAGTGGCCAGCTCTGTATACAATATTCTGGCTATGAGCTGACTAGAATACAATGAAATTCATAACCTATTTTTCAGAGGAGGAGTTCTTTGTTTTTATATACACAGCCTAAAATAATATTAACTGATTAACTGTTCATATTAACTGCATGTGGAAGTATGCATTTTTGGAACTAATCCTGGCAAGGCTTAGGAGATAAATTTCTAATTTGTGTGGCAAGGTTTGCAATTTTCTCAGGCAGTGTACCAAAAGTTAGTAAGAGATTATTGAAACATCAGCATACCCTAGGACTAGCTGAGGGGGAGCAGGTGAAAAGAATTGCCAAGCTCAGAATCATCTTCTCATTCCAAATGTGGGGACTCCTCAGGCTTACCACAAAGCCACTTCACACAGAAAACCTACTGGAAACTTGATAAAACTGTTCTGCCTCAAAGTCTTAACATAATCCAATCCTCAATGATATGGGAACTTATAGAGAGTGATAAAGTATAGAAAACTGTAAGAAGGGTGGGAACACACAGTAACACACAGATTGTTGGAAGATGGCAATTTCAACTCCTGCCAGCATCCAGTTATTTCAACACTGCCTCCAAAATGAAAGACAGCATTAGGAGGGCCTCCAACACTTGGCTTTCTCTATGAAGGTTCCACCATTTCCAGACATAATTTACAAGACTCTAATATGGTAATGATGTGCCATATTAAGTAGCCCAAACAACGACTTGTTTGTCACTAGGCAAAATGGGAAAGACTAAACCTCTTATTTCTTCCTTTTCTCCATGATGACAACAGTCCCTTCTTTCCAACAGCACAGACGTAGAGTTCTAGTTTTCTCCCTGTGCTATCTACAGAAAGACCCTGTTTAAAGAATCTCTCATTTTAAAAATGAAAAACCCCAAGCCATGCGACTTCATTTTTCCCCTCAATAGGGTCTCTACAATTGGAAACTTAAAAAAAAATGAAAGAAAGAAAGAGATAGAGAGAATGCCGCCTTTTAAAAACTTCTCCGAATATTTATGCCACTTTGTTTTCCATTCACACGAGGGAAATAACAAGAGGTCCTCTGATGAATGTTGCGGATCGCCATGGTTACGGTTCAGAGATGCGGCAAAAAGCAATTATGGTGGAACAGAAGAAAGAAATGCACCTCTTTGTCAGAATTTCATAACAGCTGTAATAACACTAGAGCACCCAAACGAATGTAAAATAACTGAAATATTGTGGCATGTTAAATGCCAGCACATTAAAAAATTGTATTTCAATGTCACATTATTTAAAACGACAGGAAGCATTAATTCCAGCTGCACCAAGGAGCTTGTTAAGAGATACGGGGTGGGGAAAACAAACCAGCATCCACACAGTGAGGTGACAAATATGATGTGTGAAACACAACACTGTTTGGAGACTACTATAGGAATGTACTGGAGTAAATTTAATCTGATATTTAGAAATCCCTTATTCCATTATGCATATTTCTGTTTTCTGTATCACGATCTCTCCCCACCCAAAATATACCAAACACTGAAAAATAATAATCACTTTACCTTTCTCTGGCACCTTTTTATTTCCTTCTTAGCAAGAACTTCACATACTTTTGTATTAAATTAAAAATCTCCCTGCTGAGATGTTACCACAATTTTACAGAAGACACAATGAAGGCCAAGTTTGTCTCTTTCTTATTCTCAAAAAAATGGATAAAACACGTCATTGGTAATCAATGAGAACTCAGTGCTTCAGTTAATTTCCATTGAGGAATAAAGTTGTAAACTTTTCTATTGATGAAACAGCTTCATTTCTAAATACAAAAGAAGAAATAAAAGTAAGATTTTGTATTATACCAATCTTTTACAAATTTTTTCTTTTGAATATATTCAAATGTATTTGTATAAGTGATAAAAGGAAACTTTCTTCCATAAGTAGATCTAGCCATCAGTGTTCAAACCCCTCTATCCTTCCACAAATTACCAATCTTCTCTTCAGAACTAAAACCAAAATTTACATGGATACATTCAATTCAATTGGTATAACCAAGTTGGTGGGTATTTTCACAAAATATACAACCCATATACCATAACTATGAATTATGCCTCCAAATTGGCTAGTCACAAAGTGAGAAATACTCAGATAATATGGCTAAGATTAATGCCAATCTATTAAAAAATTACTGATGTTTTTGTCTTCTTGCAAAACCATGGTATTGTACATTTCCCTCTCCCTCCTTCTTTGAAAGTCATTCCATATGATAAATAATATCTTTTTAAAAAGAAAAAAGCTAGCACAAGAATTATACATAAAGACCAAAAACATGTGCAATGTATAATACCTGTATGCTACTAATCCACTTCAATAATAATAATATGTTTATATAATATTTTCAGGTTTTTATAAAACATTTTTCTGTCATTGATCCAAGGAGATAGATATTATTATTCTTTCTTTTATTGATGAAAAAGTCTGAGAGTAACTCTCTCAAGGTTTCACAACTAATAAAGCATAAAGCAGAATAGAAAAGCGAAGTAAAAGCTTTATTTCAAGTATTCTATTCTTTCCAATACATGGTGGTACCTCTCTAAAAGGAAAAAAGAAATTGATAAAATACATATAAAATCCAAGTGAGTCATTTTGTTTACCTTTGTATGTGAAGGACAGTCTATTCACAAAGACCAACTTTAGAAGTTTATGGGTTGATGACATATTTTGAAAATTCCCTACTTGCCTGATTGAATCCAACTCTTTAATCCTTTGGATACTTGGCTTTCAGCTATTTGAACAGTTAAGTTTATGTTTATTTTGGGATCCAGCATGATGATCTGTGAAGAAATGGGAACTTATGCCAATGAGTGCTTGTAACTGTAAAGTTGAAACTCATTGTAAGGTACAAGTTACAGAAGTGAGGGAAACAGACTTTGCTTTGTGTTAAAGGTGATCAGAGTTGGGTTTCCTGTTTAAAGTTTGTTATATAAGTTCCTCCTCAGTCTGGTAACCTAACACAAGAGTTGCTAGACATGGAATATGCACACTGTTACTGAGCCTTCACCCTATGTCAATATAATAGGGAGGAAGAGACCCTCTGGGATGTAAAGGTAGAAACAGGTGTAGATGACATCTTGTGCTTCGTAAAGTGATTCTCTGGACTAGTCCTGCTGTGCTGGGGCTTACACAAATAGCTAACATGACTGGCAGCTGATTGCATTGGTCCTCTCTCAAGGTATTAAATCAATCTGGATATAAAATCATAACCATATTGAATTTAAACAAGTCAGGGCAAATTCAGTTGAGGAACCCAGGAATACAGTAAGAAAAAGATCCTGAAGTCACAGTGCTGCTATAGAATCTGGAACACATAGATATCACTATTGATCATGGGTATGTCAAAATGGCAGGATTCCTTAAGCTGTGTTCAAACACAGGCATATACATGTCAATTACCCAAGTGGGTGAAATCACACTGGTATAATGATGGAAGAAGCATTTTATTGGGGGGCATATCACCAACAGAACATCATTGGCAATGGCAGCTCAGTGTTATCTGAGGGAGTAGTCATTTTAGGAAAATCTAGGAAAAAAAAAGAAGTGTGAGAGTGGAGGATTGCCATGGGGAGAAAGCATCCTTCTTCTCATGTCAGTATTCTAAGGCAAAACTTTAATCACCCAATTCTAATTACTACTTGTCCAGATAGTAGGAATTGAGCTGGATAAAAGGGATCGAGCAAATCTTGGCTATATGGAATAGCAAACAAAATGTGTGTAGAGAAAGTGAGTGAGAAAAATTGGTTAATGATGAAATGCATGCTGCATTTATAATATATGGTATTGGGTGTTTTCTCCTTAAATATTCATTGTGGTATATGGAGGTATTCAGGTAGATAGACAGATACACACCCACATATCTGTCATTTCAAAATTATGGTTCATGAACAGGCAGAATCAGGAATACATTGTATACAATAATAGCAAGAATGTGTATGATGATCAACTATGAAAGACTTGGTTCTTCTCAGTTAGTCCAGTGATCCAAAGCAATCCCAACACATTTTGGACAGAAAAATGTCATCTGCATCCAGTAAAAGAACTAAAGAGACTGAATATGTCAACACATGCTATGTTTACTTCTTTTTTTCTGTTTTTTTAATCTCTCTCATGATTTTTCCCCTTTACTCTGACTTTTCTCTCCCAACATGATTCATAAAGCAATGTGTATTAAAAAAATAAACTTTCCACAATATAAATAAATAAACAAATAAATAAATAAATAATGGTTCTTGATATTTCCAGGGTCTAGATATGGTTTGCAATTGAAAGCAATTAATGATGCAAGCCTACAGCTACCTAAATTGTGCCAGCCTTTAACACCAAACCTTAAATGAACTTTGGAGCTGGCAGCAATCTATGTTGCATCACTATGTGAGAGTGACATAAACCTGGAATGTTTAAGCAGTATCTGGATAACTAGGTTGGCCAATATCTGGGGGGGGGAGGGCAGTTTCTAACAGATTTTGCTATTTGCAGAGGAAGAATCAGAAATAAGTAAGTATATAAAGCTAAGAAAAAAGAGTTGTTTGAATTATTTAGATTCTTTAGGAAGTTTCATTGATGTGGATCCCAATATTGCAATGATTTTGTAACTATTACACGGTAATTCATTGAATTTATTTTTTGTTGAAATTTCAAAGGAAAAGTTTTTTTTAGTTTTTTTATGAATGTTTTTACAAAAATCAGTGTGTGTCAAGGCAGTATGCCATAGTAAAAAATGAATAAAGACCAAGAGTCATGAGGTGGATCTACCATTAACATTAATTTATGGGTAAACAGGAGAGTTATATGTTGATTTTTTTCTACTTTTCCCTTCTATTTCTGTGCAATGACAATGCTTGCTGTCTGTCCTAGTGGAAGAAGATCTGCTCTTTTTGATACATGCCAATTAATAAAGCTACTTTAAGAAAGATCAAGTTACATTTAAAAAAAAAAAAATCTAAGTTGATTGTTTCAACTATGATCATCTCCAGGTGCTCTTCTAACTTTTGATTCTATGACTCTGCCCTAATGTTGTTAAGACAAATTTGAGAATTCCAGATAAGACATTAGGGGAGTTTACTCTAATTCCTTATCAGCAATAAAGAACTGCCTGGCATTATGTATCAAGTTCAAGATATCTTGCCAGAAATGGAGGAAAGTTAAAAAAAAAAAAAAGACAACTTCCTATAATCAAATCTATGCTACTATATGGATTTTTTTATTTTGTAAATTCAGAAATTAGATATAAAAAATAAAATAATTCTATATTACCCTCAGAGGAAGAAAATCAAAAAGATGAGGTAAGATCCCAAGGTATCTTCATTATTTCATAGCTCATTTTTATATTGTAATTTTTATCAGACATCATTTTGTAACTACCACACTATCATTTATTTTATTTGTTTTTAAAAATCCAAAAGAAGGTGTTTGTTTACTCTCCCCTCCCCCAAATTCAGCATATGTTAGGAGCAGATGCAATAGTAGAAAGTGAACTGGATTGAGATTCATTCAGACCAAATTCATTCAGTTCTGCCAATAATTAGTTTTGTGACTCAAGTCTTAAATTTCACATCTTTAGCAAGAGAGATGAGATGGACAATATATTTCAAACTACAGTCCTGTACAAACACTCTTAACTACACAGTGTCCTTAATTCAATTTTCTTTTGTATAACAAGATAAAACTTCCCATAAAACTTCTCCCCCTCAAAGAGTCCCTAGTCATCTTGGAAAAAGCCCTGTATCAAATGACAAGTATTTAACTTACTAAGTACAGCTGCTTTTCTTACATGTGGACAAGGAGAAAGCCAATGTTAGTTACTTGAGAGTGATAGTGATGTTAAATCAGCAAAGGGAGATGTCAATAGAATGGCTAAATGAGTCACTCCTTGGAGTGGTTTCTCTTCTTCCATGATGGGATATACTGGGGATAGGAAAATAATTTGAGCAACTCTAACTGCAGCAAGCTTCTGGAGCAATGGATAGTATTGTGAGGCTTCCTTTGTGTTATAGGCAATCTGAGTTTAAACAAGGGGAAGATAAAGGAAAGGATTTCAAAACAAAGGTTTCATTTCAGAGGGTTGGATCCTCATTGCGTTATTTTTTGCTGTATGCACATGTCAGATAAGTAGACTTGCAAATAACCTTAATTAGAAATGAGGATTATTCTGGGCCAGAACACTCTGGACACATTGCTCTTCAGTGAGCCTGCTGGGAAAGGAAGCATAGTCACAATTTGCCAAGGAATTGGACTATTTTCTTGAAGAAAGGAACTTTAAACAGTACAAATTTTTCTATGGCTTTTCCATTAACTCCAGTATCGAAAAACATAATGACCATAAATAACTCTGCAAATGTTAAAGCATTTTGTAAATGTGAGCTTCCTTTATTATTATTATGAAGTTTTCCCATTTTTAGATATCAAAAGGGAACAAATAAAACATCATTGAAATACACTAGGAAATGTTAAGTAGAGACAACTGACTCATAATTAGTAACTCAAACCCAAAAGCTGTGTTTAAGAAAATTATGGCACCTAGCTTGAGTTCAAATTCTGTCTCTCTCAAGTACTATTTGTATGAATTGGAGAAAGTCATTGAATCTTTCTAGGCTTCAGTTTCCTCTTCAGTCAAATGAAAGAGTAGAATCAATTATCTCTATGGTTATTTCCAGTTCTAAATCAATGATCTAATTCTTCTTTCTCCAATCAAAAGTCTTTAGAGTTTAGTACAAGTGAATTGGAATTCTATATTATATAGTTAATTATAAATAGGTGCCACCGGAGCTATTATTAGGCATTATATAAAGAGAAAGTAACTGCCTTTGGATAGAGGGCTGGCTATGCAGTCACTTGTAGAACTTAAAGATCCAAGTCCTACTTCTGACACCTTACCTATCTAACCATAATCACTGCCCTCTAAAACTTTGAGTCACAGACAAATTATTGATCAATGCAAGAAGTTCTCATCACTTATGAAATCAAAGGTCCAAATTGCCTAAAAGCAAAATATATTATTTTCATCTAGTATTTTTTTCATAAAACCTGGAGATAAAATCCATCTATTATGACAAAATTGTCCCTGTCTAATTTTTTAAGCACATGCCAATAAAATTATCTGGTAGTATGATCTATGAAAAGGGAAATGAGAAGTAATTCTTTATACTATGTAAAAATATCCTAAAACAGAAGGAATGATATTCTGCTGTCAATGTGACAGATGTTTTTCATCCTTCATTCTTGAAGAAGATCAATGACATGATGAGGATGATGTTTTGAATTGTACATGAATTTGGATTTAAGTGAGGCAGAGTTGCAGAGTCCTATCATTGTGTTCACTTGTGCTCTGAGAACATTCAGAATTTAGGTGATGTTTTAACTTAAAATTTATGTTAGAGATAATAGCAACTGATGCTAAATTTGGGGCAAAGGGTTTATTCAGCTATTAGTGCAGATATTATTTTGATTGAATAGCCTAATTTTCTTATGTATTTAAAGATGGGAGATCTACAGGCTTCAAAAATAACTTTATGAGAAAAGTTTGGTTCTTTTTCAGTTTTTAGAAATTTGGAAAGTAAGCAATAGAGATGAAAAACAGGAAAGACAGTAATACCCAATGACATTTGGAATGTTTAAAGCATGGAAATGAGACTAGTTTTTTAATTAATATTAGTTATAATTTATTATTAATTCAAAGTTTGGATTTTTTACATTAAATGAGGAAAAGGGAAAAGAATAAGGATTTTTAAAGAACTTATATAGCAGATTACAAATGTGATTTGATCTGGTTCTCACAACAACCCTGTGAGGTAGATGCTGTGATTAACTGTATTTTACAGTTGAAGAAACTTAGACAAACATATGTTAAATGGCTTACCCAGGGTCACATAGCTAGGAAATGTCTGAGGCCAAATTTGAATTCAGATTTTGGAGCAACTTGGAGCAACTGCAGAACAAAAAATCATTGATAGAAACCATTTAGTTTATCCTATTGGTTTACTTCTTGTTTAGCTTAAAGATTTGAGTTAGAATTTAGGATTTTAAATTCAATTTAGAAAATGCAACTCATAGGATATCTAAAATGAGAATAGAAAATTACAAGAAAATATTGGAAAGTGTACAAGTTCTGTTCATAGAGGAATGCATTCAAAATCACCTAATCATTTTTTCCAAACTCTAATTCCTATGATTCAGTTCTCCCAACTTCAATAATAATACTGGACTGAGCCAGAAAAAACCTGAGTAGGCCCCGTATGTATTTCCATCACACCACCTCTACCATGTATTTGCATTCAGAGCAAGTCAATATTGGGTCTTAAATTTTCTCAGAGCACATTTAATCACAGTCTCTATTTACAGCATCCTCTGCTACTTTCATCCCAGTTATTATTTTGAAAGGAGAGGAACAAACTGAGACAAATTTGATTCTTCTTTAGAATTATGGGCCTATTTAATGCTTTCCAAGCATTCTACCTATATTTCAAGAGTCAGTCGGGTCTCTTTGAAAATGGTTTGGATCTGGGATAAATTTGAGTCTGGTTCTGATGCTTAATTTCCTTATTTGTAAAAAAGGAAGAAGACTAACTTTATATTAGTTGACATGATTTTTCTGAAGAAAATTGCTATAGAGACATTGGTACTAATTAGTAAAGGAAGTAAAATCTCTGTACTCATTAAGATGAATTATGCTAATTTTAGGATATTTCAATAAATGCAATACAACAATGTAAAACAAACAAAGCAAATGATCTGTGCAGTCCAGTGTTTTTTCTCTGGTATTAAAACCAAGAAATTCTTTTAAAGAGACATAGAGGAATACAGAGGTATCATGGATATGTCAATGGATTTGGAATTAAGAATCATGTTTTGACTCTCACATGTATTTCTATATATTCTTACCTTTGAGCCTAAAGGTGTAGAGTACATAGGATCAATGAGCAATCTATGATATTTTTACTCAGGATTGGATGACCTTTGCAAAACAGCAAGATAATTATCACATCTGATTTCTTTTCTCCAGAAGAAGGTGCAAAATCTGGAGTTTTTATAATATTCCACTTGGCAAATTAAAAAATTTTTATTTATTTATTTTTGGCTTGTAGGCAAGGGACACTGAGTATTCCTTTTATTTTTAATGGTCTATCAAGACAGTATAATCTTGTCTTTCCATAGTGAAAAGTTTTTACAAAGAGTAAATGGGGAAAATCCCTTGAAGCTACAAGCTGGTAGGTTAAATCTCTGTTCTGAACTCTAGTATTTAAGCAAAGTTAGATATTTGTTTAACACTGACCTTCACATGACCTCTAAGGATAGGCTAGTGATCTAACAAAGTAAAAATGGCGGTCAGCTCTCCAAGATTCTAATTCCTCCCTCAACAGAGGTCAAGAGTAAGAACTGATCTGAACTATCCCTGATTATCAAGTCAATCTATTTCAACAATGAGGATTTGATGGGCTTTTAGTGGAAAGGGCATTATTAATGTCAACATCAAATTCTAACTCCTTCACTAACATTGCCTTTCGTTAGAAGGGCAAAAAGAATCTCATTCCATTTGGACAGTGATAATTGACTGATCTATTGAGCTGGCATTTCTGGTTAGAATATTATCTTTTCTTAAGCAGGTTCACAACCTATGTTTATGGGCCCGATTCTGATAATTTGGCAGTTTCCAAAAACACAGGGAAAATATGTATTTCATTCAATTTCATTGCTGGGTAATTTTTGTGAAACTATGTAATCATATTTATGCTACTGTTCTATTTTTGAACACTCTCCCATTCTTACTCGAGAGGGGCAGACCCAAAATTTTTAGTCTAAGACTAAATTGACCTTGTCTCTTTAAGCAATAACTGTTATGCATTGCTTGCTAATTCTGACACAGTTGGCCTAGCAGATGTATAAGGCACAGAGGGTTAGCTAATCAAAGCAAAAAATCTGGAGAAAACTTTGACAATTGATGTTTCTTAGAGGAAACATATCTATTTCTGTCATTATGATTTATAAATGTCAAATCTATACATTTCCCATAATTCATCTGGCACAAGCTCAACACTCTTATAATAAATTGGAGCTATGTGGTACAATGGATAGAGTATCAGCCCTGGAATCAGGAGGATTTGAATTCAAATCCTACTTCAGACACTTGTGACTTATGAGTTGTGTGACACTAGGCAAATCATTTAGCCCCATTTGCCTCTTAAAAATATTTTTAAAAGGATGTGATTATGCTATCCCTAAAACTTTCTCCTTTATTCATTTATACATTTTCTGTCTGGGACAAAAACAATAAATAAAATTTTGAAATGATTCAATAATTCAGGAAAAATAAAAAAAAGTCCTTGAAATGCTTTTTTTAAAAAAAGGATATGAACAGGAAATGAACAATGAGGGAAAGATTGAATATTCAAGCAACATCAAAACAAAAGCTGTATTTCCTTTCCACTGTGCAATAGAAGTGTTTGTGACCTGGCTTAGTTCTATTTTATATTGATTCATTCTCAATTACTTTAACAATACCTGTGATTTCTTGCACTGAAGGGTCACGGTTGTGGTGCTCTAGGTAAAGGGTTAGGAGTAAAAGCTGTGATCTGCTAATAAATCTCTTACTATCCTTCCCAGTTTTATTTATACCACTATAATGATAATGATCAATTACATAAACAGTATTGTATAATTACACATTTAACACAGGTAGTGTCAACTCACATAGATTGCTATATTTGGAGTCAGGAAGTTCTGGGTTTAATTCCTTCCTCATATATTTCTCAGCTAAGTAACTCAAGATACTTTTCACTTTGTCTCAGTTTTCTTATCTGAAAAATTGAGGAAATAATATCACTTATCTCATAAGGTTATTTTGAGATTGATAATTAGGTTCCAGGCATTGTGATAAAAGCTAGAGAAAAAAAAAAAAAGATAAAAATGGAACAAACTGCCCTCAAGGAGCCTACATTCAAAGGAGGAAACACAATAACTGCATGCTAATAGAGATCAAATGAATATAATTTAATTTTGGAAAGAAGATAATGTATATAAAATACTTTGTAAACTGCAAGATCTAAATAAATGTGAGCTGTTGTTTTTATTGTTGTTGTTATATGTTATCTCATTGAATTCTCCAAATGACTCCATCTATCTGGTGCAAGTATTATTATTTCTATTTCATGGATAAGGAAACTGAACCTCAGAAGGATTACAACATTATAGAGGTATATGAAAATGTTGAGCCTCTCACCCAATATGCTTCCAAGTCCATTTTTCATTAAGTATATTTCCCTTTCTTTAAATTATGCTAGAATGCTGAAAGAGCCCAGAACATAGCATACCAAGCAAGCATTCAATTTTGAAGCTCTTCATTTTTGTATGGAGATAAGACACAGACAGGAGTTATCCGTAGGAGCCATTATATGCAATCAACATATAGAAGAAGAGGATGAGAAGAGATTGATAACAGAATTATAATTGAAATGTAGGTTTTATACTTTGTTTTCTATTGGTTTTGTTTGTGCAAAAATTTTCTAATTTAATCTAACCCAAAGTTGTACATTTTGCCCATATGTTCTCTATCTCTGCTAGAGATTGCTCCCTTCTCCAAAGATCTGATAGATAAATTATCCCTTGATTTCCTAATTTGTTTATGGTATCATCCTTTATGCCCAAATCATATACATATTTTGACTTAATTTTGGTATAGGGCAGGAGATGTAGATCTATGACAAGTTTCTGATATTATTTTCCCATTTTCCCAGAAATTTTTGTCATATAGTTAGTTCTTTTGCTAGAAGCTGGTGTTTGGGGGGTTTATCAAATACTAGATTACTATAGGCCTTGATTAATGTATTTAAACTATTCCTCTAATCCCACTCTATTTCTTAGTTAGTTCCAAATGGTTTTGATGATTGCTACTTTATAATTTAGTTTTAGATCTGGGACTGCTAAATCACCATCCTTTGTATTTTTTCATTAATTTCCTTGATGTTCTTGACATTTTGTTCTTCTAATGAATTTTGTTATTATTTTTCTAGTTGCATAAAATGATTTTTTGGCAGTTTGATTGGTATGGCACTGGACAAGTAGACCAATTTAGGAAGAATTGTCATCTTTATTATATTAGTTTGACCTGCTCATGAGCTATTAATATTTTCCCAGTTGTTTAGATCTGACTTTATTTAAAGCATAGTAACCATATTAGCTAATTTAGGCTTCACAACAATTATGTGATATAGGTACTATAGATGTCTTATTTCTATTTTACAAATGAGTCTCAGAGAAGATATGTGTTTTACCCATGGTTACAAAACAAAATGTCAGAGGCAGAATGAACACTGACCTTCTTGATTTAAAAATGCAACAGTCCAATATTCTTTCCACTCTGACACATACACACACATACACACATATATATTTATATACATATTCTATTCACTCTGACATATGCATAGTAGTTATAAATTACACCTTTTTGCACAAATTATCTTATTTAATCTTTACAAAAACTCTGTTGGTCTGGTGAGGTTGACTTACCAAAGATTATATCTTCAATAAATGTTAGAACCAGTATTAAGACCCAAATCTTCTTTCTATACTTCAACCAATTAATCAATATTTTTTTTTCCAGTTTCTCAATTTTCTTTCTTTCTTTTAAAATAACTTTTTATTGACAGAACCCATGCCAGGGTAATTTTTTACAATATTATCCCTTGCACTCACTTCTGTTCCGATTTTTCCCCTTCCTCCCTCCACTCCCTCCCCCAGATGGCAAGCAGTCCTTTATATGTTAAATAGGTTACAGTATATCCTAGATACAATATATGTGTGCAGAACTGAATAGTTCTCTTGTTGCACAGGGAGAATTGGATTCAGGAGGTAAAAAAATAACCTGGGAAGAAAAACAAAAATGCAAACAGTTTACATTCATTCCCCAGTGTTCTTTCTTTGGGTGCAGCTGCTTCTGTCCATCCTTGATCAATTGAAACTGAGTTAGTGCTTCTCTTTGTCGAAGAAATCCAATTCCATCAGAATACATCCTCACACAGTATCGTTGTTGAGGTATATAATGATCTCCTGGTCCTGCTCATTTCACTTAGCATCAGTTCATGTAAGTCTCACCAGTCCTCTCTGTATTCATCCTGCTGGTCATTCCTTACAGAACAATAATATTCCATAACATTCATATACCACAATTTACTCAACCATTCTCCAATTGATGGGCATCAATCAATATTTATTAAACATCTTCTATATGCCAGGCATTGTGCTAAGTGCTGAGGATACAAAAAGAGGCAAAAGATAGTTCTGCCCTAAGGGAGTTTGTTCTTTTCCATTATGTCATGCTGTTTCCTTCCACAGAAACAACAATAAATATTGAACATGTGCTCAATATAGTACCACTTAAAGGTATGTGAGCATAGATTTGTGAAATGCTTACTAATTAGTTTTCATTTTACCAGTTCCCTTTTGAATTCTTTTTAAAGTATAATACAAGCATAATGCAATACACATTATGTTTCTTAAAGCATAATACAAATATATAAAAAGCATAATATATAATAAAGGATCATACAATATTAATATGAAATATAATTAGAAAATTGTAAACATATAAAAGACCTTCAAGGTCATCCTTCCAGTATTCCATTAGAGACCCAGCAATGTTAACGGTTAAATGGTTTACACAAGATCTCAGAGTTAGCAAATGGCAGGGCCAAGGTTGAAACACAGTCCAGTAACTCCAATGAATCAATAAGCCAGCTAAACAAAATGACTCTGTGATTCTTGGTTAAATCAGTGAGAGCAAGCAATACTATTTTAAACAAAGGAAAGTCAGTTAGGGCTGGGGTAGGCAGAAAAGGCTTTATAGAGAAAGAAGAGGCAGAATGTGCTGGGCTTAGATATGATGGGAAGATTTTGAAAAGGCAAGGGGAAATGGATGTAAAAGTTGGAGAACCACTTGACTAGAGCAAGATGTAGCACTCAGGAGTACTCAGGGAATATGTCCTTTAGAATATGGGATTTTGGAAAAGCAAGAAAAGAATGAGTAACTCAATTATTTCACAAAAGATTCTAGAACATTTATCAATTTTCCTTGAATTGCAACACTTTTTACAACCATTTTACCTTTTCCCAGTGTGGTTGTCAACCAGCTGCCTATAGAGCAAATTCCCATCCAATTAATACTTTTGGAAGCACAGACAGGTTCTATAGGCTAACCTCCTGGCTTTGGGGTCTGTATAAGAGAATCCTCCAGTGAAATAGAAGTGAGGGGCCAGTTGGTTCATAGAGTCTTTGCCACACAGATCAAAGGTCACTAACTGAAGTCTGTGAATAGCAGAAGTTACTTGCAGGATGCAATATAGGACTTTGCATTTGAATTATGAATTGTTAAATAGACTTATTAAAACAGAGTCTACAGAGAACAATAAAGCATGTGATTTGAAAACACAAGTTGAAGTATGAAATTCAAACCATGTATAAAATAAAAAAAAACCCTGCCTGAAAATTATGAAATAGAGGGCTTTCAACCTGTTCTTTTAGATAGAAAACAGAAATCTTCAGAAGTCATTTGCCCAATAAATATCAAGGAGCATTGACTAGCTGCACATTGTTGCCTCTTATTAATTTTATTGTAACTATAATAGTATGTTACAAAACTTCAATACCTTTCTAGAATAATTAAACCAAAGTGTTTTCTTTATTGTCTTATGCCACTGGATCCAACTTGTCTTGAATTGGTCCTTATAACTTCACCTTTAGAAGAGTCTTAAAGATCCCAATAGTGACAGAAGAAGAAAGTTGCCAAATCCTAGCCATATCATTTCTAGAAGTACTGTGTCCAATGCTTTGGCTTCATGGAAATTTCTCTATAGCCTAGGGTTTGAAATGTCTTATACCTTCTACTTAATACAATCAGCCAATTAGCAGTTCAAATAAACATCTTTAAACTCTAAAATTCCATGATTTCTGACTAAGTGAATCATAAATAATAATTCTGGAATGAGAGAATAAAACTTTATGTTTTATAAGTGTTGACATCATGATGCAGACTAGATTTGTGATTTCTTGATAGAAGGAACTCCCAGATAAAAACCCCATTTACCAATAAAGTTGGCACCTTCCCTGTAATTTATAATTGTCTGAAAACTGAAAAGTTAAATGATTTACCTCAGGTCATATAGATACCCAGAGGTAGGATTTGAACCCAAGATTTCCTGATTCAAGGACAGTGCTCTATACACTTCTCATTTATGAGGCAGAAACTTTTAAAATTTGTTCTCATATGTTCCTGCTAATTTCTCTCTCTTGGGCCTTTTCCTCTTAAGAGTAATAAGTCTTGTATATTAAGATGATGGCTAGTGGAAACTGAGTGGATGCCCATCAGTTGGAGAATGGCTGAATAAGTTATGATATATGAATGTTATGGAATATTATTGTTCTGTAAGAATGACCAGCAGGATGATTTCAGAGAGGCCTGGAAAGGCTTATATGAACTGATGCTAAGTGAAGTAAACAGAATCAGGAAATCATTATGCATGGCCATAAGAAGATTAAATGCTGATCAATTCTGATGGACATGGCTCTCTTCAACAATGAGATGATTCAGGCCAGTTCCAATGATCTTGTGATGATGAGAGCCATCTACTCTCAGAAGACTGTAGGAACTCAGGGTGGATCACAACATAGACATATTTTCACTCTTTTCGTTGGGGTTTTCTTTCTCCTTTTTTTTTTTTTTTTTTTTTTTTTACTTTTTGATCTGATTTTTCTTGTGCAGTAAGATAATTATATAAATCTGTATGCCTATATTGGATTTAACATATATTTTATCATGTTTAACATATATTGGATTACATGCCATCTAAGGGAGGGGGTGGGGGAAAGGAGGGAAATTAGAACACAAGGTTTTTCAAGGGTCAATGTTGAAAAATTATTCTTGCATACTTTTTGAAAATAGAAAACTTAAATTAAAATAAATACATAAATAAGATGATGGTTTGGTCCCATGAAGTGAGCTTATGGATTTTCAAAGTCTGAGGAAAGTTGTCAATCCTGTCTCTAGTATATTACCTAGTCAAGGACAGAAAATACACCAAACTTTGAGTTTACTTTGGCTTCACAACACTGGAAGAATTTTGTTTTGCAGTCACTAGAAGATCACTTTTGCAATAATGGAAATGAGTTTAGGAGTAAGGGGGGGATTGAGAGAAACTCAAAGTGTGTAAGTTAGCCAGCCAAAAGCTACAACACAGATATGTGTAGGTAATGCCAACTCTTTCATTGCTCCCCTAATTTGAATACCATTGAAAGTCTAATTCTTCGAAAGACATGAAAAAAAAAAAGGTTAAATGACTTTGCCAATATTCCTGAACTCTATAAACATTTGAGCCTTGCATACTGGCTCCCTTGTTGAACACAAATAAATAGTGTGGTATTCTACATAACTTGTTTAGATTTAATCATAAATCAGGACTTTGGAGCTGTAAGTGACCTCATTGGTCTTCTAGTCCACACCTCCCACCCTATTCATTTTTTAAAATGAGCATATTAAAACTCCAAAAGGGACTTGTCCAAGTCACATAGTCATGGGATTCAAATCCATATCTTATCACTTTAACCCTTTTTGTCCCCAACTCTTCCAACCTATGACTTAAAAGTCCATAGAAAAAAAAACAAAAAGAGAATTTTTCAAGCAAAAATAATTAAAGAAACAGTAGAAGTTGGGGCCACCTGAGAAGTGCTTCAGAGGATAAGGCTCTTGTACCACAAGCTAAGGTGAAAAGAGAAATAAGGAGGCAGACCAGCACAGAAAGAAGTAAAACTGAGCAAAGAGCAGAAATCTTGAAAAATACAGATGCCAGTTTGTCCCTGAAACTACGGGACCCCCTGAAAGGCAGAGGGGTCGGATTTTACTTCTTCGTATAAATTACAAAACAGAAAGTTTGCTTCATTCTTTCCCATCACTTGCTATTTCCATAACCTCATGCTATCCCTGTGAGTTCTTTGGACATACAATTCAGAGTTATTCAAAGATAGCTAGAATCTTCTCAGAAAAAAAGAGGGCCTATGAAAACAAAAAGGGGAGCAGCGATGAGACAGACCCTGGCATCACTCCAGAGTGGAAAGCAAAGTGTCAGATCACAGCTGGTAAATAAGATGTTACCGTGAAGCTTGAAAAGCCAAGGTTCTTTCTCCTTTGTAAAGACTCTACCTGCATAACATGAAGGGGGCTCAGTGACAGACACATTAAAACACCATTAAACTGTGAAATAGAACACAGTGTGAAAATAGATTTAACCTTCACAGCGTATCGATCTCTACCCCGCGCCGTGCCTAAGTTCTTGGACAACTGTTTTATAATAGGTTTTACTTATTTTCCCGTTGCTATTCTGACTTCCTCAGAGGAGGGTGTTATTTCTAAAATCTCTTGACAGCCAAGGGAAGCAGGTTTGTTTCTCAGAGAGCACTTGGCTTCCTAATGTTCCTGCCAGCATCTCCAAAACAGATAATCAGTTTTGCAAAAGAAATTTATTTTGAGTGGCTTATAGAGAAGACAATGGTGCAAGAAGGGGAAAAGGAAGTAAGTGTGGGATTCAAGAAGGAAAGGGAAGGATTATAGTTGAATGATCCTATCCACCATTCATATGAAAAATCTGGATTCTAACTTCAACTCTGAACTTTCTTGGAGCAACTTGGGACCTCTTGTCATTTGCAATATATTATACCATTGGTGGTGGAAAGAACATTGACTTAGGATCTAGGAGACATAGGGACCTAGGTTGTAAAGTTCTAACTCACACAAATAGGCTGTGTAATCACAAAAAAGTAATTTCCCTTCTCTGGGACTCAGTTTCTTAATTTGTAAAATGAGAAAGCTGAATTAGTGAATTATCTCCAAGTTCCGCAAAGATTTGAATTTCTTTAACTCTATGATTTCCCTTGCTTCTTAGGCAGAAGCAAAGTGATATTAAAAGGTACTGGGGGAGTATAAAGTCAGGAGAGCTGATTTCAAGTTCTTTTTCTGGCCCTAAGTTACACATTTCAGGCAAGTCATATTTTACTCCTCTGAGAGTCCTCATCTAAAAGATGGGAATAACAATATCTGTACCATCTACTCCACAAGAAAAAACATCTCCAGAAAGCAAACTGAGGGTAAAGATATGTTCAAGTTTCAAAGATAATAATTTAATCCTATGAAATGAATATTCCTGGGCAAGAATATCAATTCCCTATATAACTGTTGTCACCCCCCCCCCCTTAACTAACTGCCTTTGCTTCTGGCTAAATAGATAGAATTTTTGAAGTTTTGAAATAAGAAAGACATTACCCATCACTCATTTAGTCACAGAATCACAAATTGAGAATTGGAAAGACTGTCAAAGACTCTCTAGTGCAGCCCATACTCAGAAAAAATCCAGACTGTAACCTGCCTGATGAATAAGCCTTCTACTTCTGCTTTGAAGCTTCCTAAAGAGGGGGGATTTTACCACCCATTCTAATGTAGATAGCTCTTATTAGGAGGGTTTTTTTCAGTGTTATCACAGAGCAGTACTTGTTTCTAGGTTCTCTTTCTGAAGGGACGACAAATCAGAATAATCAAGTGAAATTTATATATGTAGCTTTTAGGATGAATCTGTAACATAGGTAAAAAGAATATTTTAATTATTAGAAATTATCAATAACAATAAATGATAAATTATTTTTCAGTTCAATTAAATTCCTTATTTTACAGATGAAGAAATTGACTCCCAAAGAAGGAAAATTGTAGCTTGTGTGTTGTTCCTGGGCATGACTTCATACCATATAAAAACACTGAAAATATATCTTATTTCTGTCAAGGGTGTCAGAGGTAAGATATACATAGCACAAGGACACAAAGAAGAAATATCTAAGATCCTCATGACAATATAACCTTGTGAATTCTCAAGTCATACTTGCCCCTGAAATTTCCCAGACACTATACATTATCTGTTTGTCTGTCTGTCTATCTATCGCTTCAAAACAGTTATTTTTGTACTGTTCACCACTAGTTCTGAATAAATAGTCTCTCTGTCCTAACCCAAACATGGATGAAAATGGATAGGGTTCAGCTTCAGCATCAGTCCTCAGCTATGATCTTCCACCTTTGTGTCAATTTTACTGTGCTAATAGATATTTTGCTTAATCAAACTAATGTTTGATAAAACTAATGATCAATAGTCACCAAATATGGTTAATAGTCATCAAATAAATCATATAGCTATAAATATACATATACATGCATATGTGCATATTAATCTTCAAAGAACTATGATCAAATACAATTCACACAACACTAAAAACCCAACTAAGCATAATTTAATATTTTCCCCTGGAATCAGAAGTCATCTGGAATGACCTTACATATGTAAATAAGAGTCATTTGCTTGGAAACCTCATGTCTATGAAAAGCTTTTATGGAAGCATAGAATCTAAGAATTCTAATAGCATCATATTTATATAGTACTCTACAATTCAATTTTTTTTCTTTTTAATCATATAAAATACAGTCAAAATATTACAATGTCCATTTTATTATTTATCAATCTTATTCAGGCTGAAAATGCAGGGGATATTCTTGGGTCATAGCCCTTTTTTTTTTTTAACTTATACTGGTTCCCTCATAGGCAACCTTGTTCAACCCCTGCCCCAACACATGTATACTTTGAACATTATTTATCCCACCCTTTCAAGGATTTTACCATATTAATATTAAATTCAGTGTCCCAACTCAATAGACTTAGCATACTTTGGTACAGAAATTCATAAATTCCAAGTAAACTGCCCATCTCAGACTTTCCAACTACAATGATTACAAATTGTGAATTACCATACCCAGCAATAATAATCTCTTTCTTACAGGAAAGGAAGATCTGGTTCAGAAAAATGATCTGACTTCCCTACAGGAATTAAAGCTAATGGTGATCAGAACTGAGAATTAAACACGAGTCTTTTGAATAAAAGCCTGTCATTTGTCCCAGTGTGTCATAAAGGCAGTTCCCAATATTCTTGGAAAGAATATTGATAGACATTTACCAAGGAACTATAGACTATTAGCACATCCTACAAATAAACTTCACAATGCTTAGAACATCAGATTTACTGTGGATCAGTGATAGCCCTAGAGGTTAGCTATCTGATATCCTCTGTTACTGTTTTTTAATAAATATTTTTAAAAAGTTAACTGAAGTAACTATTCTGTGAGTGGTGTGTGTGAGTATGTACCAAAGCATAGAGGAGAGGGAGGAAGAGGGATGCTTTGTTATTTCCAGCGAGCAGCATTCAACCATGCAAACTCATTACACCTAAGCTTAAAGTTTGGAACAAGAAATCTCAAGTTTATGTCAACATCACAGCCAACTGAAGTTACTTTGACAGATTCCAGCTGACCAGGAAATCATAACACTTAGACTCTAGTGCTGGTTCTATAACGCATCTAGTTATGTGACTGACCTTTAGTAAGTGACTAAACATTACAAAAACATCTACTTCCATACAATTTTAAACTTTAATAATAATTTGCTTTAATAATAATTTCACATTGTATAGAATTCAATAGCTTTCAAAAAACTTTTACATATAATTTGCATCTTGCAAGAATCCTAAAAGCTTAGGAAGATAACTGTTTTTATTCCTATCTTATAAATGAGAAAGGGGATGTTAATTTAATTAAGTGACATTACTTGACCAAGGTCACACAACTTATAAGTGACAGAGACTGGATTAATACTCAAATAATGTTTCTTATAGCATATTGTCCTGCCCAGGGCACCCTATTTTTTATATTAATCACATTTCAGTATGAATTTGTTCAATAAAAGCATCAGATTGTTGATCCTCCTAGTATCAGAGAAGAAGTTAAGTTAAAAAGAATTTATTATGTGCCTTCTGTGCTAAAAGCTGTGACTATAAACTCAAGATGAATTATATAGTCCCTGCACTCAAGGAGCTTATATTCAAATTGAAATACACTGAAGAATTGAAACGGAGTTTGTTTTGGTTTGTTGTAGTCATGTTGTGCATTATATGAGCTTTTTGGGGTTCTTCTTGCAAAGATGGCCTCTTTGAGACTCAGTTTCCCTATATAGGTAGGGGATAATAATACCTTTCCTGCCTACATCATAAATAGATTTCTGAATGTAAATAACTTGTGAATGTGAAATACTTTATAAATCACAAAGTGCCATAAAAAAACATAGTTACCAAAGGATTAGCTACCATCATTCCCATTGATAAATGGAAATTGTAATAGCAAGGTATGAGTACGGAAGTGGGATAAATTTAAAGCATTGGTAATTTTTTTTTAAAGAGATGGATTAGGATCTTCAGTCTCTAGGCAGCAGACAGAAAGTAGGAACCACAAGGGATGCAAGAAGGTTGCAGAGATTTTGAGGTAAAAAAAGATTCAAAAAGGGAGGTATAGAAATAATAGAAATTTTGTGTACTTTATCATTTTACCTACATTTTGGCTATAATGCCCTCTCTTAGCACTAGGAATTATTTCACTTTGTCACTTGTAATATACATTGTTATATATTATATATATGCATATATGTATATATATACACACATTGTTGATGCTTACCTTAAATATGTATAGCACACTCTAGAGAAAGAATCTGGAAGGCAAAAGAAGAGAAGTAATTTCATCTGGGAGAATAAAAGAGAACATCTAAAATGTCAGAGATAGAAGAAAACAGACAGTTGATGTAAAATTCTCCCATAGAAATAGGTTTTGATAAATAACAAAGTGATTTGCACAGAGTGTTAGTTACAAATATACTTTTCAGGATTGTGAAGTCACATAAACTTTTATTTTTTTCAACTAAATTGATAAGTTGGCAGGTTTGATGCATGTGTCCTTTAGAAATCCCATTGCACTGCTTGGAGATTTAACATGGCAAGAGAGGCAATAAACACAGCGAAGGTCACTTCCAGTCTTTACTGTAAAGGGAAAATGTTTGGTTTTGTGAAAGACACAGAATACAGAGAAAATTGAGCTTAAGAAGGCACAATATAAACACCAAAGAGAATAAATAATATAATTCTTTATTCCCAAAATGCCTTTCTTTCAAGAAAATTCCTTTGCTCTAAGGCCCACCAGTCTAGATTGCAATGCAAAATATTTTCTAATGACAAGCATTAAGAGCTAGGAGTAATATCATACTTTCATATTTGGGTTTGCAAAGCCCCTGGTGAATCCTTTTTTCCTTCCCATTTTTTTGAAAATAAGACTGATAATGCTGATGAGTATGATAAATAGCACTTTAAGGTTTATAGATTGCTTTTTGCAAATGGTTTTATGAACTCATAATATGTATTATTATTAACTTCATTTTTATAGTTGGGCACATAATACTGAAGTGATTAAGTTCAAAAGACTATTAAGTGGTCAAATTGTGATTTGAACCTAGTGTTAGAGCAAGAGCAAGTTCCATAATCTTTCTACTACATGAAGCAAGCAGGTGGTACAGTGGATAGAGTGCTAGACCTGGAGTCAGCAAGAATTAAGCTAAAATCTGGCGTCAGACAATTACTTGCTCTCCAATCCTAGGCAAGACTTTTAAATTCTATCTGACTCAGTTTCTTCATTTGTAAAGGAAGGATAAATGGGGATAAAAATGATTTAGTTGCTTTTCAGCCATGTCTGATTCTTTATGACCCCATTTGTGGCTTTCTTGACAGAGATGTAGAATGGTTTCCTATTTCCTTCTCCAACTCATTTTACAGAAAAGAAAACTGAAGTAGACAGAATTAGATGAGTGACTTAGCTAGGGTCACACAAGTAGCAAGATTCTGATGCCATCTTTGAGCTCAGGAAGACTCCAGGTCCAGCACTTTATCCACTGTGCCACTTAGCCCCAAATACAATAATAGTTCCTAGCTATCAGGATTGTGGTGGATAGTACTATTGAATAAAGTAGCTAAAAATTAAGGTGAACCAGCTGTAAGGTAAGATCCCAAGTACTGTACTAGTGTGCATGAAATAGTAAAGAATCAGATAATAAGATAATATTTATAAAATGATTACATAATTCCAAGTACATAATAGGCATTTAATAAATGCTCATTCCTTTTCCTTTTTTCACAACTCTAATTAAAACTTCAATTATTGGGACTTAGTGCTACTCCAGAATTAGTTTGTTACCCATGAGTATGTTAGTTAAAAAACCCAAAAAAGGCTTCTTTTGCCACAAGAATATCTCCACTTTACTTTCTGAAACTCCTCACTTTATTAAGAAGATGTATGAAATTTATGAATCATAGTTTCATTTTTATACAATTCATACATACTAAGACAAGACTTACACTTTTGCCTTGTTACTAGTTCACCTTCACTTTTAGCTCAACTCAATAGCATATATTTATTAAATATCTACAAATACTGTATATTATACTAGATGTATACAAAGGTAGCCAAGAAGTAGTCCTATTCTCAAGGAAATAGAGCCTAGTAGAAGGCAGCAGGGAGGTGAATGCAATGGACCCTGGGTTTGGAATCAAGCAAATGTATATTCATTTTTTTCTCAAATACTTATTAATTGTATAACGTTATGCAAATATCTTAATTTCTCTGACCCTCAGTCTTCTCACCTGTAAAATGAAAGGGCTTCTAGGGTCTCTCCTAGATCTAAATCTATGATCCTTTGATCTTAGGAAAAACATAAATTTACAAATACTATTAAATCAAAATAGATCATGATGAGTGCATAAAGATACTATCCATGTTTTTGTTTTTGTTTTTAATTATTCCCAATGACTTCTAAGAGAAAACTGAGAAACAAAAGGCAGCATAGTATAGGTAAAAGAAAATTAGATCTGAATTCTTATTCAAGCTTTGTCATCTATTAATTTTGGTACGTTCCTGTTCCTTACTTTTGGGATTTGTAAAACGAGATAGACTACATGACACTAGGGGGGTCTTGAAAAACAGGACTGGATTCAGAATTACAGGATCTGGTTTTGAATCCAAAGTCTGAGACTGTAGGTTTCAGTTTCTTCATGTGTGATGGTCTGAAATCACTAGACCACATTCATCCTTGGGTTATCAGACACTAAAGAGAGCAGTGAAGGTTTTGTTTTTGTTTGTTTGTTTTTCTGCACTCTGTAGCTTCTCATGCTGCCACCTCAGAGTATAACTTTAGGGGGAAATCTTTTAAGCAAACTCAGGTATGACTCATGTTTAGAGTTTCTTCTAAGAGGAATTAGCAGAGTCCCTCAAGAAAAGGGATGCACAAAGTAGATATCAGATACAGAACAGCTAATTATATCCTCTACCACAAAAGACATGCTTAAAACTCAAACACTCATAAGCATGCATATGCAAATACTTAAAGTATTAAACAATAACCCATCACATATATTCTACTCTCCCAGGAGATAAAGACAACTTTGCAAGACTACTAAACAGATCATTTGTATTCACATCAGCTATGTATTGTCCAAGCAACTCACAAAATCCAGATCTTCCAGTCATTCAGAACCAGGTTCTTTATTCCCTTCAAGTACAGGTTAATTCTATCAAAGGTTGTCTTCTCAAAGAAGTCTGATAGTTGCAAGATGGAACTCTTACTAGCTTCTGGATCTGAGGAATTCTTTGATTCTGGAAACGTCTACTTTTCAGAATCACCATTTGGTAACATATCCTTGAGGTTATGACAACAACAATAATAATGACACATAATAATGGAAGAGGTGGTTTGGATTTGGGGTCTCATGCTCACCTACACTTGGTACCGTATGCATGGCACTATTCTTATTGAAAGGGGTAGAAAGGGAGTGAAATCCATCCCCTCACAATGTAGATTCAAGGGAGAGCAGGCAGAATACTAGGCAACACTCAAAAAGGACATATGAAATTGTTGTGTACCTTTTGTAGGTTACTTTAGGGGACAATTTTGGTGGCTCAATCACCCTCCCCCATTTGACTCAAATAACCAGTTACTAAAGTACCAATCAGTAACTACTGGGCATGACCTATTGCAAGGAGTAAGAAAACATTTCCAACCAACTCCATGGGAAGTTGAAACTCTACCAAACGTAAAATGATAAAGTTTGACTAGCTGACTTCTAATGTCTTTTAATTAGCTATATATATATATATATATATATATATAATATATATATATATATATCAAATATATATATTTTATCAAAAATGAAAGAGCTGATTTCTAAGATCCCTTTCAGTTCAGTACTGCTTCTAGAGTGCTCTTCTAAAATGAAGGGTTTGCTCAATCTCTTCTGTATCTTTAATTCTCCGATTTCAATGGCCAAAATCTCACGAAATATTTTGGATTTTATAGGTAAGATTTTTTTTTCCCCTAAGGACCCCATTTTAAACCCAAACACTCTGGCTCTCATAGATTAGCCAACAATAGGTCCCAGGTCAAGCCTTACTTGGTCCTTGTTTGGGTCCTTATTGGCTCAGAGTAAGTATAAATAGCAATTGTTTCTGTTTTGGCCAGAAACTCTGTGAGTCGTTCCTCCAGATTGATTTTTTTTAGAAGTATAAAAGAGATATTTCCTCAGTCAAACTGAAATCTATTAAAGCCCTTATAATAAAAAGACCAAGGTCTCCTATTATATCCAGGGCCATCTCTAGTTATCCTGATCTAGACCTGGCCACTGGACCGCTACCCAGATGGCTCTGGAGGGGAAAATAAGGCTACTGATTTTGCACAGCTCTACCTTACTTAATCCAATTCATTGCAAATCATGATATCACCTTCTCAAAGTCATAGTCCTTTTTTAAGAAGGAAGGACAAACAACAAAAGAGATATAGTTACCCTGAGCATAGAGTTCTAATAATAATATTAGTTAAATATTGGATAATAATAATAGCTAACATTTGTACTTACTATAGGATCAAGCCTTTTACAATTATCACCTCATTTGGTTTTCATAGCAAGGTAGGTGGTGCTATTATTATCTCCATTATAGAGAGGAGGAAACTGAGGCAGCCAGAGATAAAGTCCTACGGATCTTAGAACTAATAAGTGTCTGGGGCAAAATTTGAACTCTACTCACTTTGATTCCTGACTGGGTACTCTATCCATGGTGCTATCTAATTAGAACTGCTACTAGGTTATAAAGGGCTTTGAACTCAAAAGATGGAGGGAGAACTCAGGGAGTGCTGTATGTGACATTATTGGTCCTGTGTATTAGAAAAATCCTTGAGTGGCTTAGTGGAGTATGGAGAGACTTGAGGGAAGGAGACCTTCCAGCAGGCTATTGGAATAGTCCAGGCTTGAGGTGATGAAGTCCTGTCCTGAGAGATGGCATATAGACCAGCTATGTTGCAAGAGTGAAATTGGCAGGTCTTAACAGTATATTGATTACAGGGGTGAGAGCCAGTTTAGAGCTGAATGACAACCTGGTTGGGGACTGGGAACTGGGAAGAGGATATTGTTCCATATAGTAATAGTAATACAGTAGGGGAATGGAGAATTTAGGGGAAAAGATAATGACCTAATTTTGCATATATTGAGTGTAAGATGTCTTTTGGTCATCCAGCTTTGGAAAGTCTGAAAGACAGATGTAAATGCAAGATTGGAGGTCAGAAGAGAAAATAGGATAGATTTGAAGATTATCAGTAGAGATAGCAATTAAATCCATAGGAGCTGAAGAGATCATCCAGTGAAGTAGTGAAGAGGAAGAAGAGAATAACCTTAGTATAATACCTGGCATACAGAAGGCAGTTAATAAATATCTATTAATTGACTATTCCAAATCAACAGAGAGTCCTAGGTAATCCAACTACAGAAGTGGTCATGGTTGGTTGATGGCTTATAAAATGACCAAATCCAAACCAGTTCTAGAAAATGAATTTGTATTCCCTAGGCAAGAATTAACTATTAGGGCCCATCCCAGTCCAGCACAACAGAAAATCATGTTTCCTTCTATGTAATTATCCATTAGAAGGTAGGTGCCTTCACTGCAAAATATGTCCTTTATTCCAAAATAAATGATGACAAAGAATTTTCTGGCATGAGAAAAATGTTTTTTAAAAGTATTAATATTTTTAAATAACAATAATAATTATTCATCATCTTCCCCAAGGCTGTTGCTAATCTTCCAACCACTGAAAATGCATAAACAGAAGTACTGACTCAACACACAACTGAATCTTCCTCTATTTTTAGTGGTCAAAAAACCCAAAAAACAAAAAACTAATGTCTGTGAAAGCCTTTGAACTTCTTCAAAGAAAAGTTGCTAGATAAACATCTTGCAGTACATTACCATTGTGAGTTTTCACTCAGTTTTCCTTCCTTCAGGTACTAAGCATATTTTTGTTAATAGTGTTTAATAGAATGAGATAGATCTAACCCTTGGTTTGAGGCCTGTCAAATGACAGACCCTGAAAAATCATTCCAAAATCTGCTTCCAGTGTTACTTTTAGTGAAAATATTATTCTGCATGGTCCTTATCTATTGATATTTCAGTATTTAAACATGTCTTTTCTTTTTTAATATGTATGTGTTTTCAAGGTGTGGGTAATCAGCCTCCATAGAATGATCACAACCATTTGTATAATTTAGGAGATGGTCTTTAATTGCTTAAAAATATACTTTATAGCAATCTGCCAGTGCTTCTCTTGAGATAATATACTGATCATTTGACGGCAGTCAGACAGAAGGTCAGGAAGTCCATATTTTAAAGCAATCTAGGTAGTCAGGACCAGTTAGAATTGGTTTTCCTCTGCTTTACACTGATGGCAAAAGGAAAATCTGATGTTGTAAAGATCAACATTGCATAGGAAGCTAGGATATAAGAAGTACGAACCAAGGTAATCACAGTCATCTTTTATGTTGATAAACTCAAATAGTAGGAATAAGATGACTTTGATTCAGGTGATCATTACATTTACAACCGTGAACAATAATCTTTTAGAAGAAATAGAATAACTCTCATAGTCAAAAAAAAAAGTGAGAAAAACAATACTGGGAAATAATCTTAAAAAGGACAATGATATATGTTCAAATCCAAGGCAAACTATTCAACATCACAGTAATATAAGTCTATGTTCCTACCACTAATACTGAAGAACACAGAATGCTCCAGTTATGTGAAAACCTACAACATCTTCTAGAAATAATATTTAAAAATGTCACATTCATTTACAGGGTATTAAAATACTAAACTAGAAAATTAAAAAATAATTGGTATTGGAATACAAAATGAATCAGGGCAGCAACTAGTGGAGTTTTGTGAAGATAATTCACTGGTCACAGCAAACTTTTTCAACAACCTAAAAAGCAACTCTACAGATGGACATCGCCAGATGGTCATTTCTCAGAATCAGATTGATATACTTTGCAGCCAAAAGCAAAGAGCTTCTATACAGTCAGACCTGGAGCTGACTGTGGCTTAGATCATAAATTTCTTATTGTAAAATTCAGACTTAAATTGAATAAAGTAGGGAAAACGCTTAGACCATTTAGATAAGAACTAAAGAATATCTCTTATGAATATTAAGTGAAAGTAATAAATAGATTTAAGGGATTAGATCTGATAGAGTATCTAAAGAACTATGGGCAGAGGTTTGCAATATTGCATTGGGGCAGCAACAAAAAAACAGAGAATTTCTAACAATAAGGCTAATAGAGATAACAATTCTAGTTGACTAGTAAAAAAGCAACAACTATAAGATGACCCTGTTAAAGTGCTGTATGTCAACAAAATTGACAAAATATGTCAATACATTTGGAAAATTTAATAGTGACCACTGAAATGGAAAATATTGGTTTACATCCCAATCCTAAAAAAGAGTGATGTTAAGGAATGTTTAAATTAACAAGCAATTGCACTCATTTCATGTGCCTGCAAAGTTATGCTTAACATTCTGCAAGCTGGGTTTCAGCAACATGTGAGCCTGGAATTATCAAAAGGGCATATTGGTTTTTGAAAAGGAAGAGGAATGAGAGACCAAATTACCAACATTTGCTGAGTTATACAAAAAGGAAGAGTTCCTTAAAAAAACTATTTACTTCTGCTTCATTCTGCTTCATTGACTACCCTAAAGCCTTTGACTTTTTGGATCACCATAAGATGTGACAAGTCCTCAAAGAGATAGGAGTACCTGATCATCTTAATTGACTCCGGAGGAAGCTGTATGTAGGCTATGAAGCAATATCTAATACCAAACATGGGACAACTGATTGGCTAAAGATTGGGAAAAAACCATTACAAGCTATATTTTGTTACCTTATTTATTTAAATTATATGAAGAGTACACCATGTGAAATACTAGGTTGGATGGCTCAAAAGCTGGAAATAAGGCTGCCAGCAGACATATCAAAAATCACATATACTGATGATACCACTCTGATGGCAGACAGTAAAGAAGAATTAAAAAGCCTCCTGGTAGGAGTGAAAATGGAGAATGTAAAAGTTGGTTTGAAGTTTAGTAAAAACAACAACAAACTAAGATGTGAACAGTTGGTCACGTCTTGGCAAATAGAGGGAAAAGAAATGGAAGCATTGTCAAATTTTACATTCCTGGGGTCAAAGTGCCCATTATGATTATAGCCATGAATTAAAAGATGCTTGTCCCTTGGAAGAAAAGATATAGCAAACCAAAATAGCATATTAAAAAGCAGAACCAACACTTTGTTGGCAAAAGGTCCATGTAGTCACAGCTATAATTTTTCCAGTAGCAATGATTGACCATGAGAGCTGGACTACAAGGAAAACTGAGTGCTGCAGAATTAACACTTTCCAATTGTGTTAGAGAAGACATTTGAGAGTCTCTTGGACAGAAAAAAGATCAAATCAATCAATAGTTGAAGAAATTAACTCAGACTTTCACCAGAAGGTCAAATACTAGAGCTGAAGCTGAAATACTTTGGTTATATAATGAGAAGACAAGACTTATTGGAAAAGACCTTGACATTGGAAAAGTTTGAAGGGGAAATGAAAGGGAATGACAGAGGATATAATGGATAGTGTCATAGAAACAATGAACATGACCTTGAACAGGCTTTAGGAGATAATGGAGAACAGAAGGGACTAGTGTTCTATCATGAGGTCTCAAAGAGTCAGATTCAAAAGAGTCCACTATGAGGTATAAACAAATAAAGATTACTTGCAGAACTCCCTGGTCATTGTCATCATTTTCCTGTTAACAATTATATAGTACTTTAAGATCTACAAAGTATCATTTATCACAACAGTCTTGTATGGTTCATAGTTTAATCAATCAATTATTTATTAAGCACCTACTAAGTGCCTGTCATTGTGATAGATAGGCACTAGAAAAACAAATAAATACAATCCCCAAGTACAAATAATTGTTATTCCCATGTAATTTATAGTCAAATGGAGGAGACACATTTTATATATACATATAAATGTGTGTGTTTATGATATCCTGAAAATCTTAAAGCAGTTTTGTTTTAATAACTTTCAAAATATAAATGCTACAAACTTATAAAATGAAATATTAATTAATATTTTAAATATTCATATGTTTATTGTTAAATTCTATATAACCACCATCTTGTATTGTATATTTCTCTAGTCAATTTTTGAACCTTATAAAATCTTTTATCAGTTGCTCTTCAGTTCCTTAAAGGGTTGAATTTGTAATCTCAGCTTAAGATCAACCTAAAAAATGAGGTTTTCATGAATACAAGACAGTTTTAAAGTGATTCTGAAAGAAAAAAAATCTAATGGAGTTATATCATGTGATCAAGGTGGTCTAGAAAAAAAAAACACTTCTTTTACCAATCCACTGTTCTGACAAATTGTCATCTAGAAATTTGAACAAGCAATACATTATGACAAAGTACTCCATCTTGTTCAAATTAAAATTCGATTATTCAAAATTCAAAAAACTAAATAAATATATAAAGTCAATAATTAAATTTTAAAATGATTTTATAGGTTTACATGCAGAAGTTATTAAAGATACATACAGAAGTCTTAAGATTGTACTGACATTTAGGATATTGCAAATATATATGTATATTTATGTGAATATATATACCTATACAGAATAAATATGAAGTTAATAAATACAAACATTGTACACAATAATGAAATAAAATGTAGTTTGGGAGGGAAGGCATTAGCCATTGAGGGAATCAAAAAAGGTAGAATTTCTACAGAAGGTAGTAACTAAATTTCACTTAAAGAGACATTCTGTGAAGTGGAGGATATATGGGGATATATCCCATCTAAGAGAGTTGGCTATGGAAAAGGCTGAATTTCAAAGTGTGTGAGAGAGATTAATGTCCAATGAAACTAGATGATAGGTAGAAGCCATGGTAGGGAAGATGAGCCTTCCTAACTCCAAGCCCCACACTCTACCAGACTTGAATGTCTCCAGACTTCAGGTCCAGCATTGTTTCTACTTCATTTGGTCTTCAATAATTGGTAAAACATTTTTCTTTCCCTGACACATTTTGTATTCCTTTTATTTTCTGTTCCCCCCCCCCACAGGAATAAGTCATTCTTCTCTACTGCTTCTTCAGTCTCCACTCATCTCATTACCACTGCCTCCTTTAAATTTCCTTTTCACTCTTCTTTTTATATTTCTTTCAAGAAATTTCAATAATTGAAGGAATCCAGAAATTGATGGAACTCATGCCATTCTATCAACTCTAAGGCAGTAGAACATTTGTGTAGGAGCCATTTGTTTAAAGGCAGTAGCTTCTTCCTTCATCTTCATATCCCATATGTTTCTTATTCCTTCACCCATCATTCATCAAAATGCTAGTTTATCAGACTTGTTTAAAGACGAAAAAAGCTCTCTCTGGCTCTAGCTCTTCTCTTTCTCAAAAGCTGAATACTTGTAGAAAATGAAAATCACATTCAGTTAAGTCCAAGGCAAATCCTAAATCAAGTGCAAATACCACATAGTTCAAAGCAGTCTGTCTTTAATGCTCAAATAGCTTTTTGAACTTGGCTGGCCACCCAGAATTCCAAAGCTCCTTTAAAGAAACAAACAAATAAAAAGTATTTCAGATCCCGAGAACATTCATTCAGTTTGGGTTAACACCCAAGCTTTGGCAATAACTGTGGTATGGGACCTCCATATCCCAAAGATGGCAGAATGGAAGTGTTTGGGTAACAGAGTAGATTTTTTTTTTTCTTAAAGAACCCATTGAAAATGGATAAACAATTAAAAATGTATTGAATGTAAGAAGAAAAAGAGAAATCATCCCTAATTAATTCTGGTGCCCTGCTCACCCCCAGCCTCTTTGTAATCCTACTGGGAACATCTTTATTGATCAGGGGGCCCTGCAGCAGACTTCTGATGCTTATCTCAGCATAAAAACCAGGCTCTTGTGATGAGCAGTGATTTAATTACATGACAATCACTGTTAACAATGCATGGCGAATACCAAAAATATGCAGAGCAAGACTGGCAGTGATAAATGCAAAGGGATAGCATTGACTTTCACTAAAGTTTCTGCAGGCTTCTCCCATGCTGATACTTTCTCTCTAGGAAAAGGAAAGCAACAACTTTTGCTTTCTCAGGATTGCCCTAAGAAATCCCCAGCAATATAGATTACTGGGTAATTATAGAGTCCAGGATAAGGAGAAAAGGAAAGAGGCGGAGAGGCTGAAAGAAGAAAAGCTAAATTTAGCTAATCAATACTAGCAGCACCTGTTTAAAGAACTAAAGTGCTTTCCCTCTGAGAAGACAGTGGGTTGATTTTTCAAAATCTATTCTTCAATGAAAATGGGACATAAAGTGGATCCAAGATCGCAGAATACAGGCAGCAAACAGCTGGATTTCCCCAATATTCTCCTCTAAATAACTTTAAAATATGTCAGAGTGAGGCATTTTTCCAAACTAAGTTATATAGGTGACATGGGGTTGGGGATGGCTAAACGTACAGCAATATCACCAGTGGAATCTTGGAGACTGCCACAAAAGCAGCAGCAGCTTTGGGAACTCTCAGCCTCGAGATGGTAAATGGGTCAAACAACTGGTCATAAAAAGAGTTTACAGGGTACACTCTGGTGGTTATGGACACAGGACTTGGTGCTAATTTTCTATTCTCTTTATACAGTTTTGAATTGTTGTACCAGGGCAAAGAAAAATGTTTCTAACTGGTCATAAGGGAGTAAGGTCTCCAAGGAAGAAAGAAGTGATAGTGTTTGTGGCTATAGGGGAGCAGGACCCTTCCTGGCAAACACCAGAGCCCAGATCAGGAGAGCAAAAACTATACCTCTCTCTGGATAATACCACCTTGAAAACACTGATAATTTGCAGAGCCTCTCAGAACTAGTTCTGAAAACAGCAGTACACCAAACCCTAAAGGTTGGGATAATGTCTTCCCATCTCTAAGGAAGTAGAACCAAAAGTTTAACAAAGTTAAAAATGAAGGAAAAAACTGGAAAAATGAGCAAACAACAAGAAAAAAGAACTTGATCACTAAAAGCTACTATGGTGGTAGGAAAGACTAAGACACAAACTTAGAAGATAACAATGTGAACACACATACAACCAGAGCCTCAAAAAAGTATTACTTGGTCTCCAGCTAACAAAAATTCCTGGGAGAATTAAAGAGATAAGAAGGGTAGACAAGCCAGAAAAAGAAATGAGATTGAAGCAATACAATTATGAAAAAAAAGTATCAAAATCTTGGTAAACAAAGCACAAAAAATACTGAAGAAAATAATACCTTAAAAGCCTGCATAAGCCAAATGGAAACAGAGCTACAAAAATTCACTGAAAAAATACTTCTTTAAAAAATTAAAATTGGGCAAATGGAAACTAATGATTCCATGGAATTTGAAGAAAAATTAAAATAAAATCAAAAAATGAAAAAATAGATGAAACTGAAATATTTAATTAAAGATCATTCAAAAATTATTGAACTTCAGGATCAAAAAAGGAATTCAGACATCATATTTCAAGAGATTATAAAGGAAAACCACTCCAATACCTTAGATATAGAGGGTAAAAAGAAATGGAACAAATTCACTGATGATCTCCTAAAAAAGATACCTATTTGCCAGTTCTGTAATTAAGGGATCCCCTGACTTGTCACAATTCCAGACATTGTTAATCTTCAACCCTAGAGTTAGTCTATCTTTATGATTTCTTTCCTGCACTTTGGAAAAAGTCAAGAAATAAAGGTGATTTCATTCACTATAAATGTAAGCTTTCTAACCTCAGCTGGTCTTTGTTTCTCTTTGATTTCATATTTCCTCTCATTTCTCACTTCATCTGTTCTAATGTTTTTTTCTATTTTGTAAAGCTCCTATCAGCACATTTCTTGTTCAAAATTATAAAAGGTGACATTCTCCTACTTAAATGAAAACACTGAGGCCACTCGGTGGCTTAGGAATTGCCTTAATTCCCCTTCTCATCTAACATTTTACATAATTGATACTCACTTTTCTTTCTTCTTTACTCCCTCCTTTTATCTCTCCCTCCCTATTTTCCCTCCTTCTTTTCTCTCTTCCTTCCTTCCTTTACTCTCCTTCCTTATTTTTCTTCTTCCTTCCTTCTTTCCTACTTTATTTCCTTCCTTTCCTCCCTTCCTTTTTCTCAGCAAGATGCATCTTAGAAAACAAGCAGTCATTGATCATCTACTACTTATTAGATACTATGCTATTCAGTGGAGATAGAAATAAAACTAATGAATTAATTATTGTTCTCAAGTTTACATTATACTAGGGAAACAATAAGTACATGTGTATATGAATTTGTAGATATAAATATGAACAGGCAGCTAGTGGGTGCAATGGATAGAGTGCTGGCCCTAGAATCAGGAAACCTAGAGTTCAAATCTGGCCTCAGACACTTGCTACTTATATGACCTTGGGCAAGTTACTTAACCCCATTTGCCTCAGTTTCCTCATCTGTCAAATAAACTAGAGAAGGAAACGGCAAGCTATACTAGGATCTTTGCCAAGAAGATCCCAAATAGGGTCAAAAAGATTCTGACATGACTGAAATGATGAACAACAACAATTACATTTGCACAAAAATGTATGTTTCTAAAAAACTAGAGATATAGGTATATATCTATTAATATATCTTTTTATAGAATATAGTGAATAGGTTTAATATAATGTAGTTAGGGGCAAAGGAACTATCAATTGGAGAGAATTAAGAAGGATTTCATGTTGAAGGTACTTAATTATGTCTTGAATAAGAGAGATATTCTATGGGACAGAGATGAAGAGGACATACATTCCAAGTATGGTGACTATAAGTACAAAGGCATGGAAACAGGTTAGAAAGATCATTCGGTAGGGAATACAGAGTACAGAAGGGATTATAATATGTAACAATATTAGAAAGGTAGATTAGGACCAGGTTGTGAATGACTTTACAAATTACAAAAAAAGAGTTAATATTTTATCCTAAAGGGAAAAGGTAGTTATTGGAGTTCATTGAGTAGAGTGGTATGATCAGATTTGGACTTAAGAAAAATTACATGGGTGGCTGTGTGTAGAATAGACAAGAAGGGCCAGGAAACTGAGATGGGGAAATCAGTTAGTATAAAGTTGAAAGAATGTAAGTGAAAATTAATAAGGGCATGAACTAAGGGAGTAACCATTTGAGTAGCAAGAAGGGATTGGATGTGAGAGATGTAAAGACTAAAGAAACAAAATCTGGCATTTGTATATTGGATGAGAAAGAGTGAGGAATTAAGGATGGTGCTAAGGTTATAAACCTAAATTGTTGGAAAAGACTTGGAAAGAAAAGACAGATTTAGTTTGGTGAATGTTTGATTTGAGATGTCTCTGTTATATGCAGTTCAAAGTGTCTAATAAGAAGTTGGGTGTACAATAATGAAGGTCCCAGGAAACAAGGATTAAATGTATAACAGCTAGGAAAAAATCCACATAGAAATTAAAATTAAACCTATGGCAACTGATTGAGACCCCAAAGATATACAACAGAAAGAGATCTAGAGACAGACTTTTTGGGAACATAATAGTAGGGAGGTTGATATGGCTGGTGAGTCTACAAAAGAGATTGAGATGAAGTGGTTAGATTGAAAGGAAGAGAAAATAGAAGGATGTAGTCCTGCAAGATTCCAAAAGGGAGAGAATATTTAGGAAGAGAGGATGGACAATAATGTTAGAAGCTTCAAAGACAGGTAGAATTTGGGCCAAAAGGGGATCATTTTATGGTATATGTAACAAAAGACAGGGATAGGAAACATAAGAGGAATTATGAAAGACAGCTATACTATGCTGATGATTGTACAACTATTTTAGAAAGGACTTTGGAATTATTGAAATTAAGTTACTAAAATGCCTTTACCACTTTACCCAGATATTCCATTGTTAGGTATATAGACCATGGAGGTCATTTCCAAAAGGTCCCATATTCACCAAAATATTCACACCACATTTTGTAGTAGCAAAAAAATTTGAACAAAATTGATGCCCAACTAACAAAGAATGGTTAAATAAACTAAGATACATGTATGTAAAGAAGTATTATGGTGCTATAAGAAATGCAAACATGAATACAGAGAAGCATGGGAAGTCCCAAGAAAACAATATACATGTAATATTCTGTAACAATAATATTAGGCTCATTTTAAATCTAGGGCAACATAATAATCCTTGTGGTGCATATATATGCACATATGTATGTGTGTATATGCCCATATATGTATATGTCTGTATATATATGTATATATATATATATATATATATATATATATATATATGACGAAATCAAGGTTAAGTGACTTGCCCAGTGTCAGTTAGTTAGCAAGTAACTGAGATCATATTTGAAGTCATACCCTCCTGACTCTAGGGCCCATGATCTACTCACTTTACCACCTAGTTGCCCCCAAATATCCAATTTTTTAAGCAAAGTTTGGGCTCTCTAAATTTACATTGGTGATTTTTGAAAATATAAGTTTCAATAGAGTATTAGAGACTATATTTGCAAAGGGAAAAATTTTTTTTTAATGTTCCATCTATCTTGGTCTGTCTTTGCAGCATTTGGTAACATAATATAAGAGAAACAGTTTGGGTCCTGAAATCATAAGACCTGATCAATCTGGTCATATCATTCTTCTCAAAAATATTCAATAGCTCCATTGTGCCTTCAAAATAAAGTTCAAAATCCTTTTCCAACTTCATAACCCTGAACAATCTCATAACAACCTATCTTACTAGCTTTATCTTAAACTATGTTTTTCCCCACATTATCCAATTAAATGGGACATAAATAAAACCCATGTTTTCCTGCCTCCATGCTTTTGATCAGTATTCATTCTGAATAGAATATTTCTTTTCCCATCTCTTTGCCTAAATTCTTCATTGTCAAAGCCAAAATATGTCTTCTATTATGCATATTCTAATCCCATTCCTTACTAAGTATTATCTTTTCCCCTTTTTAATTTACTTTTCTCTCATGCTATATTAACATTAATTGTATATTGCCACAAGGAAAGATATGTGACTGATCTAAATTTCTCCATTATTTGAACAGTGCTAATGAAAGTTAATGAAAGTTAGCTTAATAAAATAGGCACAAAGGAGTAAATAAATGCAATTTTTTTCAATTCAGTAGAATTCTAAGAGGAAGGTGTGACCTAAGGTGATAGTCCATAGAGTTGGAAGGGAGGACAGAAATTATCTAATCTAATTTATCTTTTGCAATGAGGAATCTGAGGCCTAGAGAAATGAAGTAATTTGCCCCAAATATTTCAATTTCAGCTAATGTTGGACCTGGATATAGCTTGAACATAAACACAATTGATTTCACACATATTGGACCAGATCTCATTTCATGAGATTCATCTACATAATTTCACCAAAAACCAGCTTAAAACCCTGATTTATAATTTCCCAGTCAGCTGTAGAAAAAAAAATGGAGTATTTTAATGCAAAATTAAAACATGCAGGAAAACATTTTTGGTAGCATTAAAAAAATGATAATGTTCTTTCAAAATTTTAAGCTTATTAAAAAGTGGTGAAATGCTATTGATTAATATTATTTAAGCTCTTTCCTCTCTTTATAGACTAGCAGGTACACAATTCCCAAATTATATGCCTAATTTTCCCCTAGAAAACTGATAAGGATGTCAATCTCATCTCAACAGAATCCAAATTCAAAAGTCACAGCAATAAAGTAAATTTAATTTCTTCATTTTAAACAAAGTTTGAACACTTCAATCCCAACATGCCAGATTAATGGACATTTATAGTGTCCCTCTGTTTCAAATTTAATAATTCTAGTCCAGACAGAATCGGTTGTTAGTGTGAGCAGAAAGGTTAGACTCAGTGGTATATGTAATGTTACAGTTAAAATCCAAGCGGATTGTTAAGAAGATCCATCACTTCAAACAAATTGTATCCTGCTTCTAGAGACAGTTTTCCAAATCACTTACCTTAAAAGACTTCAGTTTTTATTTATAAAACTTTACTTCTGACAGCCTGTTCAAAATGAATTGCATCATTATTATCGCCAACTTGTGACGTCCTAGAATGTTGTAGTCGAAAGAGCACCAGAGAATTGATTCAACTGTTTATAGATCATAGATTTAGAGCTAGAAGGTACCTTAGAGGTCATAGAGTCCAACTTTCTCATTTTATAGATGAGGAAATCAAGAACAAGAGCTATTAAGTGACTTAGCTAAAGTCACATAGGTAATGAGTGATAGAGAAAGATTTGGACCCAGATCCTCTAGTTTTAAATCCAGTAAATTTTCCATTGTTCTACTTCATTTATCAAAGTCAGAATTCTTAAAAGTTGGCAATAAAATACACAGTTGCAAAGTCTAGGTCACAGCCTGGCAATGTCATTGGTCCTAAGACTGGGGTAGAAAAAAAGGAGCTTTTAAAGAGGCAGGAGAGAAAGGAAAATAGGCTTCTTGGAAGAGGTCTCCTAAACCAAGAGGTTTTACACAAGACCTGAGGGCCCCATATGGCCCACAATTTCCCCAAGTACCCAGAACTAGATTAAGTTGTAATTGGGAAATATGTAATAAAATACATAAACATACAACAAAACATAGAGATAATGTTCTACTTTAAAGCTAAGTTAACGAGTGGCCTTCAGGGATTCTTATGTACAGATTAGCAGCTCTCATTTTTATTTGAATTTGAAAATACTTGATCAGAGCACTCAGTTTCTCAGGCAATGGCTTATCAGATATTTCTGAATATTTTTCATATTTCATATTTTTTCTTGGGAGAACTTGTCAGATAGATTAGAGCTGTAGGTGGCTCCACTCTAGTCTTAAAGGGAATAAACAATGATCCATTTCCCCCAAAACCAGCTCAGTATGACGTCCAAGGACCCTTTCATGATTCTAACAAAACAGTAGGAATTAAATTTCCAAATTACCTGAGAATTGGGGATGCAAGGTATAAATATCAGGTCAGAGGTATGGAATAAGGTAATCAGAATGTGATCTAGTTTTATTTAGAAAACAATTTAAAATTAGATGAAAAAAGTCATTAAAATATTCATATCCTAGACACAGCTGCTTGGTGAAGATAGAGTGAGTGCTGAACCTGGAATCCAGAAGATTTGAGTTCAAATCCCACCATAGACATTTACTAGCTATAAGTCTCTAAGTAGGTCACTTAGTCTCTGTCTGCCTCGGTTTCCTCAGCTACAAAATAATAATAACACTGACAACTTAGGTTGAAATAATACAAATAAAATTAACAAATGAGCATGTATTAAGCACTCATGTGCTGAGAAAAGCAAAAATAAATACCTCAAGGTGTTAATATTCTAAATGGAGAAGATAACACATAAAAGTAGTGTGGAAGAAGTCTAAAAAGTCAGGTCAAAGCCTTAAGAAAAATAAAGACAAAATGGTCTGTTTCCTTCCATACAAAGCAAAAACTGATGCTCTAATTGGAACTCAACAGCACCAGAAGTAGAGTGAACCTTGTGAAGGCATATTCTAAGATTGACAGACCAAAGGAGTGGTGAATTGTTCCAGGACAAAAAAGCCTCAGGTGCTAAGGAATGTTCCAGAATGAATTTTCCTTCCTTATGCAGGTAAAGCATAATTTCAAATATAGGAAATCAGGTACAATGACTAGGAGAATGATTGAAGTTAGTATTTGTAAAGCACTCTACATACCTTAAAGCACTATATAAATTCTTCTTCCTCTTCTTGTCATCATCATCATCATCAATATCATCATCATCATCATCATCCACCTTAGCATAGTGATATCACTCCTGGTCAGGCACTCTAAAAAAGTCAAAGAGAAAAATAAAGGAAATAAATAATTCTACCATTCCATGGATGACAACCAAAAATCCAAAGACAACCTCCCACAAAATAGCCCCTAGTTCCATACTCATTGTGTTTCAAATACCTTTGATTTCCTATTTTGTTGTAGAATTGCTAACAAATAGCCAAATGGATTCAATCAGTCATTTGTGTGTCATCTCTTTCGAAATTCTATAGACATTATCCACATTTGAAATTCCCCCGCTGGATGCTTATCCCATTTTACTAATGGAAAAACAGGCATGGAGGGTAATGAAACCATTTTCTCAAGGTCACACAACAAGACAGTGATAAAGTCGGGGACAGAATGCAGTCTTCAGCTCTGTCTTTTGGGTCATGCTGTCCTGTGCTTGCTAGGTAAAGGCATCATATTATCAAATCCCCATCATAATTATCCTCCCGCTGAAGTCTGAGCCGAAAAGATCAAGGATTGAACTTTACCTCTAGAGGCTGACCTTTTGGGCCTGGTTTTGAGGCACTTAATGGAAGTATCAACTTTAATGAATATTTAGGAGATGCCTGTATTTGCACGTGCTGCCTTTGAAGAACATGCAAGGTGAAAATCATTACCAAGGGCCTCTTTCTCCCTCTCTTCTCTGATCTTCTTAGTCTAGATGCTTGGGGAAGCACATTAGTTCTTTGAAGACACCATTGTACCATTCTGCAGTCCTCCTACCTTTTTTAAATTATAACCTTATACTTACTAGTTTATTAACTTGCTGGGCTCAGGAATGGGCAGAAAATACCCCAAAAATAACTTCACAAACACAGTATTTAGTTTTCTGACACTTTTCATTATGTGCAATAAAAGGGAAAAAAAAGTAGGAAATTTGAATCCTGGATATTATGGATGTGGATAAGAATCTTGGAAAACAAAAGGAATCATTATTACCTTCTCTGAAATACACAGCTATCATAATATAAGGGGAAAGGACAATCAAAACACTTTAAAAAGAATAAACAACTATTTTAATGCTGGGCTTTCTGATGCTATAGATACCCAAATTTCATATGCAACAGGAAATACCGGTTACTGAGGTTTCACATCATAATCTCTGAATTGGAAAACAGCTGCTTCTGAGAAAGAGAGAAGCAGTTGTTGATATTCTGCCTGTTGGGAAAATAAAAGAAAATTTCTCCTCCTAACCCTCCCTAAACATTTCTTGAAAGCATAATAAAGAAAACTATGGCTTGGATGTCAGCAGCAATATAAACTTCTTGGCTCACAAAAAATGAAGGGCTAATTAATGAATAAAAAGTCACAAAAGAAAGTGCATTTTGACATTAGTTCATTAGGTGTTTTGTAGGTTAAAAGATTAGAACAGGTACCACACTCTTAAGGGACACCATTAAGACTTTATAATCTAGAAATTGACTAGTTTTGGCAGTAGTCTATTTCCATTTTCCATCCTGGGGGGTATAGGAGGTTGTCGTATTTATTCATTTTCAAAGCAGGGTATTTTGCTTGTATGTGGTTCACATGCCTATACATGGACATCACACATAGCCATAGTCAATATACAATTTTAAATAATAGTACACAGAAAAAAAAATCCATCTAGTTTATATTCCTGTTTTAATACAAATAACCCAAAGGCTATATCCCTGATATGATCACAAGGATTATTTAATTCAGTATCAGTTAAATGACAATGTGATAATCTAACTTGCTCATTTAAGATGTCTTCAATTATTCCTTGGTTTTTTTTAGCCATCCATATGAAGTCAAAATCATACAGTTAATTTTTAAATATGAAATATCTAAGAAATATTAAATTCAAAATAATTTTTAAATGCCTACTTTCTACAAGGTGAAAGGCTATCTGAAGTAGTACAATACGGATATTCTCTTCTGTATCTTCCCATCCTATGCAACTTCCATCAATGTACTTTTTTATTTTTAAAGCTTTTTATTTTCAAAACATATGCATGGATAATTTGACATTAACCCTCACAAAGCCTTGTATTCCAGATTTTCTCCTCCTTTACCTCACTTCCTCCCCTAGATAGCAAGCAATCCAAAATATGCTAAATATGTTAAAGTATATGTTAAATCCAATATATATAAACATATTTATACAATTTTCTTGCTGCACAAGAAAAATCAGATTAAAAAAAAAGAAAGTGAGTAAGAAAACAAAATGCAAGCAAACAACAACAAAAAGAATGAGAATGTTATGTTGTGATCCACACTCAGTTCCCACAGACCTCTCTCTGGGTATAGATAGCTCTCTTCATCACTAGATCATTGGAACTGACCTGAATCATATCATCGTTAGAACGAGTCATGTTCATCAGAATTAATCATTGTATAATATTGATGTTGCCATATACAATGATCTCCTGCTTCTGCTCATTTCACTTCGCATCAGTTCATGTCAATCTCTCCAGGCCTCTTGAAAATCATCTTCCTGATAATTTCTTATAGAACAATAATATTGCATAACATTCATATACCATAACTTATTTAGCATTCTCCAATTGATGGGCATCCACTCAGTTTCCAGTTTCTTGCCACTACAACTAAGGCTGCCACAAACAATTTTGCACATGTGGGTCCCTTTCTCTCCTTTAAGGTCTCTTTGGGATACAGACCCAGTAGAAACACTGGTGGATCAAAGAGTATGCACAGTTTGATAACTTTTTGAACATAGTTCCAAATTACACTCCAGAATGGCTGGATCCATTCACAGCTCCACCAACAACATATTAGTATCCCAGTTTTCCCACATGCTCTCCAACATCCATCATTATCTTTTCCTGGCATCTTAGCCAATCTGACAGGTTGGTATCTCAGAGTTATCTTAATTTGCATTTCTCTGATTATTAGTGAAAAGTCTATTTATTCCTGTACTCTTTAGTGTTTTTAATAGGAAGGGGTATTGGAGTTTATCAAATCTTTTTCTGCATCTATTGAGATAATCATATGATTTCTTTTGGTTTGGTTATTGATATAGTTGATTATGCTGATAGTTTTCCTAATATTAAACCAGCCCTGCATTCCAGGTATAAATCCTATTTGGTCATAGTATATTATCCGGGGGATGGCTTTCTGTAATCTCATTGTTAATATTTTATTTAAGATTTTTGCCTCAATATTCATTAGGGAAATTTGTTTATAATTTTCTTTCTCTGTTTTCATCCTATCTGGTTTAGCTATCAGCACCATATCTGTGTCATCAAAGGAATTTGGTAGGATTCCTTCTTTCCTTATTTTTTTTAAAAATAGTTTATATAGTATTGGAATTAATTGTTCTTTGAATATTTGGTAGAATTCACATATAAATCCATCTGGCACTGGAGATTTTTTCTTAGGGAGTTGATTAAAAGCTTGTTCTATTTCTTTTCCTAAAATGGAACTATTTAAATAATTTATTTCCTTTTCTTTTAACCTGGGCAATCTTTATTTTTGTAGATCTTCTTTATTTCATTTAGATGGTCAAATTTATTGGCATGTAGTTGGGCAAAATAACTCCTAATGATTGCTCTAATGTCCTCTTCATTGGTGGAAAATTCTCTTTTTTCATTTTTGAAACTAACAATTTGATTTTCTTCTTTCCTTTTTCTAATCAAATTAACTGAAAGTTTATCTATTTTGTTTTTTTTTATCAAACCAACTCTTAGTTTTATTTATTAATTCAATAGTTTCTTATTATCAATTTTATTAATCTCCCCTTTTATTTTTAGAATTTCAAATTTGGCATTTAATTGAGGGTTTTTTTATTTGTTCTTTTTCTAGCTTTTTTAGTTCTAAGTCTAATTCATTGATCTTCTCTTTCTCTGTCTAGAGCATCTAGAGATATACAATTTCCCCTTATAACTACTTTGGATGCATCCCACAAATTTTGATATGTTGTCTCATTATTGTCATTCTCTTAAATGAAGTTGTTGATCGTATCTGTGATTTGTTGTTTCACCCATTCATACTTTAGGATTAGATTATTTAATTTCCAATTAATTTTTGGTCTATTTTCTCCTGGCCTTACATTGCATGTGATTTTATTGCATTATGATCTGAAAAAAAAGTGCTTTCTATTTCTGCCTTTCTGCATTTGATTTTGAGGTTTTTATGCCAGAATATATGGTCAATTTTTGTATAGGTCCCATGAACCTCTGAGAAAAAAGTAAACTCCTTTCTGTCTCCATTCAATTTTCACTAAATATCTATCATACTTAATTTTTCTAACATTTTGCTTACCTCCTTAATTTCTTTATTATTTATTTTGTGGTTTAATTTATTTAGTTCTTAGAGAGCAAGGTTGAGATTCCTCACTAGTTTAGTTTTGCTGTCTATTTCTTCTTGCATCTCTTTTAACTTCTCCTCTAGGAATTTGGATGCTATACCACTTGGTACATATATGGTTAGTATTGATATTCTTCATTATCTCTGATACCCTTTAGTAAAATATAGTTTCTTTCCTTATCTCTTTTAATTAGATCTATCTTTGCTTTTATTTGATCTGAGATTAGGATTGCTACTCCTGCTTTTTTTTTTTTTTTCTTCATCTGAAGCATAATAGATTCTTTTCTAGCCCTTCACCTTCACTCTGTATGTATCATTCTGTTTTAAATGTGTTTCTTGTAAACAACATATTGTTGGATTCTGGCTTTTAATACAGTCTGCTATCCACTTTAATTTTATGGGAGAGTTCTTCCCATTCACATTCACAATTCATATAATTAATTCTGTATTTTTGCCATTCTCATTTACCCTAAGTTATGCTTTTCTCTTTCCTTTCCCCCTTCCTTCCTCCCAATATTTTGTTTTTGATGACCACTTCCTTCAAACAGCCTTTAGACCCCCTTCCCCTTTTTACAACTTTCTCCTAATAGTTGTTTTCCCTTCTATTAGTCTTTTCCTTTCTTTTACCCCTTTCCCTCCCACTTCCTTCAAAGGTAAGATGAGTTTCTCTATGAAACCAAATATGTCTGATATTCTGTCTTTCAGCCAAATCTGATGAGAGTAAGATTCACACAATGCTCATCCCCCTCCCTTCTTTGCCTTAATTATAATTGGTCTTCTTTGCCTTTTTGTGAGATGTAATTTCCCTTATTTTATCTCCTTTTCCTTCCTTTTCCAGTACAATCCCCTTTCCACCTCTAGTTTCTTTTTCATATTATCATAATAAAATCAAATTATACCCACATTCTCAAAGTATACCCATAACAGAAATATAGTTGTCAAAAGTCCTTTCCTTTTTAACCCTTTCATGTTTCTCTTGAGTTCTGTGTTTGGAGATCAAATTTTTTGTTCAGTTCTGGTCTTTTCATTAGAAATAGATAAAATTCACCTATATCATTGAATGCCCTTCTTATTCCCTAAAAGATAATATGCGTTTTAGCTGGAGAGCTTATTCTTGGCTGTAATCCAAGTTCCTTTGCCTTTTCAGAATATCAGATTCCAGGACCTTTGATCCTTTAAGGTGGAAGCTGCTAGATCTTAGGTAATTCTGATTGTGGCTCCTCAATATTTGAATTGTTTCTTTCTAGCTACTTGCAATATTTTTTCCTTGGTGCGATAGTTCTGAAATTTAGCCATGATATTCCTTGGGGATTTAATTTTGGGGTGTCTTTCCCAAGGTGTTCAGTGAATTCTTTCAATGGCTATTTTACCTTCTGTTTATAAAATATCAGGGTAGTTTTTGTTTTATGATTTCCTGCAAGAAAATGTCTAGGTTATTTTTTTTTCATCATAGCTTTCAGGAAGTCCAATTATCTTTAAATTATCTCTCCTAGAGCTATTTTCCAGGTCAGTTGTTTTTCCTAGGAGGTATTTCATATTTTCTTCTATTTTTTTTCTTTTTCGTTTTGGTTTTTGTTTGATTGATTTTTGAAGTCTTAATGAGTCATTCACTTTCATGTGTTCACTTCTAATTTTTAGTGTAATGTTTTCTTCAGTTACCTTTTTTAGCTCCTTTTGTATTTGGCCAATTGAATTGTTTTGTTCATTGCATTGTTTTCTATTTCACAAATTTTGTTTTTCAATGAATTGGTATCTTTTTCATATCTATTTTGTAGGGCATTATATGCTTTTTTCCATTCCTTCTTGCAATGATTTAATTTCCTTTCCCCATTTTCTTCTAACTCTTTTTTTTAAGATCCTTTAGTCAATTTCCAAGAAGGCCATGTGAAATGGGTACCAGCTCATATCTCCCTTTGGGGCTTCATTTGGAGTTGCTTTGCCTTTGGGAACCCAAGATTTGAAGTCTGTTCTTCTTTCTCTCCATAAAAGCTGCTTGTGGTGAGAGTTCTTTTTGGTTTTTTATTCTTTTTTTAAGGCTTGCGGTCTGTTCAATGCAAAAGAGCAACAGCTACTTTAATTTGCCCTGGGGCAGTTCTGCTGATTGATTTCCAGTGCTGGATAATTGGAGCTAGGTCCCATGTTCTTTTGGGGTTCAGTGGTTTATAATTTGCCTTTTGTAGCAAATATGCCATACCACCTGGTTGTAAACAGGACAGAGTAGCCTAAGAGGTTCACAGAAGATTCCCAGGTTGGAAGCTGCAATGCTCTGACTCCTTACCCCATCTCCCTGTTCTGGGGTCTGGACTCGGCAGACTGTCCCCCGGCCTGTTAGAAACAGACCTGTTCTGAAGTTCTTCCAAGGTATCTTTTTCTGGGAATGTTGTACTCCAGATATTTGTGGGTTCTTTGGCTCCAAAACCAGTTCAGAGATTTAATCTTGCCAATTCAGAGATATAATCTGCTCCTAGTTTGAGAAAGGGTCAGATGAGGTCACAGAAAGTCATGTTTGCTCCCCATCATCTTGGCTCCTCTCCCCTCATCAATGTTCTCTTATAATTTCCCTATAGGAGATCCACTCAAAATGCTGGGGACTTTTCTGTCTTAATTTTTCTTCCTTTTTACTCTTGACTGATAATTCTGCTTCCTTTTTAGGCACATCTGTTTTACAACTAATAAAGTTGAGAAGGTAAGTGATCACAGTTTTATCTTGCCCCAATCAGAACACCATTATACCTTCCAACATGCTTTCCATAGCATACTGGTATCATCTTCATCTAAACCCTACCAGAACTTTGGACACTATCCTTGGGGAGTTAGGGTCTGATAGATGTGAGCTTTTGATTTGTTTTATCTTGTCCAATATTTCTACATCATTTCTACCTCCCAATAGCACCCCTTTTGACTGCCTTTCTCCATCAGAATATAAGCTCCCTGAAGGAAGGGGATACTATGTATTTGTAATCCTAGTGCTTAGTTTACATGTTCTCTTTTAATATCAACAATGATTTTGCTCTCAAAATAGATAGGTAGATATAGCTCTATCTATCTATCTCACAAACATTGTATTTACATTGGAAATTAAGGACTAGATTTGTAGTTTTTTTCCATATTATTAAGATCTGAGGGTTTTCCTTGTCAATTTCATGTCTGTCTTTCTTTAGATGCCTTATGAATCAACCCCTCAATGACTTTACATTGTGTCACCTCTATCATGAATATTCTCTTGCATCTTTTTATTTATGCTAGTGCACGAATGTCTAAGGCTGTAATATGTGATAAGACTACATGTGATGGCTCAGCTTTCCTTAATGGTAAGACAAAACAATATATACTATAAAATTTTACCTTTATATATCTTTCCCATTTTCCTTTTCTTGTTTTCCTACTTCCATTTTACATACCTAAATGTCTTAAGGAGAAGGTCTCTTAGCTTGATCTTTCACCAAACTCCTTGGTAAAATGTCTTTTATACTCTCTGGAGATATTTTTCACATAAAAATTTAGTCTGTTTTGCTTTGTGAGATTTTTCAAATGAGTTATTTTTGGCTATCAACTTTTTGTGTGGTCAGGAAATCATTTTTTGTAAATGCATTAAAATACTGGGCCCAGACTGACGAGTAAATAAATGTGCAAAACACTCTACTAGGACTTGGGCATAGAAGAGGGAAAAGTAATAATTCCCTTTCCTTAAGAAGCTTTGTTTTATTAGAAGTTATGCCATATGTACCAATAAGTAAATGCAAAGCAAAAGGCTGCTTTCAGGTTTTAAAAAGTAAGGGATTATTTTAGTACTAATATAGCAAAAAATGCTTTTTACTACCTGGAAGGAAGGGACACAAACATTTATTGTCTTTTTAAAAATATCTTTGCAAATATACTTGACTTGAGTTTTTCTTGTAGAATTATTTCCTTTGGTGAGCACACTAATCTTTTTGCTTTCTTTTCTAGACTGATAACTTTCAGTATTTTTTCAAATGTTTTGCCATCACACTGCACTGTACTGCACTGTAAATAAATGCCAGTTGTATGAGTTTGCCTGGGTTAACTCTATCTTGTACAATTAAATGAAGACTCTATTCAGGGTAGTATATACCAAGGCTATACAAGTACAGAAGAAAACAAAATACCTCCTCATAATATATGGCCATACTAATGTCTCTTCTACTATGTGAATAAAGAATCTTAGCAGAACAGGCCAGCCTGCCTGACAAAGAAAGCAAATAAAAACAGACTGACCTTTTTTGACTTGTCTTCCATTAACTCCTACATTAAGGCTTGTCTATAAAAGCTGAGAGAATGATGCACTGCTTGAAGTATTTACTCATTACTTTTTTTATGGGTACTACATAATGTAAACTAATGCAAACAGTAGGAAAAGAGGGAAAAATGATTCTTATGTGAAGGTGATGGGTCTGATCCACCATCATACTTTGGTAATGATTTTTCCAGGTCTAGTGACAATTTTGTGTTGATCTCACCTTAGAGTTTTTCTCTAGTCTATCTAGCCAATGGCAGGTGATTAGATAATGGCTAATCAGATTAAATGGTATAGTCTCTGGCTTTGTAGTATAATTTGATGAAGATGAAATATTACTTGATTAAAAAAATTTCAGGAAACCTGGAGTTCTAGTCCTGGATCTATCCCTTATTCACGTCCAACTTTGGAAAATTAAGATAACTTCAGTTTCCTAATCTACCAGTTGAGTATACTACTACTTTATCAACCTAATCATTCTCATATTGGAGCTATGAGGTTCCAATGCGATCATATACATCATGGCATAAGTAGCACAGGCATTTATCAGTCTGTATATTTTTCTCAATGAAAAACTGGATTATACTGAGACTAATTTTGTACTTAAGTATTTTGACCCTATATTCTGAGATAGTTGGTCTAGATTTATCCTTAAAACACCTTGAAAAAAAATCTGAAAAGCCAATCTGTTCAATTTTTTTTTACTAGCCTATCCAAACACTGACACTTTCATTGTAATTATCTTCCTATTATACATTATTTGTGATGACCTCACCTTAGAGTTTTTCTCTAGACTATTTAGATATACATTAATAGAGAAGTGCCCAGTGAAAGAAATCTTTAGAATGTAGTAAATACAGATTTTGAGAGCCATTTCATGAATTGTAGTTTAGGATCTTGTCTTTCTGAATTTATTCTAAAATAATGACCATTCAGAAGTTCTTCCAGCAGGCTCTAAGCCATTTGCTAAATTTTAGAAGAGGACATGTTATTTAAGCTCAGAATTGGGAAAATATCCAATTATGAGTAACCCATATTATATAAAATTTTGTAAATAAGAAGGTGGAGTGTCAGACATGAGGAAACAATTATCCAGTGAGTCCCTAAGAAAGTAGCAGTAGTGAGCAGATAGTACCATACGCAACAATCAGAAATGGGAAGTTATCTTGGGATTCAAGATGATGGAATAAATAGTAAATTGCCATGAGTCTCCCCTAATTCACTTCCAAACAACCATAAAATAGCACCCATACCCAAATCTTGGAACAGAATCAGCAGAGATAGGGGTGAAGTAATCTTTTAGAATAACAAACTTGGAAGATAGACAAAATTAATCAATCTCACTTGGATAAAAGGGAAACTGAATCCAGGACAGAAAGGATTCCAGCAAGTCAGCAGTAAGCCTCACATCACCCTTGGGAATGCTAAATAGTGGGAGATCCTAAGCCAGAGCAGGCAAACATGGAGGCAGAGAAGATCAAGACCACAAACTCAGGAGACAATGATGTCAAAATACCTATGGTCTAAACACCAAAGAAAAATGGAAAGTGTTTTCAAGACCAGAAAGAACTCATGGAAGAGCTCAAAAAGGAGCTTAAAATCATATAAAACAATTCCGTAATAGTTAGGTTAGGGTAATTGAAACCTAATAACTCTATGAGACATTAAGAATCAATCAAACAAATGTAAAAGAATGAAAAAGTAGAAGGAAATGTAAAACACCTAATGGGAAAAACAACTGACCTGGGAAAATAGATTTAGAATCATTGAACTACCTGAAAGCTTGTCAAAAAGAGGACCTGGTCAGGATCTTTAAAGAAATCATCAAGGAAAACAGTCCTGATATCTGTAAACTGAGGGTGAGATAGGCACTGAACACTACTGATCACTTTAGGTAAGGATCCAAAAATAAAATAAAATAAAATAAAAACTCCCAGGAACATTATAACCAAATTTCAGAGCCATCAGGTCAAGGAAAAAATTCTGCTAGTGTCCAGAAGGAAACAATTCAATTATTGAGGACCTATAATTAGAACTACACAGGACTCAGCAGCTACAACATTAAAGGATCAGAGGATATGGAACATGAAATTCTGCAAGGAAAGGGAGCTAGAACTACAATAAATAATCATTTACCCAGCAAAATGAAGCATAATACTTCAAGCAGGAAAAATGGTCATTCAAATGAAATAGGAAGATTTAAAGCTTTCATGAGGAAAAGATTAGAAATGAACAAAAAAAAATCTCCAATATCAAGATCCAAGTGAAGTCTAAAGAGAGAAAAAGGGAAAAAGAAAATATAAGGTATTCAAGGGAACTAAACTGCTTACATCCCTGAATGTGAAAATGATATTTGTAATTCTTAAAAATTGTACCACTAATAGTACAACTAGGAGGAATATACATAGATAATAGGTACAAATATAAGAAGAATTAGAGGGACTGACATAAAAATAATTAAGGAATGAGAAAGAGAAGAAAACTGGAGACAGAAGGAAGAAGTATAGTGTAAATTATTTCACATAAAGGGCCTGAAAATTTTATTACTATGAAGAAAAAGATGTGAGGGTGGGTAGTGAACATAAGTGGAATTTTACTCTCATAAATATTGGCTCACAGAGGGAATAATCAATTGAATATAAAAATCTATTTTTACACAACCCAGAAAGTAGGATGTGAATATTGAGTAAAGAGGTTGTGTGGGGAACTGAAAAATGAGAGAGCAGATCAGGGGATGTGGTAGACAGAAGCATAACACAGTCAAGGAGGGAGAGGGTGATAAACAGGAGGAAAAATAAGATGAAGGGAAGTACACAATTAGCAAACATAACCGTAAATGTGAATGGAATGAACTCTCCCATAAAATGGAAGCAGATAGCAAAATGGATTAAAAACCAGAATCCTACAAAACAAAGGACTCAGAAAGGAAAATAATATCCATATCCAGACAAAAATAATGAATTCTGAATGCAGTTTGAAGCACATTTTTTTTTACTTTATTCTTTTTCAAGGTTTTTTCCTCTATTGATTGCTTTTCTTTCCCAACTGAACCTAATGTTGAAATAAGTTTTACATGATAGCACATGTATAACCTATATCAAATTGCCTACAATTTTTGAAAGAAGGTACAATCTATGTTGTCATCCACATTCAGTGCCCACAATCTTCTTTCTGGATGGAGTTGTCTCTCTCTATGACAAAAACATTGGAAATTGGTCTGAATCACTTCATTTTAGAAAAGAACCAAGTCCACCAGAGTTAATCATCACAAAATTTTGTGGGAACTCTGTACAATGTTCTCTTGGTTCTACTCACTTCATTTAGCTTCGGTTCATTTAAGTCTCTCCAAGAATTTCTGAAATTATCCTGCTGGTCATTTCTTATATAACAATAATATTCCATAATATACATATACCATAACTTATTCAGCCATTTTCCAATTGATGGCCATCCACTCAGTTTCTAGTTTCTTGCCACAACCAAAAGGGCTACAACAAATATTTTTGCACATGTGAATCCTTTTCCATTTTTTATGATCTCTTTGGAATACAGACCCTGTAGAGGTTGCGGAATCAAAAGGTATTCAGGGTTTGATAGCCATTTGAGTGAAGTTCAAAATTGCTCTCCAGATTGGCTGGATCTGTTTACAAATCCACCAACAATGTATTAGTGTCCCAGTTTTCTCACATCCCTTCCAACATTTATCATGACCTTTTCTTATTATCTTAGTCATTCGGAGAGGTATGTAGTGGTACCTGAGAGTTGTCTTAACTTGCATTTCTCTAAACGAGAGTGATTTAGAGCATTTTTTCATATGACTAGAAATGATTTTTTAATTTCTTCATCTTAAAATTGTCTGTTCATATTCTTTTACCATTTATCAATTGGAGAATAGCTTATAATATAAGAATATTATGTATCAATTCTCTCTATATATTTAGAATCGAGGCCTGTATCAAAATCCTTGGATATAAATTGTTTCCCTTTTTTTTTTCCTCCCCTTCTAATGTTGGCTGCATCAGTTTTGTTTGTACAAAATATTTTTTTAATTTAATATAATCAAGATTATCTATTTTGCATTCCATAATGTTCTATAATTTTTCTTTGGCCAAAACTCCCTTCCTTCTCCACAGATCTGAGAGTTAGATTACCTACTCTTTCCCTTCCCCCTACCTTCTTTCCTGGAAGGACCACCCAGAACTCATCTAGGACTGTTTAATGGCAAGAAAACCTGATCCCACTAAAGCACCATCTCTTTATTTTCCTTTTGTCTTTGATACCTCCCTCCCAAATAAAGAGATCCTTCATTGGGATACCTTCATACTTTACTATCTGCCCTATGCCTATGATGTGCAGCCCTCCAGCACAATTATCTAATTTTCTTCTGTAGATTAACAACACCTTGGCCTTTCTATATACTTCTCTACTGAACCTTTAGGAGTTCCAGATCTTTTCATTTACTTTTTAGCTGGATTATTTTTATATCGTTTCTCTCCCCAATCAAATGCAAGTTCCTTAAAAATGGAGCTTAATTTTTTTTCCTTTGTGTTCCCAGAACTTATCACAATCCTTGGTACATGGTAAGTATTTAATAAAGGCTTTTTTATTCACTCAGTCACTGTTTATTCATAAGACAAGTACACAAAAAGCCAAGGCATAAGGGAATATGAGAAGAATACAGGAGAGGGCCTGGTGTAGGGCACTGAGAGATTTGTGAAGGGAGAGTTATCTTTCTTTTCTTTTTCTTGAGAAAGCTGGAACAGAGTAGACTTTATAAAAATGGTGCCATCTAGATTTATCTTTGAAAGAGATACCACAGAGATAGTGATAAAGAAGAAAAATGATGTGATTTGTTCAAACTCATGCCACTGCTTAAGTGGTTGGCATAGAATTTGAACCCAGGCTCTCCTAACTCCACATTAAGTGCTTTATCCACCAGAATACAAGAAATTTTAATATAGTTATGAGCTAAACTAGATGAATTCTTGTTGCAGTTACATTTGACATTTTGTTCTATGAATAGGATGATACAAGACTGTGCAAGAAAAATTAGAGTGCTGTCAGACTCTGAATGCTGGGACAAGGCCTCAAAATTTTATTCAATAGGTCAAGGAAAGCCATTAAAAGTGTTTTTACAAGGAATGAGATGATCAGAACAGTGTACTAGGAAGATTATTTGGGCAGTTGTGTGAAGGATGAATTTGAGAGGAGATAGACAGAGGCAAGGAAGCTGAGTAGGATTTAATTAGAGTTAGAATGAGACAAGGGTCTGAACTAGGGTGATTGCAGTGGGAGTAACAAAAAGAAGAATGATATTAAAGGTGTGAAAAGTCAATGGAGAAATAAGTTTATTTAAACTAAAATTAACTATGAACAGAGTGGGTGTTATGAGTTCAAATGTTGGAGTTCTTGTTCTTCTCAAAACACAGCCGGTTTAGCTTAGGGCCCTCCGAATATCTCCAAATCCAAAGCCTCTGCCTCTGCTTTCTTCAGCCTCCGACCAACACAGAGATGAAACGTCTCTCTTGTCTCCTTCTGGGGAGCCCAGCCACCAACTACAGTGGTGTGAGATGAAGATGAATCTGGTTGTCCACTGAACTCTTCACTCGTAGCTTTATCCTCTGAAAACTCTTCGTCGGCCACCAGCCAGTCAAGAGGAAAAATGTATTCTCTCTTTCCTTGCCGCGGAGAGAGGGCTTCTGGCGTAACTCCACTAAAATCTGACCGAGAGCCTCTGTCTGTTTCTTTTATCCAAGAGGGAGGAATTGTGGGATACGAGAGAGAGGGATTATGGGTTTTCTCCCATAGTGCTCTCTGGCCCAAAGAGCTTTAAGGGAGGTGTGAACTCCCTTGAAGTTAGAAAGTTTACTTTGTGAAGCTGGCATACTTGTGAACTCCAATGAGTAAAGGTGTGAACACAAACCTTGTATTAATTAGTTCTACTTAGTACCTTGTTTCAGGTTCTGGCCAAAATCTTCTTGTAAGATTAGATCAACTCTAATTAGTTAGCAGTTAGTAAGGATTCCAATAAGTGGGATTTTGGGAGTGTTTTATAATGATGAAATACATTTTGAAGAATTGGAAAAAAGAAACTCAATATCATAAGAGTGACTGAACTGATAGCTATGTCACCCACTTTCTTCTTTGAGATTCCATGCATGACTAAATGGAAAAAAAAACACTCCTCAAGTTGTGATATTTCCTTCCCCATGACAGGTTCCAATTATCCTCTTTGGCCTGTAGGCAACAATCCTCTGTATTTAGTGAGTACTTCTACTTTTTACAGATGCTAATTGATGGTGGGAGCAAATTCATAGGGATGTACAAAACAAAGGGTGAAAGACAAATTGAACTTGTGTGCCTAGGGAATGAGAGAAGTATGGAAAATGAAGGTACTCGTCAACAGATATGGAGAGAAAACAAGAATGATAGAGGCTGGGAGCAGGTGGACAATTTAAAAGCTGGGTCTAAATAATTAAGGAAGACTAGGTTCATGGTGATTACATGTGGATAGGAGAGAAGGAAGTATCAGTTCTTTAAGGAGACAAAGTGGTGGTGAGATGAGAGATGGCTGATAGAGTAAGATATACTTGTTGACTGTCCTATCTAATTATATATAAAGAGTGGTTATTGGGCAAGGGATGAGTAAGGGGTGAGATAGGAAAGCTGAGAGAGGGAAATTGTCTAATAATAAAGATGAAACCAAGAGAAATCAGGTTTGTGAGGAGACCAAAAAAAAGAAAGACATTGGTTGAGAAAATGTAGTATTTGCTGAAGTAGAGGCATCTAAGTGGCACAGTGGATAGAGTGTTGGACTTGTGTCAGAATCTAAGTTCAAACCTAGCTTCAGAAATTTACTATCTATGGCAGAAATTAGGCATTGACCCCACACTTAACACTTATACCAAGATAAGGTCAAAATGGGTTCATGATTTAGACATATTTTAATATAGATATTATAATAAGCAAATTAGAAGACTAAAGGATAGTTTACCCCTGAGATCTGTGAAGAAGGAAGGAATCTGTGGCCAAAGAAGAACTAGAGTTCATTATAAAACACAAAATAGATAATTTTGATTATATTAAGTTAAAAAGTTTTTGTACAAATAAAACTAATTCAGACAAGCTTAGAAGGGAAGCAATAAACTGGAAAACATTTTTACATTCAAAGATTCTGAAAAAGATCTCATTTCTAAAATATGTAAAGAATTGACTCAAATTTCTAAGAATTCAAGCCATTCTCCAATTGATAAATGGCCAAAGGATATAAATGGACAATTTTCAGATGAAGAAATGAAAACCATTTCTAGTGATACGTAAAGGTGTTCTAAATCACTATTGATCAGAAAAATGCTAATTAAGACAACTGAGATACCACTACACACTTCTCAGATTGGCTAAAATGACAGGAAAAGATAATGATGAATGTTGGAGGGGATGTGGGAAAACTGGGACACTAATGCATCATTGGTGGAGTTGTGAACTGATTCGACCATGCTGGAGAACAATTTGGAACTATACCTAAAGAGCTATCAAAATGTGCATACCCTTTGATCCAGCAGTGTTTCTACTGAGCTTATATCCCATAGAGATCTTTTTTTTTAATTAAAACTATTTATTTTCAAAACATATGCATGGATAATTTTTCAACAATAACCCTTGCACATGTGGATCCCTTTTCTCCCTTTAAGATCTTTTAGATCTTAAACAATGTGCAAAAATATTTGTGGCAGCTCTTTATGTAGTGGCAAGAAACTGGAAAATGAGTGATGTCCATCATTTGGAGAATGGCTGAATAAGTTATGGTTTATGAAAGTTATGGAATATTATTGTTCTATAAGCAGGATGATTTCAGAGAGACCTAGAGAGAGTTACATGAACTGATGCTCAGTGAAATAAGCAGACCCAGAAGATCATTGTACATGGCAACAACAAGATTATACAATGATCAATTCTGATGAATGTGGCTGTTTTCAACAATGAGATGATTTAGGCCAGTTCCAATGATCTTGTGATGAAGAGAGCCATCTACACCCAGAGAAAGGACTATGAGAACTGAGGATGGATCACAACATAACAGTCTCACTTTTTTGTTGTTGCTTGTTTGCGGTTTATTTTCTTTGTCATTTTCCCTTTTGATTTGCTTTTTCTTGTGCAACAAGATAATTGTATAAATACGTATGCATATATTAGATTTAACATATATTTGAACATGTTTAATGTATATCAGATTACTTGGCATCTAGGGGAGAGGGTGTGGGAAAGGGGGGAAATTGGAACACAAGGTTTTGCAAGGTTTAATGTTGAAAAATTATCCATGCATATGTTTTAAAAATAAAAAGCTTTAATAAAAAAAGAAACTTACTATCTGTGTGCCTCTGAGCGAAACATTTATGCTCTGTTTGCCTCAGTTCCTTAATTATAAAATAGTGATAATAGTTCTACCTCCCATAGTTATATGAAGACAAAAATCAGATATTAAAATGCCTTACAAATCTAAAGCAGTGTGCAAATGTGTATTATTGCCCAGAAATATATGTAGATTTTTTTTAGCTGTGTCTTAAAGAAATGATTGATTCCTTTGTAATTTATGGATGATAAAGGAAAGTATAAAGGTCACCCTTCTCTATGCCTTTATTTTATATCCCCAAACCCTTAAAACTGCAAGAGTAACAGAAACACAGCCAACACTGCAATTATGTAACCCCAAGCTCACTTTCCAAAAATCTTAGTGAAAATTATTGGTTGAAAAGGGAATTCATTTTATCTTAATTACTACTCTTGATTGTTAAGAATATGTTATTTTATGCAATATTTATACTACTTTGTTTTCTTTCCTTTTACATCTTTTTTTTTTTTTTTTGCATGACTCTTTTGGTCATTCTGCTACTTGTTCACTTGCATTATTAAAGAGGCAGCAATAGAAAGAAGCCAAAATTTTTTGTCAAGAATCATATATAAAAGTTAATAGTTAACATAAAGTTTTAAATACATGTGTATTTCATTTATCCATCTTCCCATATGGCTATGAGCAATCCAAAATTAGTTTGAAATAAAGGATTGGATGAAAGAGGAATAGTTCGAAGTAAAATGGATGAGGCATTAATGTAAACTTTTCTCAAGAAGAGCATATGTGAATACTTATTAGATTAAAGTGGAGACTTATAAATCCTCATAATAAGCAAGAAAGGTTACAACAAGTTTATAATATAGGTAATGCAGGAATTACAATACCAATTTAGTATTTGATTTTAGCTCAAATATTCTGAGAAGATAACCTTTATTTTATAGGTGAAAAAACAGACTCAGAAACATTTATTGACTTGACACTGTAATATTACTGGTCACTGACAAAATGAGACTAAAATGTAGGTTTTCTGAGTATGTCGCTGCCCTTTCCAATACATCAGGCTGAAGAATACATTAAATAATGCATAACCAATTAAAATAATTATTAGAAGCATCAAGATAAGCTTAATTACTTTGATTCATTTCAAAGCACTGTTTAAGATGAACACATCATCAAATAGGTCTGTTTTGGAAAGCTAGGTCGGTATTCCATTTCCATAGTTGGACTTTCACAAAATATCTAGGGGTGTCTCCAGAAAAGCTAGAGGGGATAATGCTTTAACTTATTGGGAGAACACAGCCCCATAATTTCAACAGAATTTGAAAAGATTAAAAACAAGGGATAATGATAACAACAGTGGACCAAATGGTTGAGATGTTTCCAAGAGAAGGTCAAGTAAAAAAGAGATCTGACTTTTTTTTTTTTGCACAATTTCTGCTAAGAATCACCCAAGGGGCAATATGATGACTACTGAAAGGTATCAGCTATAGTTTTATTACATCAAAATATCTGTTTAAAACCTGCTAAATATGTTGTTTATCATTATAGTGATGATGGATTATGACTTTAGAAATGATAACCTAGCCCCCACAATTAAAAGAATTGATTGACTTAATTTTTTTCATTTCCCTCCATGTATGTGTGATGTCATATTTCTATAGGAACAGAAGGAAGTCCTTTAATAGTGAAATAGGTTGTTACTTTCCCATTACTGTCATTTTTCAACAGTTTAGATGATAACTTGCTAATGACCATGTAGAAAGAATTCCTATTCAATTATTTGTTGAGAAGATGGCTTCTGAGTTCCCTCGTATAAGTAACGTAAAATATACTGAAATCTTTGGTTTTCTCCATCCTACAAAACATGATATGTACTTCCAAGAGAAAAACCATAGCAGAATTAAAAATTGGAATACATAAAAGAAAAAAGAGTTGTCAATATGTAAATGTTTAGCATACCATTTTTATTTAAATATAAATAGTTGTGATTCTGCAACCAAGAGATATGATGATAAAGTACATTCGTTGGGATGGCTTTCCTTTACAAATTTTAAAGGAATTTGACTACACCTGTGACCAAATCAGTTGGGGAGAGGACAGTAGAGGCAATAAATTAACAATTATGAATAATCAATGAGGCATTAGGGATATTTATTTCAATAAACAGAAGTCTCCATGAGCAAGATACAATTGCAATTTTCAATATTTTGAGTACAATCATAAGGAAAGAGTAATTCAGGGGATTTCCGATCTTGTCAATGTGGAATTCTGCCAGTGATTCAGATTTCAGCCCTTCTATATCATTTCATTCTGTTCAATCACTGTCCATGTTCTCCCACAGATCATCCATAAAGTTGCTGTTCAGAAGGAATCAATCCTCTAGGTCTTTTATTTTTTAGTAGTATTTTTCCCCCAATTGCATGTTAAGACAATTTTTAGCATTCACTTTTACAAGATTTTGAGTTCCAAATTTTTCTCCCTCCTTCCCTCCCCTCTTCTGAAAATGGTAAGTAATTTGATATTGGTTATCTATGTGTGATCATGTAAAACATATTTCCATATTAATTATAGTTGTGAAAGAAGAAACAGATGAGAAGGGAAAAAACATGAAAAAGAATAAAGTAAGTGAAAAAAGTATGCTATGATCTGCATTCAGAGTCCATTGGTTCCTTATCTGTGTCAATCATAGTTGATCGTCACACGTTGCTGATGCTGTGTACAATGTTTTCATGGTTCTGATCATTTCACCTTGCTCCATCTTATACAATTCTTTCCAGGTTTTTCTGAAATCTGCTTGTTTATCATTTTTTATTGTACAATAGTACTCCATTACATTCACATACCACAACTTTTAAAATCATTTCATAATTGTTGGACATCCCCTCAACTTCTAATATTTTGTCATTATGAAAAAGACTGCTATAAGTATTTTTGCACATATAAGTCCTTTTTATAATTATTTCTTTATGATACAGAATTAATAGTGGTATTTCTGAATAAAAGGATATGCACAGTTTGGGCATAATTTCAAATTGCTATCCAGAATGGTTGGATTAGTTCACAACTCTACACCATTTCTTTACTTTTTTTTTCCTGAGGCAAATGGGGTTAAATGACTTGTTCAGGGTCACATAATTAGAAAGTGTTAAGTGTCTAAGGGCAAATTTAAACTCAGATCCTCCTGACTTTAGGGCTGGTGCTCTATCTACTGCAACTTCTAGCTGCCCTTGTACTTTACTTTTTTGTCATATTGGCCAACATAATAGGTTTAAAGTGGTATCTTAAAATTATTTCAATTTGCATTTTTAATTTTAAAAAGATTTAGAGGAATTCTTCATATGCCTATAGATATTTTTGATTTCTCCATCTGAAAACTGCCAGTTCATATCTTTTGACCATTCATCAATTGGGGAACAACTTGTATTCTTCTCTATTTGGCTCAGTTTGCCATATATTTAAGAAATATGGCTATATTGTTTCCCAAATGTTCTGCTTTCTTTCTAATCTTGGTTATATTGGTTTTGTTTCTATAATTTTTTTAATTTTTAAATTTAATATAATCAAAATGAACTTTTTTACATTTCTTAATGCTCTCTATATCTTGTTTAATCATGAATTCTTCTCTTCCCTATAGATCTATCAGGTAGACTATTCTTTGTTCTTCTAATTTGATTGTTACCCTTTTTGTGTAAATCATGCATCCATTTTGATCTTATCTTGGTTGAAATGTTGATATATACATAACTTATGTCTTATTGTTTTCCAACTTTCCCAGAAGTTTTTATAAACTCTTATCCCAAAGGTTGGGATCTTTGGGTTTATCACACAGTAGGTTACAATGGTTACAATGTCCTATCTACTTAATTTATTCTACTTATCCATCACTCATTTCTAAGCCAGGATTAGATAGTTTTGATGATTATTCTTTTATCTCTTAATTTGAGATTTGGGAATATCAGGCCACTTTCTTATGTATTTTATTAATTTCCTTAATATTCTTTATCTTTTGCTCTTCCAGAAGAATTTTATTAGTATTTTTTAATTATATCAAATAATTTTTGGTAGTTTGATTGGGATGGCCCTGAATAAATAATTAGTTTAAATAGAACTGTCATTTTTATTATATTAGCTCGACCTATCAGCAATTTATATTTATCCAGTTGTTTACTTTGTCTGAAAAGTATTTTGTAATTGTGTTGATTTGGTTCCTGGGTTTGTCTTGGCAGGTAGATTCCCAAGTATTTTATATTGTCTACAGTTATTTTAAATTGAATTTTCTTTCTATCTCTCAGTGCTGGGCTTTGTTGGTGATATTAAAAAATGCTGGTGATTTATGTAAATGTATCTTTTGTCCTGCAGCTTTGTAACAGTTGTTAACTATTTCAAGTAGTTTTTAAATTGATTCTCTAGGATTTTCTAAGAATATTGTAACATCAACTACAAATATAGTTTTGTTTTTCCTGTGACTATTCTAATTCATTTTCTTCTTATTACTTTTTTTAGTATTTCTAGTATTATGTTGAATAGTTATGATAATGGGCATCCTTGCTTCACTCCTCATCTTTTGGAAAGCTTCTTCAAGATATATTGCAATAATCTTACAATTCTTTTGGTTTTGTTATTAATATGGTCAATTATGTTGACAGTTTTACTAATATTTCTTTCCTGGTATAAAACTTCTAAGTCTTTTAACATTTTAACATTATGAGTGGAGAAGTTAGTTTTTCTATTTGTTGTCTCTTGCTCTTGTTATTTATCTAACCCATCACTTTTATTCAGTAATTTGTTTTCAACTAATACTTCAAATTTCTTGCTTCTCCAATGTAGTTCTTGGTTGGCTTTTGGATCATCTGAAACATTTATTCTTTAGGAATATTTATAGCACTGTGGCATCACCAAAACATATAAAGTATTTGATTTATTTATTCTGTTCAGTCCTAGAAAGCTGAACTTGACCAATGAATGTGACAAGGAGAGATTTCAACTCAATATAAGGAGTAACTTCCTAATAATTAAAGCTGCTTTCTATAAGAGGAATGAGAAACAGTAAATGCCCCATTGTTAGAGGTTGTCTAGGACATGGAGAGCTATTAGATGTCAGATATTTTTCAGTTCTCTGGTCTATAATAATCTTTAAAACCTGAAGGCTTATAGATTTCTTCAGGTGTTTTTTTCTGACATGATTTGACTAATACAAGAGTGAGCTTTGTTGGAATGCTTACAAACTGTTAAGTCATTAGAGTTGATAGAGACAATAATTATCTCATTTAGCATGGTTCAGTATGATTGATCTGATCTTACAAGGAGATGTTATGGGCCAGAAGAAACAAGGTACTAAGTGAAATTGATAGAAACAATGCTTGTGTTCACACTTTTAGAGAGTTTATATAAGCAAGAAGCTCTTAGGGCCATAGAGCACTCTGGGAGGAAACCCATAATCCCACTCTAGGATCCCACAATCCCACTCTTGGAGAAGGAGCATAAATAGAGCTTCAGTGAGTCAGTAAAGTGAGTTCAGCTAAAAGATTAAGAGGGGAGCTTAAAGTGAGTTCAGAGAGAAGCCTTCTCTCAGAGGCAAGACAGATTCTTTCCATCTTCTACCTTTGTGCTGGCTGGAGGCTGAAGGGAATAGAGGCAAAGGACTCGCAGCAAGAGCTCTTGGAATCAGGCAGAAAGATAGGCCTCTAAGAAAAACTAACCAGGCTATTTTGGAAGGAGAAAATAAACATTTGAACTTTTAGCACTGGCTGCATTTGGGTAATTATTACTTTTAACTGAAACTAAGGCTGCCTCCAGAAAACCTCCCCAAGAAACCTGCTCTCACAGAAAACCATCATTTATATTATAAAAAAGAAGAACACCACAGAGCTTACTTATTATACTGTAGTATTCAACCAAAGAAGAGTCATTTAAGCCCTGACTTGAAGACTTTAAGGGTGCAATGTAATAGAAACCACAAATAACTATTCAGAATTGTGACTTTCAATCAGTTACCAGTTTAAAGTGCAAATACTGGTTTAGAGATTCCTTTATTTATATTTCACAACGATTCTGCTATCAGAAATATAATTTATTAATAGGTAAAAGGATTTTATATTAAAATGTAGAAGCATCTATAGTTTATTAAGTATGAACATCCTTTGTAAACCTAAATCATAAACATGTAACTACTATTTGTACTTGTGAAAATTCTTTGGAATAATTGGTGATTGGTGGTTTTATGACAAATCCAGATGCTCATTCTCATTTAAATTATTCCATACATCTAAAATGTATATAACCCAAAAAAAGTGAATTGTTACTCAGAAGCAAAAGCATATATTTTTTCTCTCACTAATTTGTATGGATTCTTTTTCTAAATAATCATGTAATGAAACACAACTTGGTGTTTGAATATGGTCATTTGACATGCTAAATATTTATGAAATGAACTTATGGGGAAAGAAAACAGAATATTGTAGTGGAAATAATACTGAATTTGAGACCTACGTTATACTGTGGTCTTGAAAAAATCATATATTCTTTTTGAATCACAGATTTTTAACAAATAAGAAACCCAAGACATATGATTTCTGAGTTTTCTTCCAGTTATAAAATCATTCCTTTTTACTTTATGTAAGAAATTACTAAGTTGCCAATAGTCGCTCTAGCCCAATGCCCTATTTTGACAATAGTACTCAAAAAACTTTGACGAGAAAGCATAGTAATAGTAACTTTCTTTAGTATAATGTTCAGAAGATATGGACATACTCTAATACCAAAGTCTTCCTTTCATAGTATGCATAGGGTTCATCAATTACAAATTTATCTAAAATTTTCCAGGAGCTGCCCACCAAGTTCCACTTTGGTATCTCATTATGTCATAAAAATGATCCTACAATCTCAAGAGTTATGGGGCTACATTGTGACAGGTTCTATCATACTATCTGATCTGGCCATGCCGTCTAATGATCAGCACAGCTAAGTATCAAGAATCTTATAACTAGCAGGATAATCATACATTGATCAATTCTTCGATCAAAGCAATCTATGGAAACAAAAAATGGTCTACAATCCTATAAGAATCATTTCTAATTGTAGAAGTCACTTCTGAATCAGCTAGCTATACATAGACAATCAATTTCTTAGATTAAAAATTAAATTTCATATATACTTAGAAAATAAAAATGAGAATAAGTCATGTAGTGTAACTAAAATCATTCCAACATGATCTACTTGAATTAGCTGACAATGACAAAAATAGCAAATGAATAGAGGAACAAACTGACAATTCCCTAAGAAAGTTTAAACAATATAAATAGACTGCCATGAGACCAAGGAGGCCTAGAATAATTTCAATCAGAAAATACATTATGTTTTTGACAATTACAGAGATATGGTATGCTATGAATACACTGGCTTAGAATAAAATCTCTTTGCAACATCTTAAAGAGAAGAATGATAGAATATTATTAGCAAGAATACCCCCTCATACAATAATGAGAGGAACTTGAGGAAACAAAATTTAATGAAATCTAGTAAAAAGATTCTCTTAAGCAGAATTAGGAGATTTAAAGATAGAAACAAGAACAACAATTAATAGTTGAAAAATGCTGAAGACATGTAAAGATATATATATATATATATATAAAATTCTTTTCATTATCAAGGGTGATATCATATTTGGACAGTCCTTTATGTGATATGTAAAAAAGTGAAAATGGTACTGAAGAAAAAGATAGGGAAATCAATTGTATCTAAAACAAGCATGTGGAGAGAAGATCCAAGGCAATATAATTTTGAGGATGTTAATGAATTGATTCTCAAGGGATTAGAAATAAGGAAACCTACGAAAGACATAGAAAAAATCTTGGCTCTTATAAATAAGAAAACTGAAGTAGTATCATTAATTACTGAACCAAATGACTACTATTGCTATTATAGTAGAATTCCCTTTTCTCCAACAACCCTTCTCCCCCACACCCTACACACATTAAGGAAATTCTTGATAAGAATTTAAGAGAATAGGCAGTTTTTTCTAAATGATTTTTCATAATATACAATATCTTTGTGATCATACAAATCACAAAATTTGGAGAATGCAATACTCCAATACTTGCCCTTAAGAAGCAAGAGAAATATAAAACAGGGAAATGTATCCATAACAATGGTGTGTATCTTTGAGATAAAGAATATCTTTCATATAATCCTACTTGTGTATGATATATTGACTATCAAACATTAAAACACTACCGATCTTATTAAGAAGCTCTACAATCACTCAAAAAATGCTCCCTAACCTAACTATGCATATCAGGAAAATAAGTGAATGAAAAATACTTTCTTCAGAATGAGATGAGGCAGAGATTCCAAACATGGCTACCATGTGAGGACCCTCTGTCCACTGGACCCTCTGTCCAGTGCCCTCCTTATCTCTACCTTTGCCTATACTTTAACTTTTGCTTATCTAATAATAAACCTCTTTTATCAATCTAAAAAAAAAAAAAAAGAATGAGATGAGAAAAATCAACCAATCAGCAAGCATTTATAACCCTACTATATATCAGGAACTGTACTAAGTAGTAGAATTATAAATATAAAGAATGAAAATCTCTACTCTCAAGAAGTTTATATTCTAATGCATAACTATGATGTTAGAATAGGAAACCATTAGAGTTCATCCATTCTGTATTGTGAAATCATTGATCTGGAGAAATAATAGAAGTCATCTAATCAACTCTTTCATTTTACAGATGAAGAAAATAAGGATTTTTTATGCTACGTCATTTGCTCAAATTCTTACAAAACAAAGTGGTAGAAGTCGAATTTGACCCTGGAAACTCCCACTCTAGATCCAAAGCTCTTTCCTCTACCATTTTGCCTCTTATTTCAGACAGAAACATAGAAAAGGAATCAAAAAGGAGAAAACTGGGCTGGAGTGCTTTAATGATCTCCTCACTTTTCTTTCTGAAACAAAAGTCCATCTTCTTAATTTCTGTGAAGCTCATTAAAAATGAAGAATCATGTAGGGAAATGATATAAAACACATTGTCAGAAAAATGTAAGACTAGAAAAAAGCAATCTGTTGGGGCTGTTCAGTCATGTTCACCTCTTTGAGACCCCATTGGGATTTTCATGGCAAAGATGCTGAAATAGTCTGCCATTTTCTTCTCTAGCTCATTTTGCAGATGAAGAATTGAGGCAAACAGGGTTACTGACTTACTCCAGAATACATCACTAGTAAGTATGTGAATCCAGATTCGAATTTATGAAGATGAGTCTTCCTAATTCTAAACCCAGTGCTCTATCCACTGTGCCACCTAGCAGCCACAATTAAAGAAATGGTTAACTAATAAAAAGTCTATATCCTCTACTGTTGATCATATGTTGTTGAAAGAAAGCATGGACAGCCTTTATACATTGGGTGAATTTTTCTGTATTGGATTTATGAGAAGATATGGTCAAGATTTACATAGAAAAGGCAAGTCTAGGCTATGATTTGTATGACTTGAAGAAGTAACCATATAACCTAAACACAAATCTAGAAAACAATATCAATACAAAGGTCATTTCTGATGATTGACATGTACCCTCAATTCTTTCCTAATAAATGTTTGTTGACTTTTAAGGTCTGTTTATTTAGTTAACAAAAAGATTTTTTTTTAAATCACATATTGTATTTTAAGTTTTTTGCTCCCCATGCTTCTTTGACGAGTAGATTCCTTATGTGCTTACCTAATGCAATGAATTAGTCCCAGAATCAGTAATGTTAAAAAGCCCAAGTTACCACACTTTATAACCAGTCAATTATTTCACTTTGAAAATCCCACACAAAAGAATGCTGATAAAATACTGGGTCGATTTTGGAATAAATAAGGGGTTATTTGGCTGCTGAAATTTTTCATTGAAATGACTGATCGGATCTCACATGTCTGTTTAAAAATTTCTGCCTTAGGTCCTTACAAAATGACAGACTATGATAAACTAGATGATAGTTGGGAGGGAGACAATGAGGCATTGTTTACACAGAAGATTGACTAACTGGCTGAACAAAAAGAGATTCTTGGATATCTATTGTATGTACAAGTAAGAGCTTTACTGAAGCTTTTGTAATTTTTACGAAGCTCTTTCCAACCAGCTTCATTAACTTGAAGTAAATCAAATCATGCAGAAATTTGGCTTAGCCAGAAAGACAACCCAGAAAAGATACATTATGAAGAAAAACAGACACAGGATGATAAGGTTTAGAATCTTTGGCATTTTTCATAAATATTTCACTTAAAGATTATTAAATTACAACCTAGAAAAAAATACTAAAACTATTAAATCAAGTCTAGTTTGTTGTCCAACTTAGTTTTATACAGATATATGAAACTGCACATACAAAGTTATGTGTCAATAAAATACATTTTTACAGACTTAAATTTCATTTGAAAAAAGATAGTTCCATTTAATTCTATATTTTGACAGAATCAAGACTTTTAATTATTTGAGAAAGAATAAATGTTCTGTTACATTATGGAGATGAATGGCAAACAGGTAGAGATTATTTTCCATTCTTAGATTGCTTTTGCTTTCTGATCCATACTAGGATTTTAGGGCAAATTCTTATTTTGCATCTTACTCATGATCAGAACAGGAATCCTAGATTCTGGTATTAGAAAGCTAACATAAAGATGTCCCTAAATTAAGCCCAATAGCATTGGAGTTACTTCTTTTTTTTCAAATTTTTATTTTGGTATGTCCAGTGACTGGCATAGTGCTTGGCAGTTGTGGGTATTTAATAAATATGTGTTGAATTAAATGAAAATAATCTTATCTTTTTATCTATTAACCTATTTTAGAATAATTTTGAAGATTCTTTAAGGATCAAAAATTTCCACAGCTGTGAGCCCTCTGCTCCACCAGTACATGTAAAAATTAACAGCTGAAATTTTAGAGACATTCTATACTCATCCACCCCTTAAAATAATCCACCTCCCTTTGCCCAACATAGTGATAAGCCACTATACATTTTACTAGGTTTGTCCTGTGAAAAACAAAGTCTATCCCCAGACCTAGAAGACCCAGACTCATATCAAACCTCTGATACTACTTCTTTGAGCTTAAATTATTTTATATGCATGATGAGGTGTTTGAACTAGATGGCCTCTGACCTTTTACTCCCTCTAAATCTCAGGATTTAAACCTTTCTTTTTGTCCTGGTAGGCCAGAACCAGGATTTGCTAACATGCCCTTTGGAGACTCAGTGTCATCTCCATGTCAGAATAAGATACCAGAGGAGATCATTAAAAGAGATGCATTTATAGGTAGAAATCAAGTATTGGGAGAAATAATTTTAATCATCAGAGACCTATTTTTTTTTTTGTCCTCTCAATCACATCTTTAAAATTGACTATTTCTAAAACTGGAGTGTTGAATGTTTTTTGACAAACAATTGCAAATGATGATACTAATAAAATCAATGAGATACCATCGGAATGATACTTAAAAATAAACTCTTTCTGGGTCAGAAGATTGTATTTCTTTAATTTATTCAAACTGGTTGCTCCTGAGATGTCTATTGCCAGCAATGGATTTTTATGGAACAATGTGGTGTCCAGCACCAAGAAGTTAATTGCAACTAGATAATAACTATTCAGATCATTGAAGCTTCAATTTTTCCCCACTTCTGGTCATCATGAGATACATGTTTTTAAATCATACATTATTTGAGAAGATCAGAAGTTAGAACAAAAACCTTTAAATGAACAATGATCTAAAGGAAGATGGAAAAAGAGCTCTCAAATCTTAACGGTAAATCTGTTGGAAGCATGCCAAAATTTCTCCTGAGTCCAAGAAGTCTAGACAATGTTTTTGGACAAACTAGCCATTGGCATTCTCCAACAGGGAAGCCATGATACTGAAGGTCTTACTCCAGTTCTTCTGAGAATGGAACAGTTGTGCACATTCTCTGGATTGCCTCCTCCAATTGGGCTGACCCTCTGTGCAACCCCCACCCCCCCTCTAGTGCCAATACTCCATGAGTCCCTACAGGAAAGAGTTGGGAGAATGTGAAATAAATATGCCCTTCCAGAATGACTATATGGGCAATATGGTTTTAGTGCTGGTCTAAACCAAACCCCCCAAAAGATGCTACATTCCAAAGTCTGTATGTGTCCTAGAGAGCACTCCGCTTCTTCCTAAGGGGACTGTGGTTGCTGTATGGTTTCAATTCAGCATACTGCACCTGTAAAAACAAATAGACATGACGTTTGCAACTAGGTAACTCAAGCTCACTACAATGTGTGTTAATGGCTCCCCAAGGACAAACCAAGGGAAACTAAGGAAGGTTCAAAAGTAATGAATCATTTTCTAAACACAGGAACATGGGGGATTAATTGCAGGAAGGATTTGAGAAGTCATGCATCATTTCATGAAACCAAAATATTAAAAGCAGATTTTTCTAATGAGATGCATGGATTTCTACCTGCTCTCAGCACTGTAAGGTTATTTTTGTGTGTGCCAGCATTAACCTGCAAGTAAGTTTAATAACAGTCTCTGGGGGATTTGCAAAGCATGTGTATCTAAGTGTGCAGTAGTATAACTTTTTCAGAATTATTCATTTTCAAATGAGCATCTCAAAATTTGAAAAATATTGGCAAATTATACATGTTTATTTTTACTCAAAGGGGAAAAATGCTAAATCTGATACTGGTCCCAAGAATTATATCTACTTCTGTTAAAAGTGAATTTTGTTTACAGTGTAATGGCTAAAACATATGTGATAAATATGACCATGGGAGAGTCTCTAGAGGCAAACTGTCTATTGTATTATTGAAAAGTATTCCCAGTGAAGCACTGAGATTCTAACTCATGTTCCAATATATCTTCCCTTAATCTTTTTTTCTTACTGTACTTGTGTCAGTAACAAACTGATCTTAATGCTATGAACACCAGTCCTTAGCTTATTGTATAGATGTGTGTCTGAGTAATTTTGATGGGAATTTCAGCTAGGTAAGAGGACTAGAGAATTGGATTCAGAAGTAGCCACATGAGTGATAGTGAGCTGTGAGCACAAAGTGGTCCAGAGCAAGAGTTTTAAGATATGCACGGTGGAATGGCTTTAATTATGATATTATATTACACGCCACATGTGCTCACTATTTTTGGTGTTTGTGCCAAACTCCCTTAGGATGGTATAGTCTATCTCACAGATTCTAGCAATACTTCCTCATAAGAAAATAAATGAAAAAAACATCTACTTCCTTAGAGGAGTCAGGGATGAGCTCTAAAGAGAACAGACCCAGTTAGGGGAATAGTATAGTATAAATATAAATCTGAAATATTACACAAAAAGAATCGGGCTATTTTTACATTCAAATGTAAATGTCAAAGGACAAATCTACAGCAAAGTGAACATATATTGATCAAATAACAGTGGAAACAAATAGGAATAACCAAGGAACTCTTTCCTCAATTTACACATGTTTTAAAGGAGTCTACAGGCTTTGAAGTTATGATTTTATGTAAACATGCCTGAGGGTATATTGACAATTATTTTATAATCTCTCATGGATTAAAAATAAAATCTGATTGTAGGTTCTTTCATATAATGGCTCATTTGTTTGATTACTTCCCTGAAATTTACCACAAAATGTCTCCCTAAGCACCAACCTTCTACCTCCTATTTGTTCTGTACCTGTGATAGTTCCCATTAACAAATAAAATACAAATTTTTTTAAAGCATACTGCTTCTATTTTAGAATCCTAGCAGGTCAGGAGAAGGATTAGCCAGTTAAATAAGACTAATCTTTATAATATCTTACTTGGATTTCTGATCTCAGCAAATTTGGGGAAAGAGGATGCTACCGGATGAAATTATACATCTGCTAATAAAGGGTTTTTTTGTGGTTTTTTTTTTATTGATCTCAAATCCTTTTATTCAGTTCCTTAATTTATACTTATTAGGAGTAAATGGGACTTAAAACTGAGCAGATTCAGGAGACCCGGATTTTAGTCCCATCTCTCTCATGAATTTCATGTTTCCTTGGTTTTACTCCACCTCTTCAGACCTCAGTTTCCTCATCCAGAATATAGCGAGGTTAGACTAGATGGTGTCTATGCTCTTTCCCACATCTAACATTTTCTATCTCTGTTGATTCCCAGGTCTGCAGAAGAAAAATAAGGGAGTTTATCCCACCAAGCAGATAATCATGGCAAGCACAAAATGAAAAGAATAATCCCCCTCCTCCCAACATCTCTTGATCTGGAAGTGGGAAAAAATAAGTAAAACCTCCCCAGGCTTTGTATCTCTGTCTCTGTCACTTACTGAGCGTATTTTATCCCCTTCAGGGAAGCCAGAGAGCAAAAAGGTGAGAAAAACATTGCTAGGTGGCCACTCGGTGTGAGTTCCAGATCATTTTTAAGCAGCTCTTTTTCAGGATAATTTTCCACAATCATCTTATGCTTTTGACAAAGGTTTTGTAGCTGCCTCCCCTGCTATCCATCTCCCTTTATGGATTTTCTGATTTCTTATCTCTGTTATTCAAAAAGCTTGTGCATTGTATTCTTCCTTCACAGTGGCAGCAATGCTACTGCTGCCTGATGCCCCTGTTGGTGGTGGTCATTCATTACTTACCTTTTGAACATCAGATGGTACCCTGGAGAGGAAATCTAGTAGCTCATTATTGTCGATGGCATAGGGATTTCTAAGCTTCTTAGTAAATTTATTTATTCCTAAAAAAAAAAAAACCAGAAACATAGGGCCTTTTTAATTTCCCATTTATTTATTTATTTGCAAACTCCCTTGGCCAAGTGGTAGTGATGAGAATGGGGGTGGGGAGGGGAATTCGCAAGTAAAAATTAGTGTGAAAACAATTACTAGACCTCAAGTCATGCACATGTTGCTGTCATGTGGAATCATTCACAAATGCCTTTTCTTGGAGGAAGTAAGGGGGGAAAGAGAGAAAAAGAACTCAGCTTGCTTTAGTTGTGAAAATCCCATTACAGCCTCAGCAGCAGGGTAGAAGATACATAAGCAGAAGCTGTGGAGCTCATGTGCTTTTTTGGAATATACTGATTAACAGTCTATTCTGCTATGAAAACAAATGTCCCAGAAGGGGAGAAGCCTTTATTAGCCCAAACATGTTCCTGCCTGATGGCTTTAGACGAAAATGGATTGGAGAGGAGGTTAGAGAAGGAAGAAGGAAGGAAAAGAGGAAAGGAGAAGAAAAGAGTATTTTTTTTGGTTTGTTTGACTTGTTGTTTTTTTAATCTACTCCCTCCCCCATTCTTCTCTTAATAATTTTCATAGGTTCTTCTTTCTATAGAATAGAACTTGACATTGATTATGCTCTGATCTTGCAAGACACTATGAAATGAAAAGTTATTATTGGAAAATTATCTTACTATGGTTACAAACTTCATTTATCAACCACTATAATATTATTTCTAGTTTTCTGAGAAATAAAGTGTGTGCTAATTTAGGATTCGAATGATGATAATTAGAAGGTAGAATCAACATTTAAGACATCAATATGCTACAAACTCCCACAGACATGGCTATACCTTATGTCAACATGCAAGTTCAGACTAACCCCCCCTGTATGTGTGTTTTCCCCTACAGGAGCAGGAAACTCCACAATCTACTATTATCATATTTTTCTGTTCTTAGAATAGATCTGACTCAACTTATGATCAGTGGGTCTTAAGCTATATTATTTTCACTAAATGTCATCTCCTTTTGTTATAGATGATTTTTTAAAGGACAAATTCTATGTGGTCTTCAAAGCATTGCCATAGGATCCTTGTTTAACATGAGTCATATTTGAAGAACCTGGCAGTCTCTAAGATGCTGAATAGATACATAAGTTTATACATAGTCAGTCTCCTATAAAGAATAAAAAAATACCATTTATTTATTGAACTTTTTCCACATACATGAAAGATTTGACATTTTCTTAGTGCATTAAATATCGTTTCAGTTTCATCTCCAGTTCTGGCTTTCTCCATGTTATTATCCCCCATACTGCCAACCTCCATTTATGCTGAAAGGGAGATTAACAACTGCTTTACTACCCTAAAGCTAATAGGAACTGACCATTGTCCAGAAATACAGAATCATGTGGTGGCTTGACAGTAAAAGGCTGCTCAGTAATGGTACCCTTTTCCTTAACAAAAGGCTGTTCCCACCAGGGCTTTTTCCCCCCTCTATCCCTACAGAAAAATTCATGTTTCTAGCTAAAATTTCCCCATAGTTCCTTTAAACTAAAATACACTCAACTATGCTAGTCTGAAGAAATTTAATTGTGGGCTTTTTTGGCAAAAGAAAACAGACAAGGGAAAACGTTGAAGGGAGACAAAGACGTATTGAGAAAAGATATATCTTCTATTGTTAATTATATATAGTGTGCGCATCTGGAGTCTTTACAATGAACAGCAAGGCAAGGATAATATCACAACCGATCAAAACACTGCATTCTTAGTGACTGAGAAGATTATAAACCTGAACAGCAGCTCAAATGTACCAATAAAGGCGGAAGTTGTCCACAATGCACTGAAGCTGTCTGAAGTAATCTGAAAAGCTTAGTTAGAATAAAAAAAAAAATTATATGAAACTGAGATCAAATATTTCAAAAAGCACACCTTAGTTTATAAGGCTTTGTGAGTTTAATTCTTTTTTTTTTCTTAGTCCCAAACAATATTCTTTAATATGAGGGCAAAGATCAGAAACCCCGGAGTCATCTTAAATCAAGAAAGGCTAATGACTCAGGAATGAATAAACTGTTGAAACAATATATGGAATGAAGATAAGCTATGGAAATTAAAAAGTGCTTCTAATGTCTAGCCCAGATAAAAACAGGATCCCATTGTAGGCATGCAGCTTGAATATTTTAGCAGAGTAAGGAGAATAGGAATTTCTAATGTGGGGATTCACTCTGTTGGGAAACTATCAACTAACAATACTGAAAGGGTTTACAAGCCTATGAAACATGGTTGATGGGAAGATCTCAGCAAAAGGAAGCATATGAAGCTTTTTTTTTTTTTTTTTTAAAGAAAGGAGAGTGGAAAAAAAGCCCAGATCTTTTGTAGTCACATGGCTACCTTCAGACCACCCCTGAGAATAGCTTTATATCACTACTTTCATAAGTATTAATGGCAAGTATAGTCCTAGTTTCAAATACACAGGGGCCCACTTTTGTTCTGGAAGAGCAGAATTAGCTCAGCACAGGGAATCGGGAATCTAAGGTCATAGACTATGATAAACAAAAGAATAGTAGCATCAGGTTATTACTTTCTGGAAGGGAGAGATAAAGGAGATATTTGCTACTGTGAAGGTTCTCAGGATGTATTGTTTACTACAGACCTAAATCCAAATAATCAAAGTAAAATAATGATTTGTGCTGACATTAATTTGCATAAATTATGGATACAAATGATATTATCAAGTCTAACTCTATATTAATTTAAAAGAATGCAATGTTTTGGACAGGAAGATACAGATAAAGGACAGGATTTCCCTCAGTCCTCCCTGGCATGGGAAGGAATTATTGGAAAGACAAGATTGTCTTTGAACTTCATGAGTGACACTGTCCCCATTTTTCACTTCTTTGACTACTGGATATAACATTAGATTAATGTTTTTTAGGAAGAGACTGGCTAATGAAGAAAGAAAGATGTTAAACTACTTTCTTATTACTCTAGTTTGTAAGCATTCAATTCACAATTTTAGACTATTATTAAGATATGCTTTGTTGCTACTTAGAAAAGAAAGCTGTGATGTGCTGTGAGATGACATGAGATCATCCAGATGATCATTCTAATCTCAGTCACTCTGAACTGAGTTCCTTTCACAGGGTGATTAAACTTATCCATTGGATCATTGTCTATAATGTTTTAGATATCACTTTTTGGTAAAGTGTCTAATAATAGTGTGATGCAAATTAGTGGGCTAGATAGTAATATAATTTTGTAAGTTATATAAATGACATGGCAGGATCTAATTGGAATCCCAGGTCTGATATTGCAACTAACATTTCTAGGCTTTAATTTCTTTGTAAAGTGGACTGAATCATAACATGTCTTCCTGATCAAAGTCTTATAATTGTAGAAACAAAGAATTTTGATTAATGGAACATTGCCACAGGAATCTTTTTTGATCTTAATATCTTCAACATTTTTATAAATGCTCAAAGCACATAGTTGCTTATCCAATGATGAAAATGTTTAAAAGTTTGTAGGCATAGAAAAACAGAATCTAAATCTCAAAATACTGAAATGGGCTAAACTTAATGAACCAAGTCTAATAAAATAAAATTCTCTTTTAGGATCAGAAAAATTATCTCCCCAAGGATTGGGGAAAGGGGTAGAGAAACTAATTAGACAATAGCTGAGATGAAAAAAAGATGAGTGTTTTTATAGATTGCTAGTTCAATGAATCAACAATATGATGAGGCAGCCAAAAAAAAAGCTAATGCTAATGTTAACTGAATTAACGTAATCATAGACTCTATAATGATAGAGGTTGGACCTGTCAGTTGGATCACATATGGATTATTGTGTTCAGTTTTGAGAATAATATTTCAGAAGGGACATTGACAAGCTGGGATATACTTTGAGGAGAGTGACCAGATGGTAAAAGGACTTGAAACTATGCCATATGGAAGGTACCGGGTAATGCTAGCCCAGATAAGAGATGCCTTATTGGGTTGGAGGTGGGTATATAAGACTTGTTTTCAAATATCTAAAGGCATTTTGAGTTGTGCTTAACAACCAAAGGTAGACCTAGGAGTAGTGAGATGCTGAGAGGTAAGTTTTGACTCAAGATAAGGAAAATGATCAGAGCTAAATTTGTTTACAAGGGTAATGGTCTGCCTTGAGAGAGACTGAGCTCACAATCTAAAGAGATTTTCAAGATGAGACTGAATGATCACTTTTCACAAGTTCTTATTGAGGTGATTCACATTCATGTAAAGGGTTGATTAGAAGATTTCTAGAATATTTCCCAACTCTGAAAGTCTATAATTCTATATGTTAGCTCAATTAAAGCAATTTGAGAGCCTATTATAGACAATGCAGTGTAGTAGATGCTGAGGGAAATGCAAAAATAAATAAAACTAAATGTGGTAACCTAATATGAATGCTGACAAATATACACACAGACAAGCAGGAGGGAAAGAAGAATGTAAGGAATTAAAAAATAACCTTCTATATAGGGAAAGGAAAAGGCTCCATAAAGAAGGTGGTATTATAGCTGAACCTTGACAGATGGATAAGATTTTTTTTTTAAAAAGATGAAATTGGGAAGATATTTTAGGCATGAAGAATTACATGAACAAAGATACATTGGTACAAGAACTGCTTGAAAGAACAAGGATTTTTCACTTTGGTGAGATCAGCTTGATAAAATTCTGAAATAGGTGATAGAAGACAGGATGAAGTAGGGCTTTTGACTTCAACTTGACTGAAATAGTTCTCTAACTATTGATGAACAAGTTGACCAATCTCAAGGCTTTTTCTCAATCTTCATCTTTTTTGATCTTTCTGGAGCATTTCACACTGCCTTCTCCTAGGAATAATCTCTCCTCTCTGGATATTCAAAGCATTGAAGATTTGGAAAGGATCCTCAGTGGCCATCTAAAGCAACATGGAGGTCCTGAGAGAATTTCTATCTCCAGTGCAATAGATCATACAGAGCCTGAGTATTCAGATTAAAAAAAATACTTTACTAAAAACACTCTGTCACCACAGGGAAATGTAACCCACAAGGAGGTAAAAGAATATGATAAGGAGATTTAAATGAGGTCTTAGAAACATTTATTGATCCATAGATTCATCCTCTTTCCCAAAAAAAAGCCCACAGCTAGATATTAAGCCAGTCTACTTAGGGGCAAAGTTAACTTAAACTTCCCTTATTTGTTCCTCAGAGTTTTGACTCGTAATAATCCTGGGTAGAAGTGATGTTGAGAGAGGTTAACTCAAGATAGCACAGGTTCTGACCTGTTATCAGAACTGGAAGAAAAACACAAAATTTCCAGTGAATACATTCTACTTTTGGACAACTCTGTTAGTGTTTCTTCACATCAGGTCTAAATCAGGCCTAAATGTAAATTGAAATTATGTGACATCACCAGAGATTAAAAAAAGCAAATTGAGAGAGCTTTGCAATTATGTAATAGGAGGAAGAAGTAAAAGGTATCAAAGGACAAAGAAAATGAATGGTCAGAAATGTTGGAAAATTAAGAAAGCTCTTTAAGAAAGATAAGCTCTAGAAAGAGTAGAAATTTTATGTTATTGTAAAATATTCAGAAGTCAAACAAAGCAAAAAGAGCTAAGAGACAACATATATTACTTTAATAAAACTATGTAACAGTCATAATTATAACTTGATTGGTCTAATTAAAACATTAAAGACAAATTTTCATGACCAAATGTACAATTAGGAGAGAAAAGACATTTCAGAATAGGTGAGCCTTTCTTGAATAAAGGTAATATCTACCAAGAAAAAAGATTACCCTTTATTCGTTTAGTCTAATTAGCTTTTGTCCTGTGGCTTTTTGTTCTATAACTATATTATATACAACACACTGATAGATACATAGATACATAGACAGATGAATATGACATATAGATAGATATATATGTATATATACATACATAAACAAAACATACACTTATATAGACACTTTTTGGGGAGAGCATTAGTAAGTAGGAAGTAGAAAAACTGCCTGATTTATCATCTTGTTGGTCCCATGACACATAAATACCTTACTCACATTTTAAAATAATGTAGTAAGAATCTATCATGTAAATTGCAGTATACTGAAAAAAAAAAAAAAAGATGAAGCATACAAAGGAAGAAGATATGTTTCTGTCCTCAAGAAATATACATTTTAACAAGGCATGAATGCATCTTATAATGACTATTGAATTGTAATTTCCTGGGTGATTTCAGGAAATCAGTTTTTTATTATTATAGAAAAAATGGAAAATGTTTATTTATTGTACATGATATTAGAGTAAATGCTATGTGAATCTTACACACTAGATTATTTTGCCCTTAAAAATAAGGGGGGGTAGATAAAATCCCAGCAGGGTGCTTCATTATCATTTTGAACATGCATGGAAGGCTAGATGGTTCCTGAAAAATAATATTAAAGTAATATTTTTACTTCATTAAAAATTAATGGAAAAAGAATAACCCAGGTGATTTAAAATTTTTAAAAAGTAAAGTGTTCAGAAATTCTGGAAAATAAAATATTATATAAATTTCAAGCTAGAATTTAAAGGATCAGTTTACTAAGTTACAATCTAAATATCTTTGTAAATTTAGAATGAGATTATTTTCAAATTAATTTGATATAGTCTATATCAGAATTTTAAGCCTAAAAGAATAAGAGAAAGTAATTGATACCTTATTTTTAAAGCTTGTGAATTTTGTCCTAAATAGGGTGATCAATAAATGATAAAACATATTGGTGGATTGAACACAGTGATCAAGGAATCAATATCAATATCTTATATTAACAAAAAGTCCTGTGGTCTTCTGCAGTATATTCAGTAATAATAGTATAAATTCCTATTAAGCTAAATTGAAGTATTCAGGTCCTTGAAAAATATTTTTCAAGTGATTTTGGTAAATATGAGAAAAGAAGCAGAAAGAATTAGGGTCAATAAGGACAAATGCTGCTTAAGATCTCTTGGCTAGAAAAATTTATAAATGAAAAATTGTAAAGGTCCAATCATGTACAAATATGATCTAAATAGTGGATAGACAGGTAAGATGAATTTTAATTAATTCCCCTAATAATCTCCTAATTTCCAAAAAAGTCCCTATTTTCTTTCTTTCAAAGTGAACAAAATTTTATTTTAAGAAATTCTGAGGTCTATATTACTTCTTTAAAACAAAATGATGAATTTATCAGCTTTTGCTAAATCCTTGTTCTTAAGAGTATAGTTCATGTCTAAGACACTAATGCTTCCTAGAGTATACTGTCCCATCTATATGACTTTCCTCAGTATTACAGAATTTGAAGAGTATCAGAAGTGGTAAGAGATTAGATAACAACAGAACCATGGGATTTTGGCATTGAAAAGTCATGATTGATAGAATTATAATGAAAAAGGTTCAGTTAGAAATTTGAGTCAATACTCAGAAGAGCTTTCAACATTAACTAGTTTCTCCAACATATTAAAAAAAATCTTTCAGTGAGTTCTTTTCCTATCACGTAATAACACAATGTTCAACCAGAGACTCAACCAGTACTATTTATTACCAACAGTACTAAATCACAACTGTTACCAAGAGTATTAAATACAATGCTAAAATTTCCTATATATTTGCCATTTCTTTTTCTATAAAAGAAAAATAGTGCTGTTCATAGGTTGAATAATGCCTTTTTTTCTCTTCTGAAAAATAGTTTCCCCATCTTTGAAGGATTAATCATGGAGGCATAGATTATTTCTTTAAATGCTTCTGGACTACAGACTAAGTCATTTTTTGTTTTTCCTTAGAGAGAGATAAAGTTTTGGGAAAATCCCTAAAAGTGGCCCAATTTACTTTAATATTATATAGAGAGCACCTTTTAGGTATTCATTCAATATATGAATAGTTAAATTTCCTGCAAAGATGCAAAAGCTCATCTATGTTTTATGCAATGATTTTTATAGTTGAGAAAATCCAAAGGGAAAAAGGACAAGTAAATATACTTATATACATATGTATATTTGCTTGTTTATATATTTTCATATACATATATACATACACATATATATATTTATTCAACATTATTCAAAAAGTATATGTGTATTCACACATACACACACAGTTAAAGTTATCTTCTAGGTAACAGATTATTTCAAGGATGTACTGAAATTTTTTTACTTGAGGATTTTTATAATCTTGTATTTAATTAACAATAAATTCTATAGTTCATGCTTTACCACATCAGTTAGGTGTATTGTTTCCTAAAACTCAATGGGAGGGAAAAATCAAGCAGAACTTACCCCATATTAAAATGATGTAGCGCAGGGGTATGAAGTACAAAATAATGGTGGCTGCTGCCAGTGCTAAACAGGCCAGTGCAGAGAGAAATGGGACTGTCCAGTTAAACGTGCTGTAGAAAAATGAGGAACTTAATACAGATGTTTCTGAAATATTTAGCATCATATTACATTAATCCTGGCTTATCAATCTTACTAAATACCAAACTATTCGAGATTTACACAAATTCAAAAATTTCTTTCAAGCAACTAGATACTTTTCTGAAAAGCAAAGGGGACACTTAAAAAGATGTCTGCCAAAATATAGGTAGCTTAACATTTATGGAAATATCCATTAAAACATTCTTTGACCATAATAGTAATTATCCTAGAAAAAAGTTGCCATTTGTTCCCTTAAAAACCTTAATACTAGGATGGAAGACACCATCTTTAAAGGTTTAGGAATAGGGCTGCCTTGATGTTGGGACTTAGAAAAGATTTATTTCCAGGGATCTCTTCTAGTTCACTATTTCTGTTTCTATTTTAGTTATCTATTTTTGGCAACAAATACTGAGGAGCAGGTATATTCATATGATCATCTAACATTCTATGTCAAATATCTTTCATATTCATAAGAAAGAACTAAAACCTTTACATATTCCAAAAAGAATAAATAGTTTTATAATTTTCACAGGTGTATGAAGAAAATATGGTTCTTTCCATTAACTAGATTGCCTTCTACAATTAAAATGGATAGAAACATAGCAGTTGGTTACAGAAAAAGGCAGTGTGACAATGTGAATGGATTGAGAATATTTCTTATCATTTTGGGCAAAACAATTCAAAGGATATGATTTGTAGAATGAACTTTAGATAGTGTCATAATTTTTCCAGTTACTCAGGCTTAGAAAACTGGTCTGATTTCCTCCTTTCTAATTGAATTCCCAAATCTACTTTCAATTACCATGGTCCTGTGGTCCTATAAATTCTTTGTCCTTAAAAATCTCCTATATCAGTTCTCTTTTTTTCTGCTCTTTCTACTTGCCTTACAGCAGTCTTTTTTGCCTCCTTGCCATTACTTTCTATACAATTCTTAAAGATCAATTTTCATAAAATACTTCAATAATTACGAGGACAAGAATGTTTATACACAAATCACTTTAGAATTTGCAAAATAATTTGCATGTGATTTAATTTGAACTTCAAAATAAACCTGTGGAGGCACATCCTTGTATAGTTTTAACATATGCCTTCCTCAGTTTCTTCAACGTAAAATGAAAACAATAACAGTACCTAATTTTTAGGGTTGTTGTGAGGATAAAATAGATAATATTTGTAAAGTGCTTTACAAACCTTTAAATGCTAAATAAATGCTTTACCATATCATTCCTGATCACCTTCATTGACAATGGTTACCTTTTCTGTTGTATTCTGACAGAATTTTACCCCAGTATTTTTACACTTGCTTATCTTATTACTATTTATGTAGAGCTATACATATGTGTATTAAGCATAGTCTTTGAGCTCCAATTAAAAGTCAGGGATTGTGTCTTCGACTTCAGCAATAAATTGTACTATGATAAGACAGAATATAAATATAATTCTGGTTCTGAATTCAAAGACTGGGGTTCAAATTCTAGCTTTAACTGCTGGTTTGTAACAATGGAGTACTACAGTGACTTCATGTATCAGAAGCAGAATTAGGATAAAGGTCTTGTTTCCAATACCTTGACCACTCTACTACCTTACTGCCATATAGCAGCTACTACAACCAGACATTAGAGATACAAGGGCAAAATTGAAATAGTCTCTATCCTGAAGGAACTTATAATTCATTATTATTTATTAAACACCTATTTATAAAGATGTGTTCAAACTGAAATACATATATATGTGTGTGTGTGTGTGTGTGTATTCATATATATATTTATATGTATATATTTGTTTTAAAGTTTACAAAGATACTAGCTGTTTGACCTTGGGCATGTCACTTAAATCTTTGTCTGTTTCCTTAACTGTCAAATGAAAATCATAACAGCACTGACTTCATAGAGTTATTTTTTCTCTTTTTTATGAAAGTTTTTTTTATTTATAAAACATATGCATGGGTAAATTTTTCAACATTGACCCTTGCAAAACTTTCTGTCCAAATTTTTCCCTCCTTACTCCCACCCCCTCCCCAGATAGTAGGTAGTCCAATACATGTTAAATAACTTCATAGAGTTATTGTGAGAATCAAATGAAACAAAATATGTTAAATATTCTGAAAATCTTAAGATGATGTTATATAAATGCTATTTATCATTATTAGCTGGATGTTTAGTAAATATTTGTTGATTGAGATATACTATACAACTAAAATACTTGTGATGAAATGAAAATTCAACTGTCATAACTATAATGTAATGACATGAGAGGTCTAAAGTATCCCTGAAATTACATAAAATTAGAAATATACATATATGAAAAACTCTTATACTCTAAAGATTTTGCCTAAATCAGTTCATCCATCAAGTGTAGGAAAGTTGAGTGAAACTTTTCCTGCTTCATGAACAGCAAGTTACAATGGAATTCCAACAGAGTTACACATGACATCCCACTTTAATGCCCAAAGGCTCTTTAAGGTCATTATTATCAAAATGAATAGCAAACAAATTATAGTAGCAGAGCTTTAGAAGCTTTCCTGTACTGCAGCTGGTCAGAACAGTACCCTGTTCATGGACTGGAATATATATCTCAGACATTGCCACCACAGCTGCATAGGCAGGGTAGAACCTCAAAGCCCTTGTAAATTTTTGTTAAATCATTCTTCTGTCTTCCTCTTTAAAAGAGTCTTTCCTTTGTTTTCTTTAATCATTCAATGGACATATTTGTTCAAGGAAGCTTTTAAAGCAGTTAGAGACTCTTAGCCACCTACATGATGGTGTTCCTTTTATACCATCACCACTTTATTGTTTTACTAGTGCTTCAGTGAAGTTAAATATTTTTAAGGCTAATTCCAATATATATTAGTCAGAATTGCCTTTGTTTCTTACAAAAGATAAAGAAGATAATTTATAATGCATTTGAGTAGAAATTCTACTTTTCTTAAAACTTCCCTTCTCTTTAAGTCATGACCAGATGAATAGTGTATAATTTAGTAGGGACAAACAAAAATAAAATTTACTTTAAATCCCAAAAGGTACTTATTATGGTAATAAAAAAATTAGGCTATATATATATATATATATATATATATATATATATATATATATATCTGGAAAAGATAATTATAAATCAATAGGAAATATATTCATAATTTGAATGTTTTGTTACAGGTTAAGAAGAACAGTAACAGTTAAAAATTAAATGTAATGTTTTAGAGTTTATAAGTAATTTTCTAACTGCAACTATTATCATCTCTATTTTATAGATGAAGATACTTAATTTCATTAAGACTTTTCCTGGTCACAAGGTTGGTAAGAGTTAGAGCCAGAGAATTTAGGCCCACAACCTTTGGTTGCGATTTCAACATGTCTTCCATTCTATCACCTTTACTTTTAGGAGAAAACTCCCTCTATCAAGGAAGATTGGCATCAGCTATGGGGACCTGTAGATTTAAAAAGTAGGGGGGATACTGGGAAGTTAAAAGATTATCCCAAGGTAAGACTGAAACCTAGATATTCTTGATTCCTAGGCTAGTTCTCCATTCACCAAATCATGGTGTCTTTAGGCTACCTTGATTTCTGAATTAATAACCATTTTATCATCATCATCATAAACAACCATAAACCAAATTCTGTGTACTCTAAGGAACAAAATGACAACTACAATCTTCTTTTACACATTTTATATTTTCATTTCCCACGTAGCTTCTTCAAGTAGCATATATATTGTGGTCACTGTTCTCCGCTGTTAAAGAAAATGCCACATCCATATATATTCATAACCAGTAACCATGGTTACTATTTAGCACCTAGCACTCACACGCCATGAAGAACAATGTGGTTGCCATAACTTTGCATTTGCTCGTTCATGTCAACAAGCATTTATTTAGTGCTTATGGTATGCCCTATACTTTGCTAAGCACCAAGAAATATAAACAGGAATTCAAGTGAAGATTAGATTGAACATGGTGCTCAGAGTAGAAAAACTAACAATAATCAAGAACTACAGAATTAGAAGCAAAATAACTTTTCTACTTACTCTTCTAACTACATCAAACTCAAATAGAAACAAATCCCTACAGACTGTATATTGATTTGAAAAAAAAACAAACTATTATCTCAATTATACTGCATTTTATCTATTTTGTTAAACATTTCCCAATTAACATTTCAATTTAGTTGAAGAATTTTTCAAAGCATATATTTTTCAGGTCTCTTACTCCCTCCAAAACAAGCTTGACATCTGTGTTTTACCTCAGAACACTCAGTATAATAAGTAAATTTGCTTCCTATGTTATTCTAAGTGAGTTAAGAGAATGAGAGGGTTGTAGCCATGGACTACCCAAAGTCAAACAGGACTTAAAAAACAAAATTTTTCTTGCATTTAGCTGAATATTTTCTGTATCATATTTGTGTCACACTGTCTTGGGCCTTAATCATTTGAACAGGCTATTTTACAACACTTACTTTTTAATTCGTTCTCCAAAAGATGCCATTTCTTCCAAGACATTTTGAACAGTAGTAATAATGTCTTGGACCATGTAGATTCTTTCAATGAAACCTTTTTTCTCAGATTCCTAGAGAAGGAAAAAAATATTTTATATAATTTTCCATTTCATTCTTATAATAGCATAAGATTAATCATACTTAAGTGATACAGATGCATATATACATACAAGAATATATGTAAAAGCGTACACACACACACACACACACACACACACACACACATTGTTGTTTGTCTTTTGTTCTAGAAGACAACCCATGGACAACCAACATCAAGACCATGACATATATATGTCATGACATGCAAGTGAATTTTATTTAAGTGAGAGAGGGCTGTGCAAGGTCACCCACCTCATTTTCTCCTCCAGAGTCATTTGGGTCCAGAGACCAGGTATAGGTCAGGATAACCGGAGATGGCCCTGGATGCAATGGGAGACCTTGGCCTTTTTAATCTATAGTCTTTAACAGGTTTCAGTTTGAAGCCATACCCATTCAATGATTAAAACTAGGTAGCAATTGGGGCAAAGAATGGCCTCTTTTACTTGTTTAAAAAAGATGAAAATAAACTAATAAATTTGGAGGTGAGGACTCTAATAGTTTCTGGCAAAACCAGAAATGATTCCTATTTATATTCACACTGAATCAATCTGACCCAAACAATGACTAATTAGGGCTTGGACTTGGTCTAGTGTTGGCCAATCATTGAGAGTCAGAGTGATTTAGATTTGAGACGTGGTCCTTAGGAAAAATCTAGCCAGTATACCCCAATATATCTTAGGAGGGTTCAGTGATTAAAAGGAAAAGAAAAAGAAGAGAAGAGAAGAGAAGAGAAGAGAAGAGAAGAGAAGAGAAGAGAAGAGAAGAGAAGAGAAGAGAAGAGAAGAGAAGAGAAGAGAAGAAAAGAAAAGAGAAAGGCTAAGATCTCCCAGTGCATCCAGGACCATTTCCAGTTGTCCTGGTTTATATCTGGCCCCTTAACCTAGATGGCTCTGGAAGGGAAAGTGAGGCAAGTAATCTTGCAAAGCCTCCCCTAACTTAAATACAACTCTTTTGCATGTCATGGCATAAATTTCCTGATGTCATGGTCCTCTTCAAGAATGAATGACAATAACAACATCTGTAAATAGAGCTGACCCACAAGGAATCCTAGAATTGGTCAGCTGGGGAACTCTTTCTTTCCCTTTCTTTCCTACTTCTCTCTCTTCAGAGAAGGTATCATACCCTTACCTGTGGATATGTGTGTGCATACATATATATATATGTATATTACATACCTATACATATATATGCATATAAAATATATACACATATATATTTCTTATGTAACTTATTAGAACTGTCTCACTTTGATATCATTTCTATGTATCTATTTTCTTTTTACATTCTACAGTAAATTTTACTGTCAATCAGCAGGATTAATTAATAAAAGATTATTTCAGTATAACAAATTTGGTCAAATATTAGAGAAGTGCATAGAAGAGGTTTATAAGAAATTATAGTTTACTAGATAATCTTTTAAAATCAATAGCTAATTCATTTATTGGTAGTCAATGTCATTGGCTTGAAGGTAAGGAGAATCTCAAAAAATTACCAATTAAGGCATTTCAAATAGTTTCAAATCCCAAAATATATATGTTGTATGTGTTATAGGATTATAAATAAAGTTGAAAGGAATCTTAGAGGTCATCTAGTCCAAATTCATTTTGCACAAAAAGGCAGTGAAATTCATAAAGGATGACTATGGTCAAACAAGTAAGTATTAAGGATAGCATTTGAATCCATGGATTCCGATTCTAAAGCCAGTATTCTTTCCCTTGTACCTCAATGCCTTCTGAGTTTTGTGTTTAATATAAAGTAGTTTAGACTCCCAGATCAATCAGTGCCCCCAAATATGGTAGAGAGTTGTAGAAAACCAACAAGAGATTAAAACATTATCATGGATAATTCATAGTAATAGTGATTAGATTTTATGATATCCAAGCCATCCTCTAATTCAAGGATTTTATGAATAACAAAATGAATAATCCATATAAGGAAACTTAAGAATTAATCTCTTCTTTATAGAATCTAAGCAAAATGATATCTATTTCACTAATCTTCCATGTCTTTTTCAAACGGAATAGAATTTTGTTAATGATATAACTATTATTTACTTAGAAAATACTTGTTGCTAAATCATTAAATAAGTTTGCTGTACTTATAAATGGTAAGTGTTTATTATTAACCTTTTAAAATTAGCCAAGTGATGTCAAAAAGTTCCAAATTAGCTACCATTATACATAAGTGGAAATAAAATAGGCCTAGATTTAGAACTGGAAGTGACCTTAAATGTCATCTGATTCAACCCTCCATTTTATGGATGAGGAAACAGAGCCACATAAGTAAAGTGAGTTGTTCAAAATCAATCAAATAAAAAATGACGGAGTTGGGATTTAAATCCGATTTCTCTAACTGCAAATACAATATTCTTCCATTATATCAGGCTAATGTATTCCTGCCTCACAAAGGACACACATTCTAACAGGTTTATATTCAGTGCTTTTTTAACTAACTATTTTATATATGTATTATCACAGTCACAGACATAATGTCCACAGAATAGTACCAAAAGATATTCTCTCTGAAATAGTTTTCTCCCATATTGAAATGTGGAAGGCAGAGTAGGATTACATTAAACTATTGAGTTGAAGTTTGAATTATGAGACAAGGATGATACTCAGATTATCAGTTCGTATTATTCAGTTCATAGAGGAGTCAGTCTCTCAGCTTCATTTCAGTTTAAGCCTATTACTGCTATGTAGCTTCTACCAAAGGAATATTTACAATTTAAGAGAAGTTTCCCTTTGCTATGAAATATATTATTAATATATGAGATATAAACTGTTTTTCTTTGTCCCAGTTCATAACTTGTATCTGTGAAGAAGAGGTTTCAAGAAGGGGACAGAGGCTGATGAACAAGCTTCACTTCCAGCTTCCCTGGGTAAGAACATGCAGCAGTTCCCAGAAATACTGCAATAATTCCAATTTTATTTGCTTCTATTACTTCCCCATACTGTATATGAGAAGTCAAGCTCATTATTTCCTCTTTTGTACTACTCTAATGGCTCTGACAATTTTGTATTTTCCAATCTGTTTTTTAAATTCTTTGCTAAACTCCCAAGTCTTTCAGTATCTTGTATTCGATAATTAGTTATGCTGTCTGTCTGACCTAATTCATGCTCAGCAATCCAAAATCATATATTAACTGAACACAATCATGAAAACCCATCTATGTTTGCTACATAAGGGTTCATGTGTATAAAGGGACATTTGAGAACATTTGGGAATTTGATACAAAGGGCAGACGTTGTTTCTCCTTTCTAGCAGTCTACAGTTTAGGTCAAAACGATTTCTTGAGCACTAACTAAAATTTCCACCCAGTTCAATTTCATAATTTTTTTCTTTTTAATGAGACATTTCTCTCCCCACCAGAAGCCAAACATTCAGTTTGGTTCTTATTATCAAGAAGAAAATTGAGTTAGCAAACCAAAATAAGAAATTACACTTAAAAAGTCATCTTATTTTCTAATTGGCTTGACCTTTGAGTAATTCTATATTAAAGATAAGACTAATAAATAAACAAAAAAAAACTTCACCATATGAATTTGGTCTAGTAATGTTATCATTGTGCACAGATGACCAAGACTGTCATGTATACTTTCCCCAGAGTAAAATAATAATAATAATAAAAATATCATTCTCCCAGCATCCTCTTTTTTATAGATTCTCCAATAAAAATAGTTTGACATGCAAATTGGAATGAAAAAATTAATTGTTGGAACTGGTTTGTCTGTATTGGTAGCAAATACATCTCCTTAAGAGTATTTTTATAGCCATTTGGAAAAGTGCTGGGATAATTATTAGAGATTAGGGAATAGAAAATAGAATTTCATATAACCTTAAGCATGAGTGACTCAAGATTTTGTTCTTAACTCTATTTTCTTCTAAGAAGAGAAATGAGGGACAGATAGGTGACACCATGGATAGAATTTTGGGCCTGGAGTCAGATAGACAAGATTTCAAATCTGACATGTAACACTTACAAGCTGTGTGTGATCCTGAGCAAATCACTTAACCCCTATTTTACTCAGTTTTTTTTAAAGGTAAAATGAAATAGCACATATGTCCCATTGTTCTTTTAAGTATCAAATGAGAAAATTATAGTTAGCACAGTACTTGACATGTAATAAACACTAAATAAATGTTAGTTATTAATAAAAAATAGCTATCAGCTCCACAAATTTTCCTGAGGCAACTTCATCAGTGGCTATTAATATGCCAAACATATATGTTACAAATAAAACTCTGCTTCCAATCTTTGCCTAGAGCTCTAGAATCATATTTCCACTTGTCTCCTAGGTATCTCCAGTTAGATGCGAAACCCATACTATGGAACACCTGAGAAAAGTAAGACATCTAAAATAAGGATACATTTTCCCCCCTTAAACTTCCTCCTAACTTATCTTTTTCTGCTACTCAATAACCCTAGTTGAGAACTTTAGAATTTTCTTTGACTCTTCTTTTCCTTAACTCATAGTCCAATTAGCTGCTAAGCTTGACTCTTCCTCTGAAGTCTTTTGCAAATGCAACTTTGTCTTATTTCCCATTGCAAAAGACATTACGTTCTTTTCTTTTTTTTTTTTTTGCCTATATTATTATAAGTTTCCTTGCCGAATTTCTCGTACCCAGTCTATCCTTTCAAATTCACACTTTAGTTTTTTTTAATCCAGCAACTTTTATTTTGAATTTAACAATTCCCTCTGATCTTCCTTACAAAATTCCATTTACAAAACAGAACAGAAGACATTTAAAACCATAGATCTCTATTATGCAGTTGCTTTAATAAAAGCATGTGAAAATTCTACATATTTCTTTCAATTTTTTAAAAATAGGATTTTTTTTACAATTATAGATTAAGTCCTGCTTATTTGTATTTTCCTTTAATTCATCATACTACTGCAAGGACCCACACTTAACACCATATACCAAGAAAGATCAAAATGGGTCCATGACCTAGGCATAAAGAACGAGATTATAAATAAATTAGAGGAACATAGGATAGTTTATCTCTCAGACTTGTGGAGGAGGAAGAAATTTGTGACCAAAGATGAACTAGAGACCATTATTAATCACAAAATAGAAAATTTTGATTACATCAAATTAAAAAGCCTATATACAAACAAAACTAATGCAAACAAGATTAGAAGGGAAGCAACAAACTGGGAAAACATCTTCACAGTTAAAGGTTCTGATAAAGGCCTCATTTCCAAAATATATAGAGAACTGACTCAAATTTATAAGAAATCAAGCCATTCTCCAATTGATAAATGGTCAAAGGATATGAACAGACAATTTTCAGAGGATGAAATTTAAACTATTACCACTCATATGAAAGAGTGTTCCAAATCATTATTGATCAGAGAAATGCAAATTAAGACAACTCTGAGATACCACTAAACACCTGTCAGATTGGCTAAGATGACAGGAAAAAATAATGATGAATGTTGGAGGGGATGCGGGAAAACTGGGACACTGATGCATTGTTGGTGGAGCTGTGAACGAATCCAACCATTCTGGAGAGCAATCTGGAATTATGGCCAAAAAGTTATCAAACTGTGCATACCCTTTGATCCAGCAGTGTTTCTATTGGGCTTATATCCCAAAGAAATACTAAAGAAGGGAAAGGGACCTGTATGTGCCAAAATGTTTGTGGCAGCCCTGTTTGTAATGGCTAGAAACTGGAAAATGAATGGATGCCCATCAATTGGAGAATGGCTGGGTAAATTGTGGTATATGAATGTTACGGAATATTATTGTTCTATAAGGAATGACCAGCAGGATGAATACAGAGAGGCTTGGAGAGACCTACATGAACTGATGCTAAGTGAAATGAGCAGAACCAGGATTATTATACACTTCGACAATGATATTGTATGAGGATGTATTCTGATGGAAGTGGATTTCTTTGACAAAGAGACCTAACTGAGTTTCAATGGATAAATGATGGACAGAAATAGCTACACCCAAAGAAAGAACACTGGGAAACGAATGTGAACTATCTGCATTTTTTATTTTCTTCCAGAGTTATTTTTACCTTCTGAATCCAATTCTCCCTGTGCAACAAGAGAACTGTTCAGTTCTGCAAACATATATTGTATCTAGGATATACTGCAACATATCTAACATATATAGGACCACTTGCCATCTTGGGGAGGGGGTGGAGGGAGGGAGGGGAAAAAATCGAAACATAAGCGAGTACAAGGGATAATGTTGTAAAAAATTACCCTGGCATGGATTCTGTCAATGTAAAGTTATTATTAAATAAAATTAAATTTAAAAAATAATAATAATTCATCATACTACTTTCAACTGTTGTCCTTCTCTGTGTTTTCTTCTGAATTTCCTTCTACTTTCTTCTGTTCCTTTTTTTTTTTTAATGCTTCACTGACTATCTTTTCTTTTCTTTTTTTTTTTTTCTGGAAACAGTATTGCTAAGTTTTTTATCTTCCAAATTCCCAACCTCTGCTCGTTAGGGGGGAAAAAAGGAAAAAAAACCAAAAATACAATCCTTTTAACAAGTAAATCTATTTTTTTTTACAGCATTATCTCTTTTTTTTTTAATTCTCTTTTTTTTTATTTTTTATTTAATAATTACTTTATAGTGACACTCGTTTCTGTTCCAATTTTTTTTCCCCTCCCTCCCTCCACCCCCGCCCCTAGATGGCAAGCAGTCCTTTATATGTTGGATATGTTGCAGTATATCCTAGATACAATATATGTTTGCAGAACCGAACAGTTCTCTTGTTGCATAGGGAGAATTGGATTCAGAAGGTATAAATAACCCGGGAAGAAAAACAAAAATGCAGATAGTTTACATTCGTTTCCCAGTGTTCTTTCTTTGGGTGTAGCTGCTTTTGTCTGTCATTTATCAATTGAAACTCAGGTCTCTTTGTCAAAGAAATCCACTTCCATCAAAATATGTCCTCATACAATATCGTTGTCGAAGTGTATAATGATCTCCTGGTTCTGCTCATTTCACTTAGCATCAGTTCATATAAGTCTCGCCAGTCCTCTCTGTATTCATCCTGCTGGTCATTTCTTACAGAACAATAATATTCCATAACATTCATATACCACAATTTACCCAGCCATTCTCCAATTGATGGGCATCCAAGTAAATCTATTTTAAAACAAAACAAATCTATATGTTTTCCATGTCCACAAAACTTTTCTGACTTCCCATATAAAAGTGAGTCCTACAGTCTCAAATATTTTTACCATATTATTTTAGTATTTTACCAGAACATTTTCCTTTGAACCTATTCCACTCAGGTACAAGTCAGAGTTTTTTGTGTACATGAATTTCTATCTTTAGTGCCTAAAGCACATATTAAATGTACATATATGTCCCAAATGCACATATATGTCTCAAATAAAATTCTACTTCTAATGTATCCCTAGAGCTCTAGATTCATAATTCCACTTGTGTTTTGAGTATCTCCAGTTAGAACCCAGACCCACACTGTGGAGTACCTGAGAAAAGTAACACATCTAAAACAAAAGTACATTTTTTCTCCATAAACTTTGTCCTAATTTATCTCTTTCTGCTACTTCGCAACCCTGGCTGGGAACTTCAGAATTCCGAAGTGCATAGTATATATTAAATATTTAAGAAATATTTATTTAATTAGATATTACATGGCAAAAAGCTTTTGCAAACACTTCTAGCATTACCTCAGAACTAACTCCTATATGGAAAAAACATGTTTTTTTTTGTTTTTTTTTTTTGTGGTATTCAATGTTTTATAATTATCACATATAATTCCAATTAGAGAAAATAGACTTCCTTTCTCTCCCTATAGTTGTCTTAATATACGAGGTCATGAAGAGTTTTGCTGTTTGTTTGTTTCAAAGAGGATTAATAACAACTTATAGAAGTGTTTCTACAACCTACTTGTCCTTGGAGGAACAAACTATCTCATGTCTTTTTGTAAAGCTTGACTAGTAACCCCAAGCTACATTGCTCTCTTCATTTTTTAACATCTTTTTGCTTACTGTGTCAAAGTCTAAATGCTGATTGATTGTACAAATAGTACATCATTCATGGAACAAACATTTATTAAGTGTCTCCTGGGCAGAGCTTTATACGAAGGCCAGAGTATACATAAATAAGATGAAGATACAAATAAGATGCAGCCTCCGCCTTCATGAAACTTACAGTCTAGTAGACATTTAAATCAAGTAATTATAATACAAAAGATATAAATATATATGTTCTATTCTCTATTTCACTTAACTATGTTATTTTATGCTAGCTATATATCATCATGTTCTTTAACTGTTCTCTAATTGTTCCATGTAGATTATCATCCCACACATACACTTCAAAGGAATTACAACCTTTTTGTGGGGAATTTTATTTCCCACATTTTATAATTTTATTTTCCAAAGGCTAACTCAGTTCTTTAACACAATTTAGGCATTCAATTCATCGATTGATTCCACCTTTTTTGCATTACAACCTCTCTATCTTATCTCATTTTCAACAAACTGCATAATCTTGTGCATTTTGTCACATGTATATGGATTTGAGAGGTAGCATGGTAAAGTGGCACAAACATTTGACTTTGAATTCAGCAAGACTTCACTTTAAATCCTACCTCATTTACCCAGATATATAGCACCAGATAAGTTACTCAATCTCTCTGGGCCTTGGTCTCCTTCTCTGGAGAGATTGGTCTTGACCACCTCTCTGTGAATTTTAACTCTGTTTCTAGGATTCTTGGATCCTTTGCAATTTTGGGTGAACTATGAAAAAATTTAGCTACAGATATGTATTTGTATTTTTACTTATTTGTGCAAAAAATATGCTAGTGATATGGATAGGTCTGGCTTGGGAAGGGAAAAACTAAGTAAAGGCAAAAATTATATAGGAATCTACAATTTTATGATTTAAATACTGAATAAGATATTAGTATTAGCTACCAACAGAGTAGAGACTCACTTGCTCCAGAGAAAATACTCTTATCTAACTTACAGAAAACTGGAGATAACATAATTTTTTAGAAAAATGATCTTCCAGGACAAGCCTACTCATGCTGCCCTGAGCTGTAAGAAAGATCATCTGGCAGTTCTATCTATATCATGCTGGCTTTATTTACACATTTCAAATTGAACTACGAAATGTGGTGATAACACAGTTTAGCAAAGACAACATTACATCTGCTGCAGCTCCTAAGCCTCCAAGAAAAGTAACACTGATTCATTCAGAAAGACATAATAGCAATCACAGATGCTTACTTTTTTATACTTAGCACCAAAAAGTATAGTTGATATTTTCAATATGTAATATAGTATATGCAAGAAAAGAGGGAAATACAATGATATGAACAAGTGGATAAACTAGATAATTTGAATTAAGGAATATTTAATTATGTGAAATTCCAGTATTTTAGAAAAAAACAGAAGAAACGTCACTATTTCTTTTCAGGAGCTTTAAAATAACAGCATGTACAAGTCTATAAAATAAAGCAATAATATGTATTAATATTTACATAGCTTAGAAGTATTACAAAGTTATATGGGTTAGGGACGTACCAAGTGATCTAACTTAAATCATATGTCAGGAGAAATAAAAGGGTGGAAATTCGAGTAATAGAAATGATGTTTAATCATTTCCTATCTACTTCATCATGGATTGTCAAGAAAAATTGGGATCCTATGAAAAAGGAAATTTGATAAACTTTTATATGTGACAAACACTTAACTCCTTTCATTAAAATACCAGTTTCTTTTTCCACCAGTCCTTGGGAAAATATAAACTAAAAACAAGTTTTTTCCAAGAAATTTTATCATCACTTACTGCTTTGGTGACTAAGACAATAACTATATGATTCATAAAAATAGGTTGAGATTTCAAAGTTTTAAAACATATGTTCTGAAATATTTATGTAATAATGAATATTCTACCTTTTTCTGAATAATAACTTTTTTTACACCAATCCCAAACCCCAATTGCCACAACTGACTTTTTTTTTTTTTTAATAAAGAGTCCAATCTTTCTTCAAGGCCTTTTCTCTTCCTAATTTCTCAGATGATTACAGCACTGTAGGTGAAATAAACTAGTCTTGAGCCTCTGGGAGAGAATTAACACCATCAAAATGAATTTACAACTGAGAATTAATTATACAATCAGTATGTTACTTTAAATCTTTCCTGCATGGTCTGATTTAAGAAAAAAAACCTTCATTTCTCCATTAATTGCCTGAACAAAAACAGGGACACATTGCTGAAGATTAACTCTGGCAGGGAAAAATATATTTTACACGTTTAAAAATTAGGTAGTTTGTCAAAATAGCACACATCAACTTTGTCAAAAATAGATTCAAAATCCCCATCTTCAAGTTCTTTGTTGAACATGTTATTCTAAGTATAAATCAGACTAAAAAAATACCATTTTGCTGAAAAAAGTAACCTATTTCTTGAAGCCTAATATCACTGAATATTGATAATCTGAAGAATTATAAAATTCAGAGAGAGATTTTAAAGTGATTGTTCAGCATTAAAAAAATAAAGTAACCAAGAGTATGACCTGATTTTTCTTTATAAACAATAGAAATTGATTTGAGGATTTCTATCTAAATGTACCAGGAATTGCCTTTTTGACTCCCTTCCTGTGAGAAAGCTTGCACTTAAAAAAAAAAAAAAAACACACTTTGTATGTTATTAAAATGGAGGTGACAAAGATATTTTAAATTATAATAGAATACTTCCTACTCAAGTTGTATCTATTACACTCAATGCTAGGGAAATGAATACAACTGAGAATTTCGGCTTTGAATCAATATCAGTTCTAAGTGGTTTTATGCTGTTCTAATTTCCTGTACATTACATAAAGCACTCACACACTGCACATGTAACTTTCACACAATTGGTATTCATCAACACATTTTTTGGCACGCAACAGGAAACTCATCTGGTATCAAGCCAGAGGGCTCAAGCAGTAAAAGTAATGAAGAACAAAAAATGGAAAAATAATGATAATTCATGAATGAAAAACCTGGGACAGTTTAGAAAAATCTTCTTTAGAACTTTTGTTAGCTATCGGACAAATTTAAACTTTCATCAAAAACTTATATGAGGCAGATAACATGGAATGTCATTGTCATTACAAGTTAAACAGGGTTAATGTTTCCATAGAATTTTTTCATAATCAGTGTAAAAGGGAGTTTCTGTTTTGAAAGAGAATCTTAGAGTCTGAGATTTCAAGGTGTTTGTGGCCCTTCATTTTTGTTATGTAATATACAATAACAAATCACTAACTGCACTATATATTCCTAAAAACCCTATTTTATTAAATGTGTCTAAATTATGCTTATTGAATTTAAAACACTGCTTTTCAATTGAGGACTTTAAAGCTTACTACTTCAAAATTTTCTACTTTAAATTTTGCATAACAAAATGTCACATTAGGGAAATTAGACTTTGGTGTCCATATCACATAAGAGTAATAATAATTCATTAAAAAAATTTATATACTGTCATAGCTAAATTAATAGAGAATAGATAATAGATAAAAATAACAGCTGCCATTCTTTATGTGTTAAAAATACATAAAGGAAACATAAAGGAAAAGGCAACTCAAAAATCAAACTATTCATAAGACTATTCAGTCTCGGAGTGGGAAGGAATGTTAGAGAGCTTCAAGTCCAAAGCCTGAATTTTACAGATTAGGAAAATGGGCCTAGTTAAGTGGCAGAATTGGTACTAAAATCCAAGACAGCACTCCCAAAGAGTAGAGTTCTTTCTACTGTGAATGCCACACTGAATCTCCTTTATTACATTTTGAATGGAGAATTATCCTTGGTTGACAGGAAGATATAACACTCATTTAAAAGTCTTCTATATATAAAAGCCAAATTACAGTACTCTGAACTACATGTTTCCTCTTCAGCAGAAAAAGTGTCAAATGTGAGTTGGGCTACCTGAACACAATATAAAGGACCCACTAAACATTCGGAATATTCCTGAACCAGAAAGTAACTAAATTTCGTAAAGCAATTGGCTTGATTTCAAAGAAGATTTCAATATGTCTTGTAAAAATCCTACAAATTTTCCAATATGATCTTTATTGGTCATAAAAGCCAAAATTCTGCTTTGAAAATTTATGAGAAAAAAGGTTGTGTTTTTAAAAAAGAAAATTTGAGGAAGCTGATGTCTCAATGAAATGCCTACAGGAAATGGAGAAAGTAATCCCCTCTCATTCACAACATGAATAAACTGATAATTAAGAATTGGCTCTGATCCATTTTACTATTAAAGTCTTGAAACTATGATGGCATGGTAAAAATGTTAGCAATTAAATCAATTCATAGCCAAAATCATATTAAATCAAATTAAAAGGGATTAAATCAAAATGACCATTTACTTTATTACTTTGACAATTATTCATAATCAGGCTGCTACAAAATGTCATGTAGATGAGTTTTTTCTTACACTTTGTATGTCTCTCATATACATATATGCACAAACAAGTAATCATACAAAATTAATATCATCACCAAATTCTTTCCTTTTAATTCCAGTTTAGAAAGTTAACACTTCACAATCTTCAAGCACCATTTAAGATAAAGTAATACTCTCTTCCAGCTAGCCACAAAAAGTACATTATTAATAAAAAATTAGTTTTTAGTTGAGCATTTTCTAAGGAAGGGATAAAAAAAAAAAATTTATCAACCATCCTCTCACTATCAAGAGAAAAAAAGCTTCTCCCAAGAACTGGTTTTCCCTTATAACAATCCTATGGACTATCTTCTCTCTACTTTGTAAAAATGCAGCAAGATCAGTCATACTAGAATTAAGCTACCTGATCCAAACTGTCATAATCCTAAATTCTCAGAAAAGATGATTTCTAGCACATATCATGTGAATCTATCCCCAAAATCACTATTCATTTATTAATGGTAGAAGGATTAATAGATTTGGCAAAAAATCCCAAATTAAACACTAAAATCACTGATTTCAAAGCTGCTTAAATCTTGATGAAGATAATGACCTGATTTGTTCAAAAGATGAGATAAAAAATATTTATTTGTTGTTTTCATTTCAACATGTTTCTGAATCAACAAGCATTTATCACATACACTTCTAATCTCTTAGAGCAAAAGAGCTATACCTCCTTCCAGTCATAGTTTCTATGCAGGCAATGGTGCTTCAGGAGAATCTGTAATGGGAATGCTTAGTCCTCTCAATAAGATAGAAGTCCTAGAGTCTGCTACTGTTGTTTTTGGTAGTCAGATTTTTTAGAACACCAGGTGGGCAAGATGCTTTTGGCTTCCCTCTATCCAACCCCCACCCCAAACAGCAGTAAAAAGTTCTTTTAGCTTAATTTTTCTCTCTGTGCCCTTATCATTCCTCCCTCCTGATGTTAATGGTAAATGCTGAAAATCTTCTATGTAAGTGATTGTTGGGCTGGAAAAAGAGAGAAACTCTAATGCAATTATTTATACCTTCAGGAATGAAAACAAGATATTATTGTCTTGAGTGACCTTTCCTAAGTATGGGGATACAGCATTTTACACAATAAACTCTTGGTTCATGTTTCAATTACTGACCTTTACTGTGTAGAAAATTAATGCAATTTTCATTGTAATCCATCCGTACAAATAAGGCCCATACGGAAGGATTCCACATGCTAAATCTAACACAAATAGAAAATGTCATCTCTTTGCTACCAGATGAACCTTGCCATTATCTGTTTTGCTGGGTCCTTACTGAATTCTACTCACAACAAGCAATTTCTTATATGTACCATTAGTTATAAGAGAGAATGGGCATCCAATTTTGTAGATTTAGTTTTTAAAATTCACCTTTTTTAAAGTCAGAAAACTATCTACTTTGAAAGCTTAAAAATTGATGAAGAAAGAAGCCAACTATGCTAAGCCAAATTTTGCTTACTAATATGTTACATTCAGGTACCTTAAGTAATGAAAAGAACAAGATGTTTCTATGATGTAATTTTAAAATCATTCCTATTCCAGAGGATAAAAGGATGGCAGGCCCCAACATTAACAAGTTATATAGTCTGGACTGTACATCTAAGACAGCCAGAATCTCTGTTGGTATTTACCCATGGAGAAGACTGCCAAGAAGGCCAAGAATTTAGTAGGGAGAAGAACTGACAATTAAGGGTTTTCATTTTCAAGGTTGATAGTTTAGGTAGAAAAGAGTTCTTTTGCTTTTCTGTTTTTGAACTAAGTGTCTATATATTTACAATTTTAAACAATTCATCTTTTAGAGTATGGGTTACAATTCCCAGAAACAGGATCTGTTATAGCTAACATATAACAGAATCCAGAAAGCTGAACATTAATGATGGCAAATAGAAGTGTGTGTACCACATCACAAACTGTATACTTTATAATAATCTTAGCCTTAGCAGTTACTATGAAAGGATTGGGGGATTGAGAGGTCATAAATCATGATGTGTGTAAAGATGCACATATAAACACATTCATTGTTTAAGTTTCAAATTTCCATTCAATTCAAAGTCAATATTATGAGGAAAGTGGGGAAATACATATTAGTAGAATGGAAGGATTTTTTTTAAACTATCAGTAATAATGGAGGGAGGAGAGAAAAGAAGAGAGCAGAGTATACAAGAATATTTATTCTAGATCCATAAAATTATATCATAGAAAATGGATCTAAATTTTTATTTTTAAGGGCACTGCTTGCTAAATCATTTTCTAAAGATGCTAATGGCTACTATCAAAAGAGACTCTTAGTCTTCAACCAAAGACCATGCCAAAGATTATATTTAAACAAAATTATTAGAGAGCTATTATATCATAGGGAAAAGAGCATAGATATTGGAGTCAGGAGACCTAGGTTCAAATCCTAGCTGAGATAGTTATTGACTGCAAATAGAAGGGTTAAACACAGCTTCTCAGCACTTCATTTTCTGTGTACCACAGAAAAGCTGGTTATAAGCTTGAAAATAGATTTTTATAGTATTTTAATTGAGAAAATTGAGGTATAAAATTTTTTCTTACAACTTATTTATTCTTAACAGTATGTCTTTCATGCTATTTATTAACATTCAAGGTTTAACAGATTGATCACGTTTCATTTATTTGCTTGTTTGTCATTTTCTTGACAAGATGATTAACTCTCTCTCAGGTATTTTAAAATTTTTTCTTATTGTGGTTATGACACTGCGATGTTCCTGATGAACTCTTATCTATGGTCCTGGCTATTCAGGACTCAAGATAGTTCTAAATAATAGAATACTACTTTTCATTTTGAAACTTAATCATACAATGAAATTGGCTTCAATTTAATAAAAGTAAACTGATATAGATAAAATTTATATAACAAATGTAAGATAATAGTTAATATAAAAATATAAAATAATAAAAATTTTTAAAAAATCAGTTCCTACTATGTATATACATAGAAAGTTTAGATAATAATAACATTCTTGACTTGATTGAGCTTTTAGTTCAACACAGATATAGTCTTCAACTTAAAGCTAATTCCAGGCATTGTTTTCTTCAGTGCTGAACTTCACCTATTTTTATTCCAAACCACAAACCCTTGCTCTTCTATTTTGTTCTTTTTTCTCCCTGATTTAGTCATCAGGTCTCTTAGGTTTTATCTATCCTAGTTTCAAATCTCTACATGTTTCCAGGAAGAAGAGAAGTACATTAAGCAAATGATGCCTAATTTGGCACTTCACTTTCTTCATTTTATTCCATAAGGTTTTGTCTGAAAGTCTAATGACAATAAAGCAGCAGCTCAAGAGGATCTCCCTTGAGAGGAAAATGGGCAGACATACTTAGATATCCAGATGAAAATGGTGCCAGTAACAGCTGGGCAAGTGACAGAGTTACACATTTGATGACCCAACCAACAGAACAAAAATATCATTTCAAAGCAACAGCTATTATACTTTATTTTTTGTTATTACATAGTGACTTTTAAAAAAAGGCATACCTTGCTTTGCTTAAAATGTTTTGTATAGATATCCTTTTATGTTATTCAGCTATTTCATCATGTTTTGCCTTTCTCACTTTTGTATTTTAAAAATAACCACAGACTAGATATTACTGTGATTTTTAAATTAGCCGCCTCATAGATATCTGACTTAAGACAAACTCACCTTATCATCTTCATCATAATCATCATCTATGTCTGTGCCTTCCTAAAAAAAAAAACACAATTCATTATTCATGAACTACATTCAAAACATTAAAATATTCCATATATTTAAAAAAGATCTCTCAGAATTTATTATTTTAAAATTAGTTTTTATTTTACTTATTATTTTAAATTCTAAGAAATTGTAAACGTTATTCTACCTCTTTCTATTCCCTTTACTCAATAAATTCTGGGGAAATCTCTATTACCTCAGATCCAATATTTTTTCCATCCATTTTTTTACAACCTTACAACCACTTAAAGTTTCTTTTTTTGAAAGGGATCTACATGTGTAAAAATGTTTGTAGCAATCCTTTTTCTAGTGGCAAAGAACTAGAAACTGAGTGGATCTCCATCTGTTGAGGAATGGCTGAATAAGTTATGGTATATGTATATTATGGAATATTATTGTTCTATTACAAATGATTAGCAGAATATTTTCAGAAAGGCCTAGAGAGACTTCCACGAACTGATACTAAATGAAGTGAGTAGACCAAGAGAACATTGAACACAGTGGCAACAAAATTATGGAATAATCATCTTTGATGGACCTGGATCTTTTCAACAATGAAGTAATTCAGGTCAATTCCAATGATGCTGGAAAGAGCTATCTGCACCCAGAAAGAGGACTGAGTGTGCATCGCAAACATCATATTTTCACCTTTTTGTTGTTACTTGCTTATTTTATTCTTGCTTTATTTTCTAATGCAGTATGATAAATGTAGAGATATGTATACAAAAATTGTACATGTTTAACATATATTAGATTGTTTACTGTTTGTTGGGAAAGGAGGGAGAAAAACTTGGAACACAGGGTTTTACAAGAGTGAATGTTGAAAACTATCTTTGTATACATTTGTATATATTTTGAAAGTTAAAAATCATTAATAAATGATTTTTAAATGAGATAAAGTTCCTTTTTTCATTACAAAGTTCCACACAATCTACAGACTAGTTATATTGGCATATTTGCTATTCTTTACATATAATATTCTATCTGCAATCTATCTTTGCATTGAACGTCCCCCATATCTAGATTATTTTCATTCTTCACTTCTATCTCTTAGAATGATTGGATACATTGAAAATCTAACTCATATGTCATTTTCTATATAAAATTTCTCTTGGTCTTCCCAATTGTTTTTGCCTTCCCTCTCAAAATTAACTTGTAGTCAATTTATTTATTCATTTTACATACTTTCTATATTCTATTAAATGTTAGAATATATGTTAAATAGGTATAACATGTTATATATTTATATTCTAAGGTATATGTATATATAGAGAGATTCTGTAAATACTTATTTAGGTACATGTTGTCTTCATTATTAGAAAGTAATCTTGAGGAAGAAGTTGGTTTAATGATTATCTTTGTGTTTCCAACAGGTAGCATTGTGGCTGATACAGAGTAGGCATTTCATTAATTGATTGTTTCACAATCTATATAAAATATAGCTGTTAAAATTATATCCATTGTTTAAAGGCAATAGACTTTTAAATCCATCGCCAAGTTATACAGTCTACAAACCATTTTGTTCTTAGTCTGACAAATGAACCAGTTGGCATATTAAGGTGGAGAACTCCACACAGTTTATTCTAGGCTCATTGTTACAATGAATGCTTTCCCTTTCATACACTGCTGAAAGATTAGATAGTAGAAAATATAGTAGTATGAATATAATCAATCTCAAGAATAAGATACAGATTTCTCTATGGCATTATAATTTTGCTTTGATTTCAGTGGTGACAGGTGACTGGATTAAAAGACAGGCAATGGATATGAACTTGAGGGCACTTGGCTCACATTCAGGTGGTGCTAGAACAGCTGCCCGACTAATAGGTCTGTTCAGTTTAGTTTTTTAAAATTTGTTATTTAATAGGCAGATTTAAACCATATCACTAAAAGTATAGAGAGCTTATACACATTTATGGGTAATTAGTTCTTAACACCTGATAGCTGTTTGAAAGGAATGCAGGATACTAAAAATTGGGGTTTAAGTGCTAAAATCTTCCTTATGCTCCCTAGTTAGCAGTATAGAATAGAGAATGAATTTCTCTCTGTGTTTCATTATGAAAAGAGTTTTAGAACAGTAAGATTAAAGGGCTGACTCCTTGAATTTACTGGAGTGGACTTTACTGATCACATAATGTCAACTAACATTGGCTAGAATATGGTACCAAACACTTGATTATCCTTGAATTTCACATGCTTCCATCCTGACTTACTTCACAAAATATGATGAGTATTCACTAGCAGACTATATGACACTCAGAGATTTTCATGTGAAAGAAAATAAAGTACTTAGCATTGTCAGCAGACAGTATTTCATGAAAGCAAATGAGGTCTTTAAAATAATAATATAAAACCTCATCTCTGACTAGGGATTGGAAATAATCTGACTTAAATGATTCATATCAAATTTAGAAGATATTTCATCATTTTAAGTTCAAAAAATGTTAAAAGTTAATATGTTACTAACTACCAGATCTCAAGTTCACCTTAGGGGAAAAAAATGCCACATCTAGAATTTGGTGAACATTACTCCTGGCTATTTTTCAAGCTAGAAGCATTTTTCTTACTCTTTAGAAGACTCTACTTAGTCAATTTTATTGAAGAAAGTTTTGCTTACAATGTTTAACCAAAAAAACCTGGATCTATATAACTACTATTTATTTTTTTTTCTATTTTGATAATTTGGGATAAAATGCAGTCAGGGGAATTATATTTCCATATTTTTTAGATACTTAAAGACTGTGATCATGCTATTCCCAAGTCTCCAAATTTATCCAGTAACTTAAACTAATCTCTCTGCAGCACGGTTGTGCAGCTTCCAATCTTGGCCTTAGAATTCATTGCTCAATCAATATTAAAGAGATGTAGTGACCCTTGAGCACTGCATTTACATTTATCCACACCTTATTACTTCATAAACCCTTGAAAGAAAGAACACTGGGAAATGAATGTAAACTGTTTGCATTTTTGTTTTTCTTCCCAGGTTATTTTTTACCTTCTGAATTCAATTCTTCCTGTGCAACAAGAGAACTGTTCGGTTCTGCACACATATATTGTATCTAGGATATGCAATGACATATTCAACATGTATAGGACTGCTTGCCATTTGGGGAAGGAGGTGAAGGGAAAGAGGGGAAAAGTCAGAAAAGAAGTGAGTACAAGGGATAATGTTTTAAAAAAAATTACCCAGGCATGGGTTCTGTCAATAAAAAGTTATAATAATAAAAAAATATGGAAAAAAAAAAGAAAGGGAAGGGCTAGAAATCAATGGATGCTCCTTTCATCCTGAGGTTCAGAAAATCCCCCTCATGTTTCCTTAAATCCTGTACACTAGAGTAATTATTTTAGATACATTACTCTGAACCAATTTACTACTAATCTATCTAATGGTCTTTCCTCTTGTCCTCCTTGACTTTTTAATGAATTTTTACACTATTCATCACCTCTTCTTCTGGACATGAATGTCTGGGCTTCCAAGGCATTAATCTCTCTCAGTTACCTTCTGCCTCTGTGATTGCATCTTCTCAATTTCCTCTGTTGAGTCATCATCCACTCCACTACCCTTAAAACACATACACACATACTAAGTACATCTGTCCTTCAACTCTTCCCTTTCCTCTCTTCAGATGATCTTCTTTGGTCATCTCATCAGCTCTCAAGAGTTCAATGATCATTTCTGTGAAGAGGACTTTAAAATCTGTATGATTAGCTCTAATTTCTTTCCTTAACTCCAGTTTTGCAGTTTCAGCCATGTACTAGATGTCCAAGGTAGACATTCCATGAGCAGCTCAAATTCAATATATTTAAAATGGAATTCATTATTGTCCTTCTTAATCCTGTTCTTAATGCTAAACATCCTTAGGTCTTTACTTTTATTTTCCCAGGTCCTAGGGTCACTAGTTCAGAATCTTTCTGGATTCCTCCTTTCTCATCCCTCCTATGGAATCTGTTGCCAATGTCTATTTATTCTGCTATGCTCCCACAAAAAGTACTATGTTTGTCCCTTTCTCCCTTCTCTTCCTCCTTCCAAACATGTCATCCAACTCCTGTTCTTATGCCATCCTGGCCTAAGCTGGGTAGCACAGTGGATAGAGTGCTGAGCTGAGGATCAGAGAGACTTATATTTATGCGTTCAAATCTGGCTTCAAATTACCTACGAGCTATGTGACCCTAGCAAATCACTTAATTCTGTGTCCCTCAGTTCCTCATCTGTAAAATGAGCTAGAGAAGGAAATAACAAACTTACTGTGGGATCTTTGCCAAGAAAACACTAAAATGAGGTCAGGGAGAGTCAGATATGATTGAAATCACTGAACAATGAAAAAAATAATTATATGGCTCATGTTGATTAGAATGTTCTCATTATTGATTATTCACCGCATGTTGATTAGAGAGTGGGTAGCTAGATGTGAAGTTAAGAATGACTAGGTTTGGAGTCAAGAAGACTTAAATACAAATCCACCCTCAGACAAGTAATAGCTGTGTTATCTTGGGCAAATCATTTAATCTGTGTTTCAGTTTCCTCACTTGTAATGTGGGGATAATAACTCCAAGGGTTATGGTGGATATAATTTGATTTATGGGAAGTGTTTTACAAATATTTCTAACAGTATAAATGTTAGCAATCTCTACTGATAGTGTGTGTGCAGATATATATATATATATGCAGATATCTCTATATATGGAAAAATGAATCAACTTTATCATTGGCAAAGAAACTATGGAAACACTAGATGGCTGTTTTTTATTGCAGAAAGTCTTCTCTGTAGTTAACTTCATGTTAATTCCCCTTATGAATTCTTTTATGAAGTTGAAAATAAAAATTAATTTAGGATCATAATAAGAACTTACCTGTATAAAATGTGTATAGGTCACAAAGTTCACAGTTATGTAAGGCATACAGTACAAATATTGACCCCATTTTATAGATAAGGAAATTGAGATGCAGACAGATTAAGCGACTTGCCCTCAGCTAGTAAAGGATGAATCTGAGAATAAAATTCTGGTCTCTTGACTCAAAATACTTTCCACTGGAATGTAATCATTTTCTTCAATCTCCATGGATATTATTCTTGATATAAATCTCATCCTAATAAAATAGCTTGAAAATTAGTAACAAAGCCAAGTCTATCAATATCCTATATGGGCACCTAGATTTAATCATATAAAGATTTTATCAGATCATACTCTTCTATTGAAGTCAGATTTTGGTAACTTGTTTAGAAAGATAATTGAAGAGAGTTGTATATCACAAATATGTATGCTCTTTCTATATATATAAAACATTATAATGTTTTCTAGAGTGTTACAGATACATATCTCAAGGCTGAGACACTGACATGCCTTAGGGGAAAGAGGTTCTGCTACATACAAATAAAAAGATAGCCTCAGTGAAACTAAACGGCAATATTGTTAAATGTGTCTAAAATAAAACAAATCTGAATTGCCTTTTTTAAATCAACAAATTATTCTTTACTCAAATGTCAAAGCTGATGAAGAGCTTGGCTTACCTGGCTTTCTTGGACACTGCTGACCTTTCCTTTCATGGGTCTGATGAAATTATAAACAAAGAGCAACAATAAACCCAAGGGGATCATGTACAGGTCAAAATTCCAGACAGTGACCAGAAACACCTGAGGGGGAAAAGTAAAAGTATGTGAGAAAACAGTAGGAAGAGAACTGGGATGTATCATTGTGTCATTGAGTATCAAAGTTGTTTTAAATAAAAATAAACCTAAAAACATTATCATTATTTTAAAAACAGTAAGAAAGTACTATAATATGCAATAAGAACAAAAATAGCAGATGAAAAAACAGCTTTTGGTCTACTAGGAAGGAGAGAAGTTGGAGGAATAGTCAGCTAATCAGGGTATCGGTCATTTTAGAAGTTGGGTTTTTAGAGCACCTATTTTTTTTTGTTTGTTTTGCTTTATTTTTTTCCTTCCTTCTTTGCTTCCCTTTCTACTTCCTTCTCTGTCTCCCTCTTCCTTCCTTCTTCCTTTCTTCTTTTCTTTCTTCCTTCCTTTCATTCCTTTTCTTCTTTGCTTCTTACTTCTAGAGGTCTTCTGATTAGCTAATAGCTTTGTCAATCAGGAAAATGGGGTAGTAAGAAACCAAAACAGAAATTATTCTTTGGAGGATACTCCAAGACTAAAAAGTACAAGTTTAAGAACATGGATTCACTAATGTCATCAACAAAAGACTGCATTATTTTCCCACTCCTACCCCTGCTGCCCTGCATACCCCAGACCTGGAAGAGGGAAATATGATTTGATTCCATATATTAAAAACATTGCTGTTATACATTACAAGTACAGTCAAGAGTCTGTGTATTCAAATAGCATTTTAGCCTTTGCAAAGGCCATAACATTTGTATAATAGGAAAGATGTAATAAATTGTAGGTTGTTATTTATGAAAATTTACTTGTTCCCTTATAATATTCTCACAGATGTTTTTGGTGCTTTTGTGAATTATTTTTATAAAACTGTATACAAATAGGGAATGTATGAATGTGTGTATGACACATATATAGTATGTGTATATATATGCACATGTATGTATATATATACACACACACACACATATGCTTAATAACTTCAAGGATACCCTTGAAGCTTTTATAGATTATGTTCATAAAAGTGTATAGAAATGAGAAAGTATGTATGTGTACACACACATACACATAAATAAATACGCACACATTTACCCATATCCCCTCACATGGATTTACGTCTGTTCGTCTATCTGTCCATTCATCAATCTATCTAGTCATCTATTCTTATTTTCTATCTATATATAATTTTATGAGATTAATCTACGTAAGTATCAAGGAAATCCTTGAGGGCATTATTAGGGGATAGGCAGGTTTTCACAAATGATTCTATTTAGTTGTATTTTAGTTTCATAATGAAAATGTTGAGATTCGTATTAAATAGCTTTCCAGTTTTTGGTTACTGTTAAAGTATTTCATAAGTATGAGTACCAACAGGTAATATTTATTAATATTCTAAAAATATGGCATTTAGCACCTTGACTTCTTCTCTGTCACTTCAATTATTACTACAGAATCAGAAGGGAAGTACATATACCTGAGGGCTATTTTGTATTTCTGACTGCCAGATAATTCAAGACCAAGTGGCTAAATTAACAGTGAACAACAACTCTAACTAGGCTGTAGGCCTAGTTCTTTTGATTGACAACAGATATGATTCCAGGACCTGCAGTTTTTATTCTGATTATTGATAAATCTTGTACAATTCTAATTGCAGCTCCAGTATATTTGAATTTTTTTCTTGTTTCTTACAAAATTTTCTTTGATCTGGGGGTTTCAAAATTTAGCAATAATATTCCTATGTATTTTCCACAAAGGATCTCTTTAAGATGGTGATCTGTAAATATTTTTTTTTCTGTTTTTATTTTCCCCTCTTGTTCTATTACTCCAGAACAATTTTCTTGAATTATTTTTTTCATTACTATGTCAAGGTTCTTTTTTTGGTCACAACTTTTAGGCAGTCCAATTATTCTTATATTGTTTTCTTCTTGATCTGTTGTTCTTCAGAACTGCCATTTTTCTTATAAGATGTTTCACATTCTGCTATATTTTTCATCATAAAATCTATTTTGTTATTTCTTGGTCTCTCATAACTTCAACTAGCTTTCCCTTGACCAATAATATTCAAAAAAACGATTTTCATCTTTGAGGCTCTGCATCTCCTTTTCTAGTTAGTTAACTTTTTTTCATAATCTTCTTGTTTTTCTTGGATTTTTTTTTTAGTTTTTCCTCAATGTCTCATTTGAACTTTAAATTTTTGAGTTCTTTAAATTCTCTCTGGCTAGGGAATCATTTCATGTGACTTTTTGTGGTGCAAGTTTTTTTCACTTCAGTTTCCTGAAGTCGAAACCTGGTCTTCCCTGATTCCATAGTGAGTTTTTGTAGTTGGGTTCTTTCTTTTTTGTCAATTCATTCTTTAAAAATAAGAGGTATTAGTATAAGCACCTCTAGTTATGGAGTAGGCAGATGATTCTTGTTAACTTTATTTAAGCTCTCTCCTCTAACATGGGACCCCAAACCAAGGCTCCACTCTCCAGCCAAGTGCCTGCAACCAGCATCGTCCCTGCCCCACAGCTTCTGCACTCACCAGCTTTGCTGTTCCCTTCTGACCAAGGCTGCCTCTCTGCAGCACAGCTGAGCCTGGGATTCCTAATCAGCCAAGATTCACCCCATCTTCCCAAATTCAGACCCCCAAGTCCACATGCTGTCCAAAAGGTTACAGTCTTCATATTTGAGGCTCCTCTAGTCAAACCCCACTCATCCTAGAGGGTTCCCTACTAGGTTTTTAGATGGAGCACTTCACAGGGGTTAATCCCCAGCCTGGGGGCTTTCTTCAGATCTTCTTTGGTTGTTCCAGGAGGACTCCATTTCTACTCCAAGTCTTCTAGATTTTTCACTGTCTATGTTAGCTCTGAGGCACAAATTTGTTCAATTTGTAGGAAAAATGTGGAGAGCTTCAAATTTACAAACCTACTCTACCATCTTCCCATCCTCCCAGCAGAAATCAATTGTTCTAGTGACAGAAGTTCTTTTCCTTTAGTTCAATGCTTTAAAATCTTGCTTAGGTCTGAAGATTTAACTAGTACAGATATATTTTTGCTTTTCCTGATTTGATCATCTTATGATGATGGCAGTTGTGCTTCTAACTTAAATGACAGTTTCTCATCATCTCTTCAATAGGATCAATAGCAGCAATTCCTTTGATTTACTCCTCATTTTGGTTTTGGTTTCATGTTTGAATTTCTCAAACCAATTGGTTTCTGCCCATGAGAGTCCATTTCTGTGAAGGTCTGGATCTGTTCCAAGTTAACATTCTTTCAGTAAGCCAAGATAACAGTTCCATTAAAGGCAAAATTTAGGTTAAAGTAGTACTTATGCATCTCATTTTCTTCTTAGTTTTGGCAATATTTTGGGATCACTCTGATTTAAAAAAATAAGAGTCACACAGCCCCCCAAGTTCTAAAATATATCACTATTTTGGGAGGTTGTCAGAAGCATATGCAACTTTTCTGAGTAAATAGACAGATATACCATATAGTTTTCCTCAATAAATATTTCCAGTATTCATAAACTTGATAAAAATAGCTAACATTCCTATAGTTTAATAAATTTGATTAAATTAAGTATATTTTTACTTTCAAATTCTTTATTCTAACTTTATATAAGTTTTGATCCTTATTATAACAGTCTATATCGAATCCATTGATAGCCACTCTCAATATCCAGTTTTAACCCCCATGAGTTAAAATGTTACCAATTTCATTTGTGACTGGGTGTGAATGTGTGTGTATATGAAGGAGAGAGAGGAAAAGAGAGAGAGGAGAAGAAGAGAAAGAGAGACTGAGGAGGAGGAAAAAGAAAAGAGGAGAACGAGGGAAGGGAGAGAAGGAGGGAGAGAGAAAGAGAAAGAAAAAGAAAGAGAGAAGGAGGAAGGATAAAGGGAGAGAAAAGGAAGGAGGGACAGAGATTGTTAGAGTTATTTGGTACTTTTTGTGGTCAGTGGCTTCTGATTTTTTAAGAAGTGCTGATGATTTATAGGTCTGAAACTTCTCTGTAATCTAATATTCTCTGGTCTATTTTATTTCTTATTTCTGAACCCCATTTTCCAAAAATGGTTTTCCCCATCCTCATCAATGATCACTTTTCCAATGAAATTACTGAATATCAATTGATCTTCAAACTCTAGCTTTTCATTGGATGTTGTCCATTTTTGGAATTCTCTCTCTTCTCATCTCTGGCTTCTGGCTTCGTAGAAGATTCACCTCAAATTCTGCATTATAGAATAGGCCTTTTCAAATCTATGTCATCCTCAACTCTTTACCTTTATTGTACCTCCAGTATTTATCCCCTGGTACAGATAATTCATATTTTAGAAAATAGATTTGTCATTTTGTATATCATGAACATAAAAAGAGAAATAAATATGTTATAAAATACTTGTTTCCCTTGAATGAAGAAAAATGCCACTTATTTGATTTGCCTCTCTAATGGGAGCCATTAACCATGATTCTATTTAGTTGTATTTTAGTTTCATAATGAAAATGTTGAGATTCATATTAAATAGCTTTCCAGTTTTTGGTTACTGTTAAAGTATTTCATAAGTATGAGTACCAACAGGTAATATTTATTAATATTCTAAAAATATGGCATTTAGCAACTTGACTTCTTCTCTGTCACTTCAATTATTACTACAGAATCAGAAGGGAAGTACATAATACCTGAGGGCTATTTTGTATTTCTGACTGCCAGATAATTCAAGACCAAGTGGCTAAATTAACAGTGAACAACAACTCCAAATTTAGTTATGTTGCTCTTTGGAAACTCTATTGCCAGGATCAAGCTGAAAACTCTTCTGGCATGATGCAGTCTCCCAAAGCTTGTTCTTAAGCAATATAACCTTTGAGAATTTAAGACTATCATCATTCCAAAAATAGAGAATAAAGTAAAAATTTTAAATGGACAAATGAGGAATAAAAATATTAAATATTCTTATTTCTTTTACCAGTGAAATATAACACAAATATTAATTTAAAACTAAATTTTAAAATATTTTAAAATGAAGATTGGTGAGTAATTTGGTTAATATAATTATTATAGACAATCAACTGGATGATCATTAAATTTCTATTTTACTTTGTCAAAGAATGTGTTGAAGTGGTCTTATAAGAAAACATAAATACAAAGTATTTAATATGTATGAAAAAATGTTTGCATATGATAATGAGATACAGATATAAAACAAGATTAAGCTAGAGACAAATCTGCTTTCTAAAATATGAATTATCTATACCCCTATCCAAAAGGAAAAACTAAGTCTAAAGAAGGAAGATAAATGAGAAATGGTTTATATTATGATGTTTAATACAAAAGTAAAAGCAAAGCTAAATAGACCTTTTGGAGGAAAATCCCACAGACTGAAACCCCCAGAACTGAGAACTGACTAGATTTCTGTCCCAGTACGAAAAAGAACACCAGTATCTCAGCCAGCATTGGTGACTGGTCAAGTTGATTTCATCTGATTAATGCAATGCTATTTTTTAAAAAAATCTAATAAATTCAAGCAAATGCTACTGAGGAGTGGAAGCTGTTTCATCTGTAAAAAATACTGAGGAGGGTTCTAACTATTTCTGTTGAGTTGCACTGGAGTGGTCCTTTTTACAGAAATGTAAAGGATGAGACAAGATAGTCTCAACTATAATCTCTTATATCCTTTAGGAATATTGTTTGAATGATACAACCCTCTTCTTCAATTGTATATTACAATTAGAAATTCAATATTATTCATCATTATAATAATTATAAGGTATCTTTTAGTTGATAATCCAACATTCTTTTTTGTTGTTTGACATTTAGGCAATTCAAATAGAAACTGAATTTATCATAGTTTAGAATATATCCAAAATGAAGACTCCCAGTTGAGTTCCAAAAAACCCCAAGGCAGAATTCAATACTGTTCCAATCACCTTAAATTATCTTCTATTACCACAACAAATGAAATGGTTTTTTTCTAGTAGAAATTATAAAAAATGCTATTTTCTCCAAGAAATTGTAATTACCTTTAATGACTATTCTTTAATCTTCTACATTTTTATAACAAGGACTGATGCTAATACTCATATCAAATCACCATAAGGAGTAGTAGTAATCCATAAGAAACACAAAATAATTCCAAAAATTAAAGCAAAGAAAGTGAAATAGTTAACTAGGGATACTCCCTGACCCCAAACTGAAGTACTGAAAATTTTTAAAACATTTATTGAATATAAGATACTGCTTTGAGTGTCATGGCATTTATACAGTTCATCTTACTGTGCTTCCTGATTTTAACAAACCTAAAGCACAAATAATAAAGGTACTGACAAATACAATTTAGATCTTACTTTGTATATAAAATCCATATGCTTTACATATTATATATGTACTTAAATATTCTTTTGATATATTGCTATAAATATATGTGTATCTATATATATATATGATATATATGCTTGATGACTAACTACTTGACAGATAAATAAAATTAAGAACTGAATTATGCTGAATTTCCTATGACAGATCAATAAACAGTATAACATGGTATAGACTATATTTATAATTGATATACACATTATGTTGTTTAGTTATTTTAATTATGTCAGATTCTTCATGATCCCATTTGGAGTTTTCTTAGCAAAGATATTGTAGTGGTTTGCCATTTTGTTTTTCCAGTTCATTTGACAGATTTGGAAACTGAGGCAAACAAGGTTAAATGATATGCCCACAGTCACACAGCTATAAAGTGTCTAAGGCAAGATTTGCCCTCAGGGAGATGAGTCTTCCGAACTCCAGGCTCAGTACTTCATCTACTGCAATACCCAATTGCCATACAAACACTCATACATACATACACATACACACATACATGGGTGTACATATTCCTTTCATCATTTAAAAAGTGAAGGGATTAAAGTAGATGGCCTCTGATATTCCTTGCCACCTCTGAATCTATGGTTCTCTGAACATGTGAATAAAACATGTGAGTAATAGTTGATAATAGAGAGGTAATCAAAAACAAAATTTAAGGGCTGAAAGCTTTTCCCTTTTGTGAACTTTATTTATTATCTGTCTTTTTCCAGGATGTGTAGGCATTATAAAATACCACTTTATAGAAACAGGGTAGGTATCTATACAGGTCTGTTCCTGAAAAATTGATGTAAGGTTTTATACTTTCAATCCTATTCTGACTTTGATCACTGTTGTAAATATGATCCTCTGTAAAATGACACTTAAGAAAGCAAGAAATCTTAAAATTTATAAAGGAAAATATAATTATTAATTATATTAATTTTCAAATATGAAAATAATGCCTTTATTGTATGTCTGGACATGGATCTTCACACTGTAACATCTCACTGGGGGTATAAACCACCTACATTCTCTCTTTGCTACCTGATTTACACAGTCTATTTTTAAGTTGCTAGTTTTTGATTTCCAGAGAAGGACTACCACCATGAAGCTACAAAGGGACTTTCACAGGTCTTCAGGGAAAATTTGTAAGGATATACTCTCTCTAATCAGCACCATAGGTCTTGGTCCCTATCAGTGTGCTTCCAACTAAATGCTGATTAGGCATTCTCAGTGAAATGCCATTAGAAATTAAATATAACCACTTACTTAATATGAGAAAAGAAATTAATAATAATAATAATACTAACTGCTTAATACAAAATAAATACAGGAAAAATCAATGTCACAGTTTACACATAAACCTGGGTCATAGTCTTTCATCAATGCACTCAGTATCAGTGGAGAAGAAGGGACCCATACTTAAGCAAACTCAATATGGAGATGTATAAGAGAAGAAAGTCTTTATACTCGAGATAATTTATTTCTGGAATTCAAGCCTTTTTGTCACCAATACATTGAAAAATATTTGTAAAACTAAAGGATATTAATGGGCAATTTTCAGATGAAGACATGAAAGCTATACACAGTCTTATGAAAAAAATGCTTTAAATCACTATTAATTAGAGAAATACAAATTAAAATAACTTTGATATATCAACTCACATCTATCAGAGTAGTTAATATGACAAAAAAGGAAAATGATAAATGTTGGAGAATATGTATTAAAATTGGAACACTAATGCATTAATGGTGGAGTTGTGGACTGATCTAATCATTCTGGATTGGATTCTGGATTATGTTCAAAGGGCAATAAAATTGTCCATCACATTTGATCCATAAATATCATTGTTAGGTGTATATCCCAAAGACATGATAAAAAAGAAAAGGACCCACATGTACAAATATATTTATAGAAGCTCTTTTTGTAATGGCAAAGAATTGGAAATTTAGGGAATACCCATAAAATAAGGAATATTTGAACAAGTGGTACTATACGAACATATTAGAATATTATTGTAATATAAGAAATGATAAGTAGGTGAATTTTGGAAAAAACTGGAAAGACTTACATGAACTGATGCTGAGTAAATTGCTCAGAAACAGGAGAACATTATACATAGTATCAACAATATTGTGCAATGATCAGCTATGATAGACTTAGCTCTTTGCAGCAATACAATGATCTAAGACAATTCCAAAAGACTCATGATCGAAAATGTTATTAATATCTAGAGGAAAAAACCCCATCCAGTTTAAATGCAGATAAAAGTATATTATTTCACTTTTTTATTACTTTTTTCTTTCTTGTGCTTTTCCCTTTTGTTCTGATTCTTCTTTTACAACATAACTAATGTGCAAATATGTTTAAAATGATTGTATATAGATAATCTTATATCAGATTGCTTGCTGTCTTGGTACTGTGAGGAAGGAAGGTAGAAAAATTTGAAAAGGATTTGTAGGATTAAAAGTCATACAAAGTGATTGAAAATTTTTTCCCTAAATTGTTTTTTTTTTTTTTTTTGGTTCAGTACCCTACCAATTAAACTGCCAAGACATTATTAACATTAAAATCTAGGATTCTATTCTAGGACTGATGAAGCACTGTCAAGTTCTTTTAACTAACATTCTTAAAATGGTAGGGAGAAAGTTATACTATTTTATAGGCTAGCATTACCTTTTAAGTTGGAGCATTTATAAAGCTTGTAAGGTTGGACTTTATCTGTTTAATGGCAAAAAAGCTCAGCAAATTCTTCACTTACAAAGATTCTATATCATCCATCCAATCAGCTTTCAGCCAATTTAGCAAACTATTATAAAACTTTTTTCCTCCTTCCTGCTCTTCCTTTTTACACCAGAGAGGGCAACAAAGAGTAAGTACTTGTGAAAAAAATGTGATCTTTCTCATTGCACAATAGAATTAGCTAGTAAAATAGTCATCTAGTTTCACTCAGTCCTTCTCCAGCCAATCAGGAGATAGTATCTAAAGCCTGCTGTTGTGTTTCCCTTCCCTCACACAGATCCCTCAGTGTTGGCTTTTCCACTCCCTATTTCCTCTTCTGTTCTACTTTTAACTTCTTCAATCAAGTCCCTCAAACTGTAACTATTCAAGGACTTAAATCAATGAATCATCTGATAATCTGATATATGATTATCAGTGAAGTTAAATTTAAAAAAAACCTTCACAAACTCCTCTTTTCTCTTAGGTAAATAACCAAAAGTTTTTAAAAAATAATTCTGTAGTTTTAAAATTTTTATGTGATTGATGTGAAAAAAAGAACTTTAAAAATTGATAAGATATTTCAATATAATAATTTTTTTAATAATCTCACATATTTCTTCTTTTATAAACATTATCCTGAGGAGGGATATGAGAGATCAACAAAGGAGTTCATGAAATAAAAGGTTTAAAACTTCTCTACTACACTGAAAAATACTTGTTTAATCAAACCTCTTCCCTGATAAGGTACATACTAAAATGATTTTCAACTGATAATTTTGAGTGGACAGTGTGGCATGGGAAGCATGGTAATTCAAGCTAAATTGATAGCTTTCATGTATCACTCCTGACCATTAAGTGATACCCCAAAAATATTAAAGATATTTCTGAATATTGAAGAATATTTCAGATTCTGGAGATCCAGTAGGAGAAGGAGGTGAGATATTTTCTCATATAGGCTACAATACTAAAATGAAATCATAGGTGATCATGTTTACTGAAATATAGTTCAACAAAGATTCTTAAAATTCTGCCAAGCCAAACTTCAAATAATATACTTTAAAACAATTTCCTAGCTTATAATAACTAGTTTCTATATATAAAGATTTGTATGAGATATGATTTAAAATAATGAAAGTGATTTACATAAGACATAGTAAAAATCTCTTTCACTGATTCTTGTACTTCTAAATATAACTGTAGAATATGTAGAATAAAGGCATGGAATTCACTAAAAGATCAAAGGATCAAAGAGCCATACATTTAGAGTTAGAAGCTATTCCATTCTCTTTACTTTACATTACAGAAAACTGAGGTCCAAAATAATTGAGTAGCTTATAGATCATTCAGATCATAGAAATAATAAATAGCAGAACTGTGATTTGGACTGAAGAGTACAAAGATGATTTGTTTACATTTTTTCTTATAATTATTCTATTAGTGTTAAACAGTTTCATGCTACATAATGATTGAATCAGTTAAAAGTTCACAAAACTAAAAAGACATTAAAATAGGCTAGAGAAAGAATAAGAGAGACACTTTTCTAATAGCTTTTTAGTAGAATCTCTGGGGTTCTCTAAGTATATCATCATATCATCAGCAAAGAATGATAATTTGGTTTCCTCATTGCCTATTCTTATTCCTTTAATCTCTTTCTCAAATCTTATTGCCAAAGCTAGCATTTCTAATACAATATTAAATAGTAATGGTGATAGTGGGCAACCTTGTTTCATTCCTGATCTTATTGGGAATGGTTGCAGTTTGTCCCCGTTACATATGATGCTTACTGCTGGTTTTAAATAGATGCTACCAATTATTTTAAGGAAAAGTCCATTTATTCCTATACTTCTCAAGAGTTTTTAATAGGAATAGATGTTGGATTTTATCAAATGCTTTTTCTGCATCTATTGAGATGATCATGTGGTTTTTGTTAATTTGATTATTAATATGGCCAATTATACTGATAGTTTTGCTAATATTGAACCAGCCCTGCATTCCTGGTATAAATCCTACTTTATCATGGTGTATTATCCTGGATTTTCTGTAGCCTTTTTGCTAATATCTTATTTAAGATTTTAGCATCAATATTCATTAGGGAGATTGGTCTATAATTTTCTTTCTCTGTTTTCAACCTATCTGGTTTAGGTATCAGTACCATACCTGTGTCATAAAAGGAATTTGGTAGGACTCCTTCATTCCTTATTTTTTTCAAATAGTTTATAAAGCATTGGGGCTAATTGTTCTTTGAATGTCTGGTAGAATTCACATGTAAATCCATCTGGTCCTGGGGATTTTTTTTTTTTTTTTTTTAGGGAGTTGATTAATAGCTTGTTCTATTTCTTTTTCTGAAATGGGACTATTTAAGCAATTTACTTCCTCCTCTGATAATCTGGGAAGCCTATATTTTTGGAGGTAGTCATCCATTTCACTTAGGTTATCAAATTTATTGGCATAAAGTTGGGCAAAGTAATCCCTTATAATTTCTTTAATTTCCTCTTCATTGGTGGAAAGTTCTCCCTTTTCATTTTTAAGACTATTAATTTGATTTTCCTCTCTCCTTTTTCTAATCAGATTTACCAAAGGTTTATCAATTCTATTGGTTTTTTCATAAAACCAACTCTTAGTTTCATTAGTTCAATAGATTTTTACTTTCTATATTATTAATTTCTCCTTTTAATTTTAGAATTTTGAGTTTAGTAATTGATTGGGGGGGTTTAATTTGGTCTTTTTCTAGCTTTTTAAATTGCAGGCCCAATTCATTGATCTTCTCTTTCTCTATTTTATTCAAGTAAGCCTCTAAGGATATAAAATTTCCCCTTATTACCACTTTGGCTGCTTCCCATAAATTTTGGTATGATGTCTCACTGTCATCATTATCTTGAGTGAAATTATTGATTGTGTCTATAATTTGCTGTTTCACCCAATCATTCTTTAAAATGAGATTATTTAGTTTCCAATAATTTTTTGGTCTATTTACACCTAACTTTTTGTTGAATGTAGTTTTTATTGCATTGTGATCTGAAAAGAAAGCATTTACTATTTCTGCCTTCCTGCATTTAATTTGGAGGTCTTTCTGTCCTAATATATGGTCAATTTTTGTGTAGGTTCCATGAACTGCTGAGAAGAAAGTATACTCCTTTCTGTCACTATTCAGTTTCAAGAGAGACACTTTTTAAAAATTTCTATCATCTAGGATCGTGAAACTACTTGAAATTTGATTTATTTAAAATTACATTTAAAAAACAATTCAAACTAGATCAATTACATAAAAGTTATGAACTTTGTGTTTTCTAGTAGACTAGATTCACTAAAAAGAGAGACTGAAATGACAGATAGAGGTTTTTTGAAATAATGTACACTTAACCAGTGAAGGAAATCAAAAATGCAGGCAGACAAAAATAGAGGGATTGGAGATGCTATGTAGTGGTTCACACTCATTTCCCAGAGTTCTTTTCACTGGGTGTAGCTGGTTCTATTCATTATTGAACAAATGGAATTGATTTGGTTCATCTCATTGTTGAAGAGAGCCACATCCACCAGAATTGATCATCCTATAGCATTGTTGTTGAAATATATAATGATCTCCTGGTCCTGCTCATTTCACTCAGCATCAGTTTATATAAGTCTCTCCCGGCCTTTCTGAAATCATCCTGCTGGTCATTTCTTACAGAACAATAATAGAATATGGTGCTTTCTAATATAATTATTGGTATAATTCATTTTAGGGAAGAAAAGATGTCATAATTTCTCTAAATGTTCCCAGGGGGCTCATGAAATGCTTTGCACATAGTAGGTGCTTAATAAATACATGCTGAATTGCACTGAATATAATAAAGTCAGTGATAGTTGATTTTGAAAATATCATATGCTGATAAATATATCACATACAAAGATACTGAGCTAAAAAAAAAAAAAAAGGAATAGGGATGGAGACTGTGTTTCTATGATTTCTTTGGTATAGAAGGCTGATTCCTTGATGAAGAAATGCCCTCTACCAATTTAGGTGGGCCTATTCTGAAATTTTTTTGTCTTAACCTAGACACTAGAACACTAATAGGTCAAGGGATCAACTCAGGGTCACATAGCCTACTGTTGTAGTGGAGGTCAGGCTGCCTGACTCCAGTGTGATATACTCTCATACTAATGATATTTTTTAAAAATCGGATTATTAAATGAGGCAGACATATCCTATTTTAACAAAATCTAAATATGTAAAAAGTAGTTCACATCAAGAAATAATCCTTACAAAGAATGTACTATGGAGTTAGTTTAACTTGTTTGTGTCATTAGTAAGTTTAAAACATAATTGATTTACTAAGATTTAATTTGAAACACATGATGATGGTGATGATAATGATGATAGATAATCACCATGCTAATTCTTAAGGGAATTTACCATAAATCAAAGTATATCTGCCTAAGCATATGGCAAATAATTGGGCAGCTCCATAGGAAGCTTAAGAGCCCAATAATTTCAATATATTAGCCGTTTAGGAAAGTTAAATATCCTTATTTTAATAACCTGTATAAATTTTCTAAGAAAATGAGGGTCTTCCTTCATACTTTGTTTCACCTTCACAGTTCTCCCACTTCCCCCTTTCTTTCTAGCTTCAAAGGCACATTTACAATTCATTGACTATTTAGCTTATCAACTTTTATGCTTGAAATATCAAGTTAGGTGCTGTGAGAAATAGAGAAGAGAATATAACATTTTTAAATACCTTCTAGTTTACAATTCTGTCAAGGAAATAAGGGTATGACAAGTTACATATTCAAAAAATAGTCAAAAAAGTTTAAGACAGTCACAGAGATAAACAAAGCAGACCATGATTAACTGGCAAAATATTACACAAATAAAAATAACTGTTATGGGAGTGGGGCAGGAGGAAAAATATCTCTAGCAGGATTGATGAGAAAGTTTTAAAGTAGATACTCTTTTTGGGGTCTTAAAGGGCATAGTGGATTTCAATAGGTAGATGGGAGGGAGGAGCACATTCTGGGCAAATATCCCAGTGGAGATGTTATACCAAGGCAATTTAGCTGGAGTTTAAGGGTTTGTGGGTAAATAGGAGAATGTAAGACTGTAATGACTGGCTTGGCTCAGACTGAAAACTGCCAATTAGGCTTAGGATCTTCTTCTTCATCCTGGAGGAAATAGAGAGTCAATGAAGTTTTGGGTAACATAATCATGACAGTGTTTGCATTGTGGAATAGGAAGTAGAAAAATTAAAAACTCTACACTGAAAGACCATGTAGAAATGCAATGAAGTAATACAAGTATAAAGTAGAAAGATTATAGATTTAGGTGGCATTTCAAGGGAAGAAAAAGGAAAGAATGGATGGGATATTATAAAAAATAACTGACAAGTATTTTTTACCAATTGAATATGGTAGAGAAGTGAAAGGAAGAAAAAAATAATGTATTAAAGATTATTGCAAGTCACTGAGTTTGGAACATCTGGAGATCAGTGGCACCATTAACGGTCTAAAGAGATGATATTAGTAGTAGAAAAGTGGAAAATAAGTATCATCACCATTATTTCTATTTCATACTGCAAGTTTTCTTACAAAATCTTGTAGGACAGTACAAATATTAGTATTTTCTTTTTATAGATGAGGAAACTAAGGTAAATGACTTCCTTATAGTTATAGTTATGCAGTATCAGTGCTGGGATGATGATAAGTTAAATTTTAGACATGTTTGTTTAAGATGAAAACAACTTGCAATTGTGACAGTAGAGATTCCGCAAAGAGGGGGGTTTATATAGAGAAAAGAATACAAAGAAACAGTTTGTGAAGGATGTCACACTTGAGGAACTAGAAGAAAAAAAGGAATTAGTTAAAGAGACAGAAGGAACAATCCTAGCAATAGGAAGAAAATCAGATTAGTATAGAACCATAGTAGCTAAGGGAGGAGAGAGTCTGAAGGAGGACATGAGAACTCAGATATTTCATTGAAAATGACAGTGAGGATGTTACTAATAACTTTCAGGAATAAAGTTTCAATAGAGCAAATATTGTAGAAGCCAGGCTAAAGAGAGTTAAGAAGAGAGGATATGATGGGAAAGTTGTAGTGGAAAATGTGTGTATGCACACACACATACACACACAAATTTGAGAAAATTTTCCACAAAAAGAATAAAAATAATAGTAAAGAAAAAATAATTAAAATACTAAAGAGGCATTATGATCAAATGGGACTTAAAACAAAATAGGTGAAACCTGTACTCACAAATAGTTTAAGAGAAAAATGATTAGCAAAAATTAAAGAGACTGATAATTAACAAGAAGAAATTGTTATTCAAGATATAGATAGATCCTAGTCATGGAAAAGAGGAAGGTCACCATTTAAATTAACTGTTAATAAACATTTATTAAGCGCCTACTATTTGTGACATGGTAAGTGAAATTAGCTAGAAAAGTCTGAATGTACCTAAGGTACTTAAAGATCAAAGCTGGAGCAATCTGTAAGACAATGAGATTTCAGGTGATAAATCTATACTGGAGAAGGTATAGTATTTAATGGAGCTGAAGTTAAGCAGAACACATAAATTAGCTTTTGCATAGATAGAAGTAGAGAAAGAATGTGTAAAGAAACAAAACTGAAAAAAAAAGTCATTTACTCTGAGAGTGATTTTTTGTTATATAAAATATAAACCTGCCTTTCTAATTCTGTTCATTGTTCTTTAATAATCATTAAATATTATTTTATAAAACTAATAATACAGTTAAATCTAGCACCTATAATTTATTATATACCTTCAATTTGGCCTAGTCTTAATTTTCTTAAGATGAAAAATTTAGGGCTGAAAGGAATTTTAGGAATCATTGACTTTGAGTTTCTCATTTTACAGGTGAGAAAGCTAATGCACTAAGTTCTGATTTGATGAGAATTACATAGCTTATAAGTACCTAAGCATTTGAATTTAAAGCTGCTTGATTCCAAGCCCAGTGTTTAATATGCTACAAGCTTACTTAGCTTACAAAACTAGCTAGCTTTCTAAAGGATATCAAAAGAATTGGTCAGTAAATGTTCTTTGAAGAAAGACTCTCAATTTTGGTGTCAGGAGAACCGTAGGCAAAACTGGTTTTTCCCACATTAAATTTTTTTTTCTTCCTAATTTGGGATGAACAGAACACAAAATGGAGGTCTTAAGTTGCTATTCTTTGTAGACTGAGGATTGGGTGATATGGTCCCCATTGGTACTATTGTCACTCAGGGCTGTGAAAAGTAACAATGTGCATCATTTCATAGTACAATGCTATGAAAATATCTACAAATCAAAGAGATTTCCTCTTTTTTTAGTAGGTAATCTAGGAATTAAAAAATATATATATATATATATATTTATATGGATTCTAAACATTCAATTTAAATTGTAGAATTTTAGAATGTATTCTTTGAGGTAGAAAAATTTTTTCTTGGCTCTGTTTTTCCCTGGTGTGTACATAAAGTGGAATGAATAAAAAAATTAAAAACTGCTTTTAGACTATATTCATACAAACATTTCTAGTCAAATAATTAACATTTTCTCCTGTCCTAAATGGAATATATTTGTTAAAATGCCAGTTATTCCAATTTTCCTCTCATGATATTGACCACCATGTTTTTTATACTTCTTGACAATTTTATGTAATTGAAAAAGTCAAATAGTCACCTATGGCACTATAAAATACCCCCCACCTCACACAAAGCCAGGGGAACTAGTTCTAAATTAAAAAATAAGGGGAAAAAGAAACCAAATGAAAGAATCAAAGCTATTCAAGTATGGCTGCTTCCTCCCTCAAGGTCAGGGTTTCAGATCTAGAACTGTCAAGTCAGTTTCTCATTATACATTTTCATAGAAGTTAGTACTTGAGTTGTTGAAAGTCAGATTTGGGAGAAATATATCTTTCAAAATCTATCAGAAAATGCTCTTCACTGATTAAAGAAACCGGGTAAGTATAAGTCACACTTTTATTTATTCCTTCTAAAGCTAAAAAGGTCAAGAAAAAATTCCCATTAAAGATACATATAAATGTCCTGCTCACTTCAGTGACATAATTGTTAGTATTGTAGGATACATCCATGGTAAAAGTCAGATGGGACTTTAATTGGACTGTAAGTGTGTGTGTGTAGTAAGCATTCAAGTGAAATGTTCTTTGACTTTGGTCAAATGAACATACATAAGTTTATGCTTATGACTAAAAGTTTCAACTTGAGACTTAAACGACTCCCTCATGTTCATAATACATATCAGATCTGACTGAAGAGGAGAGAAAAGTTTACTCTCTATAATAAAGTGTGTATATAATTAATATTAATATATTAAGAGAGTATTGTAGTTCAGTGTATTGTCATTTTACTTTTTTCAATTTAAAAGAAATCAGGATGCAAGGTCCAAATTAAGTGTGAAATAGTTCTATTTGCATTCAGTATTCTCAAAACAAACTAGAGTTCATTCTTTTAGGATGCCACCAGTTTTCTCAGAGTAAGATATTTCTTGTAGCAAAGTATAATTCCAATTGGGAATGAATATCAAATCTTTCTTGGATGTCTGCCTAATATTATATTAGCTACTAGGGTCAGAGTAAGAATTAATTAAAAAAAAAAGTTGCAAGTGAGCCACATGTAACATTAAAGAGAGGGAGAGGGAGAGGGAGAGGAAAAGAGGGAGAGGAGGAGAGGGAGAGAGGAGAGGGAGAGGAGAAGAGGGAGAGGAGGAGGAGGAGAGGGAGAGAGGGAGAGGAGAAGGAGAAGAGGGAGAGGAGGAGGAGGAGAGGGAGGAGAGGGAGAGAGGGAGAGAGGGAGAGGGAGAGGAAGAGGGAGAGGGAGAAGGAGAGAGGGAAAGGGAGAGAGAGAAAGAGAGAGAGGGAGAGGAGGAGAGGGAGAGGAGGAGGAGGAGAGGGAGAGGGAGAGGGAGAGAAAAGGAAGAGGGAGAAGGCGAGGGAAAGAGATGACTTTGAAACCACCAAATGATTGAATATATCCTGAGGGATTATATGATTTTTTTTCACCCTATCTATCTGACCAGTGATCCAAGGGTTATCTCTAATTAAAACAAGAAGTACACCATAATAAAACATAATAAAATTTGTATGTATAGCTACATAATTTTTCTATCAAAATAAAAGTTCATTTTGGGGACCTATGAAATTATGTTCAAATTCAAGTGCCTAATAAAAGTACAATGCAAAATAAAAGCTGCTAAAATAAAAGACTAATAATCAATAACATTTTAATATCTTAAAATTTAAATCAGAAAGTTTAATAAGATGAATAGAAAATAAAGAACTTCAGCTCTGAGGTTTTCTAAGATCAGATCCTTTTAAGTACAGAATGGAAATATTTTAAAAGGCTCTTTAAAACCACAAGGCAGATGTTCAGGTAAAACTAAAGCCAGAAGATTGTTTATTTTAATAAAGCCATTATATGTGCAGCCCCAAATTAGGAATGGCAGTGAGGCCAGGGGATGTCTAAACCATCACCACCTGTTTGCCCTGAAAATCAATTAAAGTCACACTATCACAGCAATCCCTTCCTAGCCAATAAAACTTATACAGCTTTACCGTGAGACTTTAGGTGCTCTGAGGGAATGTGCCTGAAACCTAAATCCTTAGTCTCACATTACTTTGCTACTCACATTAATATGAGCTAACCACTGTAAAACTGGCCTTCAGGGGGTGGTGGCAGGCGGGAGGGAGCAAGAGAGGAAAGGAGGAAGAAAGGGAAAAAAAATAGAGCAAAGAAATATACAATATAATTGCTTTCATACTATGATCATACCACTACTCTGAATTCCAATAATTTTCCAAAGATTCAATCCTATTTTTTAAGGCAAGAAAAAAATTAAAAATCCTTCATAGCAGAATTCTGTTCTACATATTCTTTTCTACAGAACAGATCCAACTTTGCAAGTTGAAAGCAAGGGCAGTAGAGACATCCCAAGTGTTTTAGTAATTAAACGAATATGCATAATGAACCATATGCCCAAAGGGCCTGTTCTTCATGTGGGCCAGATTTTTGTTTGAATTTTTAATTTTTATATACAGATGAAACATTCAGTGTAATACACCAACAGTGTGAGATAACATACAATATGAAAAAGTGAGAGGGAACTGTCCGTGAGAGAGAATGATCAGGAAATACTAGACAAATTCTCCTCTTAGATTTTGATTCAAATGTGTTTTTCTCCCTCCAGCAATTGTTCTAGTCATCTGCTCAGAGTCTTCATAAGAGACACATAAAGAATACACTGACAGCTTTATACAGTATGTCTAAAATACAGTGCCATCAGTGGAAAAGTGTGAAAATCCCATGGGACAAACAAGGGATCCCTCCCCCTCTCCTTTTTAAAATCCTGATACACTCACCAACCAGGTTACCATTTTGAGGAATCCTCTCAGCTCTTATTGAAACTTAGACATAACTTTACATATTTCAGATTATATTTATTAGAAGTTTCAAACTGTTACAAATGAGAAATTTTGTCTCAATGGAAATAATGTTTCCAACTATAAATTTTAGTGTTAAAAAAAAATACATGTAAGATAATTATTAGCCTCCAGTACTCTGATAAGGCTACACATAAGGTTTTACAGAATTGAATATTCCCAAATTCTTATTAAATAAAACTTAAAGAAATTCCACTTACACTACTAAATATGAATTAAAGGTATTGAAGATCTGCTTTATGAATTATAATTATGTAAACATAAGGAATGCTAGGTCAGAAAAACAGCTATTGCAGGATGCAAACATATAAAGAGGAATACAAATTCCCTAATAGAAAGAAGAAGCAAGTTTTAAGATGTGCTTATACAACATTTTCAATTTACAATGACATTCCATGAAAACGTTACCAACTTCCAAGAGCAGTTTGATCTTCTGCCTGCCAAATTTTGGATAAACTCTTGGCAATATAAACTATCACTGTAGGTTGTGTTTTTAAATGAGGGTTCAAGTTCACCAATCTCATAATCCGCCTCCTTCTGGCCTTCTCCCTGTTCTACTCTTTCATTCAATTTTCTTAGTTTTAACTGAAATAACCTAAATGCAAAATGACAGACTGGAAGTTATGGAATGGAAAGCAGGTCATGAAAACAAATCTGGTCAGAAATAAAATTAAAGCCTATGTCTTTAAAAACAACAACAACAACAACAACAACAATAAAAACCCAAACCAAAACCAACCTTCAATTTTTCAAGCTAGAGATGTTATCTTTTCACAATGTAAACAATACAAATGGAATGTAAAATGTGAAATCTCCCTTTCTAGGAGATTTAAAAAGAAAAATAATTGAGTTGTAAATAATGTCACTCATTGCTTTCTGTCTTAATTCAAGGTATATGCTTTTGAAACTGGCTGGGTTACTTGATCTAGTGGTCTCAGTGGAATGACAGATAAACTTCAGCTGTAGTCAGAAGACAAAAATTGACAAGAAGCATCACCTTTCCTGACTGTTTAAATCCTTTAAGGAAGTGTTGGAGCAATTAGAGAGGGAGTCTAATCTTTGTAGAGTGCATTAACACTCTCCGACCTCACAGACAATAGATCAGACCTCAGACACATAATGTTTCCCTAAGGCTTTTTAGCCTGAGCATTTGATCTCATAGTGACTCTGTATGTCCTGATTCACTTAAATCCAATTCACTTCCAAGTCATGACATCACTTTTCTGATGTCACAGTGGTCCTCTTTGAGAATGAAAGACAAATGACTAAGACAATGATGATGATGGCAATTCTGTATGTCACCACAGACGTGGGGCTAAGAACCATTATTCTTGGTGCACTACATGGTACTCTAAGTTGATGTTCTTACCATTTTTGAACAGTAACAAGAAATCTATTGCAACCCACCACATGTACATATGTTCAGACATTCATACACACAAACACACAATCAGCACCAGCATTTCACATTATTGACAAATTTTATTCTGTTCATGGTGGTCCAAAAGAAGGATCCCATTAATACTTCTTGATAACCATATGGGTGGTACCAGGAGTATTCAGTAACAGATTCATTTTAAAGTGTTGGATAAAGAATTCTTTACTGCAGAAGACAGGAAGTGGGAAGGGGTCAAGAGGAGGAGGAGGAAGAAAGAAGAATTTTGTACTGTGAGCTTTTACATTTTCATCTATTCTGTAGGTCACTTCTGTTCCACAGGATGCTCTAGTCAGGCAATAACCTATTTCCTGATGAACACATCCTGTTCCAACTGCTAATCTCACTGTGTAAGCTTGCTTTTACCATTTATTATAAACATGTTTAAGAACTGCTTACCACTATATATTTTTAATGGATTAGATTCTGGTCAGCTGCTAACAGGGTAAAATACTGGATATTCTTTATACAAAGACTGCAAAATGGATTTTCAAAACAGGCCAATTTATCTTCCATTCTTTTTCCTTTATAAGTGATCAAAGTGAGAGTTGACAAAGTATGTAAATAAAGCCAATGATTCTCCCCCCCTTCATATTAGAAAATTATACATTTATGGGTATAGATTACAAGAGTGTTTGAACTATATACCATCGGATTGTGAAATGTTTGGGGGAATCTAAGATAGAAATTCATATAATTTGCACAAGATCATCCCTTGTCAGTTGATGACACTATGCATCTAAAGCCTTAGAGCATTTATACCAAAATAATTACATCTTCCTAGAATCAACACATTTCCTCTGTAAATGTTCATTGTAAAGGTTTTCAAATTAGCAGGAAAATAAGATTACTGAAAATTGGCTTTACATCTAAGGAAATAATTTTGTAGTTAGTATTTTGAAATCCAAGCTGGGAAAAAAAAAAGCAAATGTAAAAGCATAACAGAGAAAGAAACTAATAGACTTCTGAAACTTAACTAGCAGGAAAGATGAAACTCATAGTGCTGAATGTTTTAACTTTATAATGTAAAAGATGAAAACAAGCAACAGAAAAGCTATACAATATCAACAACGTATTTTCTTTTCTTTTCTTTTCTTTTCTTTTTTTTTTAACAGGAAATCTTTACTTGTATTTTCCCCCGCTGGTAAAATGGTTTTCTAGGAATTTTCAGTCATACTCAGATAAAAATAAACCCTAAAGAAGTCGCTAAGGAGGGAATGCACTCTAGAAGCAATTGGATTTGATACAATGATTTGATTTGAGGGATTTTTTTTATTGTTATCCTTAAGCAACCTCATATCCAATAACAAGGGACTTCCTTGAAGCTAAATCTAACCCTTGACATATGCATCGAATTTTAGCTGCAGGTGAAAAAAGCAAAAACAAAAGTATTAAAAAAAAAAAAAAAAAAGCTTTAAAATATGTTTGCCAGTGAAAAAAAATTTTTTTCTGTCCATGAAAATCGACTAGCTTTGTCAAATAGAACTCAAAAGTATATGGGAAAGAATCACAAGAGAAAAGATTATAGTTATTTTATAATACACAACATTTTGCCAGTGGTCAAGATTTTTGCTAGGAGATGCTGGAGTAAAATTAAAAGAAATAGTTCAAATTAAAATCTTCAAGAAATAGCCTAGAGAAATATACAACAAAATGTCAGTCATTTATGTGATTCTATCGCCATCTACAGGATTTTCCTTCTTTCTAAAAGTCTAGTGATGTTTTGGGTATTTTGGTGCTTGGAAGTGATTATAGAGAGAAGTAGAATAAACTGGCAACTTTTCTTTGAAAACTATGGTGCTTTTATGTCCAATAGTGATAGATGCACAAGTTTTGCAAGAAAATTAAAAACATTTGAAGTATTTCTAATAATAATGTGATTTTAATAATGTAATACTGTGTATATTAGATGTTGTGTAATAAAATGAGTGATGGTCTAAAGTCAGGAAACTTGGTTTTAAATTCCAATTCAATGGTTACAACCTGAGTGATACAGGGAAGTCAAAATTTCTCTTTGGCCTGTTTCTTCATATGTAAAATATGTGAACAAAACTAAATAACCTTTGAAATCCCTCTAAAAGTATGATATTATGGCATTCATATGTACTTCTAAAATAACATTAAGGCCTTTATATAATTGAAAGAAACATTGTTTTCCATGAAGTAAGCACAGTAATTTCAATGCTGAATTTTCATAAAATTAGTTTCCTCATTCAATTTGTTAAGGAATATCTTATCCCAGTAATTTAAATTATTCTCAACTTTTATTTCCTCATTTGTAAAATTCTACTACTTTCTTTAAGGGGTCATTATGGTGACTAAATATGACAAAAATATGAAATCTTCTGAAAATTTAATATAATATTATTATGTAAGCTGTGGATATTATTCTTTGTTGAAAATACTGAAAAAACTTCTTGAAAAGATTATTTGCAAACACATAATTTACAGTCTTAATTGGATTATTATATTGGCTACAATAATGTAAATGAAGAAATCACTAAAAGAAAACCATATTCTATATAACTAAAAAGACAATGAAGCTCTAAAGAAATCAAATAATCAAATGCAAGAACTACCAATGCAGAATGTTGTCTACACGATCATGATATCTATTTGATTGTTTTGCTTACTTTATTTCCTTTGTTATAGATATAGGCTGAATTTGGCGTGTGGCATAATTCAGAAATGTCTCTGCTAGTAAAATAAAAGGCATACATTATTTTAATTTTAATAAAATTTAAAAAAAACTTTTAAAAAGATTAATTCAATGATCAGAAAAGCAGAGACACTTACATGAACATAAGTTTGTAATAAATCATACCTTAGCTTCTCTCATGTGATACACCATTGCCTCTAGGTAAGGATGCCCAACAGTCATTTAAAAAGTATGATTAGTAAACATGGTTGAAGTGAAAGAAAGGACAGAAATTCAGGGTTTTAGAAAAGAAAAAACATTTCTTTCTGGTCAGCAACATCAACTACCATATTCTATTATATTAGTTCACAAACTTATGGAAAATCATAGTTGTATTTTTTATCAGAAATGTATAAGCCAGAATGAATAATAATTTTTAAAATGCAACATTTACATAGTGTTTTAAAGTTTGCAAGGTACTTTACATATAATATCTCATTTAATCCTCACATTAGCCTAGTGACCTAAAACATTGGACTGAAAATCAATAAAGGAATTTGAGTTCTGACTTTATTCCTATGGAGCTGGCATTTAAGCACATTAGGCCTTTATTTCTTTATCTGTAAAATGAGGATCTCTAAGGTCCCTCAAGTTATAACATATTCTGGTTCTATACTTTTCTTAACTTAAAATGGCAGGTGTTTTGTTGGAGTTTTTTTTTTAATAACATAAATTGATTTAAACTGTTTGTGATCTTTGGCCTGAGAAATCTAAGTGTGCCTGACAGTGAGCTGAAAGAATTAAAAGAGCTTGGAAAGAAATGAAAACTTATCTTATTTAAATACCAGAGTGGAATCTTAAGGGCAAACAAGGAGGTAGAGGGAGTTAAAAATATCTGTGCTAAGAAAACAGAACTTTTTTCTGAAACCAAAAAATAAATTATGAAAATTTTATGTGTGTTGAAACAATCACAAATGAACTAATCCTATCTATTGCAGTATGGATTAAATCTTACATGTATTTTTTTTTAAAAAGCAAACCAACGATTAGCATGAGACAATTCAATTATATTAGGTCCACAACTTCAAATGAAGAATAAGGGAAAGATATAAAAGCTTCATAAATCACAAATCAAATAGCCAAAGCATTATACACTATGGTAAACTTTCACCACATCACAAAGAAGGTTTCTCTTCTCTTCATAAGCATCAGATCACACAGCTGAAATTATTACCAAGACTCTGGTAACTGTCACCTGTGGTGGGTATAATTACAGGCTACTGTTGTAAGCACGCCCACATCATACAGCTATAAAAAGACCTGCGGCTTGCCAAGACCAGACAGACAATGGAGAGCACACGCGCCACCTGACGAGAGCCCAAAAAGATCAGCTAGGGAGACTAATAAAAATGACAGTTTAGAAACAAACGACAAAGCTCTGACCACAAAAAAAAAGGCAGTTTCAAATTAGCTGGAAAGTTAAATGCTGAGCATGGTTCTTCAACAGGTCACAATCCAAGTAGGAAATCAGTTATGACTGTTTACACACACACACACACACACACACACACACACACACACACACACAAGGTTTCTCTTTTATTATTATTTCTAAATATTCTTTTTCCTTTGCACAAAATATATATACTTTTAGGTTCTGCATATAAAAACAGGTGGGGGAAACAAAATCACGAATTCAGTACTATAAGCAGGGAAAAAAATAAATTAAAAGCAAGTTTAGAGGACAGTCATATAAGTTATGAATGAATTGGCTTCTTTGCATCTCCATCTTCACCCCCTCCCAAGCTGCTATCTAATTTTTGGCTATTTCTGTCCTAATTAGCAACACCACAGGGTGAGCAGAGTCAAGGAAAGGCCAGTAAAAATGCATGAGTTGACTGTTTATGGTAGTACCTCCAGAAAAAAAGGTTGAAATTCACGGCAAAGACGAAGTCCCTAGAGTATCTTAGTATTTTACTTATTGGTGTTGCTTTTGTCTCTGAGACCATCTTTTATAGGAAGTCTTTTCCTCCTTTACCTATCCTTCTTGATGGATCCTCTTTAAAGTAATTTCCATTTATTCTATATATCTTCTATATACCTAATTCTTCACAGATTGTTTCTCCAATTAAAACGTGGGCTCCCAGTGGGTAGGAAGGATGTTTTAGTCTTTATATTTGTTTCTTTATATTCCCAATGCTTAGCACAGTGCTTGGCACATAGCATATATTTATTAAAAGGGTTTTTTGACAGATTAATCATGATAGATTAATTTAGAATAAAAAGTTTTTGTAGAGGTAGGGGAAGGGCAATTTTTGTGTTGTTGTTGTTTTTGTTGTTTTAATCTTCCTCCTCAGAGCTTAGCATGATATTTAAAAATATTTAATTCCCCTGATGTCAATTTTTAAAAGTATAAAATAGAAGGAATAGAAAAAGTAATAATCATCATATTTTCCCTTCACTCAGTTACTAATGTGATTCTCTTAGAATGTAGGACCATATCACTTCATACTCAATAAATTCCTTTGACTCCCTGTTTCCTCAAGTCAATTACAGATTTCTCTACTTAGAGTTCAAAATCCTTTGTAATCTATCTTCTTCCAACTTTTCCACTGTTCTTATACTTTAATCTCTCCTCTGCTTTCTCTTCAATCTACTGACACTAGCCTTTTTGAGATTTCATGAACAAGACATTGTGCATCTTTCAACTCTGGACCTTTTCTCTGACTTGTTTCCCCATGCCTGGAAGGTTCTCCTTCCTCATCTTTTCCAAAATATTCCCTGTTGGAATCCTTACTAACTGCTAACTAATTAGAGTTGATCTAATCTTACAAGAAGATGTTTTGGGCAGAACCTGAAACAAGGTACTAAGTAGAACTAATTAATACAAGGCTTGTGTTCACACCTTTACTCATTGGAGTTCAATGAGTTCACACCTCCCTTGAAGCTCGTTGGGCCAGAGAGCACTATGGGAGAAAACCCATAATCCCATTCTCTCAGAAGAGTCAGATAAAAGGCCAGCTATGAGGGCTCTATGGCAGAATACATTATTTCCTCTTGGCTGGCTGGTCGCAGAAGAAAGTTCAGCTGGACTCAAGAGGAGCGACTCTGATGGCAGACGAAGGGTTTTCAGAGGATAAAGCTACGAGTGGAGAGTTCAGTGGACAACCAGATTCATCTTCATCTCACACCACTGTAGTTGGTGGCTGGGCTCCCCAGAAGGAGTCAAGAGAGACATTCCATCTCTGTGTTGGTTGGAGGCAGAAGAAAGCAGAGGCAGAGGCTAAAGGACAGAACCTTTGGATTTGGAAACATCCGAAGGGCTCTAAGCCTCTAAATCGGCTGTGCTTTGAGAAGAACAAGAACTCCAACATTTGAACACATAACAATTCCCTAGCTTCCTTTAAGTTCCAAAAATCTCAATTACTTGCAAACAAAAATTTTTCAATATTATTATTCTTTTAAATTTTGAGTTCCATATTCTCTCCCTCCATTGGTCCTCTTACCTCTACTTGAGAAGGCAAACAATTTGATAAATATTATACATGTGAAGTGATACATAAAGATTTCCATTTTAGTCATGTTGCAACAGAAAGCTCAGACTTAAAAAAAACCTCAAAAATCATTTTAAAAATTTTTTTAAAATATATTTCAGTCTGTATTCAGACTCCATTAATTCTTTCTCTAGAAATGGGATTTCATCATAAATCCTTTAAAATTACTTGAATCATCACATTGCTAAGAATAACTAAGTCATTCATAATTAACCATTATGACAAATTGCTGTTAGGGTATTCAAAGTTTTCCTGTTTCTGCTTGTTGCAGAATTCATTTATATCAATTCATATAAATCTTCCAAAATTTCTTTTTTTTTTCAAAACGCATTCTGCTTATCATTTCTTATAACACAATAATATTTCATCACAATTATATAACATGACTTGTTCAGCTGTTGCCTGATTATAGACATCTCCTCAACTTTGATTTATTTGCCATCATAAAAAGAATTGATATGAAATGTTTTTGTACATATAGGTCCTTTCCCTTTGATGTCTTTGAGGTACAGATATAGAAGTGGCATTCCTCACTTAAAGGACACCCAGTTTTTTAGCCCTCTGAGTATGGTCCCAAATTCATCTTCAGAATAATTGGAATGGATCTTACCAATAATTTCATTATTGTCTCTATTTTTCATATTATTGCTATACTTGATTTATACCTAGTCTATACCTACTTTGTGCCAAACTGCTTTCCAGTTTCCTAACAATTTCCTAAAAAATAGTAATTTCTTGACCAAAATTTTGCATCTTTGGGTTTGTCAAACACTAAATTACTATGATTATTTACTAGAGTGTATTACTTGCTTAATATATTCCATTAATTCACCAGTGTCTTTCTTAGTCAGTACCAGGATTGTTTTCATGTTTTTCACTTTGTAATTGTTTGAAATCTAGTACTTTTTAAAGTCCCTTTTGTCACAATTTTTTCATTGATTTCATTGATAATTTTGACTTTTTGTTCTTTGAGATGAATTTTATTTTTAAGCTCTTTAAAATTATTTTATGCAAATCTGAATAGTATGACACTGAATAAATTAAGTTAGGTTGAACTGTCATTTATATTATGCTTGCTCTCCCTAACTATGAAGCAATTAACATTTCTCTAGTTGTTTAGATCTGACTTTATTTGTGTGAAAAGTGTTTTTTTTAATTGTGTTCATGTAGTTCCTAGACTTGTCTTGACAGGTTAAAATAGCAAGGATTTTATATTGTCTGCAGATGCTTTAAATGAAATTTATCTTTCTCTTCCTGCTTAATTCTATTGGTCATATATAGAAATGTTTATGAGTTCTATTTCATATGTTTGGAATTTATCTGAAGTTGTTAATTATTTCAAGTAGTTTTTTTTTAGTTGATTCCCTATGATTTTCTAAATATATCACCATATTTTCTGCAAAGATTGATGGCTTTTTTCCCATTGCCTATTCTACTTCCTTTAATTTCTTTTTCTTTTCTTATTGTTATACTTCATATTTCTAGAAAAATTAAATAATAATAATCATAATGGGCATTCTTGCTTTATCCTTGATCTTACTGGAAAAGCTTCTAGTTTACCCTCACTACAGATGATGTTTGCCCATAATACATTTATAAAAGAATCTGAGTAATAATAATTTTCCCTAAAGTTTCATTTGAAGAGTGTATTCGGTTGTTCAAAGCTAAGTTCAATTCTTCATTAGTAGGGAAAGCCATGCAGCAGGAGCCAGTTTCACAATAATTTGTATGTATGTTCATTTGTATGCATGACCCCATTTGAGGTTTTCCTGGAAATGATACTCTAGTGGACTGTCATTTTCATATCTAACTCATTTTAAAGGTGAGGAAACTGAGGCAAACAGAGTTAAATGACTTGCCCAGGGTCGTCAGCTACAAAGGGTCTGAGGCAAGACCAAATTTGAACCCAGGTCCTCCTGATTCTAACCTCAGTGTTTTATCCACTATGCTCTTGATGTGCAGGACTGAACAATAAACAAACATTAACTTTAAAAGTTTTATGGAAAATATAAGAAAAGAAGGTGGCTGAACATTAAACTCGTACCCAGTGAAATACTGAAAGTACAAAAAAGGAATTGTTTATGGAAGATATGGAAATATATGAACAATTTTTTTCAGCATGAGAAAACGTCATGGAATATGCGAGCAGAGAAATACCACCATGGGTAAGATCACAAACACTGTAAAATATAAGTTTCATAAGCTCCTTGAGGGTCTAGAAGGCCTCACTTTTGTTTTGTTTTGTTTTGTTTTTTTATCTCAAGTATCTAACAGTACTTTATATATCCAAAGATGCATGATATTTATTGAACTGACTACTCATGTTTTGTGAATTTCCCTGGCATTATATCCTAAAAGTCAACATTTAAATTCACATTTAGAGGTTTTAGTCACACAAAAAGGAAGGGTTATTTTATAGTTTATATATGATAATTGAAAAAAAAAAAAGGAAAAAATTTCACTAAAGATAAAATATCCAATACACTGTGGAGAGTGGCTGGATGCAGTTGAGAAAAACATATTGGCCTCATATAATCAATCTTTTTATAACTTTTAGAGCAACATTTTGGGGAATTTAAATTTTACACTGAGCTATGATTACTATAGGTAGCAGGTCTTCATATCCCAATTCTAATTGACTTTTTTAATGAAAAAAAGATTTAGATATTCTGAACAAGTAATCAAAATCCTTAGCAATGTGAATCAAACAAGAATATGCCAAATATAAATATACAAAGTATTTTCATGAACATGTCAGTACTGTCAGTCCATAATGTTATATTAAAATCCTATAAACTGACCATTTTTTGAGAATTTAGATGCTATACCACTTGGTGCATATATGTTTAATATTAATATTGCTTCATTATCCATGCTACCCTTTAGCAAGATATAGTGCCCTTCCTTATCTCTTTTAATTAGATCAATTTTTGCTTTAGCTTGATCTGAGATCAGGATGGCTCCCCCTGCTTTTTTGACTTCACCTGAAGCATAGTAGATTTTGCTCCAACTTTTTACCTTTAACCTGCATGTATCTCCCTGCTTCAGGTGTGTTTCCTGTAAACAACATATTGTAGGATTCTGGCTTTTAATCCATTCTGTTAACCACTTCCTCTTTATGGGGGAGTTTACCCCATTCACATTTATGGTTAAACTGACTAATTCTGTATTATTTGCCATCTTGTTAATCCCTGTTTATGCTTTTCTCTCTTCTTTCCCTCTTCCCCCACCCCTTCCCAGTATTAGGCTTGTGAGCACCACTTGCTTCTCACAGCTCTCCCTTTTTAGTATCTCTCCCCCCGCCTTAGAGTTCCTCCCCCTATCTTACCCCTTTCCCTCCCAGTTTCCGTATTCCCTTCCTCTTAGCTTATTCCTTCCCTTTTCACTTTTCCCTTCTCACTTTTCAATGAGGTGGGAGAAGTTTCACCATAGATTGAATATGTCTAAAATTTTTCTCTTAAAGCCAATTCTGAAGGCAGTAAGATACCCACTATATTCATCCCCCTCCATTCTTTCTCTCAGATCATGAGATGTAATACCCCCACTTTACCCTTTTTCTGGTACAATGTCCTTTCCACATCTAGTTTCTAGAACAAGGTATACATGTATTCTGTATACATTTTTATAGCCAAAATATAGTTCCCAAGATTAATCTTTACCTTTTTAGATTTCTCTTGAGTTCTATATTTGTAGATCAAACTTCTTGTTAAGTTCTGGCTTTTTCATCAAAAAAAGGTAAAATTTGCTTACTTTGTTGAATGTCCATCTTCTTCCCTGGAAAAAGATGCTCATTCTCGCTGGGTAAGTTATTTTTGGTTGCATACCAAGTTCCTTAGCCTTTCGGAATATCATATTCCAGGCCCTTCGATCCTTTAATGTGGATGCTGCCAGATCCTGGATGATCCTTATTGTGGCTCCTTGATACTTGAATTGGGTTTTTCTAGCCGCTTACAATATTTTTTCCTTCGTCTGAGGCTTCTGGCATTTGGCCACTATATTCCTTGGTGTTTTGATTTTAGGATCCCTTTCAGTGGGTGATCAATGAATCCTTTCAATGTCTATTTTACCCTCTGTTTCTATGACTTCTGGGCAGTTCTCTTTGATAATTTCCTGGAAAATAGTGTTCAGGCTCTTTTTTTCATCATGCTTTTCTGGAAGTCCAATGATTCTCAGATTGTCTCTCCTGGATCTGTTTTCCAGGTCTGTTGTCTTCCCAAGAAGGTATTTCACATTCGTTTCCATTGTTTGATTTTTTTGGATTTGCTTGACTGATTCTTCTTGTCTCCTTGAGTCATTCAATTCTATTTGTTCAATTCTGATTTTCAATGAAGTATTTTCTTCAGTCACTTTTTAAATATCTTTTTCTAATTGTCCAATTGAGTTCTTTTGTTCTATGGAATTTTTTTCCATTTCGCCAATTTTGTTTTTTAGAGAGCTGTTTTCTGTTTCCAGTTCACTAGTCCTATTTTTCAAGGATTTGATTTCTTTATCCATTCTCTCTTTAAATGAGTGGGATGACTTCTCCAGACTCTCTTGCCAATCCTCCCTCTCCTTTTCCCATTTTTCTTCTAGCTCCCTTGTGAGAGCCTTTTTAATTACTTCTATGAGGTTCATCTGTGCTGAGGAACAGATGATCTCCTTTGGGGATTCACCTGGAGACCGTCTGTTTTTAGTCTCCTCAAGGTTCAGAGTGTGCTCTCTATCCGTATAGAAGCTATCAAGGGTTAAAGTCCTCTTCAATTTTTTGCTCATTTTGTCAAAGAATCAAAGACAAACTAGCAAAGAAAAAAAGAAAAAAACCCTAAATGGAGTCTGCTTTTTTGGGGGGAGGGGCTGGGTGGTGTTAACAAATTTCCTCTACCAGACTGCGGGGGGCAGCAATGAGGCACTAGCCAGACTGTGCTGTGCCTGCGCTCTGAGATCCCAGAGCGTGCTGAGTCACTGTGGGGGAGAGAGGGGGGGCGGCCAGGTCCCAAGAGACTCCAGCTGTTTGGGGTTGTATTCTTCACCCCCGGTGTTTTTAGCTTCTCTGCTGGGCTGCTGACTTGCTGCCGGAGTAAAGTATCCAGTCCTGTAGCAAAACTCTCCCCGCAGAGACGGCTGAGATCACACCCCACCCCCTCTGTGGTCTGCTCCTGTGCTCTCGCTGCCGCTGCTGCCCACCGCCTGCGCCCGATCTAAAACCGTCCCCTCCCTCGAGCAAAAACAGACCTTTCCTGGCGAGTTTCAAAGATGTCTTCTCTTGGTAACTATTTGTGGGTTTTTTTCAGTCACGCATTAATTCAGAGGCTTGTAATGAAATGGATAGTGAGAGAAAACGTGGAGCTTACACAGCTGTGTGCCTTCTCTCTGCCATCTTGGCTGGAAGACAACTGACCATTTTTGAAAGAAAAACATGATTTTTAAATATTATATCAAGAAAAAATGAAGTAAAATTAAATGTTCTGAGGAACCACATCATAGGTGTTAAACTGCAAAAACAATAATTAAAAAGCAAAAACTCAATGTTTGTAGTTTCATGAAGTAATGTATCATTCCATTGCTGGAAGAATTGAAAATATGTAGTATTTTTTGGAAAAGAAATCTGGCAGTACCCAGAAAATGTTACTAAAATAATTACACTCTGCGAACCAATAAACCTTTGAAAATGTTATCAAAATTGATAATAAAGGAGTTGTTCAAATGATTTCATGCAGTATTATATATAATAGCAAAAACTGGAAACAATCTAAATATTTAACAATAAGTGTATGATTATATAAAATCTAATAATAACAATGGAACACCACAATGCAACTGAGACAAATATAAGAAATACAAAGAAATATAGAAATAACTTCATGAAATAATATAAGGCAAAAACAAAAATAACAAATCAGAAGTACAATAGAATATACACTATGACTATGTGTAAATAAAAAAGTTAATGAAAATGAGTCGAAAAATCTTTTAATGAAAAATGTTCCCTACATTTAGTGATCTAAAAATGTATATAATACTTAATGCATTGACATTAAAGGATATAAATGTATTTAAGTACAAGCAACTTCAGTTAGTTGTAGTGATGTCTAACATAAAATTTTTAATAAATATTTAATTGAAATAATTCTTTTTTTCTTACAAAAAGAACTTTTTATTATTATTCTTCCTGTATCATTACTCTTATTCCTGAACTTTTACAAAGGATTGTCAATAATTGTGGAGAGACATTAATATCTTGATAAAGAAGCAAGGATATTTTCCAAACTTTATTTTTAATGTTTAACATTTAAAATTTCCAAAACTGAGAATAGATATTACTGTGTCAGGAAGCAAATGAGTCCTGTTTTCATTTTTAAAAAACCCACTAACCTAAACATATGGAGCATTTAAGGAACTTACTTTATAATATGGCTGATAATTGAACTTCTAACTGACTGTGCTACTACTACAAGAACTACAGTTCTAACTACTGTAGTTTTATAATTATTTTAATACTCTAGGATCATCATGTAAAAAAAAAATAAAAAACTACTTTTTCCATATGGGATGTGCTAATAATACAAATAGATTGAAATCACTTGATATGACAATATTTGGCTTGGAAAAAAGAATTAAATGTAGATGAAAGACACTTATGTACAAGAATCATTAAATAGCATTTTAAAAATGCTATTTGTTTCTGATTTGACAAAAGTTAGTTTTAATGTAAAACTTACATCACACACTACAACAAACTCAAAATAGATAAATGACTTGATTACTAAAGATTACTTCCCATCTCCAAAATCACAGAATACCAGATCAGATACCTTCCATAGCTGTGGTTGGGTCCTAATCTTTGAGTAAATAGGAATAATACAAGCATACAATATAAAATGTATAATATTTATTACATAAAAAAGGAAAAAACTTCTGCAAAGTAAAAACAATGCAACAAGGACAAGAAGAGAAGCTATTAATTGGGGGAGAAATCTTTTATTAAGATACCTTTAACTGGGTCTGATAAAAATATACAGTGACTTATGTACACACACATACACATATGTGTATGTATATGCATGGGTGTATATATGTGATCAAGAGCTCTTACCCAATATAAATGATGAAAGGACATGAACAAGTAGTTCTCAAATAAGAACTAAAAACTATTTACTAAATAAATAATGTTCTAAAGCATAGTTAAGAGAAAATTAAGTCAAAAAAACTCATTTCCTACTCCTGGCATTTTGGCAAAAGTGACAAAATATAAGGAACAGTCAATATTTAGGATTGTTGAAATAAGGTGTACTAAAAACCTTAGCACAGATTTAAGCTTCAATAGCATGCATAATATGATATATACTGGAAGTCCATTTATGAATTGATTCAACCATTTTGGAAAATAATTTCAAAAGATGCTAAGAATTTGACTAAGAAAGTGACTGTAATATCCATACCCTCTTACTCATCATTCCTGCTTCTTTCAAAAAGATCAAAGACAAAGGTGTTTTTCCTTCGTTCTCGAAAAGGACAAACAAGATGACATCAGGGAGATGATGCTGTGGCATGCAACAGAATTGGATTTAAGTGAGGGAGGGCTGGACAAAGTCACCTGCCTCAATTTCCCCTCCAGAGCCATCTGGATCCAGTGGTAAGACATAGATCAAGACAACTGGAAGAAGGTCAAACACAAAATGTTTCCACAGAACAAAACATTTATGATAATCACTGTGGTAGCAAAGAACTAGAACAAAGTATATGTCCATCAGCTGAGGACTGGCTGAACAAATTATACATGGATATAATAGAATTTTACTGTATTGTAAGAAATGATGAAAATAAAGAATTCAGCAAAGCATGGCTTGGACTGGATGGCTAAGTTACTTTCAAATTGCTTGAGTCTATGACCATATAAGGTATAAAAATATTCACTCATGATTTGTTATATATATATATATATATATATACACACACATACATATATATTTAACACTCTTAGTCAAAATGATGATATTTAGATACTTCAAAAAATAAGTAGCTGAAAAATATAGTATCTTCTTCACTGTCAAGCTATAACCAGAGTTAAATTTAATTCAATATTGTGTTACATGTCCAGATGCTTGCTTCAAAAAGTAGCAACTTAAGTCTTAAATAAAATGCATTTAATAGCTCTTGTCATAGTTTACATAAGCAACATATCAAAAACAGACCCACTTTGACTGTAGAAAGTAGAAAAGTGCTACTCATGAGGCCCCAAACTGGAAAACTAAGAAAGGTGGCAGGTAGTGCTGGAATTGTTTTGACAAAGTGAGGTGAGGCCTATATGGAATTTAGCTAATGTTATACTGTATTTTATAACAGAGCTGAGGAGAAGGAGTGGAACTGTATCTTACCCTGAGAGTAAAACCTAGCAGTCAGCAACACAGATATGTTGATGATATTTTTCTGGTTCTATGGTATTCTAATCAGTATACCTGTCCTTTTTTTCCAAGCTATAATTCCATTTTAAGATGGAGAAAAATATAAACAGCAACAATAAAAGCATTTAAAAGTTTATAGTGTCCTTTTAATTTTCAACAGATTATCTTTTTAATTCAATTACTATAATTTTATCAAAGGCCATAATTATTGTTGATGCCTGAAATGCTGTCAATAGAAGGTACAATTATGCTGCATAAAATTGTTACCACAATATACAATGATGGATAATTCCTCAAATATTCTATAAAAATTAACTTTATAACATTTTAAAACATAGTATTCAGCTAATCCTTTCAATAAGTTTTTGGGATATGTTTCTCAATGGACTAGGAAAAAATTTAAATAATGTCAATATTGCAATATTATTTAAAGCATATATATATATAATGGTTGGCATGTAATAAAAGTAAAAGAGCTTTAAGTGTCAATAGTTCTTCTAATAACCTGGAAGCACAAAAAAGACAAGTAGAAAGTAATTTTTTTACAATGTTTGCATGAGATATTATTGAAGTGAGGTGGGAAGGAGAGGAAACATACAAGGAGAACCTATAAGGTGAGGGAAATACAGGAAAGCAAATGTAATAAATCAATAATTGCAACATATAAAGAAAAAATTAATTGTTCAATGTTTGTACCCTTGTAAGTGACTAAGAATCCTGAAGTATTAGTAAATCAGTTTGCTAAAGTATCACTTTACAAAATATAACTAAACTCCATTTCTTTTTCCCCTCTGAAAAGTTATAACTACTGAATAGCTTCTACTAAGTACAATGTTTAGAGTCCCCTATTAAGGATTCCAAATAGATAGATTTCCCCATCACAAATCATCACCTCTGAAAAGTATACAAATCAGCTTTTCATTTCTTTCTAACTTTTGTTGTCATATTTTGTCTTTTCTACTTTCTTCACTATCTGTATTTTTTAAAAAGAAAAGGCTTACTTATCTTATAATATTTTTATCCAGCAATACACTCAGAAAAACATACATTTATAGAAAAAATATAATGCTACTTCACAAATATAGTGCTATTAAACTAGAAAAAAATTATTATTGTTGTTGTTTTAAGATTCTTCAAGTAAATAGCTCATAGCTTAAGCCATGAAAATTAAACCCTTTGCTTTGTTTGGTATTTTTAATTGGGGTGCTTCATAGATAGAAAAACAATTGTTCATAGGCATTATGAACTTATTTTCATGTGGTATACATAGCTAGATACTATTGATTTCTTTTTAACTTCAAACGTTAATGTAGTTGGTTAATGGAAATTAAGGGACCTGGTTATTCTAGTTACTATGAGCTTATTTATATAATATGAGTAGACCTTAGACAATTACACTAAAAATGTACTTCTTTAAAATGAATACTCCTACCATTTTAATAATACTGCAACATTTCCTTCTGTTACATATAAATAATAGATATCATTTATAAAGCAATTTTAAGATTTTTCAAAGTGTTTTCTAAATACTATCTCATTTTATGTTTATAATTCTGGGAGAAAGAAACTACTATCATCTTCATTTTACAGTTGAAGAAACTAAGACAGATGGAGGTTAAGAGACTTGGTGACATAGCTAATAAGTATCTGTAGTTGAATTTGAACTCAGAGCTTTTTGACTTCAAATTCCAGTGCTCTAACCATGGTGCCACCTACCTGCCACAAATTATTCTGTTTCAACATAGAGATAACTAAATTATTGAAGAGTAAGCCAGGATAAGGAAAGTCCTAGCAGGATCCATGATCCTAAAAAGACTTCAAGTATAGACCCAGTATATGTTTGCTTTCTGGAGATCACTTTGCCTAAGTATGTAGAGCCTTATCACCATAAATTAACTAGTTGGTGATGATTTTTTTTTGTTATTGCACACTCATCCAATAAAGACAACTACAAAGCAGCCTTTTCCCTTATAACTCCTTCCATTTCTACAGTGATAGAGGAGTGATGGAAGAAAGAGGCAGAGAAATTAAGTTATACAAGTTGTAAATGATTTATAAACACTAATTACTACTCTAAATTTTATTTCACTATACAATGACCAATTAGTAAACATCTTGAATTTCTTGGTGTTAAGAAAACCAGGGGGAAAAAGGCTAAATTAAAGTTTGGCTTACAGGTTCTCCTTAGAGAATCAAATTATGGCAGCCTTAGTATTATCATACCCTCAAAGGTACAGCAAACAAACAAATATCATTTCATGGGGATTGCTTCAGTATTTCCAATGTCTTTTGCATGAAGACCATCATGAAAATGATTACAGTTTATCTCATTGGCAACTCTACTCGGGGAGGACTTTTCAGCCAACCTCTTGTCTGTTGTATCTTTACTCTATTCATTTATTAGGTCATTTATTATTAATCCATAAGTGGCTCTATTGAAACAGGACTACTCTGATAGTGTAAAGAGCTCAAGAATCCATCTTTTAAGGGATTATGACTAAATAATCTTTGAGGTCCCTCCATATCTAACTGCATTGATCCCATAACATTTAGGCAACATGGGAATATCAATATCTCACTTCCTCTTCAATTTTTAGTGCTACTGAAGTTTTTTCAGTAAATTTATTTAAAAACATTATTAATAAATAAATTAATGGTAATAATTTCAATATGTATACCAACATCTTTTGCAGAAAATAAATTGTAAAAGAATTTGGGTAAAAAATTCAAGATTAAAAAACTTGTACACTACATAGAAAGTTATGTCTATACATTATGACACCATATTCAGGAAGAGAAGGAGAAAGCATTGAATATGTAAACACAAAATACAACATGAAACAAAATGAAATTAATTACATTCTCATGTATAGGAGACAAGTGAATACTATTGCAGAAGTTATTAAAGCTCAGCTAAACTTATACAGTTAGATTTGTAAATGACTCACTAAAAACCAAAATTAATTGAAAGCTGAATAAAAACAAGAAAAAAATGTGACAGGCAAAAAAAAAAAATCCTAACCTGAATTATTTAAAGATGGGATTGACACACACACACACACACACACACACACACACAAAAATGGTAATTAGAAGACAGGATGTTAACAATGATTAAAACAATTTCACATATAAATTTAACTGTTGTAAATCAATGGCAATACTCAAGATATCAAAAGAGCCTAAAATCCCTTTGTCTGCAAACAATTAATTTACTTGCTAAGCATGGAGACATGACAGTGGAATTAGTGAGTGAAAGAGTAAACATATTTTAGTGATTTTGGTGCACAGTTCCAAATTGCTTTCCAGAATGACTGTTTCAATTTAGAACTTCTCCAAAAGTGCATTAATATGTGTACTTTTCTGAAGCTCTCCACCAAAAGTCATTTTCTTATTTTGCCATTTTTGTATGTCTTATATATGTGGGGCAAAGCTTCAGAGTTGCTTTAATTTGCACTTCTCATCACTACTCATTTGGAAATTTTTTCTGTTAATAGCACTAGGTTTGGTTTTTTTCCCTTCCTTTGTGAGCTGGCAGTTTATATTCTTTGTTTATAAATTAAGAAATAGCTTTGTGCCTTATCTATTTTGGATAACAGATATTTATTGGAGAAACTTAATGCCAAGACTTTTTCTGGTTAAAATTTGTCATTTTAATTAAGTCAATTTTTTGTGTAAAATTTTTAACTTCTATTTTCTGCAACACTCTAAATCTCACATTTATTTATAAATCATTTCCCATATCAAGTTACAAAAGTTATTATCTTCCTTATTCCTCTAATTTGTCTATTTTTTCATCTTTTATATCTAAGTCATATATTGACTTAGAGTCTGACTTAGTATATGATGTTAGCACTTAGTTTAAACCTAATTCTTGCCATACTGCTGTGCAATTTTCTTAGAAGATTTTGTAGAATAATAAGCCCATACCCCAACAGTTTTGGAAAGAACTGTGAGACACTAGCTATTTTGACCATGGCCAAGTCACTTAATCTCTGTTTGTCTTCATCTACTGGAGAAGAAACTTTTTGCCAAGAAAACCCCATGGATAGTGTGATCACAAAGAGTCAGAAATGACTGAATACAACAAAAACATTTATATAGTCCTTATGTATCAGAGACTGGGCTAAAGGTTTTAAAAATATAATGTCATCTGACTGATACAACCATTCTGGGAAGTGGATGGTATCATTTTCTAGAATTGTGACTGAGAAGACCCAGGCAAAATGAGTTTAAGTATAGTTCAAATGCAACCTCAGACACTTAATAACTGTGTGATCCTTGCCCAGGATCACAGTTCTTAAGTGTCTGAGGTTGTATTTGAACTTAGGTCTTTCCTCCAGATTGAGTGCTCTATCCACTGCTTCACCTAGATGCCTGAATGAGCACACACTGAAATATACAGACTTATTCCCAGTATAATTTATAGTGTGCTTTACTAGCTCAAAAAAAAATAATAATAATAATAAAGTTCTTACATGATTACTCACAAGTTCAGACTACAAATAGATCAAGACAATTTGAATTTTAAGAGAATTTTTAAATTGTATTTTAATGATTAATTTTAATATATTGTGTTATGCATAGATATATGTACATATCCATTCTTTACAAACATGGTTTTGCTTCAGATAACCTTTATTAATAGCCAGAATACACAAAATATCATTGTATGAAATTTAGGTATTCTGAAGGTGGTCATAGGGTAAGATGCCAAAAGTATAATATTAACTAGAAAGCAGACAAGAAAAAATTCCATTCAACCCTGCTGTCTTCCAAGTACCTTTCAGAATTTCCTGCCAAATTCTCTTGGCTCTGGGTATTTGGGGGAAGGCAAGAAAGTCAGTAAAAAAGAAGGCTGATATGTCTCTCAATTCAAAATAGGTAATTTTAGTCAGTGTACTAAATATGCTAGTATCTAGTTGTTGTTGTAGCAAAGAAAAATTACTCCTAGAATGTATTACTTTCACACAACTAATAGAGGGAGGAAAAAACTCTATAAACATTATCATATCATTTAATAACTCTCACTTTATGCTTTGCTTCAGGACCACCAAGAAATTAGTCAATAGCTTTAAATAATGTGCCATTCATTTTAATTGTGAAGAAAGTATCATACTGTTAAATTAAAAAGCAACATTTTACATTTAGATTATGTTTTGGCAATAGTAAAAATTTAGGAAAATAGGGCACCCTAAATAGTTCAATTAACAAATGGAAAAGGCCTCTAGAATCTTTCAAAGGCCTCTAAACTACCTCAAAATCAAACACTTTTTTTGGGGAAGGACAAATAAGTACCAACTAATGACATGAATTAGGCATATTCCTTATTCATTCAAATTTCTTACTTGAATCCTCAAGTATCATATAGTGAAATGATATATCAATATGGTCAGTAATAATTCCTGCTAATGTTTTTCGGTGAAATTGCCATTAAGAAACTATCAAAAATTTAACAGTTTCAAATGAACTTTAAACATTGATAAAAGATAAAGGACAATATTATATCTGTCCCCAAGTCTTACATTATTATACAATTAGTAGGCAAAGTGGAATTTTTACCTATGGGATTATCTACCCTTGTTTTGTTTTAAATAATACACAATGGAAACACCTACTGCACACATTGTGAAATAAAATCAGTTTTTCACAAGTAAAATTATATCTTTGCTAACTTTGACTTACAGACTACCAAAGTTATTTTTCCATATTCAATTCTGTGATCCCAAAATTTTTTAAATAACCCACAATTAACTATTTCTTGCATTTTAGTAAAACTGTCAATGTTTATACAACAACAACAATCACAAACAGTGAGATACTAATGAGAGGCAAATGACCATACTTTCTGCTCATGTTTCTCCTTTAGTTCACTAATTCATTGGCATTCATTAGTTTTTAAAAAAATTATTTCTTTAAGTTACTCTTGGAGACTGTTAATATTTTAAATATCAGAAATTCCTTTTATTGTCACTATATTTCTTTTCCCCAAACTATAATACTTCAAATTGCTATATACTCAACAAGTAAAAACCATATGATTCATTTGGACACTAGTGGAAACAGGAAATAAATAATTTTCATATTTCTCTCCTGCTTAAGTGTAGTGAAATTCTATGCTGGAAGTGTTGAAAGGACCTTAGGAGAGGGATCTGAGGAAGAAGCTAATTAAGCAGTGATCAGATAAAGAAATGGAAGTATGCAAATTATATGAATAAAGAAAAAATTGGAGAAACCTTGATTAATACTCATACTAAAATATTTTCTTAAAACTAGTATCTTTAGCAACTTCAAAGTAGCAACATATAAAGAAACAAATGCAACAATATGGCAATGTCCCACTTAACTGGAGATATAAATATTGGAGGTAATCTCAATCATGTAGAAACTCTCAACAGAGATTAAGATAATTTTCACAAATTATCCACTCTAAGAAAGGTTTAGAATTGTCCCTAACAATCCGAAATCTATCTTATACCATAGAGCCTTGATGCGAAATAATGAAGTCATATATCAATATCCTTTCAAGTTTTCAAGCTTCAAATAACTATAAAACTTTGGCTCTAATATTAGAGAAGAAAGTTAATACTTTTTTGTGATATGTAGATATTCTTATCTACATTTTATAGAGGAGGAAATCAAGACTCAGAGGGACTAAATATGTATATTGTCACCAATGTTAAAAGTGGTGTAGAATTTGTATCCATATCTTCCTGACTTGAAGCTTAGCCCTTTCTTTTGCTATGTCACACAAGTGGATAGTATCCAAATGAGTTGGAATTAGTCAACAATAAAGTAATCCCAAATAGAATCAAATCTCCAGAAAAAATTAGTATTATTACTGATTGTCTCCCTAACAGTAAATAATGCTGCTTTGCCTAATATATTGTTTTTGTGGTACCATTCAATTCAACAGGCATTTATTGTCTACTCACTATGTCTAGTCACTGAGCATCCAAGGAAGAGGAAAACAAAATAGTCACTATTATTCAGAGTCTTATATGGGTTTTTTGTTTTGTTTTGTTTTTGTTTTTGGTTGTTTGGTATGTGTGCATGTATCTCTGTGTGTGTGTGTACAATATGCATACAGATAAATAAAATGAAAATAATGTGAGAAAAGGGAAAGAGCAAACAAGTGGGATCAGGAAAATTCACCATGGAGGTTTGAAGGAAATTAGAATTTTGTAACGACAAGAAGCAAGAACTGCATTTTAGGCAAAGACAAAGTCAATGCAAAGGTAGGGAAATTTGGATGGGATATAATGAATTCTGAAGGCAAGCTCAGCTGGAATGTAGAATACATACAATTATGAAAAGGTAGACAGCACTCAAATTTGAAGGGTTATCAATGCTAAAAATAGGAGTTTGTATTTCATTCTAAAGACAATAGAGATCCCCAGAAGATTACAGAGAAGGGAAGTGATATGATCAGACCTGTCCTTTATGAATATTGATTTGGCATCCATGTGCATCTATGTGGAGAACAGACAAAAGGAGGTATAAAACTAGAGGGAACCTAGTGCCCAAATGTGAGGTCTAATACAAGAAACAAAGAAGCAGCAGCGTCCAAGAGCTGTTTGTGAATAGGATCAACCCAGAGTTCCTTCAGTAATCCATGGGGAAAAAAGGGAGAAGAGATATGGTAAGACTTTTTTAGTCTGGGGTGATTAAATGGGCCAACACATCAAAGGACTGAGCTGGGAGACTGCTGAGAGACTTAAATGTCTGTTCTGACTATAGTCCTCTTCTCCATTTGAAAGTTTGCCTCCATGACATCTCACAAGATCAATACCTGCTATAGTATTTTACTCTACAACTATCCAGAGGTGATAGTGCTTTTTTCATTCCTCAGTGTGCAAACTCAGATAAAAGCAAATGCACAAACTTACTGACCATGCTGTGTGTGGGGGAAATAGCCATAAAACAAAAAATGGGGAATTGTTAAGAACCATGCCTAGTTGAAGGGGCAGGTCAATTTTCTGAGAGCCTTCACAGCTGTGAATCATAACATCTTCAAGAGTTGCAAAACAGCCTTTACTGACACAGATGTTGCTTGTGGACTGGGAATGAAATAAATTGGAGGGAGAGGGAAGAGGAGAGAGATCAGACAACTCAACTGCCTCTCAGCTGACAGGTCAGAGAATAGCAACTGCCTCTCAGTCTCCTTGTGTCATCATCATCCTTTCACATGAAGAGATCCATTCTACAGGTCTGAGATAGACCTCCACAGCCACTGGCAGGTGGCTCCCATATCGTAAGAGGACCCCAACTGGGAATTGTCTAAGTTTAAATGAGATTTGACTAAGGCTCAAAGTCGTGTAGGAACCTTATGAATGGAGAAACAGGAAATAATTCAAGATAAATATTATGGAGATAAACTATACAATGGATATGAAAGGATATATCAAGGAAAGAGAAGAGTCAAGAATGATTCCAAGTTTATGAAAAGAATGATGATGGTTTCAAACAAAATCGAAAAATTGGAAAGGGGAAAATAATGAGTTCCATTTTGGACATAATGAATACAAATGCTAACGTTATATCCAGGGGAAAAAAAATATCCATTACTTAGAGATGAAAGACTAAAGTTCAGGAAAGAGATTAGAAATTATATATTTATATCTGCATATATCATTTATCTCTATCAATAGAGACAGATAATTTTCATCTCTACTTGATAATTACCAAATATCTATCTTTTCTCTATCATCCATCTTTCATCTATTTATATATTTTATATAGAGACATGTTACTCTTTTTATACCTATGTCATCAGAGAGAGATCTCTATACATATAACTGTAGAGAAATATAACTATTTATATTATATATCTTTCTAAAGATGTATTTATCAACATACATAGATTATAGAGATATTTATATAACTGAAATATATCCATATTTGTTAATATATATCCATAGAAAAGGATATATAAATATTTAGAAATGAATTGACTAGAAATGAAAATTGAATTGAAATGGGTTAATTTCACCAAAAGAGACCCTAAGGAAAGAAGAAAAGCAGAGAAGAATCTTAGAGAATGTCCAAAATCAGTGGGTAAGAGTATAGTGCATTAGAAAGGAAAAACATATTGGATTTGGATTCAAATGACATCAGTTCAATTAAATCTCTTCTTAGGCAACTCACTCAAACTTTTTTTGGGGGGAGAAGGGGAATCTCAGTTTTTCAATTTATAAAGTGGAAAGGTTAGATTAAATGATCTGTGAGGTCTCTTGTCCAACTCTAAATCCATGGTCCTATGATCCAGCAAATGATACTGAGAAAGAGCAGTTACCCAGATGGAAGAGAACCAGGAGAAAGTCATAGATGCCAAAAAAGGAAAGAGTATCTAGGAAAAGGTTCTCAAATCAAGTAGCATGAGAACTGAAAAAATCTCATAGAACCTATAGATTTTTAACAATTTAATTTTTTTATAAACCTTGGCAATTCCAATTTGAGTATATGAATGGTTTCAATAATGATAGTATTGAGCATTGCTATAAGTAAATCACAAATAATGATGGTATCGAGCATTGCTATAGGTAGAAAAAAATCACAAATAAGTCAAGCCCTGTTAAACTTGCTTTTGATACTTAGAATAAAAAGTTCTCTTTAGCTGTTATGCCACAGTTCTCTTTTATTGTCCTGACTCAGTTTCCCTAATTATCCTGACCCACTCCTGACTCAGTTTCTCTACTTCAATTTATAATTACCAGCTAAAAGCTCAGTCCTACAAAACCTTCCCTCCCTCTTTATCAGACTATTTGATAAGCATGAAAGATCTTACGTTTTAGAATATCAGAATGCCTCTCCCCATCCCAAGCTATCAGAATGTCAGATACCATCTTAGCAAGATGCCTCACCCCATCTTCAGGGTGCCTCCCCCTATTATGTCATCCCTCCCTGGAGGCTCACCCCACCCTGTCAGAGTCCCATTCCGCTCTCAGCACCCTGATTTCGCCCCTGCCTCAATCTATTCCCTAAGTCTGAGCCATGTGTATATAGGTCATTGAGAACTCACATTGTTTGCTGGATTCTTGGAGACCATAGGCTCATTCAGCCCTGGGACCAATTCATGGATCCATTTGGTCCCAGTAAATCTCTCCCATTTAATAAATTATTAAATACTCTCTAATCTCTATCTTGACTCAGTTTCTCCAGCTTACTTTACCATGAAAAGAGCCACTTACCACAAATGCTATTATACTCCTCAATGTAGATTCCCACTGGAAACAACTTTTAAGAAACTGTACTGTATTCCATATTGCCATAGTAATTTTTTTCACACGATCAACATCCCTTGATAAAATCTGATAAAGTATAAGGAGAAAACAAAAAGAATGAGTTGAATGCAAATCCTTCAAATCTATAATAGGATATTTTGTTATATATTTTGCATATTTTCTGTTTTTTTTAACTAATTAAAAAAAAAAAGAATCCTGAGATTTCATCTGAAACTTTATTTCAGATCATAATCCACAGGTTGAAAAAAGTAAAGGATTCATCTGAAGAAGAAATTCATGTTTCTTTATTGTTTGGTATAAAGCAATTTTTTTTTCCAGATGATAAAATCACAGGAAATGATTTTTCTTTGTTTTTAAGGATGTCATAGCGGAAAAACAGCTTTATTATGAAATGTTCTTGAGTTTTCTGTCTGCTACTACGGGTAAGAAACAATGTCTATAATAAAATTTCATGGTAGTTAAAAAGATCTGACCAAGGAAAAAGCAAAAGAATGCAGAATTCTAGCCCAAGTGTTGGATCTTAACAAATTATCAATGGCTCATTGAAACAAAAAAAGAGGATGCCTACTTAATTTAAACAACAACAAAAAAAGATCTAGCATCTAGTAAACTGTAATTTATTGTGCACATCCACAGAACTTATCTTGACCTCAATTTCTGTCTCTGTAGAACTAGGGGGTTGAATGAAATGACTTAAAAATCTTTTCTAACTCTCATGGTCTATCGGACATATTCCATATGATTTCTGTTCCTGTGACCTTTTGAAATCCACCCATTAGAAATTGTCACTTATCTTCTGAATGAGTTTTAGTGTGTTGCAAAAAGAAATATTTTAAATATGACAAAACTGATCATAGAATTAAAGAATCTGAGAACTAGAATCAATCTTTAAAAAATTATCTAACCAAACTACTTTATTTTAAAGTTGAATAAGGAAAAGCTCATATAGTTAAAAGGACTTGCCTTAGGCTACCCAGCAAGTAACAAAACAAGGTTCATCCCTAGGTCATTGATTTTCATTTCATTTGCAAACCAAGAAATTAACTTACTTACTACACAGTTTTGGTATTCAAGTAAGTAGAGTAAGAACAATGAAATATTAAAAAAAAATCACAGGTTACTTGAGAAAAATATGACAATATTATGGTGGTCTAAATAAAATGTTGGTTAATTTTATGAGACATACAGAATTTTTTTAATGACTTTTTAAAAATCTGAAGTATGATAAGATACCATTGTGGATATTTTTAACTATTTTATGTAATCCACAGCTGTTCCCTACACAGGAAATGGTGGAAGTAATAAACACTTTAAAAAGGGACACTTTGTTCTTTGTTATACTACTGAAGAGGGACAATAGGTACAGAATAAAATACTGAATTATCTGTGAATAGGACAGGGAGGGACTCTTTAAAAGAATGCAAAGGTCATAGTAAAAATGTGGTATTTCCTTTAGCATGACTTTATCTTCACTTTTCTTTGAAATGATGACAAAGGAACTAAGTGCATCAGGCAGAGGAAAGGTATTTTGATCAAAAGAGCACAGAAAGTTATAACATTTAACTCTGTAGTCAAACTTAAAATAATCAGGGATGCCATGGGTGAAGATCATATTGAAGAACCAATGACTGACCCTTTGCAACATATCTTCTTCTATACCACTCATTTAGTTATTGCCATCATGGTCATAAAAGCTTATTAATTTTAAAGAACCATCAATAAGAGACTTGAATAAAACAAGCAGTGAAAACATTAATGCAGGTGATTCATAAATCAAGAAAGCTGTATTCCTTAAATGATAAGAAGAGACACAGACAGACAGACACAGAGAATCAGAGAGAGAAGAAAGAATCAAAGTCATGATTTGATTACTTCTACTTCATTCAATAGTTTTTTTTTTTTTTTTTTTTTTTTTCCCTTCTCATTCTTTTCTCTCTCATTCCAGTTCTTTCCTCTCTGCTCCCCTTATACCTTGGTTATCTTCCTCCTTCATTTCTCACTGAAGTTGTCTATAAGGTTAATTTAAAAAATACCATCACCAAATTATCTTCTCTAATAATGACTGAGTACACAAATAAACAGGCAGACATTACCTACCTTTTTGGAAAGTTTGCGGCTATCTTCTACAAAGCGCTTTTCTCTGGGCATAAAGGTCCTGATGCTTGCTTTTACCTTAAAAAAAAATTTGAAATGGAGGCTTTTGCATTGACTTCTTTTTCACCAGGCAAGTAAAAAAAAAAGGAAATTAATATATTCTGATATTCATGGAGTTTGAGGGGGAGGTTGTTTTTGTGTTTTGCTTTGTTTTGTTTTTAACAGAGAGCACCAATGAGTCAGGGACTTAAAAGGATGAGACTAAGGCCTGAGAAGAAATTAAAATATTATTACTGTTCTATAAGTACTTCAATGGACTTGAATTGAACTTTGAACAGTACAAGTTGGAACTCAAATAATAATAAGACCATCAACTTCACTTTCCTAAATAAGTGGGAAGTTTTAAATTCCTGCAAAGTTGCATTCATCAATTATCCAATTGCCCTCACAACTTCTATCAACAGCAAATAGCTAAAGTCAGTTCCTGATTTTTAGTGTAGGAAGCAAATGAGTTTTGAATTCTAGGTTCTTTCCTTATACTATATTTCACATGTTTGAATGATATGAAATTGAATTATTGATGCTTTCATAAGAAAATACTTAGTTTCAGGCTGATTAAATTAACTTTCAAAATGAATTCTTCATAGTTTTTCTGTTTATGACTATTTACTATTAAGGCAGAAGTGCTCAGAGCTGGTCTATACTATAGAGAAAAAAAGGAAGCTGGCAATTTCTTATTGTCCTTTGTAATAGAATATATTGATATATACACATTTAGGATTATTTTAGGGAGTACAGGAATTAGAAAAGAGAAGTAAATAACAGTGACTTACAATCTAAAAAGTTCTATATAGGGTAACCATGTGAATTTTCTTGACCTATCTTTTGAATTAAGAGCATATATGTGACTAAAGAAATATGGATGTCGGTTGTTAAAGTATATCACTTGCCACATGAGTAAAACTTACTTTGTTGCTTCCCTGAACATATTAATTGAGAGAATTATCTAAGTAAACTGAATATAAGTTAGCATGAGATATGTTGTTACTATAACCTAATAGCTTTTATTCTGAAGCCAAAGATGACAGACTTTAACAATTGGGTACTCTCTCTTTACATATAGCAAACAAGAAAGTAAGCAAAATAGCTTTCAGTTTCTTTTGTTAAAGACACTTGAACTTTAAGATCAAAGGAAAATGGTCACCCTTCCTTTTAGATATAATCTGGCCTAGAGTGATTTATGTTTAATTTTAGTGTCTAAGGGTCAATGCCCTATTGGCAGGTGGATGTCAAGGAATTCAATGGATTGGTTATAGAGAATCATGAAAGAGAAGCTCCATTTAGACTTACCGGATTATATATGACATCCATCTCCAAATAAATAACTCCTTTTGAAGCTTGTTCTAAATCTTTATTCTTCAGTACATAGCAACTTTGCTGCCCATCTCTAATCTATCATGAATAAAAAATAAAAAATATATATTGATGAGCAATCTCTCAGCAGGGTTTTAAATGGCTACCCAATGAGTTTCATCTCTTCAAAGCCTAGAATACAAAATGACCACCAAAGGAACAAATATTAAACTTCAGATTAAACCTATTATAATCCAACTTTTATTTTCACAGTGATGCAGTTTGTGGAACACACCATGATAATAACTAATTTGAAAATTCTGCCCTGAAAGCCAATGTGTTGATGGAAAACAATCCATATACTTTATTAGCAATTCAAAATGGGAACTTCTCTTACAAAGATCCAAAAGGTCACCAAAATTTTGGTTTATTAAAAAGATCATGTTTGCTGTTAGCTGGGGGACAATCTAAATTAAATAAATAAATCAACACAGCTAAAAGTGAGGTGCAGGACATGTTCAAAATGCACTATGTCCTGATAAACATTCAAAATAAACAAATCCCTCTGATAGCTTCTTCCTGCCAGTATGTAAAATCAGTTCCATGCACTAATCTGCCTGTTGGCCCCAGTACATTAGACATCTATGAAAAACATCTCCCTTACCATTTTGGAAACTATTTGGCTCAAGTTAAAGGCCTTCGCTCTTCAAATTTGATGGCAGCAATGTTTTTTATTATACACAGTAGTATATGTATTGATTAAACATTTGGCTTTTTAGGAAGCAGACCAGTTAATTCTAGATGGTAACAGCATAAAGCTACAACTAACCAAACGCTCCATTTGGGATTGTAATGATCAAAGATTAAAGATAACAGGGGAAATTTGAGGGCATGAAATTTCAACCATATTTTAAATGACTATTGCTGTCATTGCATGAATTTAGCACAAGCATTCATATAAACAGTGGTGGAAATGAGTTAAATAAGTCACTATGGGAAACAACAATTTCACATTATAAGGGAGAGGTCACATTTCTTCCCAAAGTCACCCACCTCCCTTGGATTACAGAGCCTTTTAAGTAGAAAGATAGTTTCCCTAGGCAGTGGCTAAGAGGAAGAAGTGTCCATGTAGTATTGGTATCCTTCCTGAACAATATCCAAACAGGAATCTCAGTTTCTAGTTTTTATCCACAATCTCAGTTAATTGAACATGGGATATTTCAATTCTGAAAAAAAAAATAGCATAACAACATGCCAACTTGAAAATGACCTATCTTTGCTCTAATTTAACCTATAGTTATATCACTTTTGCCTGACAATTCCCATTAGTTTTGAAGATCTAGGTGGGGTCAACCATGACAATCTTAGGGATAAAAGGTCTTAATGAAAAAAAAAATGACAAATCAGGAAGAGTAGTTTCTTATTTCCTAAGTGCCGCTTTTTTCTGACTGAATCTGTGCATCAATGTGTGATTGTCAAGTTTAAGTTGAAAAGCCAAAACCTGGCCCTTTAATGAATTAATAGACAAATGTTCCACTATTTGTGATCCTAACAACTCCTATTTTTTTTTTCCCTTTTTAACTAGAAAGCATAAATGACCAGAATGCTGCCAAATTGCCTTGGGAATTGTTATTGTCACAGTCTTATAAGAATAATTTTGAAATACTTTTTGCATTTATTCATTCAAATAGCAAAACAATAGCCAATAAAATACTTAAAACATTTTCTTTTACTCTTTCTCTGATGAACTTTCAACTCTAGGGGAAAAAAAAACTGGTTCATTATAGCTAATAATTCTTGTATTCTTGCTTTTATACAGAAGAGGGCAGGGGTTTGAGAAAGAAATCAATGAGTTCATAGATTTGTCAATTCTATGTATTAAATACAAATACTAAAAAAGAATTTTAAAGCCAAGAGATAAATACTCTAATAATGTATATTTATTGTGGCTAAAACCCTTTTATTGACGGTTATTGGATCTTTAAGCTAAAATTCTCTCAATTTTCTGATGACAACAAATATATGCAACTTTTTCTAGTTTTCTGGAAACTATCTGAAAAGAAACTTTTAAAAATGAGCTTTTCCAAGGTAAAAGAGTTATTTCATAGGATTCTATAACAACCCAATGAAGTTTAAAGTGATTGACAATTGGATTTTCAAGACCTCTCTCTCCCACTAATTATATAACTTGGAATATCTTACTTATTCTCTTGGATCTCAGGTTCTTTGCATGAAAAATGATTATACCAGCCTAGATAATCCTATTTAAGCTTTAAGATTTTGTGATTCCATGACATAAAATAGTTTTCATGTATATACATGTTTGCTACATACATATTCATAATGACCATATATTGTATATGTGAATACATACATATATATATATATAATATACATTCATGTACATTATATACAATACACACATATTCATTAATTTGTATTAAAAAAGTAAAAAAAGTCATGTAGGTCACTAGACAAAAGATTGGTATTCAAAGACATGGAAAACACTTTTTTTTTCTTATCTGAACACTTCTTCCACACTAAAAGTTATCATTATTCTCCATTTAGAATTGCATTAATGAAAACCATCACTACCTGATTCAATGGAGAAAATAATCAGAATTAATATCAAGGAATAAAATTATCAACTTGGCTTATGTTTGAAAGATATGCAATTATAATTCAATATAACAACAAAGATTCATATTAATTTCTCAGTTGTTTGACCTTCATGTAAAAAAGAGAATAATCAGAAATAAAGTAACATTATTTTATCTGGCAACTTTTATTGAATGCAAAAGAGAAAAGAAAATAGTTCAATGTAACAATACTATGATAACCTAGTTTATTCTAGCTGGTGCATAGTAGAAAGTTACCATCCTGTTGAATGCAATGAAAAGAGGTTATAAAGCAAACAATGTAAAGAAGAAAATGAATCAGATCTCAATTGGTAGCTTAGTCAAATTCTAACACAAAAATCAGAATTCTTTTCAATGACAGAGGAAAGAAAATATATGATAAGTAAGAAATGTTAATAAGGCCATCATCGTGTTGCTTTTTTTTTTTATATCTGACTATGTGTTGTTGCATTTATATCAAGGGCAGAATTGTTATCCTCCAAAATTATGATGGAGAAAGTCTATCTATTAGAGTATGCAAACCTCCAAACTTAAAACCACAAGTGGAACTTGGGTAAATATTTAATTGGAAATGCAAATGCACATTTAAAGCATGGATGTTTATTAGGTACAAGCAATTCTAGAAAAATTACTCTATAAACCTAATTAACTGAAACTGTTATAATAGGCACAGCTAGTTACTATCCCCACAGATGCCCATGGAATGTGATGGATTCACAGATCAACAAACTTGTTCATAGCAAAGCCTTGGTTTTTTACCCTTGAATCTCTGGCAAAATAGTATTTTTCTTTGCATTCCTTCTAATGCAAAATTTAAATGATTCTATCTTAATGATGGAGTGTAATTGCTGATATACTGAAAATGTGAATTTTTAAAAGATGTCAATTTAATTTTTGTGGCAGACTCATGATTTTATCCATGCAGGAGACTTACAAGGAGAGACCAAGTACCTATTCCAAGACAGATCACCTTCTCAGTATTTTATACTTTCAGAGAGCTTCATGGGGACAATGAGAGTTTAAATGACTGACCCAGATTTGTACTGTGTCAAAGGTTAGATCTAAATGCAGATTGTTCTGACTATAAAGCCAGCTCTCTATGCTGAATTCTGTTACTTCAACAGCTACTTCAATAACAATGGTTAATCCCCATAATTCAATATAAGTCCATAAATAAATTTGACTTAGCAAATAAACATTAATGTACAAGTATATACCTTTGGGAGAAACTGGAACATTTTTATTAGTCAATATTAAAATAATTTTTTATCCCAAAGTTATCTCCAACCAGCAAAACTATACTTCTTTCCCTCCCATTTTCTCCTTCCCTCAAATGAGAAAAAAAAAAAAAAAACCCTAAATCTCTGTTATAAATATGTACAGTCATACAAAACAAATTTTAGCATTGGTTATATTTGAAAGAAAAAAACAAACACAAATATAAACATAAGTATGTACTTACATACATATGTATATACATATGTGTTTGTGTCTCTTTTTGCACTCTCACTTCTATATGAGGAAGTGAGTGGGATGTTTCATCATTAGTTCTCTCAAATCCTGGGTGATAGTTACACTAATCAGAATTCCTAAGTCTTTCAAAGTTGTTTATTTTTATAATACTGTTATTGAATAAATTGTTTTTTTCCCTAATACTGTTTATTCTGCATCAGCTCATCAAGTCTTTTGAGATTTCTCTGAAACTCTTCCATTCATTATTTCTTATAGTACAATATTCTATACAATTTGTAATTTATTTCATCCATTTCCCAATTAATGGGTATCCATTCTTCCTCAGATTATAATTCTTTGCCTCCAAAAAAAACACACTATATTTTTTTCTGTACCTCATTAAAGCTTTGCTTAGGACTAATTTCTCTTAATTTATCTATTCTCTATTTTTCTCTTTCTTCCTCCCTGCCTTTTTCCTGTTTCCCTGATGAATGAATTCTGTATCCAATCTGAATATGTGTGTGTGTGTGTGTGTGTGTGTGTGTGTGTGTGTGTATATACATATATATATATATGTATATATATATATACTTTCCTTCTTAGATCAATTCATATGTGAGTATGTGAGTGAGGTTAAAGTATTAGTTAATGCTCCAACTGCTTATTCCTTGTTTGTATAAATCTACCTGGACACTTCAATTATGTGAAATAACTTTCCACAACCTTCATTACTTTCCCTTTCCCTTCCCTACCTTGTATAATACTCTTCTCCTCCCTTTCCATTGTTATTTTTAGATCATCATAAAATAATAATTATGCATAATTAGAATTCCTTTATGACTCCTGATGATGATAGGAATCAGAGGAGACACATGTACCATTTTCCTATATGATAATGTAAGGTGTTTATCCTTGTTGAGTACTTTGTTATTGTTTACATTTCTCTTATTCTTGTATTTTAATATGAAGGTTTCTATAAACCTTTTTTAAGGTAGTTCTATATTGAACCAAAGATCTTTTTAAGATAATTCTATATTGAACCAAAGATCTTTTTTTGTCACTGTAGGATTATTTTCATTTTTGCTGAATAATTTTTACTGATTTTAAGCCTATTTTCTTTGTTTTCTGGAATAGCACATTCCAAGTTCTCTGTTCTTTTATAGTACTGGCTGCTAAATCATGTGCAATTCTGATTGGGACTTCTTTCTTGATGCTACTATATATGAATGTGTGTGTGAATTTTTTTTTTTTTAACCTAGAAATTCTGAATTTCAACTAAGATGTTTCAGGGAATGCTCATTTTGTTATTTCTTTCAGGAAGTGACCCAGTAGATCTTTATTTTTATTTTTTTTAGCTCTAAAAGATATAAGCTGTTTTCTTTCCTTCCTTCCTTCTTTCCTTCCTCTCCCTCTCTTTCCTTCCTTCCTTCCTTTCTTCTTTCTTTCTTTCTTTTGCTGAGGCAATTGGGGTTAAGTGACTTGCCCAAGGTCATATAGCTAGGACATGTTAAGTGTCTGAGACCAGATTTGAACTCAGGTCCTCTAGACTTCAGGGCTGGTGCTCTATCCACTGTGCCACTTAGATGCCTCCTAACTAGTTTTCTTTTAAGATTTTTAAAAAATATATTATATCTAGACTTATTTTTTGTCATGATTTTCATATAGTCCAATGACTTTTAATTTTTTCCCTCCTCAATCTGTTTTCCAGGTCACTTGTTTTTGCTATGAGATGTTTAATTAATTTTTTCTTGGATCTCACCATCATGGTTCAGTATAGTATATATTTTAGATTTGTTTGTAGGCGTTTTGGTGGGGAATTTGTTGTCCTATTTTCTGATTATTTTGGCTCTGTCACCATATCTAAGAATCTTGTGGCATATAAAACTCCCTCTATTTCAGTTATTTCTGTCTAAAAATTATAGATTGAAAAAATGTATTTCCATCATATTGTTTTATAATTCAAGTCAGCAAGTACTTGCTAAATGATGACCATCGTGCTACTTCTCAGAGAGGAAATGGCCAAATAAAACTGTCTCTGCTGACAAAGAGCTTATATTCTCCTGGGGTTAGAAGCTTAATATTTGGTAAACTGTTTAATATAAGATAATTTAAGGAAGGAGAGAGTTATAATACTTGGGGAGATCAGGAAAAGCCTCTTCCTAGAAGTGACTCCCTAGGCTGATCCTTGAGGGAAGCTAGTGATCCAAGTGATAGAGGTGAGGAAGAAGTACATTCCAACAATGGATCAAACCTGTCCAAAGACATTCAAGCAAGATGACATGTGGAGTCTACTGAACAGCTAGTAGGTCATTTTAATTGAAATGTGGTCTAAAATATTGCTTAATTTATATTAGTTCTATCATCAGTACCCAGTATAGTACCTGGAACATAGTAGATGCTCTATAAAGGCCTGTTGATTTATGGATAAAGAAGAATAATATAAAGTAAAATTGAAAGATAGTTGGGAAACAGATTATGTAATACTTTAAAGGCTGGATTGAAGAGTTTGTGTTTTATCCTAAGAACTTTAGGGAATCACTGAAAATTTTTATGCAGGGGAGTCAGCATCATGTTGTTGCTTGGAAATTGTCTAGAATAGATATTAGAAAGAGAATCTAGAAACAAGGATCTCAATTAATAGGTGACTGCTATGATTTAATAAGCAAGTAATCCGGGCCTGAATTAGCACAATGGTTATATAAATGGGGAGAGGTCAAAGGAAGAAATGCAAGAAATATGATTTAAAAAAAAAAACTGCCAAGCCTTCACACTGGACTAGATATTGGGGATGAGTCAGAAAGGGAAACCTTAATAATAGCATCGTCGGGTACCTTCCATAGAAATAAGGAATTTACGAAGAGAAACATTTTGAAGGAAGAAGATTATGATTTGTAGTTTTGAAAAGTTGATTTTGGGATGATGATAAGATATTTAAGTAGTCCAGCAGACACACAACAGTGAAGGCCTCCAGTTCCAGAGAAAAAAAGATTATTGCTGAATATATAGATTTAGTAGTCATTCACATAAAGATAATTGAATCCATGTGAACTAATGGTATTATCAAAAACAAAAGAGTCTAAAGTAGGGGTTCTTAACCTTTTTTATGTTGTGGTCCCTATAGCAATGTGGTGAAACCTATAAATATCTTCTCAAAAATAATGTTTAAAAACACATAAAACAAAACATTTAAGAATATAACCAATCATAATAAAATAAAGTTATCCAAATTGTTTACTCTGGAGCAGAGACAGAAAAGGGTTCACAACAGAACCTAGAAGTTAACCCATAGGTAGTATATGATCATAGATAATTATGCAGCAAAGGAGGCTGGAAAGCAATGGTTAGAAAAGTATCAAGAAAACTAAAATAAGATTCTGGAAATAAAAAGAGAAGAAAATATCCAGGAGAAGAATGTTGTCAACAGATTTTAAAAGAGTAGAGAGGACAAAGAGGAAAAAGCAGGATGAGGATTGGATGAGTATTTAGCAGTAAAAAAAAAGATAATTATAACCATGAAGAAAATAATTTCAGGTAAATAAGTTGAAGTCAGAAAACAGATTGTTATAGATTAAAAAGTGACTTAGTGATGAGGAAATGGAGGTAACATTTTTATGTATTCTTAAATTATAATTTTGATATCTATTATATTAACTTATGTGATCATGATATTTTAAATTCTCATATCTACATGCTTTACAAAATTGTAAAGCAAAATTGAAAGCCATAATTATGTTAGATTCCTTTTAAAAAATCAAGTAATTTTTTTTTTAATTTTCTAATTGAACAGAGTCCAGTATACCAAATGAAGAACTAGGCAGCAATATATTGGTTTTTAATAAAACTAAAGTGGACTCATTCAATTACCTTACATGAGACTCTTTAATAGTCTAAGGATACTTTATTAAAATATTACCATTTTAAGTTAAGACCAAAGAATATGTTCCAAATTTAATATGTTGACTGCCCCTTAAAATTTTAGAATTTTTATTTAAAACAGACACACAAATACAAATTGCTTTTCTTAGTTTTATAGAAAGAGCATAGCTTATGATTTGGTTACTAGTTTGTCTAATTATTCTAGAGTTATTAATGCATATTTTCATCAAGAAATCTAATTTTGTTTGAATTGAATTCAACAAGATTTATTAAACATCTACTATAGGCACTATACTAGATGCTGGGAATACAAATGGAAGTCTCTACTCTGAACAATTTTATTTATATTAGACTGGAAGGAAATAACTAGTAAATTGATATATCCACACAGATATATAAAAAATAAACACAAAGCAAATTTTAATGGGAGGGGAAAAAATAACTCAAGATCTTTTGTAGAAGTCACTAAAACTGATTTTAAAGAAGCTATAACTTCCAAGAAGCAGCTGCAAATAGCCAATATATCAGTAAATTCACCAACTCAGTTTTCTACTTTTATTACACTGATCACTGGTTACACAAGCATGCAATATGACTTTTAACTTCTTTCAGGTAAGTGTTAAATTATGTCTGTTTTGTTTTACTAAGGTGCATAACTAAGCATGTCAGATCAGCGTAGAGAAATGTTCATGTCTAAGGAAGATTAGCCTGAAACTACTTAAGGAGATTTCAATTTCTCATGACTTTTGATCTTATACTATTTTAGGAAATTCACCTAGACATTTGATGATATTTTAATATTCACAATCCAGGCAAATGAATTGTGGTGGAACATGGTATCACAGTATTTGCTCTATGGGCATACTCTTGTATTGTACATATATTGATAAACTGATAAAATAAGTGGGTAAAATCTAATTATTTCATCCTTCTTATTGTGTAAATAATAAAGGCTAGGTTCCCTAGATGCTTTAGTGAAATCATTTAAGACTTTTTTCATTATTATCAGGCTTCATCAATAACTTTTATGAAATTTTATTAACTGCACAATGTAAAATTAAGCTAGAACAACGGGATCAGGGCTCTTCTAGGTAGAATAATGGGTAGAGATACATTTTCAGCATGTGGAATACTAAACTGTTTGAAAGAATAAACTGCAACAATTTTATAATTATATATTCTATAAAGTAGTATCAAGAATCTAGAGCAAGAAAACAGACCAAAACAGAAGTTTGAAATAATTATGTTACGCTTAAATGTACAGGCTTTAAATGTTCACATTCAGTACCTGGAAGTATACTAGTTAAAATATTTAACCAAAATATCACATTTCTCATTGAAAAGAAGTTGTTATTGTTGTTTTAGTTGCAAACAACAATATTATTAGACAATGAAATTTCTGTACTATAACAACTAATGTTTTGCATATGAGGATTCCTTTCACATTTAAGTTACATTGACAGATACCCTTCCATACTTTGTGATTTCCTACCTTTATAAACTCAGAATTTCCCATAGGTGTTATCTGATGTTATGAGAATCCTTATTTCATGGGTAGATAGTGAGTTAAAGTCACTCTGCAAAGTTAGTGAAAGCACTCTCTCAGAGTGATCCAGTGAGCATTTTAAAGTTAATGATGAGGTAGTGTCTGAAGTCAAAAGTGTAACCAAAACTTATCCTAATATTTAGGAACAATCTTAAAATACTGATTAGGAGACTACCGAAACAGATAGGAAATAATGAAAGCCTACAATAGGGTAAAAGATGGGTGAATAAAGAAGAAACAAATAAACAGATATAGAATTTAAATTTAAAACAATTACCATTCCTTAGACATGAGGAAAGGGGCAAATCAAGGATAATTAAAAGTTTTTTAACTTGGTTCATTGAAAAGAAAGTGATACCTTCAACAAAAAAATGGAACCTTTGAAGACAGATATTGTAGAGAAAACAGAGTAAGTATTGAGTTTTAGAATACTTATGATAAGACCAGTAGAGATAACCTTGGAGAGAGACAAGTAGGTGGATGGGGCTAGGAGTGAGGAAGACCTTGAGAGCCTGGTGAATTCATTTAACCTCTGCAGATCCAGTTTTCTCTTCAATAAAATAGAGATAATAATAACATCTACCTCACAAGAGTTAAGATATCTAAAGTGCTATGAAATTTTACAGAGTTATGCAATGAATCATTGTTAGTAGCTAGTGTTATTGTCAATCAAGTGGTGGGATAGGAAAGTGAATTACAAGAGATTTAAAAGGGAGTAAAAAGGTAAGAAAATAAAAATAATGAATATAGATAGGCAACCCTTTCTGAGACTGTGGTTGTGAAAAGGAGAAAGGAAATAGGAGGAGCTATAAAGGGAGGAAATGGCAGGTTCAAAGGAAATCTGTAGCAGAGAAGAAAATGGTGTGTAAATTAATATTGAAAGTTAGTAGAATGATTGAGAGAGAAAACTACAAGAAAAGAGAGGGGATGAAATCAAAGGTGCAGATATAGGAATCTCTTTGACAAGGAGAATCTACATAATCATCTCATTCTAAATCAAATGAAAGACTAGGGAATGACTTTTTTTTTTTTTTTTTTTTGAGATGTGGAGAGAAGAGGAAGCTCATATACTGGATGACTTCCATTTTTTCAGTATAGAGAGGAAGAGGTGGCATAGGGATTCTGAAGATAACAGAATAACTTGGAAGAACTGTTGTGGAGTGTTAGAATAGATTGAGAAAGAATAAACATACTGCCTTGCAATAGTGAGGTCCCAAATGAGATCAGGTAAAATAAATTTGTGGTGGACTCTATTAGCATAGTTGCTTGACTTAGATTATAAGTGTTCAGCAGCACATGAGAAAGAACAAAAGGGAGAAATCCCAGACTTCAGTAATGCATGACTGATATTAGGACATGGAAGTAAGGGGTTCAAGAATAGCCATTGCTTCATGTTGAGCTATTCAACCACAAGGTCCAGATTGGGAAAGGCCAGAGCAGAAAGATCAATAGTAAGTTGCTGAATTCCTTTAGAAAGGATATGACAAAGAGTCTGTGACAAGAAGTTGGATTGGGTGATAAAGACAAAGTGAATCTTAAAGGGAGAGGACAATAAAGTGGTGAAAAGTTAGTCTAGAAGTAAAGTGAAAAGAGTATACCACTATCACTGACTCACTCGACTGACACTAATAAAATATCAGGTCACTTATGCCAAGTGATAGCAAAGGCAAGGATACAGAGTAAATAGCAGAGATCATATTTCTAATAAAAACATACTCTAAATGTAGGGAGGCATACCTGATGGATAATAAGAATTATTACATCAGTGTCTTAAATAAATGAGTTATGTGTTATATCCCGCAAAGGACCTTAGAGGATGTACTTTAAATTGTTTTTTTAGTAAACACATGAAAGAAAATACTAGGTAAGTTGTAAAGTATCAGGACATTTTATGAAGGTAATAGATGTGTAGATGATTTCTGATTCCAGAAATACTAAAGGTATCAAGTATTTGGGGTGAGAAGGAAAGAGAGAAGTATTTAAGCAATCTAGAAGGTTATTTCCTTAGTACTCACTTTTTAGCAACTGGAAAGTACAGGTTAAAGGTAAAAATAAATCACCTGATTGCATATTTTAAAAATCCAAGTAAGCAATAACGTTATAAGCAAGAGGGAAATTAAGGATGCTAACTTGGGATGACCTAAGAAGATAAAGATGCAAATAAGATATGTATAAAAGAAGATATAAATGTATAAATATAAACATAAAGGAATTAATTAGAAAGATCAATAGATAAAAAAAAAAGAAAGAGACTAGATTGGAGAACTCTTTTTCCTCAAACTAACTGAATAGCATGCAAATTTCACCAAAACTCATATCCTTTTATTACATAAATCCTTTAAGGAATAACTGACAATATCCTAATTTAAAAAAAAAAAAGAAAAAGAAAAATTCAAATTAAGGTCTTTCCTCAATAGCTTACATTCCCTGATGATAATCATATTGAACATTTGGCAAGAACAGATTCTACAGGAGAGCAGATGCTCCAGCCACTCTCTTTCAGTAACATCAGGGATATTAGGACTTGGGGAAAAATTAGCAAAGTGATCAAAAACAGTATAAAAGATGTTGAGAGGTCTACCAATCCTCCCTCTTTCCTGTAAATATCAAATGGCACTTCATGTTAACAAAAGAATCATTTAAAAAATAGACTCCCCATCCAATAAATTAGTAAGGGCTTTAATAAAATGTATACCTTGGGGAAGAATATAAATATATAAATATATGTTACAGGGCCTGAAGAGGAGGAAGAATAGCTATTTATAGTCCAATTGGTCAAGAAACTAACAAGGTCAACAAATGACCAATGTAGAAGAATACATGGAATATAAAAAGACATGTATATCAAATTAATTAGGAAGAATTTAGTACCCATTCTTTCCATGTTCCTTTCCTGTTACCATGATAGGACAATAGTCATCTTTTTTCTCCTTTGAGTGCTTTCATTAAGATAAATTTAAAACTTCCTCACTAAAACAATCTGAGCTACTTCCAAATTCTAATATATCAATACGTCACTGCTATAAAAAGTCTTTTTGCTATAAAAGTCCATCGATCATTCCAATGAAATGCTGTTTCATGAATAAATACATATATGTATATGCACTCATATATCATATGAATGTATTTCTGTGTGTATTTTCTCCTAGCTCACTGCATATATCTATGTGTATCTATAGCTATTTATAGCCATCTATACACATATGTGTGTACATATGTATGTGTGCATATCTTTCCTCTGTAAAAGAGTCGGCAGAGGGGGAGAGAGGGAGGTACAGACAGAGAGAAAGAAAATAATGAAAATATTTTGGAATTGTAATATTCATCTGTGAGTATTAATCATATACAGGCACCTGAAAATATGGAAATTATCATTGTATGATGGACAATTTATAAACATTTTAACTAGTAAAAATATCAGATAAAAAGCAGGCTTTTTATATCAAGAATTCCTTAAAATATTTCCCAAGAAATAATCCTATTTCTGTTTATCTTCCCATCAAGCTTTTTAATTTAGCTAGGAAAAAAAAAAAAAAGATGACTCTAATCCATTGAATCCCATCAAAGTAGAAAGAAGCAATATTTTTCGGTGATGATAACTTACAGACAGCAAGGGGATGGCAACTTTCCCAAGGAAATCAGGGGGCTTATCTCCATCTTCATCAAATACTGTCACTTCCAAAACATCATGGATATCTTTAATAGGACTGGAACAAGAAGTACAGAGTGTGTTATATACAAACACACACAAATGAAGTCTGTTCCTTGAAGATCTTAAAAAAAATTGTTTCACTAATTAAGTCTGCATTTCCTTAGAGTATAAAACTACCATTTAATTAAATTCCAAAAATTAAATCAAACTAACTATATTCCCAAACCTTCCATCATAGGAGGTTCAGACATCCATATGAAAAATAAAAGTCAACTTTTCCTCTATGATATTCTTTTACATGTACATGAACTCAGTCTGAGTTGTGAAAGAAACAAGATTAGGGACAAGACTAAAAAGGGTGAGGGTGAGTTACTTCAAAATACAACAAAAATTGTATTTAATAATTATACTTTGGTGAAACTATTCTAAATCAACAGTTGACTGAAAGATTAAGTATCCCAGAGTTGAAACATAAGATATGAACAATTCTAGAAATTTTACTGTATTGACTTATGATCAGAAATCTACTACAGTGAAAGATTGATTAGGGTACAATTCCAAAATAAATGGCTGGGGGCACCTGGAGTTTTGCTAGTTTTAATAGCAAAGTTGAAACCACTTCTATAGCATTCTTCATGCTCTGCTATTAGCATAGTTTACATAATTTCTACTCAACCTCATTCTTTCCTTTATAAGTTTATTGTATTACCAGTCTCTTAGCAGAATGGATCCCCATTTTACTATAACACCACAAGCACTCAATTTCTTGCCAAGTGTTACAGCTTCCAATCTAAACTAGTAAATTAGAGGCTATAAAGCTTCTTAACTATTTGGGTCAGGTTTGAGAAGTATGACAAAAAAAAAAATCAAAGAGTTGGGTTTCTATGATTACCTAAAATGAAAAGAATCATCTGAAACCAATGAGAATTCATAGGTGGCATGTTTTCAGAAATTTTATGCAGTTTAAGATATTTTGAGTTCACCTCTTGTGTTAAATAGCAGTTCCTTGAACTTCAGATACATATTTTAGGTTTTCTAATCCCAAAATTATTCTAGGTAGAGAAAAGCTTAATTGTAAACTTATCTATGAAATTTGCCAACCAATCTACTTACTTTACCAACACAATTCAAAATTTATTTTCATCATTAATTCTAGACAGTAAAATTGATGTAAACTGAAATCTTTTGAGGGGGAAAAATGATGTGAACTATGTCTCCTTTAATCTGTGGGGGAAGGGTGATTCAGGGTCTCAAGCTCTCCCCTGGGAGGGGCACACCTTTCCCCAGTTAAGTAACCAACTCCCAGTTAAGTAATCTCATTCAATTGGAGATCTTGACCTGGGGCATATTGGACATCCTTTTGAGCTCCCCAGCCCCAGGCCCACATTTACCAGAATTAAACAAGGGTTTGTTAATCCACCTTTGCCAAGTTCTTAATCAGGAGCTATTTGCCCTTCTGGAATTAGCCCACTGAAGAATATATTTTCTTCTCAGTGTCAACCCACCTTTGCAATAGTCCTAATGAGTCCTTTCCCACTAAGAAAGCTGTCTTCCTAGCAAGCTATCTTCTTAGTGTAAATAAATCCCCTTTTGCCACAGACTTTGGGTTTGTGAATGCTTTTTCAAGGAATCTGCAGACATTGACCAGAGAGCATCTCTTATCCTCAATTCTCGCACCTCATCAAAATGAAAATATAAATTTTTTTAAATGAAAAAAAGATGATTTTTCTCTCAACAAAGAGAAATCCTATTGCCTTGTCTCAACCTTCACAAAGTAACAGTATTATTAATAGGTCAATTAAATTAAAGTACTCACAGCTAAAAGATTGATTAGTTTTGCTGATAATGTCACTTACTTACAATGTGAAAACTTTGTTCCATTCAGGATTGAGGTTTTTGTACACTGTATGTGTCTGAAGTCGGTCATTTCCCAATTCTAATAAGCAAAAAGGATCACTCTTTCCTGAAAAGAAAAAAAAAAAAAAACCAACATTCTTAAGAGTCAAAGAGATGACCTTATTACATTAAAGGTAAGTGGTAACTGAAACAATTATTATGCTAATATCACTTGTCAGTGCTTCAGAGGCAAAGAGTTGTAAAAGAATGTTAAACTTGGAAAGGCCTTGTTTCAAATCCTACCTCGGAGCTCCTGGGCAAGTCATTTAATCTCTGACTAAATTTCTTTATTTGTAAAATGATGAGATTGGATTCTTTGTCCTCTAAAGTGTCTTCCCACTCTAAATATGGGAACTATAACATACAAAGGTAATCCCAGTGATCTGGCAAATCCTATGTGACTTGGATGAAGGAAGAATGGAGCGTGTCCAGAAAGGAGAGCCAGGAAGCAAAACCTGGGGATAATGGTACATCACTGCACTACTTGATCTGTATTAGTAGAGGATCTTGATATGGGTGATGTATTTATTTTTATAAGAATGAATACACGCTCACAAACACAAAATTAGAAAGAACAGCAGACAGCTTTTGCTAATTGTAGGATATGGTTAGGATTTATGTGACAGTTCATTTCTGCATTTTGTTTATGGGTAAAATGAAAAGAGGATAAGTCCTTGGCTCCTCCCTAATTTTCCCTAGTTGCATCCCCTTGCCTTTTACTTGCCTTGTTAGATTGAAAACAATGAAAGTAGAACCTGAAAATAAGATAGGGGAGATGCAATTTTCCTTATATTCAAGTTGGACTCAAGTGATTATTAAGGAAAAAAATTGCTTCCACAATGAGTTCATGTAACATTTCTAAAATGTCTAATTTTGTAAGCCTATATTTGTTATAGGCACTTCACAGAATATAGAAAAATCAATTAATGAGGAGCAAGGCAATAGATGTTTTTCCAACAAATAGCTAAGGAGAACTTGGGGTCAAGGTTTAATGCTGAGTTCATTGAGTGGTCCAAACAGTCAAGTAATTCTACGTTATCTCCAATTTATTTAATAACTAAGAATTCTGAGGTATTACACATCAATAAAGTGACTGACATACATAGAAACCCCATATAAAAAAGCAGAGGAAGAGAAAGGAGACAAACAGATACAGGACTAGGGTCAATGATCAGTTGATTAGAAGATGGCAAATGGGCCATGTCTGAAAAGACTATTCAATCCAATGCTGTTTAGAATCACAATAACCAGGTTCAAACCTGGGGTTGAGATGATTAGATAACTAATCCAAGTTCTCACCTGGGTTCTCTTTCTGCAAAGGCTTTGCTTTGTTTTTCTTCCATGTGAAAAACAGCTTCCATCTTTATCAAGAGAGCAAGTCTTCCACAGTTTTGTGCCCAGGTGTACCAAACCTTAGTGATTTGCTTCTTCAACCAAAACTACATCATCCATTTAACAATTTGTCAGACCATTATGGGCGTCAGTGCTTACCCTCCAGAGGCACCAACATGACATCCGTTCAGCACTCGCTCTAGTGAAACAGACTGACATTTTTAATGAAAGCCCTGGGGTTAATCTACAGCAGGGCAAATTCTCTGGCCTGTCCTTTTGAGACAGCAATTCTCGGTTTGGTGCTGAAGCTGTGGAGCAAGAATACTTCTGGCTGTCCCAGCTAATGAGGAACAGACTTCTGCTCAGAAATTGCAAACTTTTGAAACATGTCTCTGAGGAGCATCCTGAACCAACCCTTATATTATAATTTAGTTAAAGCTTATTAAAATGCTTCATTACAGAATAAGGAAGATAGTACATCAGGAAATAAAATAAAAGGATTAACCATCACATATGTCTACTTAAACATGCTTTAAAATTTAGTCCATCTTCTATAAAAGAACTTACTAATATACTAGAAGTTTTCATCAAGAAAAACATACACACTTAATAACAGGTGAATCTCTAACAAAAATATTAGAAAGTAATAGAATGCAACATAATGAAGGAAAGGTTTACCATCAGCCTCTATAAATTTTTGAGCACTGTAACCCAATACATACATGCACCTATTTCAACATTTTTCCCTTCATCCTAAAGACATTTGAGGTAAATGTATTGATAAGACTTTAGCATCAAAGTTATTATGTCAAGATTAAATGTATTTATGGTCTATTTTCAAACTCATACCTCCAATGAACTTTACTAATATTTTCCATTTTGAAATAATTTAAAATTGTTCTTCTTTGTTCTTTCAGATGTGCCAATGTCAATTTTTATCCACATTGTACTTAATAGGATTGCGATTAATGAGACATGTTATTAATGTTATCTACAAATCTTATTAGTTACTACAAAGGATGACATTTATATCAACATTTACAAAAATCTTATCTTTATATCCTTAAGACTTTTTATTAAATGGTTGTGTCTAGAGAAGCCTAAATAACTACAATGCTCAGATAGTCAAGGGATCAGACATTTAAAATTAGAAGAGAATTTTCTATAATTAAGTACTTACTATGTGCCAGGTACTATGCTAAGCACTAAAAAATAATTCTCATATTTAATCATTACTATTATCCTGTAGGTACAATTATGATCTCCATTTTATTGAGGAAATTGAGAAAGAAGTTAAATGATCTGCCTAGCACAATACAGCCAGTCAGTCTAAGATTAGATTTGAACTCAGTTCTTCCTGACTTCAGGCACAGGATTGTATAGTCTTGCGTCTCCCAATTGCTTAAGCTGGAAGGGTAGATGAGGGTTAGATTGTTGGACAACCTTGGACAATCAGGATCACATTTTCTTAAGTGGATCCCACTGAACTATAATTAGGGTCACAAGAAAAAAAAATAACCCTCTGACAGATTCTAGCATTATGTATACATAAGATGTATAAAAACAATGCTCAGGTAATCAAGGGATCACACATTTAAAATAGAAGAGAATTTTGAAATCAGAAAAGAGTCAGGTCAGATAAGGTAAATGATTTTCCTAAGATCACACAAGTATTACATCTCAAAGGAAGAATTTGAACCAAGCTCCTCTTACTTGAGAAAGTATCTGTACTCTATGACTTCCCACAATTAAAAATATCAAACTATATAACTATATAACTATATATATATATATATATATATATATATATATAGTGTGTGTGTGTGTGTGTGTGTGTGTGTGTGTGTAAACTGTATGGCCAGGCCTGCCAAACACTTACATCCTTTTAAAAATCTTACTAGGAAATATTTACAATATTTCTTGCAACTCCAAACCTATATCAATGTTTTATATAGCTGGTACCTATATACCATATCTTCCAATGCTAGAACATGTCAGTGTTATTTTTCTCTTGTGGCCCTAATTATAGTTCAGTAGTTTCCATTCCTAATGGGATCCACTTAGGAAAATGTGATCATGGCTGCCCAAGTTATTCAAGTGATTAAAATTACTAGAGTTTTTTAAAAGCTTAACATAGTGCCTGTCACATAGTAAGCACTTAATTATTGTTTGTTCCCTTATTGCATATCCTCTTCTTCATAAACTCTATAGCCTTTTTTATTGATCTTCATACATGGTACTTCCCATTTCTATGACTTTATATGCATGCCTAGAATGCACTTCTTCACCTCTACCTCGTAGAATACTCAATTTCCTTCAATATTCGGATTACAACAACTTTTACATAAATTCTTTCTTGTTCTTCCCAACTACTAGGGACCTTTCCATTAGCTTGCATTTATCTTACATATATTTATATGTAACTATAGATCTTTATATTTTCACATATAAGTGTGCATATGTGTAGGTGAATTCACTTTTACTCAATTTCCTTAGCACCACCAAGTACATACAGTACATGGTACATAGCAGGCAGATTGTGTAATTAATAATAACTAGAATGTATATAGTGCCTTGAGGTTTGCAAAGCACTTTACCTGTCATCCTATCAGATCCTTACAAAAACCTTGTTTGACAGATACTATTATTATTCTTATTTTACAGGAGGGGTAAAGATAAGAATAAGTGATTTGCCTGGGGTCACACAACTAGTAAGTATCCTAAGAAAGATCTGAACTCAGGTCATGCTGACACCAAATCCATTGCTCCACCTAGCTGTTGCTTAAAATGACATTATTAAAATAAGTCTTATATAAGAACTACCTTAGTTTTCTGGGAAGTGATTCAGAGAGATGGGAGGCTGATGGTGGGGAGAGCAGGATAACATGCTGCTTTAGTTTTTCTAAGATGCTGCTTTAATGAATATGTGATCAAGCACTTGGGGAAGAACCAACAATAGCCTAGTATATCACTTCCAAATTCCTCAATCTAATACTATATATTCTCCAACATGTCAGCAAACCTAATTGCTGTCAGCCCCACACATGTATTTGTTTATTCTTTCCTAACTTATTTTTTTTTAATTTCACCCAATCTAAAATCAGTAGTTCCTTAAAGGCTAGTTCAAATGCTATTTGCTCTATGAAGTTTTTCTTAACTATTTAGTTCACAATGATATTTTTCCTTTAATTTCTACTGGAATGTTTTCAGTAAGAGCTGGTAACTTCTTTGCTAAAATGATAACATACTAGATACCATTCTTTCTGATGATCTTAAATTGGAATTCCTTCTAAAGTTAGTTATAGTCTTTAGTTCAATTTTTTTTATAAGTGATTTCTCCCTCCCTCCAATCCCATTTAGGTAAGAATCACCATGATGTTCACAAACAATATTAAAAGCAACCAATTGCTACTATTAAGCTTTCTAAGAATTTCAATTACAAAAATGTTTTTGAAATGAGAACGTCTTTAAGAGGAGATATATTGCTATGGATACAGCTTCAAAAGCCAACAATGGGAAGAAAAACAAGAAAATAGACTTTTTGATTAATATGCCAGAGGAACAATAACTATAGGAACTATTCTCTTCTGCTACACAGACCTGTATTTCAAAAGACAACAGCCACTGTTCTTAACTTACAGAACCTACTTAAAATGCACAGTATTATAGAATATGCCAAGAACATTCCTACTCTATAATTTTGTGTTCTGAATACTGTTTTTGGTCAACAGTTATTGAGAATAGCACTTTTATGCAGACCCAAGATATTCAGTGAGGCAGAGGCAGAAAAGACATTTCACAGTAACAAAACTATTATCTAGAGTATAAAAAATTAGTATGCAAAAACCAAACTAATTTTTTAAAAGGTGGATGTTCCTATTAACAAAGGATAATTTCTTCTTTTTTTTAAAGGCATGAGACAGAAATAAGGAACATATTCCAAACATATTTTTGGTATCTGTTTAAAAAAATGAAAAAAATCAACTAATAGACATTAATATTTCTGTTATATTAGAAATCTTCATGCTTTTGACACATTTAAGCTATGAGATTATGAGAAAATCACTTAACATCTTTATGCTTCAGGTATCTCTCTATAATTACAAACTGCAGAATAGATACCAATCATGTTGGCTACTGAAGTTTACTCATCAAGAGTTAAATGAAATCATAGATTGAGGCTAAAATAGAAAACAAAAGAAAATGAAGAGAAAGACTAAAGTATAAGTTAAAAAATAATAGAGAAGTCCTGATAATATTGGAATCAAGAGAAGAGAGAACTTGAGTTACTATTCCTTGATATGCAGCTTAAATTATATTTCTACAAGTTATCCTGTAAATAAAAACCAAAACAAAGCAAAAGCTATTGGTAACCAGGGCCAGATTCATTTTTGTATCTCTGTAGAAGAGGAAGAAGAGAATGAAAGGTAATAGATTTCTATACTTACTCATCCACCACCAAAGATACTTAATATATATTAATGACATTATTATATGTAGAGAATATGAAAAGAAGGGGCTTGAAAAAGGATCATTTTCTGTGTTCAAAGTTCCCATCTTTCTCCTGTGTTATATAAATGTAGGAAAATGGCTAAATATGGTTTGTCTCACACTAGACTGGAAAGAAAATGTACTTATACAATGTGGTTGGCAGGATTTTGGGGGGAGGAAGTTTAGCTATTTTTTGAGATATGGGACAACAACTTGAAAAAAATTTGGTTTGGATTATAGACATACACAATCTCTCAAAGGAAAGATAAATAGAAGGGACCTGAGAAGTTATTTAGTCAAACTTTGACCCCAAAGAGACTCCTCTCCAGAAAGTACTGGATAAGCAGCCTTCAGTGATAAGGAACCCATGACATTTTGTGTAGGAAATATAAAAAATAGGCTAGTAAATGCTTTGGAAACAAATTAAATCCTGAAATTTTTTCCAAGTCTGATTTAACTGATATGATGCCAATATATTTGTGCCTTGGAAGGTTCTTTATGCTTCCCAGTACCTTATCAATGATGTTGGAGTGCATTTTAGAGAAATCAACCAGTCATCAATTCCAATTCATTCAAGTTTTTCTTCTTCTTAGGGTTTAAAGGGAATTTTATGTTTCACTTTGATGAGGTCATGTGCAGAGGGTCAGAATTTTGGAGAAATATACTTAGTGGAATTGATGAGATAATGGTTCTGTAGTTCACATATATCTAGTATGATATAATGATATAATCACTCTAGTTTGATATAATGATATAATCACTCTAGACTGGCTTATATTCAGTATACTTTAATGATGTAATTGTAATAGGGTATATATAAGGGCTGAGGACTGGAAAAGGGACATTCTATCTTTGACCAGCCTCCTGATGCCTCTCCTGCACTGATCACTTTTCTGCCTAAAGATTTTTAGTCCCACCCTTTGTGGAGGTTATCTAGCCAGAAATCCAAGTTATTTCAAACCCCAGAGATTAAATTTCCCCTATATCTGTCTCTGGGCCACTCCATCTTTGCTGAATCCCTTTGTGGGTTGTAGCCAGCAATGGCACTCTGCCTTGTGATGTCCTTCCTCTCCTTCCTCCCCAATGTCACATGGTATCTCTCCTATCATCATCACCTTACTATGTCTCATAATGTCTCACCTCTCATCTCTCCCCACTGTGCCTCATGGTATCTTCTGGTTAACTGTGAGTTTCACTATGGAATTTGGATTTTCCATCATTAATTGTTAAAACCCCTTCCTTTGCTACCTATATGCTCTCTCAACTCTATTTCATATTTACCATTCCTGGTGTCTATTGTATTTTTTCATTTTGTCTTTTACCTCTTCTAAATAAATCTACCTTTTGCCAAAGAGAATGGTCATTGTGAATTCTTCACATAACTGAACCCCAACATTTTTTTTATCTTAATAGCCTTTTATTTACAGGTTATATGTATGGGTAACTTTACAGCATTGACAATTGCCAAACCTCTTGTTCCAATTTTTCCCCTCCTTTCCCCACCCCCTCCCCCAGATGACAGGATGACCAGTAGATGTTAAATATATTAAAATATAAATTAGATAACACAATAAATATACATGACCAAACCCGTGATTTTGCTGTACAAAAAGAATCAGACTCTGAAATGTACAATTAGCCTGTGAAGGCAATCCAAAATGCAGGCAGGCAAAAATATTGCAATTGGGAAGTCAATGTAATGGTTCTTAGTCATCTCCCAGAGTTCTTTCACTGGGTGTAGTTGGTTCAGTTCATTACTGCTCCATTGGAACTGATTTGTGAACCCCAACATTTGGTGCCTACATTAATTTCATCATTTGGTGCTAAACCCCAAACACATCATTTGGTACTAGGAATTGCTCTCCTAAAGCACATCAATTTTAGTATAAGTATTAAGTTGGCTCCCATATAAAATCTTCAGTACAGCACAGAAAGCTTCATCTTTCTGGCAATAGAACTGAATGTCTACGGCTTTTTTTTTTTAATCTTACCAATACCAGATAAAATAAATATCTGAAAATTATTCTGTGGATTATAAAGCCAGCTTCAAAAATTGAGGGGGGGGGGGTTGGATCATGAGAAATCCCCAAACATTGGCAACAACACTTTAGCTGTTCATTCTGATCAAATTAGAGGAATAATGATAGAATCACTTTTTGATGATTCTCAGTAATCTACCTGGTAAATAGTTTCAAAGACAACCAGTGTCCTCATTATTGGTGGTGAGTTGGATCACACAATTTTGCAGGACTGCTGAGTTGCTATTGGCAGTTTCCCATAATTGCTTTCATTTTCCAGAAGTTTCACATCCAACCATCTCATGTGAGCTCAATGTTATGTGGTAGTGATGTGGTGTAGTTTCTAGAGAAAACGTAGCAATAATGTTTAAGGTCCCCTGACCTTACAGTGCTTAAAGTCTTCTGGCTTTAGAATTAGTGATCCCAAGGTCACCCCAACCTTAAAGTGCTATTATTCTAACAATCTGTTTGTCAATGATTGTAAAAGTCTTCTGGCCTAGGAATATAATAATATTCCTTCCCTTATATTTTAGGGAAGATATAGTATTGATTCTGAGGCCTTAGAATGCTATTGTTCTAACAATCTGTCAGTAAACAAACATTGCTGACTGTCAGATACATGATCTGCTGGTCAGTGATAATCAAATTACTGAGAAGACTCCTCAGTTCTACCTCTGAGCCATAAAATTAGCTTATCAGTGACACGAAGCATCTGATCTTTTTCTTTTTTTTCCTATAAAATTATCTTCTTGCTCCTAGTTCTTTGCTAAATTATTTTGGAACTTAGCCCTTGCTCCTTGGTCAGATAGCCTTTTATTTGCTCTTTGACTTGGATATGGGTTCAAGCTTGTAAATTCTCTTGAGAAACTTTGCAACACCAGTCTGCAAACCCCAATGTTTTGAGATCTTTTCTGAATCCCAATAGTAGCATTGGTAAGGACTTGAAATATTTTTCAGACAACTGTACAAACTCAAGCATCCATTATATAATGCTAGCAAATCTTGTATTATTAACAAAGTATAATGGTTTTGATTATGAATTTTATAGTTAAGTAGAAAAGTATCCCAGGGCTAAGTTCATACTCTAGAATATAACTTAAACAGAAGGGAGCATGTCCCAACTCATCTATTGGCATTAACTGAGTTATATTCCCAACCAGTCCCTAAAGTGACAATGTGTATATTGAAGTCTCCTAAAAATTTATAGCTATTTTATACGTTTCTTCTGCAATTAGGTTGTCTTGGTCCATTTAAAAATCCTCTCTCCTCACAATAGTTGCTTTTACTAGAACAATAGATGTAGGGTCATCAAGCGGTCACTGATACCTCTTAGCTGTTAAAGCCTAAAGTAAGGTTATCATCACTGAATTACAATACTCTTCTGACCATATGAAAAGTTTTAAAGCTCCTTTATAACTCTTCAGTTAACCCTTACAGATCTTTATTGTCTTTTTGATTATCTCTTTATTGGGCTCTTAAAGGGACCCTGATTTTACTTTTGTCAATATTAATTCATAAATCTGAGTGCTTGCCTAAGAAGAGTAGGAAATATGACACCATTTAAGGAAGGCATTATTATGGAAACAGTATTTGCAGCACTCATCATTTCTCAAAGGCATAAGAGAGAACATTGATCTTTATGGTTTTCTTTTTGTATGATAAGAACTTATGCTATTTTTTTTAAAAAACAGTAGCAGCCAAATGGGATGTGTTGGTCACATTACATTATAACATAGCAGCTATCTTTGGCACTAGTCTCAAAACATGATTTGTCATTTGCTTCATGAATCAAAGCTCAGTCATGAATTATCTCATTGCAATGACATTACACTGAATAACCTTTTACTTAAAGAGGATCTTGGACTCTACTGGACATAAGTTTGTAAGACAAACTATAGAAAATGTCTGACAGGCACTAACTTTTCCATTAGGATAATCACTTATGGTGATAATACCCAATGTTAATTTCAGGATTGAAAATACTAGATTGTCTTTCTTCCAACTAAAAGGGTACAAGATAATAGCAAAGATAAATTATTTTAGGAATAATACCAGAAGACACGGAATATAAAATTTGGTAAGATATTTGAAAGTAAATTTATAAATATTAATATGTAAATAATTTTAGGCTTATGCTAAAATATTTCAGAAGAAATTAATATAGAAAATTAAGATCCATTACTTAAAACATAATATATATATATATACACATAACATTTCCTTATTTCACATTTTTAAATATTTAACATCTTATATATAGACATTTAAAAAGAGTTATTTTTGCTCTATATTGACAAAATCTTTAAATATTACATATATAAACAGAATCAGTTTAAAAGTTTGAGCTGAGGCTTGAATATTACTGATTCTTTAATAGATTTGCACTAGGAATATAATCTCAGAAATGTGACATTTTTATTTAATGCTCTTCTTTTTAAGAATATGTGGGATGGGTATTAGACCTTCTTTCCCAAATTAATCAGAGACATCTTCAGGTACAAAAAGAAAGCATTTATTTGGTCCCTGCAGGGAGAGGCTCAAGCACACCTGGGAACCATCCCAGCTCCTGCCATGTGCTCCTAACCTGACTGGCCGAAGTACAATAGCCAGTTAACCAGGAAAAGACCCAAGCCTTTCCATTGGCTAGACCATCCTTGACCCTTGACCAGTGGTCACAATGTTGTCCGCCTCCCACAGGTCCCATCACTTTCTGCAACTTCCTTTCACCTCCTGCAACCCAGGGCCTGACCCTCCAGAGATCATGTGACCACCCCCCCCCCTTCCCCACCAGAGTCCCTCCTCAGAATCCAAGGCCAAGATTTCACAGCTCTAGGAACAGGGATCATGTGACTTAGCCTCAATAGGGAGAAATACTTCATCTAATCAGTTCCATTCAAGAACAAAAGAACATCAACTTTCATACATCTGTTTATTGGCCAGTACTTTAAATACTGGAAAAATCAGATGACTATTTGAAGTTCCTTCACTGAAGTTGCTGATAAAGATTTTAGAATTTGACTGGAAATTTGTCAGTAAACTAGAGATCTTAGAAAATTACAAGTCACTGAAAACAGGAGTTAAACCAAAAGTTTCTGTAAACTTGCATTGATTTTTGACAGGAGAATCTCATTCTTGGATCTATAAGATGTAAGCTTTGTAAGAATGACCCTTAGGAACCATCCCTCCAATCTTTGCTCTTGCCTAGGACATTTGAATCTTTAAGAGGAACATACTTGATTTGTTGTTAAATTATTTCCATTGTGATTCTTGATCCCAATTGGGATTTCCTTGGCAAAGATACTGGCATAGTTTGCCATTTCCTTTTTCAGCTTATTTGACAGATAAAGAACTGAGGCAAACAGGTGATGACTTGCCTGAGGTCACATAGCTAGTAAGTGTCTTGAGGTCATATCTGAGCTCAGGTCCTCCTAACTCAAGGCCTGGAGCTCTGTTCACTACATCTCATAGTTGCACATACTTGATAACTTGCTTATTAATTTTTAGTAAAATTTTTAAGCAAAGAAACAAAAAAAATGAAATTATTCTCTCATATAGGTCATAATCTCACATTTCTTCCAGTTGTCTTTCTGGAAATTTTAAAATGGGGTATCTACTAGACACTCTTTATGTTTCTCACATGGCATTCCATTTCCTATCCTTCAGCCTTTACGAAGTCCTTCATGGAATGTACTACCCCCTTCTCACTTACCCATGTGGTTATGGTGAGGTCCTAAATTGTGGGTGTGGTGGACAAAGAGAAACTGAAGAATTGATCCCTGCGGAAGGCAGGGAGAAGGGTCTGATGAAGATCAGTTTAGTCCCACCTTCTGAGGAGTTCATCCAGTCAGAAATCCAAGGTATGTCAAAATCCTGAAATCCACCTTCAATAGGGGTCTTATACAGTCTCACCTTGTCATGTCCTCTCAGAAAACCCAGTCATGTCCCTGAGGTTAAATTTTCTCAAAAAAATCTATTTATGGCCATGCCATATTTACTGCCCTCCTTTGGATCAGTTTGCCACAGCACTCTGTCTCAAAGTGTCTTTCTCCTTACCCTTTCCCCATGAGGTATCTCCCTTAACTCCACTATGCTTCTCAACCTCATTTATCCTCCTTACAGCTAATTATAGAGTGCTAACCCCCTTTCAGGATTTACTGCCAGCTAAGAGCATGCCCCAATCTCATGAGGTGCTCCCTTTCAACTTGGGAGTTCCACTGAGGAACTTGTCTTTCAAATGCTCTCCCACACTATTTCCTGGTGTCTATTGTAAAATGTAAAATGTAAAAAATACATTTTGTTTGTACAAACAATAAACAGACAAAAAATAGGTGCAAACATTATGTTTGTAACCTATTCCCCTAATAAGTCTACCTTTTGCCAATTGTGAATTCTTTACGTGATTGAACCCCAACTTTTGGAGTTTATTGCACAGATACACAGACAGCCACAAATAAAATCACCTGGTGTCTACCTCAGATGGAACCATAGGCAATTTCTAGAAACTTTGTTGGGATACATTTTACAATATTTTTTGGTATTTATTTACAATTTTATACAATGTATTATTTACAATACATTTTACAAAGAACTGGAATTGAGAGTTTAAAAAAATCTAAACCTTGTAAATCAGGATACCAAATGGATTTCTTAATACATTCAGGAACACTCTTTTCAATTGACAGAATAAACAGTTTTTCATTAAAAAAAAAAAACAAAACTCCTTGCTTAATTCAGGAATTGAAGTGTTTCCTTTTAAGTCTTGAATCAGTTCACTGAGGGATACACAATCTCCACAAAAGACAGATTGCAAATAATTTTTATTCTAAAAATAAATAGTAAGCCAATCTATCTATTTAATTGAAGACAATTTTTTTTTTTCTCAAATCCAATACTCTGAAATTTTACTTGACAAACACCACCAAGAGAATGCTCCACAAGTGAAATCAAGTTCACGAGGAAAGTCTCAAGTAGAGGTGGGGTTGGGGGAAAGGGTTGGAGGAGGGTTCAACAAATCTAAAAGAATTCATCAGTTGTGATCAAGTTTTCCTTAAAGGAAAAACAAGACTCTTTTTCCAAGGCTCTCAAAAACTCATCTCTTAAATGCATTTCTATAAATTCCTAGTTCCAAAAGAGTAAAAAGAATCTTTAATAGCAAAACTAAATATCTAGATTCTAAACTTTGATATTACCAAAGAAGTTGTTATGTAAACCACTTAAATTTCTTCCTATCCTATCAAATTTTTTCCTATCCTAAGTAATTAGGTTCAGATAATTCCTGATTCACGGATACAGAAAGCTCTGCTGAAAATTGAATACTTGTGATATTGAAGTCTTTTACATTTGAAGTCAGGTAAAGAATTTAGGTGAATTCAACAAACATGCAGTAAGAGTCTATTACACATAATTCATAATAAAAAATAATACATAAAGTATTGTGCATTACTGAAGTATGTGAACACAAAAATAAAATAAATTTCAAAGACAGTTCCTGACCTCAAGGGGCTGACATTCTACTGGAATAAACAAGTTCTTAATAACTAAGTAAATACAAGTCAGTTTAAGAACAGAACAGAATTATCTATGAGAGGAGATCAGAAAAAGTTTGACTTGGGAGATGTCACCTTAATTAAGCCTTAACCAATTCAAAAAAAGGTAAAGGTAATAAGGTAAGGAATATATTCATTGTTGGAGGGGATGCGGGAAAACTGGGACACTGATGCATTGTTGGTGGAGTTGTGAACAAATCCAACCATTCTGGAGAGCAATCTGGAATTATGCCCAAAAAGGTATCAAACTGTGCATACCTTTGATCCAGCAGTGTTACTTCTGGGCTTATATCCCAAAGAAATACTAAAGAAGGGAAAGGGAACTGTATGTGCCAAAATGTTTGTGGCAGCCCTGTTTGTAGTGGCTAGAAACTGGAAATTGAATGGATGCCCATCAATTGGAGAATGGCTGGGTAAATTGTGGTATATGAATGTTATGGAATGTTATGGAATGTTATTGTTCTGTAAGAAATGACCAGCAGGATGAATACAGAGAGGCTTGGAGAGACTTACATGAACTGATGCTAAGTGAAATGAGCAGAACTAGGAGATCATTATACACTTCAACAATGATACTGTATGAAGATGTATTTTGATGGAAGTGGATTTCATTGACAAAGAGACCAAACTCAGTTTCAATTGATTAATGATGGACAGAAGCAGCTACATCCAAAGAAAGAACAATGAGAAATGAATGTGAACTATTTGCATTTTTGTTTTTCTTCCCGGGTTATTTTTACCTTCTGAATCCAATTCTCCCTGTGCAACAAGAGAACTGTTAGGTTCTGCAAACATATATTGTATCTAGGATATATTGCAACATATTTAATATATATAGGGATATAATAATATATCCCCTGCTTGCCATCTAGGGGAGGGGGTGGAGGGAGGGAGGGGAAAAATCAGAACAGAAACGAGTGCAAGGGATAATGTTGTAAAAATTACCCTGGCATGGATTCTGTCAATAAAAAGTTATTATAAAATTAAAAAGAAAAGAAAAGAAAAAAAATAAAATAAAATAAAATTTAAAAAAGGAATATATTCATGAATGAAAGAATATCAAGGCATAGATTAAAATTTTTGCCTTCACCATTCATCAATTTATGTTGTCAGTCATTATACAAATATAAGTATACATATCTGAATCATGTCAATTTTTGCTGTTTTTCAGTTGTTTTTCGGTTGTATCCAACTCTTTATGATTCCATTTGGGGTTTTCTTGGCAATGATCCTGGAATGGTCTGCTCATTTTTTGGGGGGGAGGGAATCCAAATACCACCTACTATTGATGAGACTTCTATAAAGAACTCTTTAATATCTCCAATTCCAGTTGAAGGAACATCTATGGAAACCAAAAATGTTGTCCCTAAACTGACACTGGGTTTAATCATGGGAACATAAGTATATAAAGAGTAAGAACTATTTGTTTAAACATACATATATGAATGCACTCATGATTTACAAAATAGAGTTTAACTTTGTGTAAAACATGACTTTCGTCTCTGTCTCTATCCAAGAATCTATGTTTAGTGAATTTCCAAAAGGAACTCACAAAATTGTCTTATCTATAAAGTGCCTCCCCCTTCTATAGACTATTTCATTACCTATTCCACAAGATTGTTAAGAGTAAAGTACTTTGGAAACTTTAAAGCACTATATAAATGTAAATTATTCTTTTTATCATTATGGCAAAGTTTTTTTCTAGTATATGTTATGTGTATCTAATGACTAAAATTTATGTTACCCATTCTGTCTGTGATATAGATTGACCTATCAGATAAGACACTGGAACTAGGGAAGGTTTTTTTAATTGATCAAAGGCAGGAAATAAGTAAAATAACTCATTCTTATGGCTACCATCACATCAGTTCTAGTTGCAAATTAACTTAGTATTAAAAAATATGGTCAATTCTTTATAATTTACTTACTTCCATAAAATATCAACCCCCTTGCTTTTGGAATGTCTGAGGCAGTGCTCATGTGTAAAGAACATTGTGGATAGCAACAAAAGATGTGGATTTAATTAGGCCTGGGCCCTGCCATTTAAAAAGTATTTGATCTTGATGGTCACTTAACCTTTCTGAGCCTTAATTTTCTCATCTGTAAAACTAGAGTAATAGTGCTTGTCTGTCTACCTCTCAGAATATTGGGAGGATCAGATGATAATGTATGTAAAATACATGGTAAAAAAGAAAGTAATATGTAATTGCCAGCTATTTTTATTCTGTTAACTAATCATCATGAAATATACTCTAGGTTAGTGCCAAAGAATATATTAGTTAAATTTGATTAAATTCCTGACTATCTCTCGCACAATGCTTTTATATAAACATTCCTAGATCATCATATTTTCTACTGCTATTAGATCACAAAGAAGGTGGAAAAGCAATGATATCAATAGACCAAAAGAGAAGTAAATGTTCATAAATAAATGAAAGTATACTGTACCTGAGAAATCTGCAGCTAAGAGATCTAATGCCTTTAAAACTTTCACTTGTAAAATGCCAACATCCTTCATATCTTTCAGGGAATTCCATAAGCACTGGGGAAAAAAAGAATTAAATGAGTACAAAAATAGTACATTGATACACTCTTTAAATGGCATTTAAATCTTATGGAAGAACATTTTAATTTTATCTTCCTTTTTATATCCTTAAAGAAGAGCTGCAAAAATGCAGGTAAAATCAACTAAACCCATTAAGAAAATGGAACCATTAACAAAATAGGCATTCATATCTGCTATATAAAATGCAAATGGTCGAGCATTAATCAGCTACCTTTTCAAAATGAAACCATTATGACCACATAAGATCTCTCTTTGTCGTCATTCCTTGGTGACACTGGACACTCTCCCTCTTCCTCCAAAAGTAAATGTTTATAAAGTTACAAACAGTATTCCTTTTTTTTAAAAATTAAAACAACTTTGAACTTCCCTGAAAGTTCCCATTATTCTGATTTCATAAATGCAAAAAACCAGGACTTAAACGATTGCAGCAAATGACTTTGCCATATCCTGAAGCCCTTAACCTGAAAAACTGTCTATTTGCCTCTTTGCAACAGAAGAAAGAATTTTCAGAAATGTTTCTGAAAAATATAAAATAGCTGTTTACAGCCATGAATTAAATTTAATTAAGTTAATTAAATTTAATATGCTGAGAAACTATGGACTGAAGACATGTCATCCTTAAATAAATACAATTAAATCCTTATTTTAAAAATAACATTAGGCTAATCCTCATTAAATTATGCACTTAACATTTGCAAAAAAAACTGTAAAATTAATAAAAATGATTAGTTTTGAACTGGCCAGCTTTGGGGTACAAGGAGAATAAAAGAATGAATTAATATTCAAGTTTAGTTAATTCTACTAATTAGTGAGCAAGACCAAGTTTACATTATACTTTTAATATCATCTCTTACACCTAATAATTTTTTTCAAGTAACCCAAAATTATTCTTTACAACAACCTCTAGCTTCTTAAATTTTTAACGGGGTTAAAAAGTAACTATCTTGGAGAAGCAACAAACTTCTGAATATTTGTCATGGACTTCTGAAAATGTTTACATCCTAACCTTGTCCTAATAATCTAAATTTATTTTTCTTAACAAAAGCCATCAAACTTGTAGTTGGTTAAGTTCTATATTTCCATAAAAATAAAACTAAGAGGAACAGCTAGGTGGTACCAAGTATAGAATCAGGAGAACTTGAATTCAATTTGTCCTCAGACACACTTATTAGCTATGTGACCCTGGGCAAGTCACTTAATCCTGACTGCCTCAAAAAATATATAGCTAAGAGATTAGTTAATGCATCCAAGTACATAAGAATACAATTAATATTATCATCTATATTGATGGGTATTTCATTATATTCATGAAAAGATTAATCTGTGGTTAGAACACACTATTCCTTAATCATGTCCATTTACTGAGAAGTTACTAAGTTCCATGTAACATTACATGCAAAAAATTAACTTATAAACTAAGAATACAGAGGCTCATAGAGAAGAAAAACCAGAAACAAAATAGATTTATTTTAAAAAGTGACCAGTTAGATGACTATAAATCACTTGCAAAATTATATGTTGATAATTTCTCATATTATATCATACAGTTATAAGGAGTAAAACTTCAGAAGGGCTGCTTTTTTTTTTGCAAATATCCATAAATATTCCATCAGTTACTTTCAAATACATCAAACATATGATTACAAATGAATTTGTATATATGCTTTATGACAGTCACCAGTAACTTTTCATATAGGTATGTTATACATATGATTACCACTGCATTTGTAAAAAAAGATAACATGAAGTTTGCTCCTATAATTGATAAATCTATTTTGTGGGATACCTTCATAGGCCCTAAGATTGGAAAACACCTTTTCTCTTAAAAACATCAAATCACATATAAGCAGGCAAAATGATATCTCATTTTATTCAATTATTAATTGTGCTAATCTCTCTTTTATGAGACAATTACTCCTTGACAAAGATTTCTTTTTAAAGATCTCTTTAATCATAAAAATGACTTTCTTTTCAACTTTAAAGAAAAGTGACAGATCACTACAGAGCACTCACAAAGCGTTGGGAAATCTGCTTTCTTTCACTGGGGTCTGCCAACGGGCAGACACAGAGATCAGAGACAGAGACCCCTGAACAGGGTGTAAGTGTGATCAGCATAAGCAGTGAGCCAAGACGATTCTCCAGCGGCAGCTCTAAACAATTGTCTTGCTTGAGTGGGAGGGCTGCAATATCCACTTTGCACCTATAACATTTTTGTGAATCAAAAAGAAAGGGGAGAAGGCTGATTAATTTGTGGTTCCTTTAGAACATTCAAAAGCAACTGATTTTTATTTTAAAATCATACTGTGCTACATAAGCCAGTCTCTTTTAGAAATCTCACAAAGTCTGGGTTCCAATTTATTGCTCCATTTCCCTGAAGGGTAGTGAAGGTTGCAGGTGTTCCCCAGGCTCATAATACACATTGCTGGTCTGACACACTTTAAAATTAAGAAGGGGAAGAGGCAGAAAGAACAAGGAAGACAGAGAAAAGAAATAGGGGACTGGCAAGTAGAGGGAAATAAGGAGAGCTTAATCTTTGATATATACACATGTATATAACCTGGATGAAGCCAATTGGACAAACATAACCAGTTTCGAAGGTTGGGCATTATTAATCTGGGCTCCTCTCCAGGCTTAGTCTTTTACAAGTAAATAGAACAAAGGATAACGGTTTTAAAAAGAGAACAAGAGAAATACAAAGAGATGCCTAATGGAGAAACCATTTTCTGCCAGATTAATGCCAACTGGCAAATTTTTATTTAAAGAAAACTTGTTAAGTTGTTTCTTAATAGGCAAAAATTCCACAGGGTTCCCCCAGGTGGGTTTCTTCTGGATAAATGGGGCATGAAGTGCTGTTGATTGATCCCATTTCAGTTGTACTGCTGGCAGAGTTTGTACCCATCTGCTATAAATTGCATGTTTTCTGCCTCTTAACAGCCAATTTTCTGGGAATGTTGAAAACCTCAAACACATTTAAATACAGAAGCAAACACACAGAAAAGAGACTGAGGTGCTAAACCATTTATGTGCTTTGCCTCTGAAAACACTCCAGGTTGGCCTGGACCTCACTTGGTTTGTTTACACATGGTGCTACTACTGTGAGGGTTAAGCCTTAAGAAAATGTTAGGTAGTACCTGGTACCATAATATGTAGCTTTTTTCCCATGCTCTGTTCTCTCCATAGCTACTAACAAGAATGAACATCAAAAGTTTCAAAGCAGGACCATGTACAAGCATATATCATTGTTGGGCAAGTGTTTTGATGACTTATTTTCCCTTTTTAAATTTTTATATTTTTATATATGCAGGTAATTTATATATATATTTACACATATATTTATATATGCAAATAATTTTAATTTAGAGATATAGGTAACATGTAAGTATATTTTTAAAATGCAAAATTTTCATGTTATACATAGCATAAATCTGCAAATTAGTCATTTCTCAGAGAAATCATTCAAACTCCTTTCCTCAAAAAAATTATTTTAGTTCATCCCAACTTCTATACATATATACAGATTTATATTTCTATACATTCTCCTTTAAGAAATCAACTTCGCATTTAACAAACTAAACTTTAGTTAGGTGTTGAGAGTGAAAAAAGAATCAGAGGTTTCTGAAATGGTATAGTTATCAATCAATCAAACATTTATTAAGCACTTACTATAAAGATATAGACAAAAATACAAAATGATATTCTTAAGAACAACAAGTATTAGATTTCTGAGGTTAAATTTGTTATTTTAAAAATCAATTTAATATTAATCAATGATGCTGATTAAAGTGACTGTCAAACTGGAATTATAAATTTATTTTGGTTTCTAGAAAACAAATTTGACTTTCAAGCAATAAGCCTGAGTTTTGGTATAGAACAAATGTAACTGGATGTATACATTTGCCAATATTTAGTAAGAGCCCATGTGCCAGGCACTATTAGGTCCTGGGAATGCAAGGATACAACAAAATAATCTTTGCCCTAATGTTCTATAAAAGAAAAGTACATCAGACATTTATTAAGTTCCCACTACATACCAATACTATGCTAAATGTTAAGGATACAAAGAAAAGAAAAGAACTATTTTTGCTTTCAAGGAGCTCATAGTTTAACAAGGGAGCCAACACATAAACATCTATGCACAAACAAGATACCTATAGAGTAAAATGGAGATATTCAAAAGAGGAAGGGTTCAAGCATTAATAGGGATAAGGAAAGCCTTCTTATAGAGAATGACATTTTAATTGACACTTTAAGGAACCCAAAGAAGCTGGAGTCAGAGATGAAGAGGGAGAGAGTTCCAGGTAGGATGGAGAACCAGTGAAATTTTCCACAGTCTGAAGATGGAGTTTTTTTGAATATTACATAGTTATCTATATGCATGGAAATTTGGATTATCCTCTCTCTTCCCTCCTTCTCTCTTTCTCTCCTGTTATAATAATCTATATAGTTAAAAGTATCTAGAAGACCTTAGATAGATACTTAAAACTATATATATAGAGAGAGACATATATAAAATATATAATTATATTAATAATGACATATACAACATTTTATATGTTTGAATATGTATATTCATAAATGCATTTACACATACATGAACACATACACATGTTGTATAATGTTATTTCTGAAGAGAAGAATGTTAGTAACTAGGGTATGAGAGACAAATCAGGATAGGCTTTCAGAAGTTATAGATTGTAGGAGAAAAAGAGTGAGTATATTCCAGACATGGGGACCAGTGTAGGCAAAGGAACAGAGAAGGGAGATGGATCGTTATGTACTGTGAATAACAAATATACTATTTGTACTGAATACAGAATCTGGGAAAGCTAATTAGTTGTAAGAAGTCAGAAAAGATAATCATAAACCAGATTTTCAAAGGTTGGCAAATGCTTAGCTGAGAAGTTTGTTTTTGATCCTAGAATTAGGACAGAGCATTAGACCTTTCTATAAAGAGACTTTGAAAGTTGTATGAAGAACTGATGAGAGAAAGGAGAGACTTAATGCTAGATGTCCAATTAGAAGGCCATTGCAATTATCTAGGCAGGAGTAATGAGGATCTGAACTTAAAATATATGAGTTGAAAAGGGAATTTTTTCTGGTGATAGAACCAATGACAATTGGCAACTGATTACACTTGGCTGTTTTAGAATAAAATTTGAATTCAAATGTTTTTATGTAGTTCCATGGCTGTCAGTAGTATGTTTCTCTCTAGGGCTGATAAATTATTTGGTTATGTAAAACTCTTCATGATTCTGTGGACCATAGCACACCAATACTATCCATGGGGTTTTCTCGGCAAGCATACTATAATGGCTTGCCATTTTCTTCTCCACTGGATTAAGGTAAATAGAGTTTAAGTGATTTGTCTAGCATCATATAGCCAATAAGTATCTGAGGCCTGTATTTGAACTCAGGCCTTTCTATTCCAGGCCACCCACTGAGCCACCTAGCTGCCTTTAGTGTTTTATCATCATCTGGTAACCAGAAAAATGAAGGATTCAAGACCATACCATATAGGGATCAGTTGAGGGAATAAGGGATGTTTATCATGTAGGAGAAAACATTTAGATGAAATACAATCTCTACCCTTCAAGTATCTGAAGAGCTGTCATATGAAAGCCGGTTTAGACTTAGATTTAGGTTTAGACTACTGAAAACAGAGTAATGGTCTGATATAATAAAAACAATTTCTTAACAATTAGAGCTCTCCAAAAATGGGACAGGCTGCCTTGGGATGTAGTGGGCTCTCTGTCACTAGAAGCCTTTTCAAATAAAAACCAGGTAAGTTAGAGCTGATCCTCATTTAGGTATATATTAGAATGGAGTGTGTCTGTGGCCCCTTCTAACTCAAATTCTATAACACTGACTAATATATCAATTGAATATAGGAGCTTTGATATATTAGTTTACAAAAATCAATCTCATTATTATGTTGGCTCCCAGTGCATCATGCAGAACCTTTTGGAAGAGATTCACAACACAAAATAATTTGCCCTGGCCATCAATAAAATTTGCCTAGTACCATCGAGACCAAATAAATAATGTGTATTATTCAGATTTTGACATGCATTTGGATAGATGACCTAGAGTTTGTTCATCAGTCTGTATATCTTCGATGGTCAAGAGAAATGCATAAGTTGGACCCAGAGTTGAATGGAAAGAGAAGACCAGATTGAACTGGATTTAGGAAATTACAAAAATTTCTTAATGACTTCAAGGAAATAAATATTTGAAAGTAAATAGTTTATAAAATAAATTATATACTGCTTTTTAGATATTCCCTATTAAACAAACCTCTTCTTTAACTTATTATATAAGGTAATTGAAAACAAGCCTTTACTTTTATTGAAATGAAAAAAAAAAAAACAACCTGTAAATTTTAAACTTCATTGTGAAAAATAAGTCCTTGATAATGGCAAGGCTAAAGTTTTGGGTACTAATGACATGGGAAGACTAGTTAGTCCATTTTTATTTGATCAGTGAATTTTCCTATTAAACTGAAGAAAATGGCTGAATTAACTTGTTTTTATATCAGGTAGGCACAATTTAGTCACATAACTCTTTTGCATTAGCATATAACTCCTGAAAAGTAAACATTAATTAAGTAGATTGGAAGAAAAGTCATTCTAACAGTGAAGTTCATGAAAAAAAATTAAGTATCACACTTAACCAAAAAATGAAAAAAGTTACTGTGGTCCAGTAAACATATATTAAGCATGTTCTCAATGTCAAGCTTCATGCTTGGGGATATGATGAAAAAATAAAGGAGTCCTGCCTTCAAAGACTTTATTCTTCTATTGATTTGACTAGTTTAGTTGAATCTCCCTAAATCCATATGTGTGTATGTATGTATATATATTTTTTAAATTAACAAATAACTTCTACTGTCCCTTCCCCCTGACTCCAAATTTTCTTCCCCCATAGGAAAGAAGTAGGAAATAAGAAAAAAGATGTTTCTTAATCAAACAATTTAAAAACTAATATAAGTAAAAATTTACTATTCCTAATGATCATTTCTTTGATTTATAAATAAAAGTACCCCTGTACAGACCAATTTTTTTCCTACTAGTCTGCACATGACCTCAAGTTATATCAGCTTCCAGTTATTCTGTGAATTTTTAAAACATTAAATAAACTGGAATAATTAATGATCAGGTTGATAGGGGAGATTGGGAGTCTTAACAATTCACAGAATAACTGGAATGCACTGGACAAATTAGGGGAGAGGAAATCGGTATACAGAAATCATCTTGGTGGGAATCAACAAGATGTTAACTACAAGGGGTTGAAATGTGAACTCTCAATTCAGGGCACTAACTAGGCACTCTGAAGCACTAAGAAAAGTCAAGACTATAATAATTGGTGATTTCTTTTTAATACTTTATAGCCTATTCTTGCTTGGGATAGAGGTGCAGACACAGACAAGATAGATATTGCATTGTTTATCAAAGATTTGATATGAAATTAAAAGAAAATCTTGTATTTCTTCTCAAAATATTTTTATTTGGTGTCATTTTCATTTACTTTAGGTTGACTTTTTAAATGAGAATCTAATATTTCTATATTCTAAGACTGATCAAATGATTTATTTTTCATATTCATTGACCATGATATGTTTCTATTATATCATACTGCTTCCTTTTCCTAGAAATCTAGTAAGGTTTAAAGCAGTTTGCATGCCTTGCTATTAATATAGAAAATATATTCATATCTATGGATTTGTAATACAGATCAACACACAATATGAGAAACTGGCTGTTTAAATCAGAAAGATTTCTAATAAAAATTAATAGTCTAAAACTAAGAAAAAAATTGAGATTGAGAAAATTTAATGAAAATAAATTTAAATTTAAAAGCGTGAGGGAGGGAAGAAGGAGTTCTTTTTCTAGCACTAGTTCAGATCCTGATATGAATGAATACATTTTTTACTAGTATTTTTTAACAAGTGTCTAGTAAATGACCAACAGGATAAATACAGAGAGGCTTGGAGAGACCTACATGGACTGATGCTAAGTGAGATGAGCAGAACCAGGAGATCATTATACACTTCGACAACGATATTGTATGAGGATGTATTCTGATGGAAGTGGATTTCTATGACAAAGAGACCTAACTGAGTTTCAATGGATAAATGATGGACAGAAACAGCTACACCCAAAGAAGGAACACTGGGAAACGAATGTGAACTATTTGCATTTTTGATTTTCTTCCTGAGTTATTTTTACCTTCTGAATCCAATTCTCCCTGTGCAACAGGAGAACTGTTTGGTTCTGCAAATATGTATTATATCTAGGATATACTGCAACATATTTAACATATATAGGACTGCTTGCCATCTTGGGGGGGGTGGAGGGAGGGAGGGGAAAAAACGAAACATAAGCGAGTGCAAGGGATAATGTTGTAAAAAATTACCCTGGCATGGATTCTGTCAATACAAAGTTATTATTAAATAAAATAAAATTAAAAAAAAAAACAAACAAGTGCCTAGTATAATGCCTTGCATAGAGAAAGTGCTTAATAAATATTTTTAATTGATGTAATTCAGGAATTCTTAACGTGAAGTCCATGGACAAAAAGAATTATGTGATTAGTTTTTACAGGATCATTGAAATTAATAAATGTTTGTTTCCTTTCTTCTTAATTTAAATATGTACTTTAGCTCTTGATACATCATTGGAAGATCCTAATCTTAAGTGAAAAGTAGTTATAAAATACTGGACTCTAGCCCATATGGATATGTTAGATTCACTTACTCTTCCCCCCAAAAAAAGAATGAGTAATGTTCATATAAATTCTATATTTTTTTTCATTAAAATAATTTTTAAATAGGGTGATATGAACCAAAATGCAATGGAATAGAGCCAATAAATTTAACCTCCAAATCCAAATTTGCAACTAATTTTCTGTATGACATTGGGTAAGTCATTTTACTACCCTAGGTTGTTTGTTAAAGGCACTGTAATAAATGATCTCTAAATGTTTCATGCAGTTCTAAAATTCTATGAATCTATTAACTTGACAAAGACAACAGAGTCCTAAATATAAATATTTTCTACATCTAGTAAGCATTTAAGATGCCCACTTCAGCCCATTTGCAGTCCACATGCTGATACAGCATTGCTACTGCCCTCCCATTCTCTACTCTCCATTAATTCTACTTAATTTTAATGCTTTAATTCAATGCATAATTTTACCATATCAGTCAGCCAAACCTGCCCAAGTTTTACTTGTCATGATAGCTTTTAACCTCTTTTTCATTACCATAATTCTATGTTTTATATTGCAGACTGGTCAGCTTTTAACTTAAATGCAGGAGACAGAAAACAGTGCAATAGTTTTAAAAGCTGTAAATCTCAGGGGCTAAGGGGGAAAAAAAAAAAAAAACTGGAGGAAAACTATGAATGTGTCAAGCCTGGCTGTAAAATCAGATCAACGACACTGGGCCCAATTTGTCTGTCCAAAGGAACTCTCCTGCCCAGATTCCCTACCAGCTCTGAGCCACTAACAAACCCCTCCAGTGAAGTAAACTGCCAGAATGTCAGATCAACTTTATGTGACAAAGTCTGGAACTGAGTAGTGTCTAAGAAAGAGCTGCTGAAAAGAATCTGTGAATTATCATTCAAGAATTTTCCAGATCAAATTAATCTAGAAATCCTATAACTATTCTATTCCTATTATCTCTATGAAATTTTGAAAAATATAATGCTAGTCTGAACCAGAGATTCCTTCTAAAATAGAGTTGAAAAGTATCATTCTTCATCCAGACTGTTATCACTTGATTTGAGAAATCAAACATGTCCAATTAAAGCTCGCTTCACAGCCACTATTACCTCATTCCTCATAAAAGGAAGGAAGTAGCCTCAAATCTCACTTATTTATTGACTATTTTTTTTAGAATTTCTGCCATCCTTCAAGATTCTAAATAGAAGCCAAAGTTCACTGGTACTCTATATTCATAAACTGAAAGAACTTCTATATTGCCTCAGATTCAGGAAAATTCAACCTTTTTACAGTAAGGTTCTACATAGATTTTTTACAGCTTCCTATGAAAAGTGGATGAGATGGTACTAATTAAGAGAAGCAGCATAGTCTAGAAGAAAGAAGCTTGATTTGAAGTCAACAACATCAACCACTGCTCCTCCATATATCAGAATTGATTTAAAAAAAATCTAGTGGGTAGGAGTGGTAGAGTATTGATGAGGGTTGTTTAAAAAAAATTTTTGGGGGGGAATTCTTTGATATAGGCAGGATGTTTAAATTTCAAGAATAACACAATCAGAGAAAAAACATAAAATGAAGCGGAATAAAAATACATTATAAACATATTAACTGGAAATGTAAAAGTATTGTCATTATTTGCACTAAGAAAACAAAGGGTGAGAAAAATAATTATAGAACTATGTATGCTGTTGTTAAAAAAAAAAAAAAAAACCCTTATCAGCAAAGGACGGGGGGAGGGGAAGAAAAAAGGGAAGGAGGAGGCGAAGGGAGAGAGACAGTATTTCTAGCCTATGGTATGAAGAAATCACCTTAAAATGTAGTAAGAAGTATGAAATACTTAGAAAAGGAAGTGAATCCAGGTATCAAAAATGTTGCTGTTTGTTTTAAATAAAAAGTACCAATTTACAGCAGTCCAACAGAATGGAAAAAAATTAGCAAACTTGAGAGATGATGCACAATCTTATTTACTATTGAAATTTTGCTACAGAAAATTTCCTCAGAAAGAAAACAGATTGATTTCAATAAGCTACCAAGTTTTCTATTTGAATCTTTTTGTTCTAACAAACTACAGAAGAGCATTCATTCAGGTTGTTTTCCCTCTCTTTAGAAAATAACATGCCCAGACTCTTCTCTTGCATAATTTCTCTCTTTCTATCCCTCTCCTCCTGTCTCTCTCCCTTCCTCTCCTCTTCCCCCCCCCTTTCTTCCCTTCCCCACCTCCTTTGCTAATAAGGTTTTTTTTAAATGGGGAAAAAAGCAGTAAGTCCACACATCAAAGAATCTAGAAAATTAGAGTGATTTGCACAATTATAATAAACTGACCTCTACCAAGTGTAAAAACCAGAAATCATTTCAGATTGGGATTTCATCCCACCTGGAAGTTCAGTGGTGATCTGTGCACTTTGACTAGCTCCCAAGAGAGAACTTTGTTATCTTTTGTACCCCAGGAGAGGAAAAAGGAAAAGGATGCAAAAAATATCCTTTAAAGCACATGGAGAGGAAAGCCAAACTGATCACTAGTGCAGGTATATTTCTAAGTTACAAACAGGAAATATCTAGAATAATAAATGCATGCCCAAATGACAAAACTTGAAGCAAAAAGACACATCTTAAAATATATATTTCTACATGTAGAAATGAATTAGAGTAGAAAATAATTTCTTGTTTCATAAAGGAAATGGAACATCAAAATAATATCTGAAACATAAGAACATTTCAGTTTATATATATCAACAATTCACTCATTTATCATCAATAATGGTCTAATAAAATTTAGACACTTAAAGATATCTAACAAACATCCTCATAACCACAGGATACAGAGCTCCTTTACAAAGACTACTGATATTGCCAATGTCTGGATTTTTCAGATGTACATGATTTAAGGATGCATACAATTTTCTGAGATGTCTGTAGATGATACTATTCATTAGATATATAGTAAATATTGCAAGGAAAGAGGAGGGAAAAGAGAAAACTAACAAAGAAATGAGATAAAGTTTATGTGGTTCCCATAGGGGAAAAAAAAAGATGTTATTCACCATATGGACAGTACCAATAAAACATATTAAAATTAGCCAATGACATGGCCGATTTCCCTACCATCATTTATGAGTGAGCCCTGCTAGGCTCAGTAGTGAAACAATAACAGTGAAACAATAATAATACCATTAGGATATATATAGATTTCTAGGAGCCCCAAGAGAAAGCTTGTCAATACTATGAGGGTTACAAAAAAAGTTTTAAGAAAGTACAATATTATGAATTGAAATGCTCTCCTCTTTACCAAGATACCATTTGTGCCCATCAAAAAAGGCAAGATCCCATAGAGGACAAAGGTCAAGTTTTTGTAAACACATCGTTTTCACAGAAGTTCAACTACTAAAGTGAATAGAATAGGGGAAACGGGAGGAGGGCAGAGTAGGAGGGGAGGGTACAAATGTAAATTAAGTCTCCATGGTTTCTTTTTACACTCTCAATGAACAGTTTTATTGCCCAAAAGAGCAGTGTTTTCTATGGAAAACCATATTTGTTTTAGAAAAGTCTCCTGATGTTTTCATTCCTTTTGTTTTAAATATTATCAAAAGTAAATCCACTGTTTTATATGCCCTCTTCAATCTTACCACCAACATCCCCCCTCACATATGTGTGTGTGTGTGTGTGTGTGTGTGTGTGTGTGTGTGTGTAAAATAAAATGACCATTAAAGTTAAATACAAAGAAGATGCCTGTGCACTTAATTTCTGGCAGAGAAGCCAGCATCAATGGTTTACTTTGTTATCATCACTTGAACTGTCAAGGAAAACACATCTCATACCCAACATATTTGTAAAACCATCTTTCAGCTATAAACTGCATGCAAACGTATCTTTCATGTCACTTTTAGCATTATTTAGACATTTAAGACTTACGTCCCCAAACGTTCCTCATGCTTTTTGTAATCCTTTCCCCACACCTCAATGTCCAATATGCCCATCCTGTCAGAGAAGTAGTGAAAATCAAACTGTTCCCTCCATTGAGGATTTGCACTCTTACACAGTGTCTAGAAAACATGCAGTTATAGTATTTATTTTCTTAAAGCTTTATTCATATCTATAATATAATACATCAATTCTATCAATTAAATATAAGGACTATGAGAGCAAATGATAACATTATATGCAAAAATGTATTTTCACAAAATTAGAAATAACATATCAATAATTTTAAGGAATTCTCTAATTAAAAAAATAAAACTCTGACTTAGAGGCTTCCTGGGGCTATGAGTGTAACACATTTTCTTCAGATGGAGAAAGAATATTATTCCACATCATATCTTTATTAAACATAAATAATTATTATTATTAATAATAAGTACTTTATGCCAATATACCTTTTATAACTATGGAATAAGAATGTTAGAATACAGAACAGATACATTTCATACATATAGGATGATATTATTGCCCTAAGAATCAGACACTAAAATATTGTTATTCATTGCCATGGCCCATCAGTAAGAACTCTAAATAGAGAACCGTGATTTTTTTTTAAACTACAAATAAAACAGTCTTCCAAAAAGATTTTGCAGCTATCTAGCATCTGCTAGACATATTAAAGCCTGTGAAAATATTGTCTGTCACCAGAAACCCAGGATATATACATGGTCAGTGATTTTTCAATTGAAGTTACTGAATAGTTAACAGGCTAGCCAAGGATCAGAATGGGAAGAAAATTCTTACAATCTGCTGCTACAGGGCATGTTATAACAGGTCAGTTACCAGTTTCTGGATAGTAAGAGACTAAACTAAGGCCTGATAGTAAACTCAAGCATTTTAATAATAAAGAAAATCTGACAATAGGGATATTTTAAGAACTATTTTTAAATCAGTAAGCATTAATGTTCAATCCTGTATTTTAATTAAGCTACTTACATACATTTTGATTCATGAAGCATTTTTATTATTTTATTCATTTAAACTATGAATTGAATTTATTAGAATGACTGAAGGAAACATTAACCATCAGATTATAAAGAACTGAGTAGACCTGCAGTAGGAAGTATTATTTCATGCCCAAACTGTATTGTGTATTATGCTTGAATAGCAAATACATTCGGCAACAGTGAGACTCAGCTGCAGCCAACATTACTTAAAATAATTTAAGCCGTTTTTTCACATTAGGGTTGATATATCAAATCACAGAATTTCAGAAACAGAAAAAACCTATTAGAACACAAATTAAGTGCTGAATTCCCCAGAGGGAGAAAGCACAAGATATTTAACTAATACTACACTTCACCTTAGTCAAAAGGGCTAAATGAGGTTAGTGATGAATCATTTTCCTATAAATCCTTTGCATGACCCACTTGGGAATGACTCAATGAATCTTAATCCAAAGGATAGACTAAATTTGGTAGCACTAGCTGAATTTGTCAGAATCTACACTTGTAAATGAAAGTGGAGACACCACGAAATTATATGAATAATTACATTATTTAAATATTTTAGTAAACATCTTATTTCAACTATTTGGATATTTCTAGCAAAGGAAGTAATGATTTGTCTAAACTCAGTGGCCTCAATTATATATTAGTTATTCTTCCCCCCCCCACCCATAAAAATACTTTATAATATTCTTGGAGATTATGATGACTAGGCTTGTCATGAAAATAAATAAATAAATTTAAGATTTTAAGGAAGAAAAAAGCATCAGAATATCCATGTATTAGAATGAATATACATAAAGACATGTATATGTATGTATTTCCCCACAAAATATCACTGATTTTATTTCAAAATAACCTGTAAAACAGCATTATTGGTTATGGCTATTTCATAAATGAACAGGTCCTCACATTTTTTGAATCTATGGAAAAATATATTTTTAAATATATGTAATCACCGTAGTTATTTTTAAACATAAAAAGCAATTGTTTCTATTATAGCAGAACCTGGGAGAAAGGTTAAGATTGGGCAAGAAAAGAAGCAGGGGTCACTTTAATATCCTTAAATGTACTTATTTCCTAAAAAAAAAAAAAAAATAGTGAGACTTACCTTGCTCTTATATTTCTGCTCTCCTAGTTTTAATTGGACAAATATCTCTGTTATACTTCCTCCAGAAATATTCTTCCCTTCCAATAAAGTAATACTAATAATTCCATTCCAGAGTTGGTTCTTCTTCAAGGATTCTGAAAGTCGCAGGTTACGTATCAAAGAGGACTAAAAAGAAAAGGAAAATATATGAATTTCTCTTGATAATTCAATAAACCTGATTTCAGAATTTGACTATAAAATTGTTGCCTGATGTAAACATATTATTAGCAAGCAACAGAATTTTGAAGATATCATTTTCTATAATGAATTCCAATGGTGAGAGGCATTGTGTCATAGTGGGAAAAAAAGCTAACCACCAAGTCAAGACCTGGGTTCAGGCCCACTGGTGGACTATTAAATGTTTAACAACTGACACAACCAAGAAAAATAAAAGAATATTTGATATACTTTTAAGTTTAATTTGTACCATTAATATTTTATCCATCATGTTCTCTGTATGTACATGTAGACTATCAATAAAATAAACAAATTAAGTCTGATTTGTAATATTTGCTGATTTCTGACCTGCAAATAAATGTTCACACTGAAAACTGAACAATCAATTCTTAAGAGCATTAGGAGATGGAACCATCTAGAACAACCTTGGTTCAAGCCCACTTCTGACTAACAGTGTCATCTATGATAAGTCATTTTATATTTAAATCTTTTAGGCAATTTTCTAAAATTATGAATTGCAGAGAATGTGACTTCATTTATGTACTGGTAAAGAGTTCTCTTACTTGAGAGTTCCCTGTACCAATTAACTTGGAGATGGAACATCCATCCTTAACTATTTTAGTGGCCAGAAATCAAACATTAGTTTATCTGGTTTTGCATTAGGACTGATCATTTACCAGAGTGGCTAACGCTCGCCTTTAATTATTTTAGTAGTAAGAAGAGAGGAAAGGAATAATTGTGAAGAGTGGAAGAAATATTAAACAAAGCTTATCAAAAACCTTCAGGTAGTTTGAGATATTGGCTTTGAATTTTGTTTTCACATTTGAGTTTGTCACTTAAGCTCAAGTTCCTTATGCTGCCACTAAAATATTCACTTTCTAACAATGAATACTTAGTGGCAGCTAGAGCCAGAACAATGCCTGAAATCAGTGAATGATGACACTTTTTTTTTTTTTTTTGAGAATGGATCTTTCTTATCCCACCCAGTGTGGAAATCCAGCATTTGCCCTTATTCAGTCTTTGGTCCTCTAACCCCAGAAGACTCACTCACCAGAATGGTACCACACATCCATTCTTTCCATCTAGCTGTCTATCGATCTATTTATACATATACATATACATACATATATATATATATATATATATATATATATATATATATACACACATATGTGTGTGTTTATGTATAATTGACTTTGGTTCTATCATAGCTCAGAACTCTCAAATTCAAGTAGTCTAACAACCTCAGCATCCCCAATAGCATGGACTAAAAGCATATGCCACCTGTCAGTGGTCATAGTGATAGACAAATAATACAATATGAAAGAATGACAATAGGTACTAAGAATAACTAAAATACGCAGAAATGTTTGTATTATTAGATTACATGGAGATATCTGAATGATATTTATTTTAAAATAAAAAAAAATAAAATCCTAGATTCACTAGAGAATTTAGATCTTTTGCTTTTCTTTTTTGAAGGGGAGGGTAAAAAAGCAGAAAAAATTAAATGGCATCAAGGATCCAAGTTAATGGATGAATTCTTAACTTAGCCTGTTCATTCTTGTCTTCTGTGCAATATATCTTCTGGAATCATTTAGACAAAGATTCACTCAGACACCAGTTAGTCACAATTTACCAGAACAAATGGTATGTCAGCACCATATTAATTATCTAGTGGCTTACCTCATCCAATACAAGTCACTTTCCTATCCTTAATTAAATGAAGTAACAATGCAAACATAGGATGTTTGGTCTATTGTTTTATGACAACCTTAAAAACAAAATGCTACAGAAAAATTGCATGAATCTTTCCTTCCCTCAATATACTTAAAGGCTATAGTTTGAAGGCTGTTGAAAAGAAAGACAAATACATCTGCTACAAGAAAATGAGTAATTCCTTTAAAGTCTGAAATTTAGAATTAGGTTGTGACACATTCAGTAATAAAGGTTTATAAGAGACATAAACACAAATGTCTTTACACTTCCTACCACTTACTTATTAAGGCAAATGCAAGCCAGTGTGTTCTATATATATGTTAATATACTTCCCTTTAAATCATTATTTGGCTTATTAGAGACACAGACTGAAACCTCCTACCTTTAAAAGAAAATGAGATTTTGATTCATAAATCCAGCTGCATTTTTTTTTTAAAGTTTGACTTGCAGGCCAAAAAGCTAAAGCATGACTGTTCCCATGGACATACTTCAAAGTCCCGGCAGATATATTCCTCCCTAAACACTGCAACTATTTCAAAATCCTTTTTATAAAAAAGGGAGTAATGTCCACAAGGGATCAAAGGGCATCCTACAGTCTGGCAATTGCCTAAGAAAAATGGCAGTACTTCCATGAAATATGCCCTAAAATAATTTTGCGGCTTGGTATGTCCTAATTTCAAATTGGATGTTTATCTTGGAAAGGCTTCTATCTAACTTGTCCATAAAACAGCTCCACTTAGCTCTATGAGCCCTGTGAAAATGGAATCCAAAGCTGGTTATTAAAGGGGCCTAGAGATTGCTTCCATATGGCAGAACAGCATGGGAGTGGAGGGCTAAGGCCTACAGCAGGCGCTGCTTGGCTTGAGCTCCCGATCTATCCATGGACACTCGTTGCATTACACCATAACATCTGGATTATTGCTTGTAATGTCCCTGGGAAATATCCACTTCCCATCAAAGCCTTTATCTATCTCAGTCGTACTTTGAACATTTTAGTATTTAACACAGTCATGTTTGATGTGATGTACTTGCTGCAACCAGTCCAATTTTTTTTCTTGTTCTTTTTTCCTTCTTTTTTTTTTCTCCCAAAGACAGGGTGGGAGAGGACATATTTATTGCATGGTTCACAAAGTGAAAAGGGACTTGCATTTTTTCCACTCAGCTATATTTTTCTCCAAAATATTTATTAAAAACTATCAAAATAGTTTTCTTCAAAAAAGTTTCACTTTGTCAATCCTTTATTCTTTAGGTGTATATGTATGTATACGTACAGGATTCTTAATAACTTCCATATTTATTTTGTACAGCTGAGGGTTAGAGAGTTTTATCTATCTTCTAAGGGCAATAAGTCTTTCTTTGAGGTTGGAGAGACCTGAACTATTGTGTGTGCTGCTCTGCCGATCTATGCTCTCAGAACGCTATAGTGCTAACCTCTAACACTCCTTTTCTCCCAGTAATAAATCATCTCATCTCTTCTAATTCACTTGGCGGTACAACTAAAAGTCTAGAGTCTCTGCCTTAGCCTATGTACAGAATTAGTTATCCTAACAGAGCTGGAATGTAAAGAAAGGGAAATGAGCTATCAAAAGGTCCATCTGAACTGTGTCAAACCTTCAGTTCTGACCTTAATTTCCTAACTTACTTTACAAAAGTGCTTCAGTTCATATGGATACATTTTCTCTCCACCATCAGCTTATCAAAATCATATATTAATTTATTTGGTCTCTCCCCCAACCCCTTCATATTAAACTGTACTTACATTAATTTGGGTTATGGGACTTTATATAAATGGAGAAATATAGGAGGATCATAAGAACTATCAGTATATAAGAAAAAAAGATCTACACTTAAAAATTTTATATAAAATAAAAATGGACATACATTAGCTTGGTTATTAAGGCAACTCTTTATTTTTAGAATGATTTGATATAGTGTTTTGTCTTTTCCAAGTAAAAACACTGATGAAATAGCTAGTCTGTTTTTCTATTTACTTGCAATACAAATAGAAATGGATATATTTGCTGTTTTTAAAAAGGTACTGACACACTTCAGTATTTATAAGAGACCAACATGGCGCAGTGGACAGGAAATTCTGGACTAGTACTCAGGAAATCTAAATTATATTTCCACATTTATCACTAAAGGCTTGTGACCTTGGATACAACTTTCCTTTTTTTTTTTTTTTTTTTTTTTGAGTATAAAAGTTAATTAATTTCTAAAATTGCATATAATTTTAAAATTTTCTGATTTTGTTACAAAGGAAAAGAGAACTTTATTAAAGATGCTCATGTGAAAATAAATCATGTTTTAAAACTTTAGAACAAAAAAAGTATAATAGTGAAGGTATTACTATTGTCAATGTATAAAATGGAATGAAGTTGAAGCTATAGTATTAGTCATTGGTGTTGTTGAAGGGTTGCAGAAGGAGAGAACATTAGAGAGGCAGTAAAATTTAACAGAAACACATTCCTGCTATATCTGAGACACGTCATGATCTCTCTAAGTCTTAGATTCGTCAATTATAAAGTGGAAATGTTTGTTTCTTCTCTCCTTATTTCACAGGGTTCTAAAAATTAAAAGACATAATGAATGTAAAAGTGAAAAGCAAAATGCCACATTAACATAAATTTATAATTATTGTCATCATCATCATCATCATATAATTTTCTAGTGTCTCATGCATGGAATAGGGTTTTCAACATCTAAGCCAGGTTAGGTGCTAGCAAGTTAAATAAGCTTCTAATATACTGAAAAATTATATATCTGTTGTCCAAAAGTTGGACCAACCAATTCATAAAGGCATATCATGAGGCTGGCTACTTGATAATGAAGTTTTAGATGACAAGAACCTCATAGATTATGTACAAAGTCATAAAGGGATTGTAAGATGCACTGGTGAAATGATTACCCATAGTAAAGATATCACACTCCTTGAAGCATAAATGCTATTACTATTAATTTGTTCACACAGTACATAAGTACCAGAACCAGTTTCTTAGAACCCAAGTCTCTTTGTCTAGTATTTTTCCTTAATATCAAACTGTCTTTAAAAACTAATTGATAACAAGCTGGAATAGGAAGCATTCCAATAGAGTAACAAAAGTGACAATACTATCCAAGCTAATTTACACATTTAATGCTATGCTAGTTAAATTAGCAAGGGGATATTTTACAGATTTATATGACAAAATTCATTAGGAAGAATAATAAAAAGGTTTAAATATAAATGGAAACAATGAAAACATAGCAATAAAGGAAGACTAGCACTTACAGATTTCAAATGATATTATAAAGCGGCCTTCATAAAAATTACTAATTGTTAAAATACAAAAAGTACATTCTCTAGTAACTATTACTAGAGAAAAAAGGATTAAAAATATCTGAAGTCAATTATCGCCAAATATAAATTTCTTTGGAAATTTGTCAAGAATTTCTTGAAAAACCTGAACATAGTCTGGCAGAAATTAGGTTTAGACCAATAGCTTGTACTATATACTACAATAAATTCTGTATAATATGAGCTTGATATTAAAAACTATATTATTTAAAAATACAGAAGAGAATCAAGTGAGGCACTATTAATAACTCTGTCTAGATCACAAATTCCTAACCAAACAAGAGATAGAGATAATTACATGAGACTAAATCAAGAATTTCTATGATGTGAAAGTGAAAGGTTGGGGCAAATGAATATAATGGTATTATGCTATAAGAACCAATTAATTATGAATACAGTGAAGCAAAGGAAGCCTTATATAAACTAACGTAAACTGAAGTAACAAGAGAAAGATTATATAATATAAAAGAAAACTATGAAGAGCAAAAAGATCAAAACTAAATGCTTCAAAATTATGACATCCAAACTTGACCGCAAAGAAGAGATATGATAAAGCATTCCCTCCAACATCTTTACAGAGAAAGAATAATATGGGTATTGTGCATTTCAAAAATATAAGATTTCTTGGATATGATAGTTTTTTTTAAAAAAATTCCTCTCCTCTCTTTTTGATTTAAAGCATAGCTTTTTGGGATTTGGGAGTGAGAAGGAAACATTAGAAAATTTAGATAATGTAAAAAATAAAGTATACTAATAAATTAATTTTTAAAAAGAGTATCAATAAAAATGTATTTCTTAAAAATTATAGGTTAGAGAAAGTCATATGCCTTTAGAAATATATATAATGTCATATGTCATTATGTGCTGAAATATGTAGAAGAGTAGAGAAAGTCCAAGACTAGGGCTGCAATAGGAAGGCACAGATACTATTTCAGTAACACAAGCAGCAATCATGAACTGGAAATTGAGGTCACTTTGCCCTCTCCACTCACACAATTACCACCTTACTTCTGGACTGTCATTATTATCTCCCCTTAAATCGTTGCAAAGACCTTTTAATTAGTCTCCCAATCTCATCTCTCTCCTCTAGTTCATCCTACATGCTGCTGCCAAAGTGATTTTCCTTATGCTCAGATCTAAAACATGTAACTCAATCAGCTGGAGACTTTCTATAGCCCCCAAGATAAAATATAAATTTCCAGATTTAGATTTTGAAGCCCAAAGCAGCTTGGCCCAAACCTATCTATTCAGCCTCACTGGACATTACTACCTCCTAAACCTCTGCATTCTTCAATAGGCCAAATTAGCCTTCTCCCTGCTCTTCAGCTATCACACCATCTCTCAACTCCAAACTTTTGAAATAGTCATCTCACATGCCTGGAATGTGCTCCCTCCTTAATTCTACCTCACAGAGCACTCTCTCTTCCTTTAAGATTAAGCTCAAGCACCATCTTCTATATGAAGACTTTACTGGCACCCTCATCTGCTAGTTGAAAGGATTAAATTAAGTGTCAAATACTATGTATTTAAATACTTTAGTATAGTTTGTATTTATTCACTTTATTTTTACATATGTCCATCTTGGCTCCCTCAAAGAATATAAGTTTATGAAATTTCTATATATTTATGTCCCCAGGGCCTAGCACATAGGTACTTAATAAATACATAATTGAGTGTTTGATTGATCCATACTAACCAACATTAGAATTGGTCCTAGAGCTCTCAGAAGCCAATTTTTTTGGAGGGGGTATATGTTAAAGGAAAGGAAACAATTTTTAAAATATTCTAATTCAACTCTGATGTACTTTTCCCCAAATTTCTGTAAACAACTAGGTAACCAAAGACAATAAAAAGTAGGTCTCTTGCAATATCTATCTAAGGAAAAATGTGAACATTAACCTGAAGATGATTTTTATAATGCTCCCTAATCTGAAAGAGTTAAGAACATTAAGTTTATAAAATGCTTCCCCAAAATATCCCTTGCCCTGACTTTCATCATGTGAAACTACTGTACCCTGTCAACAGCTTTTATGGAATGACATGAGGATATCCATGCTTCCATGGAACAGACCTCCAAGAGATAACACTAAACAGCTTCTTTAAGTTGGAGGAAGCAGATTTTGTAAGCATAAATTCTTCTGGTTCCCATGTCCTATGTGGGAAATTTAGTTTTATTTTTCCCCTTAAGTGATTTTGTCATGATTTATGTGTAACTCTATTATGATTAAATATTAAATGAAGTCTAAGTAAAATACTTTGGTCATACAAACTTGTTCACATTAGTCATTACTAAGTTTTTTTTTCAAAAAAGAAAAAAGCAACATGTTCTACTTTGTACAGGATATATTATATCTTGCTTATTTCATAGTTCTTGGTCAAAGGAAAGTGAACTGCTTAGTTACTACAAAATGACTGAAGTATGCAACCAGCTAAGAAAAAGTGATTTGGCTCTCATTTTATAATATTGAACTCGGGTTCAGAATTGTGTAAATGATAGTATATTTTTATCTATTTTAATCAATCAACAAGCACTTATTAAGAGCCTGCTATGTGCCAGGCACTGGGAATACAAAGGCAAATATCAAATAGTCCCTGCCTTCAAAGAATTCACATTTTATTGCTGGAGACATGTATATATATATATATATATATATATATATATGCATAAAAATTCTGAAAGTAATAAATAAATACAATGTAATTTGGAGGACAAGGCACTATTATGTGAGGGAATCATAAAAGGCCCCATGTAGAAGACAGCACTTGATCTTATGCATAGGGATTTGTAAAAAGTGGAGACAAGAATGCAATGTAATATAGAAAAGGAGTAAAGTCTGTGCAAAACATAAATATTAGAGATGGAATATCATGTCTGAGGAACAGCAAGGAAGACAGTTTGATTGGATCCTAGACTGTATGAATGGGAGAATATGTAATAAGACTGAAAAAGCAGATGTGATAACATGGTCAAGGGCTTTAAAAAACAAAGCTTATATTTGATGCTAGTGGTAACAGATAGGTACTGAACCTTAATGAGTCCATGTTTTCCCTTTTAAAAATATATGTCAATGGCAAGTGTCTAGAGGATGTACTAGTAAGGACGAGACTTGAGACTAGCAGAACAATTAAGAGGAGAATTTTCATACCATAAACTTGCATAAAAAGTCAGAGAACAGTCCTCCCTGTCCCAATTTTTTGCTTTTCTCAGGACTACTTTGTGATTACTCAGCAAACAACTATGATTCTCTAAAAAAACTAATGAAATCCTGTACCAATCCTCAGACTTAAAAGCTCATCTTTGCTTTATTATATTTCACTAGTGGTATATTTTAATCTCAATTTTCCAAATTCCTAGATGTAGAATCTTGGTAGACCATCACTATGAAATTATATTATATATTAATCAGTGCATCAAAGGGAGGCAAGAAAATGGAGCTAATAGAGTCAGGTATAATATGAGGTAGACAAGGCAATGCTACCTTTTAAATGCTGCATAATTATGATTAGAGCTGAAAGAGATCTTAGAAATCATCTGACTCAACCTTATAATTCTCTAGAGGAAGTAAAAATCCAAAGTATGAATTAAAGTGTGTAAAAACCTTTATTCAGCATCATATGTAAAAGGTTATGGATATAAGTAGAAAAAAAAGATAATTTCTACTTTCAATAAGTGTCTCTACTTTCAATAAGCCTACATTCTAATAAAGGGAAAAATAATCTAGGGAATTTCACCTGTAAATCAGATATAAAGGAAGCATGGTCCATGGTAATATCTCTTCTTTAACATGATTTCCCCTAATAAAAACATACATATGCCTGATGTTGAACTATTTGGCAGTGCCAAAGGCTTTGGGGATGAGAATTGTTTCATTTCTTGACAGCACCTGCAGAGTATATTACCAGGTCTTGTTTTTGTGCTCCTGTCCTGTCCTGAACTCTCCTCACATCTCTTTTCTCCACCCCTTTCTTCTATGCTTCTGTCTTCTCCTGCTTAGACTAGATCTCCTTATCTTGCCCAGATTGGAAGTATAATAATGTCCCTCATTGCCCTGATACTATCTTCACAGAAGTTTTTGCCTCTTCCACTTCAGTCTTAAGCAGATTTGTCCCTCCTTTTAGAGAATCTGCTGGACCAGGATTCCTAAACTCAAGCAATCCAGTGCCCTTAATCTCCCAGTAGCAGGCATAATAAAAACATAGTTATTTCCCTGCATTAAGGCTGATAGGGCTGTACTGAAAGCATGTTCAGCAGCTGCAACAAATAGCAGTAGTAGCGACCATAAGTAGAAGTAGCAGCAGAAGAAAAAGTAGCAGTAGCCGTAGTAGTTAGTAGTAGTAGTAGAAGCAACAGTAGTTTTATTAATATATTAATCAATTAATATAAATACAAGACATTATAATATAATGATAAAATTAATGTTAATATAATAATTAGTGTGATTTTATTAATATTAATATATTATTGATTAATGCTAATAATATAATGTAATAATTAATAATACAATAGTAGTAATACCAAGAGAATAGTATTGATAGCAATAGTAGTTAACAGTAATTGTAGTAGCATAAGAATAATCTAAAATAGTCACAATCTAGACCAGTGAGGATACTATCCCCATTAGTGATATCACCAATTCATTACTATATCAAACACTGAAATAGGGAAGCTCAACCTTTTACAAATAAAATCAGTCAAGCACTATTAACCTATTTTGCCAGGTCTAATTGAAGTTCTATATTAGAACAGTAGCATCTTCATGGTCTGCAAAAAATAGAGCATAATGGGCCTTGGATAGTAGTACAGAAGGGATGAAGGGATACAGAGAGGCTTCTTTAAGCCTCTCCTGGTTGCTGGACAAATGAACAAAACCAGACAAAAAACCTGAGGCAGAAAGCTGTTCCTTCCCCTGGTGCTAAAATAGATAATGAAGCTAACCAGTTCTACTGGGACTACTAGTCCTATTTTACCAGCTTCTGCTGCTAGACCACCTAGCTGCTACTTCTATTGCTGCTGCTGCTGCTGCTGCTGCTGCTGCTGCTACATTTACAAATTTACTTCTATAAAACTATCAATACAATTCCATTACTTCAGGGTATGAAAAAATATTTTTAAGAGAGTAAAATAGGATTTTGAATGGAAAATGGAATTAGATTGAGAACATGTGCGACTGAAGTGCAAATGGAAAAGGAAGAGGAAATATATTCTCCCCCTGCCTCTTATAATCTGTCTCTGAGACATATAAAAATAGGTTAGAATTTTCACAAGCAATACATGCAATCATATACAAATCGATTACATTTAAACTTAGGGATTCCTGCTCAATAAGTAAATAGAATGTGTGAATGAACACTCTCTGAATATACCTGGGGGGGCATAATTTTTCCTTTTATTAACAATACAATAACAATAACAATATACAACAACATAGGCTAATGTGATATAGTGCAGAAATGTCAAATTCTCCACAACAAAACACTGCATACAGCTTGAACTAGATGAAAATATAACTGAGAAATGTTTAACAATATTAATAAAAATAAAATATGACACAGATAATGTTAATTTGTAGTTTTTAAGTCAATATATGTCTATAGGAGTTTTGATTATATTTTAATTTTGATCCCATGGTTGGTGAATATAGATAACAGACCTAAAAGACAGGACAACCTGGTTATTCAAACACCACTTTAGACATATCCTAGCTATATGATTTGGGGCAAGAAAGCTCTGTGTTCCCAGGAAACTCTTTAAGATAAAGAAGGAGTCATTCTACATCAATAGAAGGATTTCCTCACCAAGGACTCTCTACACAGATAACAATAGATTGAATCCAAAAAGTAACCAATCCACAAAAACCTAAAATCCAAGTCTGAATGCACCACTAATTCTTCCTTTTCCTATGTAATCATAGTGCTGCATAATTTAATATGTAAACAGCATTTCTCTCCACTTCTTTCTTCATTCTCTTTTTTCCCCTCCTTAATTATTCATATACAAAGAAAACTGCCATGTAGTTAAAAGTGTTCAAAAAAGTTTCAAGCCAAGAAATTGCTCAAACCTATATTAAGTCACTTTTCCTGCAAATTACTTAGTCTACAAAATATATCAGTAGATGGGGAGAGAGCAGCAAAGCATTGTACTCTGAAGGCAACTTGTATATGGTCAAAAGGAGAGAAAAGGAGAAAGGCCTGACAAAGAGTTGGAAATCATAGGGATGATCATCATTGGAGAATGGTTGAATAAATTGCGGTATATGATTTTGATGGAATACTATTGTTCTATATCAAATGATGAACAAGACACTTTCAGAAAAAAAAAAACCTAAAAAGTCCTCCTTAAGCTCAAGCAAAGTAAATTGTACTGTTTACAAAGTAATAGCAATGTTGTGGGATGATCTGCTGTGAATGATTTTTATATTCTCAGTAATATGATGATCCAGAATAAATGACTTATGATGAAAAAATGTTTCCCATACCCAAAGAGGAAACTGATTGTGTTTGAACAAAGATTGAAGCACAATTTTTTAAACTTTACTTTTCTTGCATTGTTCTTTTTTGTGATGAGAAGGTTGGGGGAAGATCTATGTGCTTTTTTTTTTGAAAAATTATTTTTATGGAAATATTTTGCATTACTTTATATGTGTTTTCTCTTTGAGGGGAATAATAAGGAGAGAATTTGGAACTCAAAGTTTTAAGAGAAAATGTAAAGAATTGTTTTAAATGTAACTGGAGGAAAAATAAAATATTAAATTAAAGAAACCTAAAAAAAAAAAAAAAAAAAGGAGAAAGGCCTGAGAAGGAGAGAAAGGAAGGCAGGAAAAGAACTTAAATCTCTATGACTAGGTCAAAGTCAAGACTGTAACCACTGTGATTTGCAAAAAGAATTCCACAGTCTCATTAGGCAAGCAAACCAGCTAGTGGAGGCAGCTGCCCTCTGGGAATGGGGAGAAGAAAAAGGCATTTAAGCTGACAGGAGATTGCTGCTGAGATGGCACTGGACCCTGTGGCATCTGAGTTTGCCAATGCCAAAGGGCATTTATAGAAAAATCAAATACACTGAGGCAGACAAACAAATACAATTAAAGCAGGATAAGAAGTATGGGAGGGAACGGGACTGTGTCTCATGATAAGTTAATTCTCAGGATTCTGAAGTAACCTTTTAGCCAATTTATTCAATCAGTTCATTCTGACTGAATATATGGCAACACAACAGGGAGAGCTGGCAACTCTTGTCACTCAAATTGTTGGCAGACTATCCTGCAGGTTGAAGCGAGAGTTTCCCCAAGCAAAACAAATTGTTTATTTGTCTAGCCATGTCACAAGAGCTACTGCCTGCCTGGATACTGGTGACTAAGACCATCATCTCAGGGAGAGAAAATAAAGGGCAAGGAAAGCATCAGTGGTGGATTCTTACCAAGCTGCTTAGATGGTTATCAAGTACTTCCAATGTTGGGAATAACAGGAGGGAATCACAAGCCTAGGTCCTTATACTGACCTTCATACAGCAAAACAGTCCTCCCCATGGGCTAGATACCATTCAGTTGGTTCACAAATCCATGTTGCTGGTTAGAAGACAAGCCAAGTGAGTGTAGTGAAAGCACTGGGCCCACTCAGCACCATTAAAAACTGGTATCTCAATGGTGTATGATCTCAGAGTAAAGCAAAAGAATCCTTTTTGTTCTCCTTGGAGAGCAGCTCATTACATTTATATATTACTTTTTCGGTCTAAGGTCTTATATATAAAAGCTTAAGGAAAATAGGACTAAAAGTGGTTCTTTTACAATATCTAGAAGCAGCATGGTATGGTCAAAAGATTGCTGGAGTTAATTAGGAGGGACCTGAGGCACTCATTAAGTGATAATAGAGATGCCAGTAAGCCTCTCCATCTTGGTTTCCCTAGTACAAAACTGGGATGATAATGGCAAACGTAGTTGCTGTAAGGAGTGGTTGGGAAAACCAAACAAGATTATATAATTATAAACTTTAAGACATAGCAGATATAATTATCAACTATTCTCTATGATAAATAGCAAATATAAAATAGAAATGAAATTTGGAAAACTAAGTTTATTTGTATTGAAGATTACATATAGCTACACACATGCACACATACACATACATGCACACATATACACTATCATATAGATATCCTACCTTCCATTATAAGTAATTTTCAGTGAAAGGGAGAATTTATCTTGCCATTTAAAAAAAAAGATATCAAAATGAGAGCAGAGTTCAGATTAAATCCTAAATTTATTAAAACATTCTCCACACATTGTTTTAAAATCTAAAATAAAATGTCAAGAAAAGAATATGAAAGAAAGCCCACAAAGGCACAATACTGGAACTTTCTGTTTGATGGGTTAAGATGATGCCGTTTGACTCATGATTTTGGATATAATTATGGATATAAACAAAAAATATTACTAAAATAAAATTGAGATGAATAAGTCAACATTTTCACAAATATCTAGAAACACTAAAATTTCAGATCCTTTTTAATAACGGTATGTCTGTTCTCTAGGGAACCTTATACAATGCATTTCTGGAATATTACACAAGGACACAATTCAAGATTTAATGTTGGAGAATATTAAAAAAACAAAATCAACAAAAATTAATTGGCACATCTGTCTAAATTAACTTTTGTTTGTGTTTAAGCAATCACTATGGATTTCTCATATTCTTATATTTAAAAATGTAAATAATTTCTCATTTCCCCTTCTCAAATAAGCAACAAACCCAATCACTGACTATTTAGTGTATTTGTTATATAAATATGTGTGTATGTATGTGTGTGTGTTGTGCGTGTATATACACACATATATACTGTTTAAAAATATATTTTTATATTTAAATGTATATTCTACAGTAATTCAGTTATTATCTGGCATATTATATATTAAGAATTCCCTAGGTACTCTGAGATTTTTAAACCTTTTTTTAACAGTAGGAGAATTGAGAATGCTACCACTGAGCTTTGCAAATATAGATAATACTGCTCTCCAGGATCCATGTTTCCTTCATATATTTGATATCTTTATCCAGGCAGTCAACATTTTTTTTACCCCACTCCACTTCTTTGACCATTCTTCCATAACCTTTCCTGTCCTCCCTAGACTCCAATATTCCCCAAGCTCACAATTTTTCTTTCTAGCCTTTATGTTCTTCCACAAACTGCCAGTACTGTTGCACAGACCAGAGTTCCCTAACTAAAGATGGTTATTGATGTGCAGTACTAGTTTTTTAGTGCAGTAGCAGAATCAATAAACTAGAAAATACTGCTTTGTCAGGTTTCTCCAAAGCATTCTGGGAAATTCTTTACTGTTTCAGATGGCTACAAGAAACTCTTCTTAATGTGTGAGAGCTTGAACTGGGCCTTCTTTGGTGAGAACTGATGCTCTTCTACCCTCTAGTGACTATAACAGAATAAAGCAAAAGTTTAGGGATTTTTTTTTTTTTTTTTTGAGAATGAATCATGACATTTTCCCTGATCCAATATTATTATTTGGCACCTTTTTAGTTTTGTTTTAAAAGATTCTAAGACGTTAACCAGAGCCATGGGAACCAAATCATTTGCCAGGATAACATAAATCCTTATCTTAAGCTATTTTAAAAGTATCTAAAAATGCAAAGATTATATAGTATGTCAAGAAAATAAAACAGACAGAACTTTGGCTCTTCAAAAAAACAAAAAAGCAAAATTTGAAACAGTAAACTTTTTTTTTCCTTGTAAATATATAGCAACTATCACATCAAAAATATCTCTTTATACATTTTAGGCACACACATATTCCACATATCTTAGTGCTGCAAAAAGTATAAAACATGTACACATGTATATGTGTATAAACACTCATACTTTTTTTATAGCTTCAATAGACAGTAAAGATGATGTAATTCGGATGTTTTATTTACAGCTGGAGAAACTGATACCCAAAGAGCTAACGTAACCAGCTAGTGAGAGGGTAAGAACTAGAAGTCAGCTTTATTGACTCTGAGTCTCTCAGTTTTACACTAAATCACATATGCAGACACAAAAGATACAACATTTGATAATTTAACTGGCAAAATAGTTCAGATTAACTCAATAATTCACATTATTTAAGTAAAAATTGTTTGTTGAACTGATTATTCATTTCTGCTTCCCCAACTTCCATATCTTCCTGTTTTAATATTTAGCTATATGAGTTAAAAATCATACTAACTTTTCTTTTAAAACTGACTTTGGAATTAAAAAGATTGTCTATGATTCTCTAAGTTGCAAATGTTTATATAAAATTTGTAGCAGATAAGACTGAATAAATAAGAGAGCATTTTCAGTACCAGTTCAGAAAGTATACATACACACATATACACAAACACACTCTCATAAACATATAATTCATGTATCCTTATGAAGATTTTTAGGTAACTGCTCTCAAAAGAAATACAATACAGATTTTTGGAAGGAACTCAATATAGGATTCTAAAAAATAGCATACAATTTTCTCAATTAGCATTCTAATATTTGTTTTTATTATCATTAAATTTAATTTAAAACAAATAAATTTAAAACTAAACTTTTAAATTTTAAACTAAGTTTAAAACCCTCTACTTGTAAGAAAATGACATGTATCCAAAAGTAAAGAAAACATTACTACTGAAAAAAAAAAAGCTAATTGAGAAGGTTTTCCTGATTCCCAATTGAAGCATATTATGTATGTGTGTATGTGCTTTCTTGTTTTCAGGTTCTAGTGTTGAAGTACTTTGGTCATTTGTTGAGTAAATATATCTAGAAAGGCTCATTATTTCTCATTTATCAGAAAAAAATGTATATTATGATACACAGAATTAATTTTATTTAAGTCATGAAATATTACCTAAAAAGAATTCACTAAGCATTTTAAGAGGGGAAAAAAAGCAAAATTACCTTACTTGCACTTAACCTCTTCCGATTTGACCATCTCTAAGGATTGTTGAGTAGCATCCCCCCAAATTCCATGTAAATAAATGAAGAAAGGGGAAGAAAGAACTGTTAGTAACAATAAAATGGGTTATAATTACAATAGTTTGTTGTTAATTCATAAGATTTAAAGGAAATGAATTCGATGCCAAGGTGAGCTTTACTTTAAGAAGGAAAATGTTTAATAAAGAAATTTTAATGAAATAATTTTCTGATAGTTTCCAATAAGAGATAAAGTGAGGGAGTTGAAAATAATAGTCTTTAATAGTATACTAACTGTATCTGAAATTCAATTGAAAAAAATTCACATAAAAGCAATTATATATTTTTACCAAGCTGAAAAGCATTTCCAGTTACTATTCAAATTTCCAAGACAAGTTCAGAAGCCAATACATGAAATCTTGGCTTCACTGAATACTATTCATCTTCAAGATGATTGAAACAATCAAATTTGTCTACTATTTAGAAATACAACTCTGAAAGGTCTCATAAATAATAGATAGAATGTAATATTTATTTTGAAAGAGAGTTTGGAAAAGAAACTTAAACACACACATGTGCATGTATGTGTGTATAGATTATGTGAACATACACATATTATATAAATCCATATGAAGAATCTAGATCATTACTTAATGAATAAAAAATATAGACTAATTTACTTAAGCATTGAAGAAAAAAAACACTTTTTTTCAAACAGCAGGTAGTTTTATCATATACTCTATTTTAACACTCATTTGTCATTCCCAAGTTGTTGAATATATTTCATAATTTAAATTCTCTTCCAATATTACTCTTTCATTATTCCTATTGCTGTACAATGAAATAAAGCTCCACTCTGGTTAGTTAAACAACTAACTCGTTGCTAACACTTGAATAAATGGTAGGGATTATGTCTTAATTATGGATATAATAAAACTGAATATATTTAGTATTTTGTATATGATGGTATGTTTATTGGGATGGGGAAGAGTCTGGATAAATGATATATTCTCTCTCCAATACATTTTTTCAACAAAATAGGAATGAGTTTATAAGTAACTTTTGTAGAAAGATGAAATGTTTCATAGAACAAAACTAGAAATATATTAAAGCACTATTTTTTGTCATATTCTTCATTAAAAGACTATTTTTCCTGTTAAAATCTTAAGTTCAACAAATCGCATTCAGTTACATGTACTGCAAAACTGATATAAAATTAAATTCCTGTTATATTATTTTTCAAACAATTAGATCATAAATTTTATAAATTTAATTTTTTTAAGTTCCTGAGTGCATTGATATCAGTTCTATAGCCTTCAATGCAACCTTTTTCCTACAAAATAATTTTCTTGCATATTTTCATTCTAACTTAAATTCAAGCAAATTTTTCAGTCACTGATCATTTGTGATAATTTGGCATATGCCATATTTAGATACTTTCAAATTGTTGCAGGGAAGTAGGAACAAATCAGGGAAATTCTGAAATTTCTTTCTTTCTCTTTCTCTTTCTTTTTTTCTTTTCTTTCTCTATCTTTTTTTCTTCTTTCTCTTTCTTTTATCTTTCTTTTTTTCTCTTCTTTCTTTTTCTCTTCTTTCTTTTTTACATCTTCTTTTTTCTCTTTCTTTTTTCTCTTTGTTTTCTTTCTTTTTCTTCTTTCTTTTTTCTCTCTTCTTTCTCTTTTCCTTTTTTCTTTCTTTTTCTTTCCTTCTCTCTTTCTTTTTCCTTTCTTTCTTTTTTCTCTCTCTCTTCTTTTTTTCTTTCTTTTTCTTTTTTCTTTTTTCCTTCTCTCTTTTTTCTTTCTTTTTCTTTCCTTCTCTCTTTCTTTTTCCTTTCTTTCTTTTTTTCTCTCTCTCTTCTTTTTTCTTTTTTTTTTTTTTTTTTTTTTTTCTCTCTTCCTTTTTTTTTTTTTCTTTCTTTTTTTTTTTTTTTTTTTTTCTTTCTTTTTTCTCTCTCTTCTTTCTTCCTTTCTTCTTCTTTCTTTCTTCCTTTCTTCTTTCTTTTCTTCCTCTTTTCTTTCTCTTTTCCTTTTTTCTTTCTTTCTTTCTTTCTTTCTCTTCTTTCTTTCCTTTTTTCCTTTTTTCTTTCTTTTCTTCTTTCTTCTCTCTTTTCTCTCTTCTTTTTTTCTTTCTCTCTTTCTTTCTTCCTTTCTTCTTTCTTTTCTTTCACCCTTTCTTTTTCTTTCTTCTCTCTTTCTTTCTTTCTCTTTTCCTTTTTTCTTTCTCTCTTCCTTTTTCTTTCTCTCTTTTCTTTCTCTTTCTTTCTCCTTCTCTCTTTCTCTTTCTCTCTCTGTCTTTTTCTTTCTTCCTCTCTCTCTTTTCTCTTTCTTTCTATCTATACGGCTAGAATATATACTATAGTATTCTAATCTTTAAATCAAAGCATACTTCTTCAGTACACTTTGATATTTCCAAACAAAAAACCATTTTAAAATCATACATGCCATTCACTATTGCAAATAACAAAGGTATATTATTCTGTACGTAAATATTATTATAAATAAATTTAAATAAAATAAAAAGATCGACATATTCTACAATTCAAATCTTATATGGAATGTAGTTATTCTAAATTATTCCTTGATAATTTCAGACATTAACTAAATTATTTAAATAACATACACACCTTTTTAGTTTTTCATTAGACCTATATGACATAGCTAAAGGGAACTTCTTGTGAACAATGTTCCTCTACCAAGGCAGATTACAACCTATTCTATAACATAAACCGTCAGAGAGTTGTCTTTGCATTAAAAATAAATTTTAAACAAAATGAGTAATTTTTTAAATAGAGCACCTCAATATTCACAAACTTTCTCATATATCCAATGATACTGAAAGAAAGTCTTAATATTTTCTTTTAAAAATCCATGAGTCATACAAAACCACAACATTTTGAGAGGAAAATACTCCAAATTAAAATTTTCTTTTAGAGAATCTGAAACTAAAGTGCTGATTTCATAACAAACAACACATTTTATACACCACATGGAGGTTTTGTAGTTAATTCTTCTCTGTAGCAATAGTTTTATGAGGTGCCCTTTTATCAAGAAACTTGAGTCAGAAAAATTAAGTTTATCTAGGGGATACTCAGGCAATTGATGTTTCATCAGATCATCCCAAATCTTCTATAAACTTAAAAAAGCTTTCTGGACAGAGAAAATATATTTTAAATTTTGTATAAATATTTTAAGCATTACTTCAGTTTCTAATAAAAAACAAATAAATGCTCAAGCAAGTTATCTATAAAAACAAAGGCTTGGTATTCTGTTTATATACTTGTCAATGATTCCATAAGAGATCTTGGAGAGGTTACTTCATATTGATGAGACATTTTTCTTCTATCATTCTTATATAAAAAAATTAGAAATTCCAGGTTGTCATCTTTATTTTAGACCATAAGCCAATGTGATTTTATTAGATAAATCAAAATTCCTTAGACAATTATAAAAAGTAATGATAACTAAAAGCAAAAATTATAAAAGGTAAATGAAGGAAAACTATAAAGTTCATTTCTATTATTATATTGTACCCCAAACCCATGCCTTTTCCAATCATTGCTTCCTTTCCTATATTAAAACTTTTTCTTCAGATTTCAATATTTTATCAACTGACAATTACCTAATAATAGTAGGCTACATATTGGCACAATTTATTTTGAAAATGAAAGACCAATAAATAAACCCATATTTTATCTTTTTTTTTTTTTTTTTTACCCATAAGGTGATGGCATTTTAAAAATTGTTTTATAAATTGGATCTCTCCTGGATATATTTTTATTAGAGTAATTCACTAAAAAGAGTCAAGATATCTTCCTGAATATAAAATAAGTTTAAAGAATTCATCCACATCATGCCTCATAAATAGTGTGATGAAATTATTGTTTGTTCATTACCTAGAATTTATACACACTATTATTTTCATTCGCTTATAGTAAATTCTAATATTTCAAAAATATGTTTTGAAAAAGATATGAATAGAAAACATTGGTTAAAATAAATTACAGTTCTATAAGTTTATATTTTAGCACTGTAACAAACAATCATACAATGCAACATTTAAATCAAGGAAATTATTCTTCACAGCTGAGCACTTCATGGGTCATTTGGAACCTAGTATAAATTGTAAACAAAACTGTCAAAACATACTTAGAGTCATCATTCAGACTATCATTAACATAACCCTAAAACCACAAGTTGCATATGTTCTTTACGTTTTTTAAAAATAATATGCACGGCCAAAATTGAAATACTTTCCTGTTAGAGCTCCTCCTTCTAGGGAGAAATATATTACTTAACTATTGATAAATTAAATTGTTCCTCTCTAATAATATATTTTATAATAATTTAAGAATATAAGTGGACCTTACATCAGAGATGGGTTCAAATCTGAGTTCTAACACATACTAACTGTGTTTCCCTGGATAAAGTATACATGGCCTTCAGTGATTAAAGCAAGTCTCTAAGACTAAATTGCAGAGAAAGGGCTGATCTCAATGTTAGAATGCGTTGCTCACTAAGAGATCCTCTACACTAATAGAACATAAAAATATGTTTACAGATCTCAATATTTAATCTGATAGTGAAGTAATCAAAGAAGGAAGTAAACATTTATTTACATACATACACATACACACACACACACTCCACTGTCACTTACATTTCTCTTGAAATCACCTTGTTTGACTACCAGATTTAGATTTAAAACAATAACCCCCATGTCCTCTTCTAAACTGTTTGGGTCTTCCAATTTTAAAATATGTTCAGTCGTTCTACAGGCAAACAATAATAAATAGCATTAGCATTTTCAGATAAACTAAAATAAATTATATGTTACATTATGAATTAGAAAATTATGGGAAATTTATTTTACTTCTGCTTTTGAACTATGCCACACTACCCAAAACCATCACCCAATTCACCTAAGGGTAGGTGTGGGAAGTGGGGAGAGAGTGGGAGAAGTAGAGGGTTGGGAGAACTGAGCAAATCAATTGCTCAGCTATATCTCAATAACTAGGTAGTTATTTTTCTCATTTTTCCTACTAGTTATTTTGGTGAAAATTTAACTTTAATATACATGATTGCTCTTTGTAAATCATGTCACTTAGGTGATTCAAAATCCAATCCAAATTTTTACTAAATGGTATAATCTCATTTATCTGTCATGTCACCAAAGATTTGAAAATTCAGTTATATTTCTTTTGTATGGAATAAAGCTACAAAAATACTGTGAAAATGGGAACCACAGTATGCTTTTGTAACAATAGTCTCATTATCTCTTTCTATGTTCATCTTGTGAAAATCATTTTAGAAACGATACAGTACCTATTAAGCTCAAGGTCACTAAGGACTACAAAGGCAGAACCCATAAAGTCAGATGTAGTTAGATCTCGATCATATACCTGAAAGAGAAGAAAATAAAAATCATCCATGGTTTCATGGTTTTCAAGCATATTTTTAAACTCTGCATATAATATATATGCACTTACATATAAATCTATATAAGAATCTATATAATTAATTAATATTATACTATATAATTATATACAAAGGTATATATGTTCACTATACTATATGCTGATTAATATTATATTATTATATCATATTATGTAAAATGACATGTGTGTTTCTTTAAGATAAATTAACAGATTTCCAAGAAGAGGAAGAACTCACTTTACTTTAAGGATTTTGCCTTCCAACTTTGAAATATCAAAAAAAGCCCATATGAAGTTCAATGACCATTTTATATACTTTTTTATTTTTCAACTAGTCTTTTTTCCCACTTGGAACATATTTGTCAAATAAACATAAATTTGTTAAGCACATTCTATAGCAAAACTTATCTGGTTATTATTTTTACAGATATTGAGAGTAATTGCTGCTTGTAATACCTTAACATTCTGTTAAGTATAAATATATTTCTAACAAGAAACCCTTCATTAGTTATCATCACCACATCACAGGTAAAACTTGCACATTCTGAAATTTTAAATGCAGAGAAAATTATCTTAACTAAAGGTTTCTGTAGCTCATAGCCCAATAATCTGAGTGCAATGGATACCAATATGCAAAATACGAAATTTTATACTGTATTTAAGCCTTAAAAGCACAGCACTTAAATATCAAGTATTCATTTTATCAAATTAATTTTGCCATTCATCCTCAATAGAGGAAATAAAAGGGGCAAGCAACATTAATGCTAAAATGTCACATTTATAGATGGTTACCTTAACTCGCAGCTTTTGATCAAGGCTTTGTATTGGCAATATAACTATCTCATCCCAAACTGGGTTCAGGTTCTTGTATATGACTTTGCTTTTGTATAAGGTCTTGCCATTCAGCTTAAATTTCACATATGGATCACTTGTACCTTAAAAAGAAACCCAAAAAGGAACAGAAAGAAATAAGAAAATATTTTTAAAAATCAAGGAATTACGAAACAAAGCCCTATTCCCCCTCAAGACTCAATGCACACCCATAAAGTCTCAATGAAAGTTTTCCTATATATGCAGGGCCTCAGACCAAGAAAAAAAGATGAGAAGTGTCAGGATAAATGAATTCCTTCTGCCCCTTCAGTGTGTAGAATCTGAATAGACTTCTTCAGTTTTGTTCTGTGTTGTTTTCTTTTCTTTCTTTCTTTCTTTTTTTTTTTTTTTTAATTCAAGAAAAAAAATTCACAGGCACCAAGTGACATGTCAGAAATCATGGGAAGAAGGCCGTACCTCCCAGGAACAGCAGGGTGTCAGGCAAAAGGGAAAGAAACCACTTTAAAGAGTGTGGCCAGATGGTTGACTCTACGGGACCTGCAGATTCTTAAAAAAAAAAAAAAAATCTCTGAAGCCACTGAGATTCAAAAGATGGGACTAAACAACGTTCACTGAAAAGGAGGGCGTAGAGATTAAATTGACAGTCAATATCTCTTTTTGACTCTCTGCACCTGGAATAAAGCCCTAACATATTGTTCCACAAGGGCCAGCTGAACTCGAAACCAGTTACTCAGCTGGCCACAGACCTGACATCTCTGACCTGCAATGGCACCTACTGTGGTGCTTTTAAACTGAACCCCAAGGGGATTAAGAGAATCGCTTATTATAATAGCCTCTGAACCCAAATTACAATGAAGACATGAGGAATGGTCTAATACAAAAATGTTTGCAACATTCAAACCATCAGAAAAAAGGAAAAAAAAAACCAAACATACTGGCTCACAGGCAAACTGTTGATGTTAGTATAGTATCATTAGCTATACATATGAAACAAACATGAAGCTTCAAAAGCGTGTACCAAATCTAATTTTTGGGAAAATGTGAAGCAATTATGTGAAAATAAAAGCTTTTCTCAGTGCATTTTTTAAAGTTAAATTTATTTTAAAACAATGTTTATATCAATTTAAACTTAGAAATAAGAATAATATGTGTATATGTGTGTATATAATGAAGGTGAAAATTACCATTCAATAATTGCATACAGAAAATAAAGAAAATGTTTATATTTCTAGAAATAAGATACAATATTATATAAAGGCTAAAATGACTGTTATAAAATAAATACAAATACTCTTCCAAAAAATACATAAAATCCTTAACTTCTAATTAATTCTTCATTTGTCATTTCTCTCCAGCCACATTTATCTGCCTATTTAGCTAAATTATTTTGTATTATTAAAAAAAGTAAAAGTCGTTTCTAGCTATTCTATTTGAGGAAGAAGCCTATGATACCAAAGAGCCAGCATAAAAAAGAAAGAAACAAAAGAAAACTTGAATAACGAAGCTGTTATGGACCAAGATCACACTGGAAAAAGTCATTTTGGAGCAAAAAAAAATAGCCAATAATCTGCATATCTGCTCTATCATTTTAGTTATTGTGAAACACTGATGCTAGCCCTTTCTCTCACTTAGTTAAGAGAAGGATGGTAAAATGAATGTTTTCTAGTCATTCTGCCAACGGGAGTAAGCAATATTGTGTACCCCCTCCCCCTTTTACTGTACAACAGAGGGCCTCTGGTGAGTCAGACTTTAACAATCATTCTGATATATATATATAAAAAACAGTGGGAAAAAAACTATAATAAAAAGAAGCCTTTAATTAAATGAAATTGCCACTCTGGGATCAGGCCTTCATGCCTGTCAGCTTACTCTCAAAATAAACATCTCAAAACTAGGCCTCAGTGGTGTCACTTTCTCACAGGCAAGGCATACTGGGTAATCCCTAGGCATCTTGACAGCTACATAATGTTCAAACTGTTTCACGGGTGAATGGCGGCACTTGCGTGAAAGAAAATATTAATGTCTGGAATTAATAGAAAAAAGGATGATGGTTTACAAAGCCAAACAAGGAAAAAGAGTGTCAAGTTAGTACAGCGTTAATTGTTAGGGAAAATAATTGAGAAGGGGGATGGGGGTGGGGGTGGTGCATGTGGTAGTTTTCTATCTGAGCGTAAATGTCTTACTGTCAGGGAAGTAACATCTCAACTAGGCAGGCTCTGAAAAGAGGTCGGCTGCTCAATAATACACCTCCCCTATTATACAAATGATGAGATGACACCTAAATAGGACTTTGACCTTTTTGTTGGGAGCTCCATAAATAATATGGGGCTGTGGCAAAAAGAGGTAATATGGTATATTGGAAGGAACAATGGATTAGGAGTCTAGCTACCACCATCAAGCTGTGTGGCTTTAGTTAAGCCCTAAACCTCTCTAGATTTCAATTTCTTCATTTACATGATGAGGGATTGAACTAGATGCGAGCTCTGTTCTTGACATTTTTGTGTGTTATGAATCTCTTTTGTAATCTGGTGAACTCTATGGACCCCTTCTTAGAATAAAATTTAGTTTTTATATTTGCATGGTAAGGAAGTGCTTAATTTCAAATGGAGGTAAATAAAAACAAAGATTTAAGTTTTTCCCCACTACAGTTCCCAACCCCTTAAATGATTTCTTTCCTTTTTCCTTCCTTCCTCCATCTTCACTCCTTATCTCCCTTCCTTCCTTCCTACTCTTCCTTTCTTCCTTTTCCCTCTTCCTTTCCTCCTTCTCTTTTTATTTTCTTCTTTTTAATAGGATCTGCGATTTTTTTAGAATAGAGAATTAACTCCCTTTATAAATGCATACTGGAACTGCCTTGGTCATTGAGAAGTCAAGTTACTTACTCAGGATAGGTTAAGAGAATTTAATCTCAGATCTTTCTAACTATGGGGTGAGCTCTCTATCTATGATCCAAGATGGATGACCTTTTTTGCCTCAGTACATGCTTAACAAAAATTTTTTGATTTAATGACTAAAACCCACAATTCCATATATACAGAGGGAACTAAACAGTCTAAAGAAGAATCCTATCTTGATATAGTGCCAGTAGTTTAAAAATTAGGATAGTTAGGTGGCACAATGGATAGAACAAGAACTAACCTCAGACACTTAGTAGCTCTGTGATCCTGGGTAAGGCTTGCCTCTCCTTCCTCAACCATTAAATGACTTGAAGAAGGAAATCCAAAACCTTACAGTATCTGACAAAAAAAAAAACTTCAAAAGTGGTCACAAGAGAATTAGACATGACTGAAATGACTAAACAACAACAAAAGATCAAAAATTATAGAAAAGCCCACATTTCCAGATCACATCATAAATTAGGAATAAAAGGCTGTATCTTAATAGCACTTTTATCTAGTAATAGCTAGACATTTGTTATTTCCTATATAAGAGCAGGCTGGTCAAACAAATATTTATCTAGGAGTCAGAAGATTTGAATTCAAGTTGCAGCTCTGAAACTTACTATGTGACCTTAAATATCTGTAGGGCTCAGTTTCATCATCTGTAAAATGAAGCATGTTGATCTCTCTAATGTTCTTTCAATTCCAATTTTCTATAATGCTGTGAAATATATGATAATAATCTATTCATATTGTCCTAGCATTGTAAATTTCTATGCAGCTTAAAATATGATTACTTCTATTTCTATATTTTTAAATTTTACAAAAACACTATTGTAAAGACTTCTCAAAAAGTTTTGCTATAAATTTAAATTAAAAATGATGTAAAAAGTTATGATATTTGACAAGAATATACTGATAAGAAATAGAAAGAATTAGTATCCACGATCTTGTTATAGTTATCATTTTGAGAATTTTTCTGAAGATCTCAAGCTATCTGGTGAGGATAGTTTCTATAAAGTAAACATGTTTGTTTCTAAAGTTTATAAGCTTTCAAATGTCCAATGATAGTAAGAAAAATGTCAGACTCTGGTAGGTATTTTATTTCTCAACTTAAGGACATTTAATTGTCCTTATGTTAAAGACTATTTAGGGGAGAAAATACAGTTAACTTACTGAATGAGTAGTGATGAATAATGTAAAATAAATTGAATTTATCATTTTCTGAGATTCAACAATCATAAATCCTAGTGTTTTAACACATAAAAATATGACATCATTGACTCACATTCTCAAAAAGCTAATCTGAGGTAAAAAAATTTTCATCCCTGACAGAAATCAAGAAACATGTTTATTACTTAAGGGGTATGTTAATCATACCCCTTATTGTGGAGCAATTCTCCACAAAGAAAGGATTTTTGAAGGGGAAATCTTAAATGAGAGGCTTTCTTCCTTTATTTGTAATGATTTCTTAATGAAGTTATTTTACCTTTCCCCCCAGTTTCTTTCTGCAATAAGGTTTACATACATAACATAATTTTGTTTTTAAAATGTACATGAGACTAATAATAATGAAAAATAATTTATATAATGACAGCAACATCATAAAAAACCAAATTTATAAGTTTTTAGAACTATTATGAAAATAATAATAAACCATGTTTCTAGTTGTCCATGGACATCTCCTACCAGAGAGGTAATATACTTATAATATAAAAGTGAAGACCATACATTTTTAGTCAAGTCCAATGTGGAAATCTGATTTCTTTCACTACCCATATTTTATAAGATTTTGATTTTTTTAATTGTTCAAAGAGAAAGGGGACATAAGGGTGAGAAAAATGATATTAAAAGTTTAAAATTTTTCATTGCTTTATATTAATCACATTTCTTTGAGAAGTCAACAGTGGTCTACTGAGCCAGAAATATATTTAAGGATAGTATATACTGAACTATTCACTATAATAGTAAGAGGCTAAAATTCATAGTTGTACACAGTTATCCTATATAAGCTTTACTATTAAAAAAAAAAAAAAACCCAGAAAATAGGAGTTTGGCCTTTCCCACACCCCTTGGGATAACAAAAGTACATGAAAGTTTCTCTGTGGACACATTAGAAACTTAACTGCCTTAATGAAAGAGACCTTTTCAGAAAAAGTCTCTGAAGATTCTGAATTATTTTGGTATGGTTATCTGTGTACTAAAATTATTGTTGTTTGGGGCTTACTGTGCATAACAGCTAAACACCAAAAAGAGTCAGAGATGTTTTTGCTATTGCTGCCCTCTAGCAGCTAAGCAGAGATTTTCTAATGCAATGGATAGAACTGCTGCATCCTTAATTTGGTTTTCATAGACTCTACTAATCTTCATGAAAGCTTAGGCCTAGTGAATAGGAAAGGTCATATCAAATTTTAGGCTTCTAAAACAAAACTGGATCACAAATACTATAGATGTTTTTAGATGTTCTTAAATATCCTCTGATTCATTCTTCCCTACATGCCAAGATGAATGAATACTCTGTCTATATTTCTGTGACATTGATCAAAAGGAAAATTTTGAGGGAGGATACTTGGGGTTGACATATCATATTTTACTTTATATTGTTTTCTTTATGTTTATATATGACTTAAATCACCAGCCATAAGCTTCTCACAGAGAGGGGTCATTGCTTATACCATGTATTCCTGATAATTCCTAATATCCCAGATTGCACCTAATAAGTAAGATATTTTTATCATCTATAGATTGCTATCTTTATCCGATCATAGGAAATCCAGCATCATAGTGACAGTACTGTGGCATAAGCAGTGGGGGTTCTTATAAGCTCAGGAAAGGAAATGGTCAATAGTGTGGCTGACAAAAAGCTAAGACAGAGCTCTTCATACCATAACTAACAGCTCTTCCTTCAGGGAACAATGTTGCAACCTGGTTATATCAATAGGAAAACATTCTTGTGCTAATAGAGTCCCTTGTAGGAATCAATTTTCTCACACGATATTATAATCATATTCTTTGAGCATTGCTTTAACCTTCTCCTTTTCATGTAGGAGAAAACAAGGATGGGTAATATGAGGAATAGAATAACAGAAGTAATCCTTCATTTGAATCCAAGGTAATAGAACTTCCTTCTTGAAGAGGAGAGGTATGGGTCTAATTAGTTCCTACATTCAAAATATTATCAACATAAAAGTATGATGTAATGATTAAATGTCTCAGTGTTAATTGGAAGTTTCATTTCCTAGGATAATTGATACATGAAACCATACTCAAACTACAAAGAAACTATCTTTCCTTTTAACTTCCTGTACCCCACACACATATACTACTGGACAAATCATTTTCATAACCAGAGACAAAATAAATAGTGAAAAGCAAAAACACCATGGAGCAACAAAATCACTCCCAGTCTAAATGGTCCAGAACTCAACTACTTGGATTGTCAAATAAAATCAAACATGGTGGAGAAGCTCCACTGTACTAAATGGAAGAGACATAATAAATCAAATCTAAGTATACATCCTCAGGTTGTATAGAGTTTGTCTCTAGTACAGACAAAACAGTAAAAGAGCAGCATCTGAGACTGCATTGTTTCAGAGTGGCTCCAGGGTATCCCTGAAAGAGTCAGACAGAACCTTAATGAAATATATATTTTTGCTTACTGGACAGCAGTACAATATAGAGCAATACAAAATAAGACAGAGGAACAAACTTATAATTCAGATTTACAGAATAAATGAGCACAGTTTTAGGAATGGTAATAGTCCTGGGGAACAAACAGATATACAACCAGCAATTAAGAGGGAAACAAATTCATCTGATTTGGCTTCAAACCATGGAGTGGAGGATAAGTCCTCTTTGTATCCTTGGAAGCATCACTTCATATATAGGTATATGTCTCTATTATTAGACTATGACCTTCTTTAGAAGACGGAGCATCTTAATTTTCTAATTTGCATCCCCAGCACTTAGCACAATACTTTTCATATAGTAAATTGTTTTCATTCATTCATTTATTAATCACTTAGCCACTTTGATCTTTGTTTTCTTCATTTAGGAAATAAAGGTATTGGATAAGATGATCTTTAAGGTACTTTTCTAATTTAATATTTTGTATTTTTAAAGGATACAAATCTTTCAAATTTTTACCCTTTGGGAAATCCATGATTTCAGTGGTTTGAGTTTTACCTCCATTGAAAGGCATCAAAATATCTCCAACTTTTCTCATTCTATGCAATTCTAATTCATGTCTTTCAAGCAATCCTTCATGGAGAATTGAACTTTTTTCATTTAAGTTTAGTATCCTGGGGAAGGAAGTATTGATATACCATTGGGTTATCTATTTTCTCTCTTTTTGTTATGAATTGAGCCCACTAATATCTCCAGCCATCCAGGCTCCCAGTAATATTTTTTTAATATCTAATAGATAAGTCAGCAGCAGCAGCATGCAATAACCTATTGCACTTAAGTTTACCATGTAGTTTCCCACTGACTTTTAGATTACTTTTAATAATGACAATTCCAAGTTAGTCATGTTAAAAAAAAAAACCTGCAGAATTACTGCATTATTGAGAATATAGATTTGTATTCAAAATAATTTGATGGAAATCTTTAATAATTAATAATACAAAAAAAAATCTCCTTTATGTATTTCCTTTACAGAGAGTCTTGAAAGGCATCAAGATATAGAGAAAAGATAAATAATCTTGGAAAACTAGATTTGGATCTCAGTCAGTTCTTGCAATAGCTTTATTGTGATAGGTAAATTATTTTATCATCTGGAATTTCTTTCCTCTTCTGTAAAATGGGGTAATATAGTTGTACTACCTGCTTCACAGCATTGTTCTAAGGAAAGCACTTTGTAGAATCATAAAGTACCCTATAAATGAGCCATATCCTTCCTGAGGCCAGAATGAGAAAGTGCTAAAAATCATCTTGGAAACAAGATTTTTGATAGCACAGATTCAGCCATCATTATCACTGTCATCACTGATGTTTTTCATCAGAAATTATCTGAACGCATACAATATAAAGCCAGTTATGCATTCGGCAAGTTACTAGACCAAATGAAATAATAATTATAAAGTGCCTAGCATGGTGTCCAGCACATAGCAAACATTATGTAAATATTAGTTATTATTAGATATTCTCTAAATAGGAATTTTACTATGTTATCTTCCATGGCTCCTTAGTTCCAATGCACAAATTCTACATTGCTCTCTATAACTCTGGGGACTTTCTACAAACCAGCATGACACATGTAATTTTATTGTCATTGTTCACCAATATATGCTCCATTTTATTCAGGTCAGACTTATCACATTCCATAAGTCTACAACTTCCATATTTTTGCTCTTATTTTCTCTAAGTGTGAAATGCCATTTTCTGAGCCTATTCAAATTATACCACCTTCAATGACCAGTCTAAATTTGTTTCTTCTGAAGTCTTCCATAATAACCCCAAATATCACTGCTCTATTCTTCTGATAAACTTTTATATTGTTCTTATTTTTATACCTTATATATAATAAATTAATTGTTTTAGTCCTATCTATAAAACAAAGGTAAAGCTTGTTAAGGACAGAAACCATACTCCAAAATTATTCCTTTACATGTTAACCAAGCCTTTCACCATCCAGGCTATTCAACGCTCTGCGGCCAAAGTAATTTTACTAATGTGAAGATGTGATTTTACCACTTCCCTATTAAACAAAATTCCATGGAGTCCTATTGACTGAAAAATAAAATATAATTTCATTCTTTTAAAATTTTTATTTATAAATTTTTAATAATATGCCTAATTATTAGCATGATAGTACATTTATATCACATAAAGTATGTAATCACGTTTAGAAGGTACATAATCTGAACATGCCAGGCATAGAACTATAAAAAAATCATAAAACAAAAACTTATTCCAGGAAATGAATTATTTTCTTTTGAAATATGAATTATTGGACTTCCAGCCAAGATGGCAGAGAGGAGGCACACAGCTGCATAAGCTGCACATTTTCTCTCAGAATCCATTTCATTACAAGCCTCTGAATTAATGCTTGACTGAAAAAAAAAAAAAAACACAAATAATTACCAAGAGAAGACATCCTTGAGATTCGCCAGGAAAGGTCTGTTTTTGCTCGAGGGTGGGGACGGTTTTAGATCCGGGGCAGACTGAGGACAGGCAGCAGCAGTGAGAGCCCCAGCAGGCAGCTCACGGCCCAGCAGACCGGAGCGGGATGGGATGTGATCTCTGCTGTCTCTGTGGAGACAGCTTTGCTACAGGATTGGATACTTTGCCCTGGCAGCAAGTCAGTAGCCCAGCAGAGAAGCTAAAAACACCGGGGGTGAAGAATATAACCTGGAACAGCGGGAGTCTCTCAGGACCTGGCCACCCCTCCCCCACAGTGTCTCAGCATGCTCTCAGAGTCTCAGAGCACAGCCATCGCTGTCCTGTTAGGGCCTTGCTGCTGCCCCCGCAATCTGTAGAGGAAGCTCGGTAACACCACCCAGCCCCTCCCCCCCCAAGCAAACTCCATTTAGAGGTTTTTTCTTTTTTTTCTTTGCTAGTTTGTCTTTGATTCTTCTCTGACAAAATGAGCAAAAAATTGAAAAGGACCTTAACCCTTGACAGCTTCTATATGGATAGAGAGCACACTCTGAACCTTGAGGAGACTAAAAACAGACTGTCTCCAGGTGAATCCCCAAAGGAGATCATCTGTTCCTCAGCACAGATGAATCTCATAGAAGAAATTAAAAAGGGTCTCACAAGGGAGCTAGAAGAAAAATGGGAAAAGGAGAGGGAGGCTTGGCAAGAGAGTCTGGAGAAGTCATCCCACTCATTTAAAGACAGAGTGGATAAAGAAATAAAATCCTTGAAAAATAGGATTAGTGAACTGGAAACAGAAAATAGCTCTCTAAAAAATAAAATTGGTGAAATGGAAAAAAATTCCATAGAACAAAAGAACCCAATTGGACAATTAGAAAAAGATATTAAAAAAAGTGAGTGAAGAAAATACTTCATTGAAAATCAGAATCAAACAAATGGAATTGAATTACTCGAGGAGACAACAAGAATCAGTCAAGCAAATCCAAAGAAATCAAACAATGGAAAAGAATGTGAAATACCTTCTTGGGAAAACAACAGACCTGGAAAACAGATCCAGGAGAGACAATCTGAGAATCATTGGACTCCCAGAAAAGCATGATGAAAAAAAGAGCCTGGACACTATTTTCCAGGAAATTATCAAAGAGAACTGCCCAGAAGTCATAGAAACAGAGGATAAAATAGACATTGAAAGAATTCATCGATCACCTACTCAAAGGGATCCTAAAATCAAAACACCAAGAAATATAGTGGCTAAATGCCAGAACCCTCAAACAAAGGAAAAAATACTGCAAGTGGCTAGAAAAATCCAATTCAAATATAGAGGAGCCCACAATAAGGATCACCCAGGATCTAGCAGCATCCATATTAAAAGATTGAAGGGCCTGGAATATGGTATTCCAAAAGGCTAAGGAACTTGGTATGCACCAAAATACCAACCAGCCAGAATGAGCATCTTTTTTCCAGGGAAGAAGATGGACATTCAATGAAATAAGTGAATTTCACCTATTTTTGATGAAAAAACCAGAACTTAACAAAAAGTTTGATCTACAAATATAGAACTCAAGAGAAACCTAAAAAGGTAAAAAGAAATCTTGGGAACTATATTTCTGCTATAAAGATATATAAGAATACATGTATACCTTGTTCTATAAATTAGATGTGGAAAGGACAATGTACCAGAAAAAGGGTAAAGTGGGGGTACTACATCTCATGAAGAGGCAAATGAAACCTATTATATCTGAGAGAAAGAATGGAGGGGAATGAATATAGTGGGTATCTTACTGCCTTCAGAATTGGCTATAAGAGAAAAATTTTAGACATATTCAATTTATGGTGAAACTTTTCCCACCTCATTGAAAAGTGAGAAGGAAAAAGTGAAAAGGGAAGGAATAAGCTAAGTGGAAGGGAATACGGAAACTGTGAGGGAAAGGGGTAAGATAGGGAGAGGAATTCTAAGACGGGGGAGGGATACTAAAAAGGGAGGGCTGTGAGAAGCAAGTGGTGCTCACAAGTTTAATACTGGGGTGGGGGGGGTAAGGGGGAAAGAAGGGAGAAAAGCATAAACAGGGGTTAACAAGATGGCAAGTAATACAGAATTGGTCATTTTAACCATAAATGTGAACGGGGTAAACTCTTCCATAAAGAGAAAGCGGTTAGCAGAATGGATTAAAATCCAGAATCCTACAATATGTTGTTTACAGGAAACACACCTGAAGCAGGGAGATACATGCAGGTTAAAGGTAAAAGGTTGGCGCAAAATCTACTATGCTTCAGATGAAATAAAAAAAGCAGGGGTAGCCATCCTGATTTCAGATCAAGCTAAAGCAAAAATTGATCTAATTAAAAGAGATGAGGAAGGGCACTATATCTTGCTAAAGGGTAGCATAGATAATGAAGCATTATCAATATTAAACATATATGCACCAAGTGGTATAGCATCTAAATTCTTAAAAGAGAACTTAAGAGAGCTGCAAGAAGAAATAGACAGCAAAACTATAATAGTGGGAGATCTTAACCTTGCACTCTCAGAATTAGATAAATCAAACAACAAAATAAATAAGAAAGAAGTCAAAGAGGTAAATAGAATACTAGAAAAATTAGATATGATAGATCAGAAAGGAGTACACTTTCTTTTCAGCAGTTCATGGAACTTGTACAAAAATTGATCATATATTAGGACATAAAAACCTCAAACTCAAATGCAGTAAGGAAGAAATAGTAAATGCATCCTTTTCAGACCACGAAGCAATGAAAATTACATTCAACAAAAAGCCAGGGGAAAGTAGACCAAAAAATAATTGGAAACTAAATAATCTCATACTAAAGAATGATTGGGTGAAACAGCAAATCATAGACATAATTAATAACTTCACCCAAGAAAACGATAATAATGAGACATCATACCAAAATGTATGGAATGTAGCCAAAGTGGTAATAAGGGGAAATTTCATATCTCTAGAGGACTATTTGCATAAAATAGAGAAAGAGAAGGTCAATGAATTGGGCTTGCAACTAAAAATGCTAGAAAAGGAACACATTTAAAACCCTCAGTTAAACACGAAACTTAAAATTCTAAAAATAAAAGGAGAGATCAATAAAAATGAAAGTAAAAAATCTATTGAATTAATTAACGAAACTAAGAGTTGGTTCTATGAAAAAACCAATAAAATAGACAAACCTTTAGTAAATCTGATTAAAAAAAGGAAAGAGGAAAATCAAATTGTTAGTCTTAAAAATGAAAAGGGAGAACTTGCCACTAACGAAGAGGAAATTAGAGCAATAATTACGAGTTACTTTGCCCAACTTTATGCCAATAAATTCGACAACTTAAATGAAATAGAAAAATACCTCCAAAAATATAGCTTGCCCAAACTAACAGAGGAAGAAGTAAATATCCTAAACAGTCCCATCTCAGAAAAAGAAATAGAACAAGCTATTAACCAGCTTCCTAAGAAAAAATCCCCAGGACCAGATGGATTTACATGTGAATTCTACCAAATATTTAAAGAACAATTAACTCCAATGCTAAATAAACTATTTGAAAAAATAGGGATTGAAGGAGTCCTACCAAACTCCTTTTATGACACAGACATGATACTGATACCTAAACCAGGTAGGCTGAAAACAGAGAAAGAAAATTATAGACCAATCTCCCTAATGAATATTGATGTTAAAATCTTAAATAAAATATTAGCAAAAAGATTACAGAAAATCATCCCCAGGATAATACACTATGACCAAATAGGATTTATACCAGGAATGCAGGGCTGGTTCAATATTAGGAAAACTATTAGCATAATCAACTATCTCAATAACCAACCAAACAAAAACCATATGATCATCTTAATAGATGCAGAAAAAGCATTTGATAAACTCCAACATCCATTCCTAATAAAAACACTTGAGAGCATAGGAATAAATGAACTTTTCCTTAAAATAGTCAGGAGCATATATTTTAAACAGTCAGTAAGCATCATATGCAATGGGGAAAAACTGAAACCTTTCCCAGTAAGATCTGGAGTGAAGCAAGGTTGCCCACTATCACCATTATTATTCAATATTGTATTAGAAACACTAGCCTCTGCAATAAGAACCGAGAAAGAGATTACAGGAATTAGAGTAGGCATGAGGAAGCCAAACTATCACTCTTTGCAGATGATATGATGGTATACCTAGAGAACCCCAGAGATTCTACTAAAAAGCTATTAGAAATAATTCATAACTTTAGCAAAGTAGTAGGATACAAAATAAATCCTCATAAATCCTCAGCATTTTTATACATCACCAACAAAATCCAAAAGAAAGAGATAGAAAGAGAAATTCCATTCAAAATAACTGTTGACACATAAAATATTTGGGAATCTATCTACCAAAGGAAAGTCAGAAATTATATGAGCAAAATTACAAAAAACTTTCCACACAAATAAAGTCAGACTTAAATAATTGGAAAAATATTAAGTGCTCTTGAATAGGCCGAGTGAATATAATAAAGATGACAATACTCCCTAAACTAATCTATTTATTTAGTGTTATACCAATCAGACTTCCAAGAAAATGTTTTAATGATCTAGAAAAAATAACAACAAAATTCATATGGAACAATAAAAAGTCGAGAATCTCAAGGGAATTAATGAAAAAAAAATCAAATGAAGATGGCCTAGCTGTACCTAATCTAAAATTATATTATAAAGCAGCAGTCACCAAAACCATTTGGTATTGGCTAAGAAATAGATTAATTGATCAGTGGAAAAGGTTAGGTTCACAAGACAGAATAGTCAACTATAGCTATCTAGTGTTTGACAAACCCAAAGATCCTAACTTTTGGGATAAGAATTCATTATTTGATAAAAAACTGCTGGAATAACTGGAAATTAGTATGGCAGAAATTAGGCATGGACCCACACTTAAAACCATATACCAAGATAAGATCAAAATGGGTCCATGATCTAGGAATAAAGAATGAGATTATAAATAAATTAGAGGAACATAGGATAGTTTATCTCTCAGACTTGTGGAGGAGAAAGAAATTTGTGACCAAAGATGAACTAGAGACCATTACTGATCACAAAATAGGAAATTTTGATTATGTCAAATTAAAAACCCTTTGTACAAACAAAACTAATGCAAACATTAGAAGGGAAGCAACAAACTGGGAAAACATCTTCACAGTTAAAGGTTCTGATAAAGGCCTCATTTCCAAAATATGTAGAGAATTGACTCTAATTTATAAGAAATCAAGCCATTCTCCAACTGATAAATGGTCAAAGGATATGAACAGACAATTTTCAGATGATGAAATTGAAACTATCAGCACTCATATGAAAGAGTGTTTCAAATCACTATTGATCAGAGAAATGCAAATTAAGACAACTCTGAGATACCTCTACACACCTGTCAGAGTGGCTAAGATGACAGGAAAAAATAATGATGAATGTTGGAGGGGATGCGGGAAAACTGGGACACTGATGCATTGTTGGTGGAGTTGTGAATGAATCCAATCATTCTGGAGAGCAATCTGGAATTATGCCCAAAAAGTTATCAAACTGTGCATAGCCTTTGATCCAGCAGTGTTACTTCTGGGCTTACATCCCAAAGAAATACTAAAGAAGGGAAAGAGACCTGTATGTGCCAAAATGTTTGTGGCAGCCCTGTTTGTAGTGGCTAGAAACTGGAAATTGAATGGATGCCCATCAATTGGAGAATGGTTGGGTAAATTGTAGTATATGAATGTTATGGAATATTATTGTTCTTAAAAAATGACCAGCAGGATGAATACAGAGACACTTGGAGAGACTTACATGAACTGATACTAAGTGAAATGAGCAGAACCAAGAGATCATTATACACTTCAACAACGATATTGTATGAGGATGTATTCTGATGGAAATGGATTTCTTTGACAAAGAGACCTAACTCCATTTCAATTGATAAATGATGGACAGAAGCAGCTACACCCAAAGAAAGAACACTGGGAAATGAATGTAAATTATTTGCATTTTTGTTTTTCTTCTTGGATTACTTTTATCTTCTGAATCGAATTCTCCCTGTGCAACAAGAGAACTGTTCGGCTCTACAAACATATATTGTATCTAACATATTTAACATATATAGGACTGCTTGCCATCTAGGGCAGGGGGTGGAGGGAGGAAGGGGAAAAATCGGAACAGAAACGAGTGTAAGGGATAATGTTGTAAAAAAAATTACCCTGGCATGGGTTCTGTCAATAAAAAGTTATTATAAAATAAAATAAAATAAAAGTAAAAAATAAAAAAAAAAGAGAATGAAGGACAAATAAAAACAGCAACAAACCAAAAGAAAAAAAAAGAAATATGAATTATTTTCCTATGTGTGTATGTATATGTTTATGTGATTAAGAGTAGGACTTAATTAATTTCTTAATTCATAATATAATTCAACTCTTGGAAAACTCTCCCAAATTTAATGCTTTTTCCTGAAAAAGGAATCCTGTGAATATATTATCTTTAAAACAAAATTCCCACTGATATACTTCTATGTTTATAAACTGAACCTATTCAATCTTAGAAAACTTGTTACCTTTCTAGATATCTGCCAATTTAAAATATGCTATATCTAAAAAGATACCTTACTCTAAACCATTCTTCAACACACTAATCCTTAGACTTTTCTGTTTTCCAAGACAGACCTTCTTTGGCAACCCTGCATTAAATTCAATCCAATTCCATTAGCATTTATTAAATGTTTAATAGATTACAGATACTGTGCTAGTTATTAAAAAGAAACAAATATTTATTGTCCTCAAAGAGCTTTCAGTTTACTAGAGGAAATGACATGTAGACATATAAAAAATATAAAATATATGTAAAATAATTATCTGGAGGAAGGCACATGCCTAGACTTGAAAGAAGCTTGGGAATTTATGTGGAAGATTAATGAGAGGAGTACTTTCTACCATGGGGAATAGTAATTAATAAGGCATAGAAGCAGAATATGGCATGTCCTATAGTGAAGACAATTATCAGGCCAGTTTTACTGAAATATAGTATATGAATAATGAATAGTAAAATTAGAAAATAGGGAGAAACATTATAAAAAGTTTTAAAAACCAACTATAAGAGTTTGATTTTTTACCTAGAGGCAATGTAAGTCACAGGTGAGCCACAATCAGACTTGTGCTTAAAGAATATCATTTTGGTAAGGAATAATAGAGGAAAAACTGGAGGCTGGGCGAACAGTTAAGAGTTTAATGGAATAGTAGGGTTAGTAATGAGAAGCTAAAATAAAGCGGTAGCTCAGTGAGTGCTGGGAAAATGAATATATGATATCTTATAAAGGAAGAATTGACCAGACTTAGCAACACATGGGAGGGACAAGAAATGAGGAGTAATCAAGACAGTTTTAGCTTACATACTTGGGTCACTGGAAGAATGGTGACACCATTGGCAGAAATAGAGAAGGGGTGGGGGAATTGGAGTGGAAAGAAAATGAATCCTGGTTGTGATATGTTGCATTTTTAATGGCCTATAGGAAATCTAAAAGGATACATTCAATAGGCAATCAGGGATTCCAGATTGTAATATTACCATTTTTGTACCAAAGATAAAAAACCAAGAAGTCTTTTCTAGTATATAGCTATATGATGGCTCAAATGATATATGCATTTGCAAAAGAAGCAATATAAAATATCAACTGCATTAAAATGTGCCAAATGATTAATCATAAGAAATGTAAATTAAAATAAATCAGAGTCATTGAATCTATAAAGAGGATAAATGGCACAGTCAATATTGAACAGTAACTGACTCTTGGTGAAGCTGTGAATTGCTCCAATAATTCTGTAAAATGGTTTGTAATTATGCAAGAAAAACCATTAATCATATCTTTTAATCCACCAATTCCATGACTAAACTGAATATTCTTAAGAAGATCAAAAATAAAAAGAGAAGTCCCACACATATGAGAACATTCATAACAATACTTTTTCTCTCAAGGAAAAAAAACAAACAAACCAGCAATCAAGTGTCTATTGACTTAGTAATCATCAACAAAGTCTGGTACATGAACGTCATGGGATATTATTGTCCTGAAAAAAAGAATATCAGTTCAGAAAAATGAATATAGACTTGCATGAACTGACAGAACAATAATCATCATGACTATAATCATTTAAGTGAAAACAGCACTAAAAGGCATCCAAACCTTGATTAATACAATGATCAACATTGGTCTGAGAGGATACAAAATGAACTATATCATATGGAACAAAATGCAATACATCTCTTACTGAATGCTGCATATATTGTCAGACATGGTTATTAAACCAGTCCCTGTTTGACTTAACTATTTACTTTCAATTTTTATTTCCTAGCTAGTTTCCCTCCTTTAGACTTCTCCATCATGCCTTCAGGTACTTTGTCATCCTGCAAGATCAAGTTGACCTTGGTACTGACATCTCATCAGCACCCTCTGTTTCTGAGCATTTCTCTGTTGGACAGCTCTAATCCATATTTTCATCTAAGGTGGGCCCCGGGTCAGGCATATTTTCTTTTCCTACTATCTTTGTCCCCTCCACCATGCCTAGATCAAGTACCTTCCCAACTTCTCCCCTACGGCTCTCTTTTTTAGCTTCCTTTTGTGCATTGCCTTTACTCATTAGCTTATAAGTTCCTTGAGGGTAGTGAGACTTTTTTTTTCTCAGAGCTTACCACAGTATCTGATATATAGTAGATTATTAATTAATGCTTATTGACTGATTGACTTTGCTATAACTATTTTACTTTGCTTTGGTATTATTTGAAATTGGTAGTAATATAAATCAAAAAGCATCCATTAAAATACTCTTTTGTTGTCAACAAAATTATTGTTTTAGGTTGTCTTATTCTGCAATACTTGATGCTCTCAGATGCAGCTAAGATATGAGGGGTTGACTGCCTCTATGCTAGAAAGCCCCATCTAGCTATATTTTATGAGTTCTTACATCCTTCTTTCTATATTTTCAACTAGATCTTGATTATTGCACATAATGAATTCCCATGGTGGTTGAATTATTTGAATTTTCACTGTATATTTCAACTGGACTAGAATCAACTATCATAATTTATATAATTATAACTTTGCTCTCAGTATGCTATACTCTAGCGATACTACTTCCCTTTTGATTGGCCATGATCTAAGAAACTAGGAAATTGTAACAATTATGTATTTTTAAAAAGGCTCTGTTGAAGAAGTAAAAACTGGACATTATGCAATAAATTATATAAGTTTTATATATCAGAGCTTTATGAGTTACTCCCCCCTATTCAAGAGGTCTTTTATATTTATTTCCATGTTCACCTCTCTTCTCTCTGGATGGCATAGGTTTCCAGAAACCTGATCTCCAGATAAGTAAACATTACTAAAAGTAGTATCTTATAAAAATTTCAAAAGGCTTTTATGTATTTTATCTTTATACAATGTGTTCCTCCACAAAGGTCTAATTCTAGTGTCTCCTCATGGTACAAAGGTGACCCTGGACTTTTGAAGAGGAGGCCAACAAAATATATGCTCTAGAAAAACTAACTAACCAAAAAGAGCTTTATTTGCTTGTATACAGATCCTATGATCTACTATGCACCTTATTATATATTCTTAGAACCATTCTACATTAGTATAAACAGATTCATTAATAAAAATTAGTTATATGAACACAAACATGGCATGGATACATACATAGAAGCTACTCATTAGTTCTGTCTTAAAAATACTTCAAATTTTCCTTATTTCTTAACTCTGATTACCTGCTGTTTCTTTGTTATTCTCTGCCTAAAAAGGCAAAGCCCTATTTCAGAGCTATAGCCCAATAGCTCCCTTCCATTCTTTCTTCATATTTCTCTTTCCTTTCCAAGGCAACAAGCATTCAATTTTGTAAAACAGGATAATGGGGTTCAACATGAGAATGAAAACATATAATTGTCACTGTTCCATAAATGAAATCTAAACAAAGGGGTAAATTATTAGGGCCAAGGTAAATAGCTTTATTTATACAGTACCTTTACAATCTGAACACATTTTACAAACACTGATTGTTTGTAAAGCAGCCAATAGAAAGTTAGGTGGCAAAAGTATTCTAGTTACTACAAGACTCCTAAGAATTCACACCTAGCCAGACTTCCAGGAACCTGTTGATAAGAGATTTTGAAAATGTTTCTTAAGAAGTTTTTTGAGGAAGCATATATTTTTACTTTGGATTTCAGCAAAATGAGAATGAGCAACATTTGATTGCTGTTTTTTGTTTTTTATTTTATATTTTATTTTGACAGGGGAAAAATGAATTGAAAAGGTCCATATGAATAATGGGGGCATTCATGGATTATCAGACAGCAAATTTTTGCTTACATTTGTCTATGACTATGGTATTAATAAAATTAATCAATAAACATGTATTAAGTACCTGCACTATGCCAAGTATTATTCCAAGCACAGAAGATACTAAGGTAAAACTCTCTTTTTTATCATAAGGAGTATACACTCTATTGGAAATGACAACTATATAAGTATGCATAAATATAATTGTATAGTACAAAAAGAGATGTAAGGCCACATGTGAGGAATAGTAAGAAGGTGGTTGGGCCAGAGTACATGAAGGGGTATAATATCTAATGAGCCCGGAGAGGTAGATTAGGGCCAGGTTATGAAAGGTCTTAAATTCCATTATAAGAGTTTATATTTAATCCTAGAACCAACAGGGAGCCACTAGGGTTTACTAAATAAGGTTAAATCTGCATTTCAGAAAAATCCCTTTGGTCATTTTGTGGAGGATGTATCAAAGAAAGGAGAGATTTGAAACAGACAGTCCAGATGGGAGGTAATTGTAATGTTCACAGAAAAGGTGATTATGACACTTAAAAAAAATTGCAGGACATAATTATAAATGTGAAAATAAACCACATGACCTTACAAATGAATTCTGGAATTTACTAGACAGAGATGCTATATTTTAAAATAACAAAAATTAAAGAGAAACCACATTTCAAATGGAAGACAGCCACTTCAGATCATTTATAAAATCCAAATAAACTTACTTAAAAATAACATGATTATACGTAGGGTAAAACTGGATGGATAGCCAATAGAATGGACGAATGAAAAATCAAAACACGTGGCTGGGAATGAGCTGAGATGGAGATCAAATATAAAAAATAACAGTGAGTTACAATTGTTATGGAAACAGTTCAAAATGGTTAAAACACATTAAATGGTCTCTAAAAGCTTTATCTATAAGAACTAAACTTGCTACAATAGTCATTAGAATTTATCCACAACTGATAAAAATATATTTCCTTCTTTTGTTTTAATACAAGCTTTATAGTTCCTTAAAAGTAGTATTTACATTTGACTGTATAGAAAAAAGAGTCAATATAACAATGATTTTTTTTAACTAAAATAGGGCATTAATAAATAGGAAGTATATTTTAAAAATCTATCATTTACTGACAGAATCATATTGTAATCATAATCTTAACAATGGGAGGCAAAAGAGAATGGAGAAGTCTAATCCCTTCATTTTAAAGATGAGAAAACTGAAGCCTAGAGAAATTAAATTATTTTCTCACGATCACACATTGAGTTAGCCTTATTGATAGAATGAGAGAGCAGATCCTTTGTGTTTCTACCATGATACTTAAGCAAACTATTATCAATTATTCTTGAATTAATATATGAAAAAATGCTGAGCTTGAGTCTGAAATTCTAAGGATAAATTCTTCCCCTGGAATTTAATAAGTAATTCACGGCGCTGACAAATTCTGTATATATAAATGGAAACTCTACAAAGAAAAACCTGTAAATTTAGGGTTATTGCAAATATCTTTTGTGAAAATATATATACATGTTTATAATTACATATAAAATTCTTCCCTATCATCTGAAAATTAGCTACTGCAATGCTTGAAAAGTAGATAGTTGTCTATTTTTGAACCTGGTTTGAAAATTGCTTTCACAGACAGTTTAAGAATTTTCACACAAATATTTAAACATTCACAGTGAGCAAAATTACATTAATCTGTTAATTTCTGAGTCTAACACTCAAGGGGAATTTAGCAAATTGTTTTTATTAAGATTACTATTTGGGGAATTGTTCACTTTTCCCTATTGCAACACTTGAAAATGGCCACAAGAGGGCATCAACATACTGTACTTTTCTATTAGCAAGTGGTAATCTATTATAATCAGTTCCCAAACCATAAGGAGGGAGTAGTATTTGAATGAAGGAACTAATGCTTTCCAAGAAATAATTTAAAATCCTCTGGAACACACACATATACATTGAGAATTTATAACTAGCACATGTGTACTCTGATAGGACAGACTTAAAGATTGAAATGCAGTGATACATGGGATAAAAAGCTTAACATATGCCTTCTAATGGCTACTCCAGCTCCCTTGGTGTAGAAATTAAGGTCTGTAGAGATTGTGGCCCAGGGAGCCATCAATATATTGAATATTCACCTTTGTTCAATTCTCAGATCAAAGAATAACACCATGTTCTTGATTCTGAAAGCCAGACTCAGAACTAAATTATATAGCTTGGCTCTTCATTTTAAAAAATCCAAGTCAAAAAATATGGAAAGACGTTTACCTGAACTAATAACACCACATTTATTCTGCTCTGATTATTTTTGATAAGCAAATGCTCTGAGAGAATAAAACCATTTTTTAAAAAAGAATAAAATCATTCTGGGGAATAAAACCATTTTTTAAAAAAGAATAAAATCATTCTGGGGAACTGATATTCCCCTTGATTTTTTCATTTAGAGGGAAGAAAAAGAAGATTATGATATGAAAAGGGAGGAATTTAAGATATAACAAAAATGGGGGAAAAGAAGGAAATAGAGCAGTATTTAATTTGTACTGATATCTAATCACGACCTCTGCCACTTTCCCCAGGAAGATTACTTTATGGTTTTATAAATTTGTGCTGTGAACACACACACACACACACACACACACACACACACACACACATGATACGGTAGCATTTTACACTGTTTATCTCATATCCTTTTTACTATAACCCTCCCTTTGGACTCTTTGGTGCTACTATCTCTAATTCACCTGTTACCACTCTTCCAATCACTTTCATTTATTCTTCATCCTCCTCCTAGCCTCTAGGTGGGGATAGCATCTAAGACTGTCATCCTTCCTACTCTGTCTTCTAGTTATATTTCCTCAGTAATATTATTCACTGCCATGGCTTTAATTTCTAACATCTGCAGATTACTCTAAATCCAACACTCCATAGTTCTACCTGCATTCCTCCTCTCAAATCTCCGGAATCAATTCAACAAACATTTATTACACACGTAGTATAAGTAAAATGCTAGACCAGGGAAGTTATAAAGTTTAAATAAGATACACTCCTTGACTTCATGTAGCTTAAAGGCTTTGAGTGAACTTTTTATGAAGTGTTAGAAGGCAGACTGATGGTTTCACTCTTATACGAAGATTTCAATTAAGAAAACCTTTTCATCAAAGCAAAATTAGGATTAACCTGCATTTGTAATCTTTTAGAATTTTCTGAGTGTAGTGAGAGGTTAAGGATTTTGTCCAGCTTCACATAGTCAATATTCCATTATACCTCACTGTAATATATACATACATATACACACATACATACATAGAAAATGGCAACATGTATAAATATGTATATGTCTATATTTGTACATGTATACAAACTTATTCTGCATGCTATATGTACATATATTTGTGTGTGTACATATTATATATAGGCAATGTGGTATAGTGAAATATATGTATATATATATATATATACATGCATATTTAGATATATAAGTAAACATAAAGAAGCATACATATAAAGCTTAGGTATAATATGTTTTGATTTCCTCAAAATCTGCAACAGATTTCAAAACTCCTTTGCAAAACCTCAAAGTATAATATGAGCATCAGCTATAGGATCATAAGATCCTTTATTTCCCTACCACATGTACATGTACATTTGTGAACAACTATATGTTCACACACACACATTGCATATGTTTATGTGTATGTTTTGCCAGAAGTTTTTGAGATGTTCTAGGTATTCTTACATGCAAAAGTTGAGAACAAATAGCCATTCTGACAGAGACCTTAATTACTAGTTTTATACCTTTAAGAAAGAGAATAAAAAACCTTGGGGAGTGTCAGGTAACTCTAATTTTTAGTAAAAGTCTCTGAGAGAGGAATAAGACAACTTATTTCATGAAAAAAAAAAACTTGAAAAGTTAATTGTCATTGATGAAAACAAGGGACTTAGAGGGTTTTCATCTTTGAGAAAGCCTAAGGAGACATTCTTAGTGATATAACACAATTTTCTTATGTGGAGTAACCATACTATGGAAGACATGTTTTGAAAAGAGATCTTAACTGCTATTCTGAGAAAAGAATATTACTTTGGGATTTTGGTTCTAATGTGTGTGGAAATTTCAACCAATAGCTAAAGGTGTATCTGGTTGTAACCCTTCCCTAAGAAGATACATTATTGAAATATTAATTTATGTCTTTGTATTTTTGATTCCTGTTAATAAATTAGATAGCTTGCAATACTGATGCTTCTCTATTCTATTGGAGTAGAGTTTGAGATAGAGCAGAAAAACTTATGGGAAAAGAGTTTTTTTCTTTCTTTTAAATGAACCAGGAAGGACCTAAGAATGAATTAATTGAAGTCATTTCTGTATTTGTATTAAGTTATTAGGTAATATCAAAACTTGACCTTTGATAACCTTTGAACCCAAGGTGAGAAGATTAATAAGATAATAGAGAAAGTATCAAGCTAAAGAATAGAAGTTTGGTACTTTAAAAAATATATATTAGAGATATTGCTTTCTACTTGTAACACATATCAGTATCTCTTCCCACAGGATTGATATACATAGATTAGTAAAAAACTTGCTTTATGTGGGATTCTTTTCCCTATTAATTGTGGAGTGAAAGAAGCTTGACTATATGTATATGTAAACATGTCAGAGAACACAGAGAGAGTGTGTATATATTCTTTTAATAAGGATTATCCACTTTCTGTGTTGCTATTCTAGCAAAATTAAACTAGAAGTTAAAGAAGCATCTCTGCTCCAGAGTAAATATATTATTTTAAAAAAAATAGAAATATTCAAGAATTGTGTGAGTACCACATTATTGGAACTATGAGATGACAAAAAAGGAAATTGCTTTTTCGGCTAAGAAATTGAACTAGATGACCTTCCAATTTGGAGTCTATACTAACAGTCTCAGACTCTTCTTTGTTCCTTAGTCTTCTTTACATATATACATGCTCATATATTTTATATGGGAACACATCATAGACTATTATTTATCATAACTGATTTAGGAGTCATGCTATTAGCTATATAAATCAATGGATAAAATATTTATTACATATAGTAAGCATGCTTACTACAAACCAGGTTTTTTATGATGGTCTGGAGATACAACTAAAAATAAGCAAGAAAATATATGTCTTTAAATTATACATTCTAAAGGAAAAGACAACATCCACAGGGAAGAGGTGGTCAGAAACAGGGAATTTCCCTGTTTTGAACAGGGAAATTATAGCAAAAGAGAGTAGAGTTATAGTCATTGATTGAAATATTCTTTCTAGGAAGGTCAATAATAATTTAATTACTATTCTCAGACCTTGAGTTAGAAAGTATTGTGAAAGAAAGAAAGGGTATGCTGATCAATATGTCATCAACGTTGGTACTGTTTTATGATCTACTAATTATCAGTGCTTTCTAAACACATACAATACAATTCAACTAAGGGCAGCACAAATCCCTGTAGAAAGAATACAGAAGATGAGTCAAACTTGTAAGAGTCTGCTCTTCTTCCAAAGGAGTTAAAAACATATTTTGTTTTTGTTTCTTTCCAGAAAATATTGCCAGTTATCGCATCCACCCAGGATATCTCAAAAAGTTCCAGATTTCAAAACAAGCAAAAAAAAAAAAAATACAAAACAATATCAAAGCAAACAAAGGAAGGATCTTGTTGTCTAAGCCAGTGAAATATACATACTACAGCTAAAGGCTTCACCCTGTTATATGTCATTTCTACATCTTGCAGAGTTCCTTCTAGTACCATATAAGGAGCAATACCTTCCTGTCAATCCCACTATTTTCTGAATAGGTTCATGTTAAGGACCACACCTAAGTGTGAAACCCAGAAAGTCTGTAAAGAGTTAAAAGGGACTGTACCATTAAGGGCAGGTCAGTTTGCAGAAAGCCCTTCCCAGGTGTGAATCATAATACACTTGAAGGAACTGCAAATCAGTCTTTATTGACACAGATGTTGCATGTGGATTGGTGTAGAGGGCTGAAACTCTAAATCAGACAAGAGAGCACTTAAGGCTACCTATTCCATGTGAGATAATAGCTCTACTAACATATATTTAGAACACCATTGGTGCTTGCTGAATGTTTGTTGGTGAGATAATTGTAGGCAAGGATTGGAGGGCAGAGGGAGAGAAGTCAGAGTCACTTGGCGGCAGGATGAGGAAAAGAGAGACTGGAGATTCCGGACTCCAGAATCCAAGATACATCTTTGGCAAGCCACGTGACAGTTTGCCTGCCTCCTTCACTTCTCCCCCTAAAGACCAAGGACTTTGATTTATCCCAACTCTGGTCGATCCTGAGGCCCTCCAGGGTGCTAGTCTGGACATTATAGATTGGGAATGATATAAATAGGAGGCAAGTGGGAAGAGGGGGGAGGTCAAAGAATGCAATTGCCTCTCAGTGTCCTTGTATCATTATCATCCTCTCAAATGAAGGGATCTATTCTGCTGCTCAGAAGTAGATCCCCAATAGCCACTAGCAGGTAGCTGTAGTAACAGGTACTCTGATAGCAGGTTTCCTAACTTGACACACAACAATTTGTCCCCCTTTTAAGGTTCTCATTTGAGGTATTCAAAATTATTCATGCCTTAAGGTGAATAGCTTCATTCTTCACTTCACTGCCATCCATTGATCTGCCATAGTAGATTTAAAAATAAAAAAACTTCCCAGAAGTCCTCATTTTTTCCTACAATCACTTAATAAGATAGTCTCTGGAACTAATCATCTCCTGCTTAAACTTTAAGTATATGATATTTAAGATTCTTTCTAATTATAAAAGTCTTTGTTTACCTAAATTGTTTCTATGTAACAGCCATGAAAAAAAACAAATTTTTGTTACAAAAGGTTTAATTTCAGAACACTGCATTCTTCAGGGAAAAGGAAGAGTGGTATTAATGCTGTAGCACTCCAAGAAACATTGAACTGCTTCCAAAGAATGGAGAAGTTAGTCACAAATTGTTTTTCTTCTAGGTTAAGCAATGTAGACTGTATTTTAATGGTTCAAATGTAAAAACAGTGAGTCCTGTGTAATTAAGTCCATGAAAAGTTTGAAACTTACTTTCAACATTTCTCTCACTTCAAGTAACCAATCAATATCTATACCTTCAATCAATTGGACTTTGTGGCTCAAAATAAAATAAAGAGCACTGTACTTAAATGCTGACTTTCATCTCTGTATCATAAAGCAATCTAGAGACATAATTGACTATGTAAAAGTGTCTCTAGGAAAAAAGCATTAAATATTGTCCTGGTTTGTTAGTGTTGCAAAGACGGAAAGTAGATAGGGACAAAAGTTTGCAGTGATTATTAGCAGAGCAAGAAGACTGTGTGCTATTCGTGCTAGAAAAATTGGCTTAGAGACTTGAATTCTGATCTTATGTTTTCCACTCCCTGTATGTGTGTTCATATCACTTAATCTCTCTAGACCACAATTTCTTCATTTGTAAAATGAGAATAATGAATTAGATTGAGAGACTATCTTTTCTCAAGCTCTGGTATGCTATGATTTCTCCTGTCTCTTTATACTTTCTTTACATGCCATTTGTGTTTTTCATGTTAAAAATGCGTATATATTCAAAAATATCCATGATCTTATCAATGTGGTTGTTTATGATGCAGAATTAAAAGCTATCCATTCCTGCTTATCCCTTATGACTCTGGTATTAGTTCTTATATCAGTATACTGCAAGGGTTCTACCTACTTTGAAAGTCTCTCCTTATGTTCTACTAGCAAAGAACACTTGGACTATCTACCTGTGACCCCTTACCCTTGTCACACAACTAACCCATCTTCTCCTACTATCATGTTTTCCTGATGCCATTTTTCACTCTTATTCTTCTAAATTCCTCAGAGATTATATTCTGCAGCACACCTATCATAAACTTCTCCATTACCCTCCATTCCCCCTTCTGGGGAAGGTCCCTTTAAAAAACAAACAAACAAACAATATAGGGTCTCACATCTTAGAATCATATAACAAAAACTGGTATAGAGTTAATATTTAAAAGATGGCCCTTTGTTTCTGGGAGAAGTTTGACATAATTAAAATATATTCACAGTTCCTTGAAGAAAATTCAGCTCATATTGCTCCTAATCTTTAAGTTTGACCACAATTCATTGTGTATACTGTCTCTCTGTGTGTATGTATATGTATATGGCTCACTGCTACAGGTTTTCCATGCAAATCTCTGTTGTAAGCAAAGGAGAACACATTGCTCATTCATTTTGTTTTTCTGAGTGTATGGTCAGGCCATATGTTTGATCTCTTCAAATAAAATCTGCAGTGTTCCAGGATTTGATGTAGCCAGAACAATGTTATCTATCCATCAATAAAATTAACTGGAACAGTTATCAAACTCAAATAGAAATAAACTAAACTGTATATAAGACTCCTTACACATCACATGTTGACTTAGAAAATTATATAGCAACACCTACATTCTATTGTGTATTGATTTATTTTGTTAAATATTGACAAAGTACACCTTTGCTTTGCATTGAACTTGGGAGTGTTGCACTGATAGTCAATGTATTTAATAACTCTCATCTAGAGGACCTCATCTTTCACAGGAAATTTTTCTCCAAATCAAACACCATGAAAGACCTCCATCATAGTGATATAACAGTTCCAATCACTTTTAATGATCAAACATCTCTCCATTTTATATCTTGTCTGATTTTTATGCTCAGATGCTCACTGAACAAGAATATTTGTTATTTTTTCAAAGAATCTTGAATAATTTTGATGAATAGATGGAAAACACTTAATTACAATAAAATCTTTGAAGCAGTCTTTTAATTTACTAGGGCAAATGATATTTCATGATCTATAAAAATGAGATAGCATATTATTTACCTTTTTCAACCTCTTCCAAAATATAAGGCCCATAAGTTAGGTCTCAAATAAAGAAACCAAAAACAAGCCATGTTTTTGGCATATATTTGCAAAGAAATAAAACATAAAAATATTTCCACATGCTAACAATGAAAATTAGAATAGATAATGTCCTCTCATTTATACAGTGAAGATTAATAATAATATAATTGTTATAAAATAAAGGAAAATCCAAACTTTTCAGCCCTAAATTAAAGTTAATCTTTTATTATCCCCCAAATAACTTTTAACTAGCTTAATATCCCACAACAAATGCCTCATGTGCTATAGCTAACATGAACTACTAGCTGATACTTAAATTTTGGCCAGCTCCTAATTAGAGTATATGGGTACTGTTATATATTAAATTAAATGTTATATATTAAAGGCATATTAATGAGGTGCTCATCTAACTTCTAAATGGGTCCCAAATGGATATGTAGGAGAAGTAGGGAAAGATTGGGGAAGCAGTCTCATGATGGGGAAATTAAGAATCCATAATTTTCCTGCACTGAGAATAGCTATCCACTAGGTAAACAAGAAGTATGACTATAAAATCTAAAATAATTTAATACTTTTTTTGCTAAAAGTAAATTTCTTATACATGTTGTCTTTGTATTCCCATCATGTAGCACATGCCTTTCACATATCTGGCACTTAAGAAATGCTTTAAGAAGACAAATAGGCAATTCTTGAAACCAAATTCTATTCACAAACAAAATAGAAATATAAGAAACAATGTCAGATATGAAATTATCTTTTCTTCATAAATATTGGAAGCAATTTGTTTAAGATATTGTGCAGACTATAAGATTCCGTTGACAGTTTCTCAATTTTGCTGAACTACTTTCCACCCTTCTTTTTTCATCCTTTACTTAAAGATATATTAAAAATACTAGTGAAGTAAAAACAAAACACACAAAGAAATTAATGTTTAAAAATCTTGTAAAATCAAATTTTATATGTAAGGCTCTAATAGAGATCACTAGACTGTTTAAGACTAAAATTTAGACCTTAATGAGCCGATCAGTTGGTTTTTTACACAAATCATACATACACACACACAACCACACACACACACACACACACACACACGGTTGAAATTTTTCAAAATGCAAAAGACTTATAGTTTAATAATTGACAAAGAAATAGTTATGTTTGCAAAACTGAACTACTAGATATAAGAGTAATATGAAAACTAAGAATTGACAACAGTGACAATAATAAATATGCACATTATAGTTGATGAACTTGAAAACTGAGGAGAAGGAATCAAGCTGGAGAAAAATCCAGGGAGCACATGCTTATTTTTCCTTTCTCTGGAAGTTGGCCTGAATAGGCTCATTAATGAGTATTAGATTCAGTCTCTTTCTAATAAAATAATAAAATAAAACTTGTCTTACCTTGTTATATACCTTGTCTATCTTCATTATTATAAAGTTTAACAACAACAACGACAAATAAATAAAGGTCCTTTGCCCTTTACACAAGTCTTCCTTCAGAAAACAATCAGACCTTCAATTTGGAGATGAAAATTTGTAAAACTAAAAGTATAACATCTTCTTGACTTTGAAAGACATTGAAGAATTAATTTGGCAGAAGAAAATTAAAATTTTTATATGATTTAATTTCAATTTCTTATAATTTCCATCACTTCCTTACTGTAAAACAAACTTGTTAATTATACCTGCTTATTCCTATTCTGACAAATTCAGATATCTACAGGCAAGATTGCTGGGTTAAAACTTCAGTAGAGAGGCAGAAAATAAACATTATAGGCCAAACAAATATTATAGTTCCAATAACTTTTAAGGTTCCTCCCTCCTTTTTCTTTGACTAATCATAACTTGCTTCCTAATATGGCTAACAGGGTATCTCCGGAATCCCTTAGAAAGCACTAAATTAAAAAATAAAATGTAACTGCAAAAAGTAATCATCCAACAAAATACCATTTCTGAAAAGTTCAGGTAAAAGTAGTATAGCATTTGCAGAAGTATACTCATACAGTCATTTATTAACATATACAAAAATCAATGCCACAAAAAAGTTAATGAATAAGTTTATCCTCCTTTCCTACTTGAAAATATTTGTATATACTGATGTCTCAATACACATGGAGGAAGTTAGAGACAGAATGTGATAAGAAATGCAGATTAACGGTTCAAAAGTAAAGTTGAAAGGAAAACATGTTAAAAACCACAAATAGTATATCAGATAAAAGAGTCCTTACCACAGCGATCTCTAATGACAAGGTTCCTGCCTTCTTTCAGGTGTATGGTGAGGAGGTAAGCAAAAGGGCTGGGGAGATTACTTAAGCAATCTCCTGCTTCTTCTAGAGTCTATAGGAGATAGAGAAACCATTTACTTTCCACCCCCTGATATGTAAACAAAAGAATACACACAAACATGCACACCCAGACACATGCATGCACACAAACACACTACATAAAACAAAAATAAAACTGTTTTCTTGCTTAAGGAAGGAAAATTTGCTAAAGACAGTGGTCCTTTTTAAGGAGTGAAATGTAGTAGGTATATTATGAGTTTTACACACATACACACACAAACACACACACACACATACACACACACATACACACACACTAATCTTCAAATTGTATAAATCCTATTTCTTATATTTTCCTTATTAGTTGAAACCTTGTTTGATGTCCATTAATAATGACTATTATCTTTAAACATAAGGAAATCCTTTTCTTTCTAGTTCTACTAGAAAGTATGTATCTACTATGTATTAATCACTTGTGTAACTATTGTATCTTCATTAGATGGTAAGATCCCACAAAGCAGTCTTCCTTGTCTCTTCCCTTGTCCAAGCACAGTACTCTGCTCATGATTAGCACTTAACTGTTTATTATCTTAAATCAAAAACCATCCTGTAACTCAGTCATGAGCTTACCATGCAAAATTAGCATCCTGAAAATTGTAGAAAATGTTGCTATCAAGTCACTGCATATTTATTACAAAAGGATTTACAGACTATATAAATAAGGATGGTTAATCTTCAACATTCTACATAGAGTAAAAAACAAATCCAGTTCTAACTTTATTTTCCAGTATATGTTTCCTAAGAATTATTTACTTGAGTGCTAGAGAATTTTAAAATAAAATAACCACAAACTCACAGATTGCTCTTCAAAAAGCTGGGAGGTCATTGAAGTATCCAAATCACTAGATCCACTTGGATTCTGTTATTTAAAAAAAAAAAAAAGATTTTTTTTTTTAGTATCTAGTCTAACCTCTCAGAAAATCATAAATCTCATCAACCCAAGCAATCCTCTCAACTTTGGTACAGAAATAATTGCTAAGGATATTTTATATACATATACTTGCACACATGTGTTTATGTATGTGTGTGTGTGTGTGTGTGTGTTTCTGTTGATTCAAAAATATGACTTCTCCTAACTTCTACTTATTACTCCCAGGGTCAAGTGCCACAAGTTCAATCACCTTCCACATAAACACGCTTCGGATATTTTCAGATAGATAGCATGTGCCTTTTCTCCAAATATAAGAAGGAACTCCCCCTGAGTTCATTTAAGTGATCTTTATGCTGCACATATAATGGATCTTCAATATCCTGTTTGTCCTTCTCTGGAAATAACTAGTTTATAAATATATCAGTTAATTTCCTGATTTGAATACGTCAAGAAACACAAGGAATTATGCCACAGCCTAATGAAACATGGTTAACAATGCTTCCTTAAATTTGCCTAGGACTTTATAGTTAAAGTGACCTTGCACCCACTGTCTAATTTAACTTAATCTCAGTTGAAATGGAACTCGGAGGTTATCTAAATCAACTTATCTGATTTATGAATCTAGGACAAATGACCCAACTGATCAATCTCAGACTGAAAACTTCTAATTACTGTCTGTTTTACTGGTCTAGTTCATAATTTTTGCAATAGTTCTTAGTATGTTCTAAAATTAAGGCGGTTTCTATCCATTAAGCCTGGTTCTGTCTCCTATGGCCACATGGAATAGATAAAATACTTGAAATCAGCTATGTTAGAGAGAGAGAGGGAGTTATTATTCTCAGTTAATAGACAAGGTAACAGAGGCAGAAATATTGACTTCCTTAGCCATGATCACACAGTTATTCAGGATTAGAACTAGGATTCCAACCCACGTCTATTGATTACAAGTTCAATGTTTCTTTCCTTTATATTATCAATTATAATATAAGCTCATTCGAAAAAGTCATTCTTTGTGTTTGACACATAGAATCCTGACTGATTGATCTTATAGAAATTAGAAGAGCTCTTAATTTGTCAAGACTTTCTATCAAAGTAGACATATGGAATTAGGAATTCTAGTTTGAGAGTATTCTCAAAATTTTGTTTTATTTACCTAGTTACAGGACATCATTCACTAAGTCTGCTTTGAAGTTATCTAAATATCATAGGACTTAACCTCACAGGCCTCTAGGTACTCTAATTTTATGTTATTCTTTTTTAAACTTACTAATGTACTGCCTTCTGGACTGAGATTACTTTTTAATATACAATGAAGTAGGGGTACAATAAACTAACATTCTATCCATAAGTGCTATAGTTATTATATTTTAAAGGAATTATGTAATTTTAATGATGAAGAAACTGGGACTATTCCTAACCTGACATCAAGCAATTTGTTAGTGACATAAATTATAATCAGAAAATTCCTTCAGAAAATTCAACAAGCATTTTATTAAGCACTCACTATGTGCCATACATTGTGCAAAATTCTGGGGATACAAAGAAAGGCAAAATACAACCCCTGCGTTCAATGAATGTGTAACAAAGGAACTTGCTACAATTCATCACTTTGGCTTTCTAAGTTGGCTTTCTAAGCCCCATTAACTCATTAAGAAACAAAATATAGAATGCTTAGAACACCAGATTCTTAGGTTGGCTTCTGGGGATAGGAGATAGGAGAAGAAAAGATTGATAACAGAGTGAACTTCAGTCTGATACCACAGGTCCTTTTACTTTACACTCCATTTTGGGGTGTGTCTGTTCTCATTTTCAGAATATCTACATATATGGGGCATATAGAACAATCCAGTACCTTCCTAAATGTGATCCATGAATTACCAGCCAGATACTATTCACTTCTTCAAAATGGGAGAGGGAGCCTTTATTAGTAGCATTTCTTGCATTTCCATAGGTAATATTATGCACTCTTAATAAAACACCCATCATCCAAGTATATAATCCTCATGAAACAGATCATCAATTTACTTTCTCTGACTTCCTGAAACACAAAATCCAACCAGCAACCAAGTGAGAAAGCCCCTCTGTATGCTTTAGCAATTAAGTACCAACTTGATGAAGGAGGCCACCTGAATCTAAGACCTGCCATTGGGAAGAGGCTTATACAAGGAAACCCGGCAAATGAGGCCTGCTCAGCATAATTGCTAGGACTTTGATTCTTCAATATGTGGAGGATGCAGTCTCCTCTGTTGTGTTTTAAGAGTGAAAAAGTAGGGGGGAAGGGAGGAAAAGAAAGGAAGAGAGCTTCCCAACTGAGCAGCTCCAGTTGGGTCCCCAGTAAGTGGCTCTACTCATATAAGTTGTTAAATCCTTCAGTCTTGAAGAGGACCATGACATGAGTTAGATGATGCTATGACATTCAAGTAAATTGCATTTAAGTGAGAGAAAGCCGTGTCCTCCTTTCTCTTCCAGAACATCTGGATCCAGTGGCTAGATATAGATGAGGACAACAGAAGATGGCCCTACATGCAGTGGGAGACCTTGGCCTTTTAAAGCTAAGGTTTTTAATAGATCAGTTGGACTGAGGCTGTGATTAAATGATTAAGTGATTTAGTGATTAAGGCTAGGTAGTAATTGAAGCAAAGAATGGCCTCTTTTACCTAGTATTAAAAAAAAAAACAAAACCTAACCAACTAACTAACTAAATAAATCTGTGAAGGGAAAGCCCTCAGGGTTTCGGGCCAAACAGAATTGAATACTATTTACATTCACTCTGAATCAATCAGATCCAAAAAATGACCAATTGGGGCTTAGCCTGAGACCTATTGTTGACCAATCAATAAGTATCATAAAGTCATAAAGTTTTTTTTTAATATTTTTTGATTGCTAGATCGGCTAAATTTCTTTTTTAAGGACCATGCCTTAAAACTAAATCACTGACTCTCATGGGCAGAGCAGTTAGGATAGTCCCACCATTTTTATTTTATCTATCTATCTATCTGTCTGTCTGTCGGTCTGTCTATTTATCCTAAAACTTGAAGAAAACCAGGAAAGCCAGGAGACACAGATGAGAAGGAAAAGAATTCCAAGAATGGGAGACAATCACTGCAAATGCAGTAGAGAGAAAGTGTCTTGTATGAAGAACAGCAAGGAGGCCACTGGACTGTGAAGCACGTGATGGGTAGAAGATGTAAGAAGACTGAAAAGATAGAAGATAGCAAAGACAGAAAAGTATCTAAGGAAAAAAAAAAGTTATTTAAACTCCTTCTCAATTTGGTTCCAGTTGTTTTTACAGATTTAAATTTTCCCCAGTTCATGTACATGTCCTAACCAAATTAGCCTGTCAGCTATTTGTTTCTTATACATAACACTGAATTTTCCTGGTCTTTTTCTTTGCATTGGCTTTCTCCCAAACCCAAACGTAGTCCCTCTTATTCTTTCACTTCTTCAAAAACTATGCTTAAAAGAGATCTTTCCTAACTTCTCCCTAACTGCCAATTTGCCTTATTTTTCTTTTGTCACCCCACTTAAAATGACACTTGTTATTTACTCCAGTGAAATGCAGCTTCTCTGAAGATAATAACCCATATTTCATTTTTGTTGTTTTATCTCACACTACTTACCACAATGTCAAAAGTTGATATTTGAGATATCTTGTTGATTTGTAATCTTAGATATTGGTGGTATTGAGAAAAGAGTTTTGAGGACCTGCTTCCCAGTACTATTATATGTCTGCTTTAATATCTCAAAATGTCAATGATTCCATAAGTATTGGTAACTCTTCCTACCAACAAATTATAACCCTTACAAATTCTAAGAGATGTTCTTCCCAAGTGCCAATGACTCTAAAACCCCAACACCCAATGGTCAACTTTCTGGATATAACCTTTTGACATTGTCAGATAAAAGTTAGTCTATTATTGTCTGATAATTTTTCAAAACTTTAACTGCTTGGTAAACTCTGCCAGAGTTTGTATTAATTTGATATAGACTTCAATAAGTTATTCTCTAAACAAAGATAGGGTTTCAGAACAGGACTTTGATGGAGTATATGGTAACATTCTATCCCAGAAAAAATAAAATAAGCTTTACATCTAAATAGTTGCTTTCCCCTAACTTACCCAAATTATGGCATCTCATTGTCTCTCCAAGTTTGCTTTACCCATTTCTGCCACAACATGATCCCATGCAAGTAAGAAAGTGACACAACCTTAAGCACTTTATTTTATTTACATACTTCTAAATGGACAAGTAAAGTACATTTGCTTCAAAACATTATAATTCTTCTCCTTGAAACAACAAGAGTATTAAAGGCAACAAGCTCCATTAACTCACCATTATTATGGAGGTTATACTTGCAGAGAAGTCACAGAATTTAAAGTTATAGTTCCCACAGCAACAGTAACTGTCACATGCTATATATACATAAAAAGGTAAGAAAATTATCACCTTATGGAGTAATAGAAAATACTACATATGCACAAAAGGGCAGAATTACAGCCACTGGGGGAACAATAAGTTTTAATATTCTGACATGTATAAATGTTTAAAAACCCTGAAGTACAATCTATGGAGAGTTGGAGTTCTAATATTATTATTTCCTTAACCAATCTCTTCCTTGTTCTTAAAACACACACACACACACACACACACACACACACACAACATGCACACATATACATACAATATACAATATCATATATACACATATATTATATATGTTTATGGTTATATGTATATAAAAATCATATGTGCATACACATATATAGGCATATTTTTCACTAAAAAAGTATACTGATTATAATCTTTCTGATTTCAATGGGAGTTAAAAATAAAAAGCAAAAATTTAGGAGGGAAAATATGTACCAAATCAAATAGTCAAATGCTGTTCTCCTGATAAGTTATCCCTGAATTATTACTTTGTCTATCTTGTGTCATTTATTATACTTCCCCATAGTAGGTTCAATAAATTCTTATTAATGATAATAAAGCATAATATTAAAAGGAACCATTTTATTTCTATACATGTATTTCTCAGTGACTAGCACTAACAAGTGCTTAATAAATGTGTCTGCTTAATTGTACATAGGGGTTTTTAGAAATATCAATTTATTTGTAAATACATGGCTACATTTTAGAAGGGGGTTTGGAGATATATTTATAGATCTGGAAACCATCACCATAAAGGTCATAATTGAACTAAGGAGAAATAATGAAAAGAGTACTCAGTACTCTTATATGTTTGCTTTAATATCTCAAAATGTCAATGATTCCATAAATATTGGTAACTCTTCCTACCAACAAATTATAAAAGAGGGTCTAGGACCAAGGTCTATGACATAATCACAAATAACAAGTAGGACAAGGATGATGATCCTAAAAAGGAGGCTAAAATATATGATTATATGTATATTTACACACACACACACACATATATATATACAAACATATATGTCTGTGTATGTATGTGTATGTTTATATATAATCTGAGAATCAAATATTTAAAATAATATTAAAAGATAATAATATAATTATAATATAATTTTTATAATTACCTGAAATATGAACTTTGGCTTTGGAACATAATGCTATTTTTGTGGCAGATTATAATATTACATATAAATTCATTTAACAAGCATTTACTAAATGCTTACTATAAGTAGAATACTGTCCTAGATATGGGGTTGATTCAAAGTTTAGAAAAGACATGTCTCTTACCTTCAATAATCCAGAAAAGGGGAAAGAAACATAACTATAAAATATGATACTATATAATTGTTTTAGATCTCTCCAATGCATCTAAGGGCAATTAGGTGGCACAATGGATAACGTGCAAGGTCTGGAATCAGGAAGGCCTGAGTTCAAATCTATTCTCAGGCAGTTACAAGCTGTGTGACTCTGGCTATGTCACATAACCCTTTTTGCCTCAGTTTATCATCTATAAAATGAGATGAAGAAGGAAATGGCCAACTACTTTAGTATTTTTGCTAAGAAAACCCCAATGGGGTCACTGAAGAATTGGACATGATTGAAATGATTAAACAACTATAAGTGCACTTAAGTTTCATGCAAGGGCTATAGTAGGATGCTGAGGATCAGAGAAGACATCATGGTGTAGATAACTTTTGAGGGCAGTTGTGGTATACAGCAGAAAGTGCTCTGGAGTCAAAGTAACTTGCAATCAAATGCTAACTTCAATTCTGACTCCGTAGCTTTGAGCAAGTGACTCAGCTTTTCCATGTGTCAGTTCCCTCATTTGCAAAATAAGGATAATGTACTAGATAGATCTGAATGAATTCCAGGGTTAGGCTTTAATCATATTTCATGATAATATCATTTGATCTTTACCTGAAGGACAAGAAAGAATTTAGCAAAGACAGAGAGGCAAGATATTACCATAGATGGAAAAGACTAAGCAAAACAAAACAAAACAAAAAGCACCATAGAGGCAACATCTTTGGGCATAAAGAATTATCTAGTTTGTCTACACAAAAACCAAGAACACAGAAGAAGCAAAGGGGATAATAAGACAGATTATAAAGATAGGGTAGTGCTAAACAATCTAGGCATTACATTCCAAGGAAAGGAATTTGAACCTTATTTATCAAGCTATCGGAGGTAGCTCAGGTTTTTAGCTGATCTATGCAAAAGGAAGTTTATCCTGCTAGCAGAATGAAAGAGATTGGACAATGGGGAGATAGAGACAGAAACACCTGTTTGCTAGAATCCATATGGCTAGCTACCACACCTAGAATACATGCTATTACCAGCTATATTAAAGCTTTCTTTCCCTTCAAGGCCCAGATCAATTGTTAACTGTTACAAGGGAATCTTCTACCCATCTCCTTATCATTTCTTTCCCTCCTCAAAACTTTCTACTATACTTTATCTGAACCATGCATTTTTCCATAATAATCTTATGTTGCAATTATTTATATACATGTTTTATCTCTACTCTCTGCAATTTAATCGTAAAGTCCTTAAGGACTGTCATTTTTCATCTTTCTATACCCAATGCAAACACAATGTGTTAGACATAGTAAATATTTATCCAACTTAATAATTTTTTTTTTTTATTGAACTTAATAATTCCCTTTACCTTTTCTCCCAGCTTTACAACAAAAAAACAAACAAAACACACCCTATCACCAACTGCTCAATTAGGAAAAATCATTTCTGGCCATAGACTCTGAATACTTCTCAATATTCAATGACTAATATTATTGCCAGTAATATCATTTGATACTAGATGTTGCTCGTAAATAAAAGGAACTACTAACATTAAGAAGTAAGGCTAAACAGAGCATTTGCTTTCTCCAACTTATGTTTAATTAATAACATTCATATCTCTTTATTGCAAATGGGCAGATGCATAGTGGAAAGAATGCCTAATTCAGGACCTGGTCCCTAACTGTATGAATGTGGGGGAGTCACTTCCTCTCATTAAGCCTGATTTTGTTTGTTTGTTTGTTTTCATTTGCAAAATATGAATAGTCCTATTTGAACAACCTATCTCTCAGGGCTATTATACTTGACACAACATTAAATGCTATGTAAACATTGTTATCCTTGGTACTGTTGGAGGTTAAGAAAGGCAAAAATAATCACTAAAAAAGGGAAAAACAGGGATTTGAATTTAGACTAAGATTTTTAAACCACACATACTGATCTTTATAAGAAACTGAACTCATGGTCTGATACAATATCAATATTATTTTACAGATCAAGGTAAAGAGGCAGATTTCCTTTTTATAAGTGATTTCAAATATTTTTTCAGATTTATTATGGAGTTATTAGATCAGAAAACTATGTAATGACTTGTTTATTTAATAAAACTAATTTAAGTAGCTATTTAAAATTTTCAATGACTTTTAACTGCTCAATAAACATTCTCTTTTCAATATTTTTTCAGAATCCTGCTCTTCCTTTGAGATTCAACTCAGGTATTACTTCCTCCACTCCATCCCTCAGTTCTTAGTACTTTTTTCTCCTCAATTTTCCATTTTCTGTGTTCTTTTCTCTGTGTATATTTTATGCCCTAGGAGAATGTAAGGTCCTTGAGGAGGGATGCTCTTTCAGTTTTGCTTTGGGGCTGTTTGAGGGAGGTGGTGGTCAGAAGCAAAATACTGAGGAGGAGGGAAAGGGGGGGAAAAAGAGAAAATTTTTGCTTTTGTTTGTACAGTGACTAGTACAATATGTAGTACATACCTGGAGTTTAATAATCAATTGTTAAATCTGTTGAATTGAATTTTCTTCAACAGAAGAATGTATCCATAATTATTTTAACAGAATAAACATATGCATATTTTTATCTTCAACTATTTCAGGTGTATAACACAAGATGACTATAAACCAAGAAAAAATGGAAACTTAAATAAATCTGAACTCAAGGTGATCTAAAGAAAAATAGAAAGGCAAATGATAAATCTCCAAAAGCAATCAGGTACTACTAATGATGATTTATGAAGAACAAGTGATATATAAGACATCTCTGTGAGTAGAAAAAGGTGAACTATACATTAACAAGAATAAGAGTTAACAAATCGGCAGCCTGGATGATCCTTTGAAGAGAATTTATGAAAAGTCATTGACAAGACTAACCAAAAAAATTAAAGTGTGGGTTGTTTACAGTTTAAACCAGTGATTAGTATACCCCGATGAATGAATGTATAAATGGTGGATGAATGAAAAAAAAGAAACATTTATTAAGGAAATACTATGGGCTGCACAGTGGGAATATAAATGTAATGGAAAAAACAGGCACTTCCCTTTTACATTCTAATGTAGGATACAACACACGTATGCTGAGAGTGGCCAAAAGAGGACATCTGGTCCAGAAATATGTAGAGATGGTAAATGGAGTAGTTTGGGAAGTTTCTAAGATCATAGTTAAGAACTGATTTGGTCATAGTTCCAGTACTAAAGTTTGGAGGGATACACATTTAGGGACAAGGTAACTGATAAGGTTATCAAGATGGTAATTAGAGAGGAGGAAGTGAAGTGAAGAATGTTTGGAATCTATCTGAAATAGTGGGTAGGTGAAACAGGCACTATTAAAGACAGTGGGTTTTGCTCCTGGTCAAAAATTCCAGGAGTGTTAAATGCTATAATATGAGCTCAGATTCGAGAAGACAGATGAGACTACGAATCCACAAAAACATCAAAGAGAAGTAGTACTATATATTTCAGTTTTTGGTTATTTCAAGGTAGTACAATGTTTTATTCATCTTCATCTTTGTGAGTTGCAGTGTGCAAATAAATTCGTCACTTGTTAAACATGATTAACATCACTAAGTTTAACTATGCTGCTCCTTAGACAACAAACATACATAACAAACTGCAATCAATTACTTTCTAATCACTAAAGTAGTGGCAGACATATATGTATACATTCATGCACGCATACACATATACACACATACATATGCATCCACACAAATACAACGTAAATATATAGAATAATATAATCATGTCAATAGAAGAAATTTAAAATATTGATTATGTAGCTAATTCAATCTTTACTTTCCTCTTTCTACTTATTCATAAACCTGAAAAAAGTAAGCTCATTCTTAAATTTAGAATTTTCTAAGTTACTGTTATTAAAAAAATTAGATCACACTATTACCACTGCTTAATAGATGTCTTCTAGTTTGCTGAGATAACTTCCTCTAAAACCTCATCAACAAATACTGTGTGGTGGGTTTTTTCTTTGACGCTGAAACTTATAAGCATTAGTATTTCACATTCATGAATGTTTGAGGCACATATTGTAATCAATAGAAAATCAATAGAAAATCCCCAAATGGTCTAATAAGTACAAAAAGGAGAAAAGGAGATAATGAAATAAAGAAATACTAGACAAAAGAAATAAGCTGGACTCAAACTACTAGTCTGCTAAAATGTTAATTTTAGAAGTTGAGTTGTTTTTTTTTTTTCTCACTAGCTATGTCACTGTTTCATTATCTAAGTTACTTAACAACTCTTGTTCTCAGTTTACTTATCTGAAAATGAGGATATTATCTGAAGATCTCTCTGGCTCTAACATTCTATCACCCTATCTTAAGTGACTTAAGATTTTAGAGGTGGGACTTCCGGTTAAGATGGCGGAGAGGAGGCTCACAGTTGCATAAGCTCCGCGCTTTCTCTCACTATCCACTTCATTACAAGCCTCTGAATCAATGCTTGACTGAAAAAAACCCACAAATAGTTACCAAGAGAAGCCATCCTTGAGATCCGCCAAGAAAGGTCTGTCTTTACTGGAGGGCTGGGGCGGTTTTAGATCGGGCGCAGGCTGAGGGCAGCGGCAGTGAGAGCACGGGAGCAGACTGGAGAGGGGGTGGGGAGTGATCGTAGCCGTCTCTGCGGGGAGAGCTTCGCTACAGGTTTGGAACCTGCAGCAAGTCAACAGCCCAGCAGAGAAGCTAAAAACACCGGGGCTGAAGAATACAACTGCAAACAGCTGGAGTCTCTCAGGACCTGGCCGCCCCCCCCTTCCCCCCCCTCAGTGACTCAGCACGCTTTGGGATCTCAGAGCGCAGGCGCAGCACAGTCCTGCTAGTGCCTCACTGCTGCCCCCTGCAGTCTGTAGAGGAAGCTCGATAACACACCCAGCCCCCCCCCAAAGAAAGACTCCAGTTTTTTCTGTTTTTCTTTGGTAGTTTGTCTCTGATTAATAGACAGAATGAGCAAGAAGCTGAAGAGGACTTTAACCCTTGACAGCTTCTATACAGATAGAGAGCAGACTCTAAATCCTGAGGAGACTAAAAACAGGCAGTCCCCAGGTGATTCCCCAAAGGAGGAGATCGTCTGTTCCTCAGCACAGATGAACCTCATAGAAGTGATTAAAAAGGCTCTCACAAGGGAGCTAGAAGAAAAATGGGGAAAGCAGAGTGAGGCTTGGCAAAAGGAGAGGGAGGCTTGGCAAAAGGAGAGGGAGGCTTGGCAAAAGAGCCTGGAGAAAGTTAAAGAGAGAGTGGATAAAGAAGTAAAATCCTTGAAAAATAGGATTAGTGAACTGGAAACAGAAAACAGCTCTCTAAAAAACAAAATTGGCGAAATGGAAAAAAATTCCACAGAACAAAAGAACTCAATTGGACAATTAGAAAAAGATTTTAAAAAAGTGAGTGAAGAGAATACTTCACTGAAAATCAGAATTGAACAAGTGGAATTGAATGACTCGAGGAGACAAGAAGAATCAGTCAAGCAAATCCAAAAAAATCAAACAATGGAGAAAAATGTGAAATACCTTCTGGGGAAGACAACAGACCTGGAAAACAGATCCAGGAGAGACAATCTGAGAATCATTGGACTCCCAGAAAAACATGATGAAAAAAAGAGCCTGGACACTGTCTTCCAGGAAATTATCAAAGAGAACTGCCCAGAAGTCATAGGAACAGAGGAAAAAATAAACATTGAAAGGATTCATCGATCACCCACTGAAAGGGATCCTAAAATCAAAACACCAAGGAATATAGTGGCCAAATGCCAGAACCCTCAGGTGAAAGAAAAAATATTGCAAGCGGCTAGAAAAACCCAATTCAAGTATCAAAGAGCCACAATAAGGATCACCCAGGATCTGGCAGCATCCACATTAAAAGATCGAAGGGCCTGGAATATGATATTCCGAAAGGCTAAAGAACTTGGTATGCAACCAAAAATAACTTACCCAGCGAGAATGAGCATCTTTTTCCAGGGAAGAAGATGGACATTCAACGAAGTAAGCGAATTTCATCTATTTCTGATGAAAAAACCAGAACTTAACAAAAAGTTTGATCTACAAATATAGAACTCAAGAGAAATCTAAAAAGGTAAAGATTAATCTTGGGAACTATATTTTGACTATATAGATGTATAAAGAATACATGTATACCTTGTTCTAGAAATTGATGTGGAAAGGACATTGTACCAGAAAAAGGGTAAAGTGGGGGTAGTACATCTCATGAAGAGGCATAGGAAACCTATTATATCTGAGAGAAAGAATGGAGGGGGATGAATATAGTGGGTATCTTACTGCCTTCAGAATTGGCTTTAAGTGAAAAATCTTAAGACATATTCAATCTATGGTGAAACTTCTCCCATCTCATTGAAAAGTGAGAAGGGAAAAGTGGAAAGGGAAGGAATAAGCTAAGCGGAAGGGAATACGGGAACTGGGAGGGAAAGGGGTAAGATAGGGGGAGGAACTCTAAGGCAGGGGGAGGGACACTAAAAAGGGAGGGCTGTGAGAAGCAAGGGGTGCTCACAAGCTTAATACTTGGAAGGGGGGGAAAGGGGAAAGAAGGGAGGAAAGCATAAACCGGGGTTAACAAGATGGCAAGTAATACAGAATTGGTCATTCTAACCATAAACGTGAACGGGGTAAACTCCCCCATAAAGAGGAAGCGGTTAGCAGAATGGATTAAAAGCCAGAATCCTACAATATGTTGTTTACAGGAAACACACCTGAAGCGGGGAGATACATGCAGGTTAAAGGTAAAAGGTTGGAGCAAAATCTACTATGCTTCAGGTGAAGTCAAAAAAGCAGGGGTAGCCATCCTGATCTCAGATCAAGCTAAAGCAAAAATTGACCTAATTAAAAGAGATAAGGAAGGACACTATATCTTGCTAAAGGGTAGCATGGATAATGAAGCACTATCTATATTAAACATATATGCACCAAGTGGGGTAGCATCTAAATTCTTAAAAGAGAAACTAAGAGAGCTGCAAGAAGAAATAGACAGTAAAACTATAATAGTGGGAGATCTTAACCTTGCACTCTCAGAATTAGATAAATCAAACCAGAAAATAAATAAGAAAGAAGTCAAAGAGGTAAACAGAATACTAGAAAAGCTAGATATGATAGATCTCTGGAGAAAATGTAATGGAGACAGAAAGGAATACACTTTCTTTTCAGCAGTTCATGGAACCTATACAAAAATTGACCATATATTAGGACATAAAAACCTCAAACTCAAATGTAGTAAGGCAGAAATAGTAAATGCATCCTTTTCAGACCACGATGCAATGAAAATTACATTCAACAAAAAAGCAGGGGGAAGTAGACCAAAAAATAATTGGAAACTAAATAATCTCATACTAAAGAATGATTGGGTAAAACAGCAAATCATAGACATAATTAATAACTTCACCCAAGAAAACGATAATAATGAGACATCATACCAAAATGTATGGGATGCAGCCAAAGCGGTAATAAGGGGAAATTTCATATCTCTAGAGGCCTATTTGTATAAAATAGAGAAAGAGAAGGTCAATGAATTGGGTTTGCAATTAAAAATGCTAGAAAAGGAACAAATTAAAAACCCCAGTCAAACACTAAACTTGAAATTCTAAAAGTAAAAGGTGAGATCAATAAAATTGAAAGTAAAAAAACTATTGAATTGATTAATAAAACTAAGAGTTGGTTCTATGAAAAAACCAACAAAATAGACAAACCCTTAGTAAATCTGATTAAAAAAAGGAAAGAGGAAAATCAAATTGTTAGTCTTAAAAATGAAAAGGGAGAACTCACCACTAACGAAGAGGAAATTAGAGCAATAATTAGGAGTTACTTTGCCCAACTTTATGCCAATAAATTCGACAACTTAAATGAAATAGAAAAATACCTCCAAAAATACAGCTTGCCCAAACTAACAGAGGAAGAAGTAAATATCCTAAACAGTCCCATCTCAGAAAAAGAAATAGAACAAACTATCAATCAACTCCCTAAGAAAAAATCCCCAGGACCAGATGGATTTACATGTGAATTCTACCAAACATTTAAAGAACAATTAACTCCAATGTTATATAAACTATTTGAAAAAATAGGGATTGAAGGAGTCCTACCAAACTCCTTTTATGACACAGATATGGTACTGATACCTAAACCAGGTAGGCTGAAAACAGAGAAAGAAATTTATAGACCAATCTCCCTAATGAATATTGATGCTAAAATCTTAAATAAAATATTAGCAAAAAGATTACAGAAAATTGTCACCAGGATAATACACTATGACCAAGTAGGATTTATACCAGGAATGCAGGGCTGGTTCAATATTAGGAAAACTATTAGCATAATTGACTATATCAATAACCAAACAAACAAAAACCACATGATCATCTCAATAGATGCAGAAAAAGCATTTGATAAAATCCAACATCCATTCCTAATAAAAACACTTGAGAGCATAGGAATAAATGGACTTTTCCTTAAAATAGTCAGGAGCATATATTTAAAACCATCAGTAAGCATCATATGCAATGGGGAAAAACTGGAACCTTTCCCAGTAAGATCTGGAGTGAAGCAAGGTTGCCCACTATCACCATTATTATTTAATATCGTATTAGAAACACTAGCCTCGGCAATAAGAGTCGAGAAAGATATAAAAGGAATTAGAGTAGGCAATGAGGAAACCAAACTATCACTCTTTGCAGATGATATGATGGTATACCTAGAGAACCCCAGAGATTCTACCAAAAAGCTATTGGAAATAATTCATAATTTTAGCAAAGTAGCTGGCTACAAAATAAATCCCCATAAATCCTCAGCATTTTTATACATCACCAACAAAACCCAACAGCAAGAGATACAAAGAGAAATTCCATTCAGAATAACTGTTGATACCATAAAATATTTGGGAATCTATCTACCAAAGGAAAGTCAGGAATTATATGAGCAAAATTATAAAAAAGTCTCCACACAAATAAAGTCAGACTTAAATAATTGGAAAAATATTAAGTGCTCTTGGATCGGCCGAGCGAACATAATAAAGATGACAATACTCCCTAAACTAATCTATTTATTTAGTGCTATACCAATCAGACTTCCAAGAAAATATTTTATTGATCTAGAAAAAATAACAACAAAATTCATATGGAACAATAAAAAGTCGAGAATCTCAAGGGAATTAATGAAAAAAAAATCAAATGAAGGTGGCCTAGCTGTACCTGATCTAAAATTATATTATAAAGCAGCAGTCACCAAAACCATTTGGTATTGGCTAAGAAATAGATTAGTGGATCAGTGGAAAAGGCTAGGCTCACAAGACAGAATAGTCAACTATAGCAATCTAGTGTTTGACAAACCCAAAGCCCCTAACTTCTGGGAAAAGAATTCATTATTTGATAAAAACTGCTGGGATAATTGGAAATTAGTATGGCAGAAATTAGGCATGGACCCACACTTAACACCATATACCAAGATAAGATCAAAATGGGTCTATGACCTAGGCATAAAGAACGAGATTATAAATAAATTAGAGGAACATAGAATAGTTTATCTCTCAGACTTGTGGAGGAGAAAGAAATTTGTGACCAAAGATGAACTAGAGACCATTACTGATCACAGAATAGAAAATTTCGATTACATCAAATTAAAAAGCCTTTGTACAAATAAAACTAATGCAAACAAGATTAGAAGGGAAGCAACAAACTGGGAAAACATTTTCACAGTTAAAGGTTCTGATAAAGGCCTCATTTCCAAAATATATAGAGAACTGACTCAAATTTATAAGAAATCAAGCCATTCTCCAATTGATAAATGGTCAAAGGATATGAACAGACAATTTTCAGAGGATGAGATTGAAACTATTACCACTCATATGAAAGAGTGTTCCAAATCATTATTGATCAGAGAAATGCAAATTAAGACAACTCTGAGATACCACTACACACCTGTCAGATTGGCTAAGATGACAGGAAAAAATAATGATGAATGTTGGAGGGGATGCGGGAAAACTGGGACACTAATGCATTGTTGGTGGAGTTGTGAACGAATCCAACCATTCTGGAGAGCAATCTGGAATTATGCCCAAAAAATTATCAAAATGTGCATATCCTTTGATCCAGCAGTGTTTCTATTGGGCTTATATCCCAAAGAAATACTAAATTTCTTTAGAAATACAAAAGAAATAAGCTGGACTCAAACTACTAGTCTGCTAAAATGTTAATTTTAGAAGTTGAGTTGTTTTTTTTTTTTTCTCACTAGCTATGTCACTGTTTCATTATCTAAGTTACTTGACAACTCTTGTTCTCAGTTTACTTATCTGAAAATGAGGATATATTCTGAAGATCTCTCTGGCTCTAACATTCTATCACCCTATCTTAAGTGACTTAAGATTTTAAAGGTAAATGTCAATACAAAAATTTTTAAGGAATGTGAATGTAACCTGCCCATAGGAGGGCTCCCAATGCTAAGGTGAAATTTGATCCTACACTACAAACCCTAGAATGCTGTTCTTAGAGACAGTTCTTTTTAGGTGGATTTACAGATTCAGATAATAGAATAATGTTTATCTCTATGATAAGACAAAATGAAGAATTATCTCTTTTCTTTTTGTAAAATTAAATGAAATTTTAAAGAATTAAATGGAGTAAAATTAGAGCTAACTAGAATTTTTGAAATATCATGTGTCCTGATTAACTTAATATTCAGATTCATCTTTCAACCTATGTCAGTCAGAAAATTCTAGAGTTCATTTTGCCCTCCCTTCATGTTATGTATGGGGAAAAAAGCTAAGTATTATAGTGGAAAGAATGCTGGTATAACTAAGGAAAAGAGGTTCCTACCTGTGTGAGTACCATAGTTAAGGCACTGAACCTCTCTAGCCTCAATTTCCTCATTTATTAAATAGGGAAAATTATATTTGCACTACCTACCATGCAAGGTTGTCATGAGCAAAACATTTTTTCAATTTCTAAACTCTATGTCTACTGACCTATGACCATTATGATATAAAAAATAAACTTGGTTGCACATGATTGAGCAATGTGTAATGTTTATATCATTATTTTAATAATAAATAATTTTATATCATTTGATCTTGCTCATATGTGCTATTATAAATTTCTATTTTAAATGAGGAGAGTAAGACTCAAAGAAAATAAATGACTTGTCCAGGATCACATAAGGTAGTGTCAAGGCAGGAAAAGTCAAACATTTCTAATTCTGAATCTAGTAGTCTTTCCTACTTATCTGATCCATCCTTTGAATATAAGTTCTCATTTTACTGCAATGGGAATGTTTAAAGTATAGGTGAATAGGCTATTTGCTTCAAAGAACCTTCAAATTGGAAGCGTTTCTATTTCCTTATCATTCACTCACTTTTCTATTATTTTAAAACTTTTCCCTCCAGAGTAGTTAATAATTCCTTATGGTTAAATCTAATGACTTTTTCTTTCAGTTCTTATTCTTCCTGACCACTTCACCACATCTGATATGGTTAACAACTTCTTTTTTGAAAGACAACTTCCTTTGGTCATATGTGAAGCTGTCACCAGGAACAAAGACAAAGCCCCAAGTCCTATAACATTCTTCTGTGAAAGACTGATCACCAATTAATCGTTGGTTTTGCTCCCCAAATACTGTAACTTATGAATGCTATCTACTAAGATTTGGAAAGCTGCAGAGATAGAAAAAAAAAGTGTTTGTGGAAAGAATAGTGACAGCAAGTAAGTGATAGATCTTAGACATTAAAACATGCTGATTTTGCCCCATTAATAAATCATTCATTCTATGAGACTTGGGGCTTGTTTCATTTTAGGGTCCTATAATGTTTAGCACAGAGTTTTTAAGATGTTTCAGCCTTTTTTCAATAATGTCAACCTCTTCATGACCGATAATATTTGGGATTTTCTTGACAAAGACACTAGAGTTTGCCATTTACTATTCCAGATTATTTTACAGATAAGGAAACTAAGGCAAACAGGAATAAGTGACTTGCCCAGGGTCATATAAATGCCTGAGGCCAGAGTTGAACTCAGGAAGAAAACTCTTCCTGTCTGTAGAACTGGCACTCTAATGTCTGCGCCACTTAGCTGTCCCCTTTTGAACATATTGGGCACTGGATAAAATGTTTATTGGATTCTATTATCTGTTCCATTCCTCTGGTTATTATTTTTGATCTGCAAATGTGACTTGTATAAAACACTCTCAGTAAAAATAAATAAAAAACCAAAACAAACAAAGAGAAAAAAAACCTAATTCTGTCTACGCCACCAGTATATGCCAACTTAGGTAGTCTTAATTGCATATGCCACTGAGAAGTGAAGTGACTGATCATAAACCCAGTGTTTGTCAGAGAATGAAATTCAGGCCTTATTGATTCCTAGGACACTCCCAATACCCTACATCATGCTGCCTCTTGGAGGAAACAGAAGCCTAGGCAGGGTCTGACTATCATTAGGTCACAGAATTAATAAGTGTCAGAGGACAGTCTTGAATTTACATCTTCTGATTGCTAAGAAAAGACTTTCTCCATCTGAAAACAGTATATACTAGAGTAGTTTTTAAAATACAAAATATCATCAAGTAGTAGCTATCATTTGGCTCCCTCTACCAAAGCAGAATGCAAAACAACAAACCTGGTATATTCTAAATTCTTATTAGTAACATCTTTGTAAGGAGGAGAATTCTAAATAATTATTAAATCTAAAATGAAGAACATTTTAAAGGAAAAAACAACTTATAAGCAGAGAAGAAAAGTGTTTTGGAATTGTTGCTAAGATAATGGCAGCATACTCTAACTGATAAATACTCAGAAAATGAATAAACAGTATTCAAGAGTAGGAAACTATTAATAATATGAAAGATTGTTTCAAATAATTAATGATAATGGAAGAAATGCAAGGATGTCATCTCATTTGTAGAAAATAGATAACAAAAGAAAAGAAAAATTAAGATCTGAGGGACTATGAAAAGATAGATACACTAACATATTATTGAAGGTACATTGAATCTGGAAGGTAATTTGGAATTATAAATTATGCTTTAAAAAGGGACTACCATGCATAATCTTTACCAAATATTTCGTTGTTAAGCATATTGTGCAAAGAGGTAGATAGAAATAACAAAATATTTATAGCAGCACTTTTTTATGTGTGAATAATGAAGAACTGAAAACAAAGATAAATCATTCACCAAATTAGCTGTAGCAAATAAATGTGATACAATATTACTCTTCTAGATGGTAAACTTGTTGAGGATAGTCTGTCTTTTGACTCTTTTTTATATTTCTAGTATTTAGTACAATGCCTGGCATATAGCAAGTGTTTAATAAATGCTTACTGATTGGTGGATGAATTAAAATAAATAATGTATATAATATGAATATGAATCATATAGATTACTGAAATAAGAAAACTAATATACATAGTAAATTTCAAAATACAAATGGAAAGAATAATAAAAACAAAATTATCTAAAATAAATTCTATAAAATTATAATGATAAGAGTTGAATCACAGGAAGAGGGATTTGGGAATGTGCCTCATTTCCTATTTTACAAAGATAGGTGATTATAAAGGTGACTGTAAATGTGAAACATTGTTTATAATGGCAGATTTAGCTGATATATTAGAGTTATAGAATCACAAAATCAAAACTGCAAGAGACCTTAAGAGGTCTCTAGCTCTTTTTCTTTCTCTTGTTCCTGTTCCTTTTCCTCTGCCTCCTATTATTAAAATCTAATCAGGCATTAATGCTGAATGCTCATTTAAACCTCAAAACAACCCAGAAAGGTGGGCCCTATTGTTATCCCTACTTGATAATATTTAAAGAGACTGAGGCAGACAAATATTAAGTGAGTTTCCAGAGACACACAGCCAATAAGTGCTTGAGACTTAATTAAAATTTGGCTCTTCCTGATTCCAGGCCCATTTATCCACCATGCTACTACCTGTCTCAGTCTAATAACTATTACCAGTTACAATCCCCATTCATTCAATTTCACAAACTGGAAAATTAGATGATATCTTTGATTCCTCACTCTTCCTGAATCATCAAGTTTTGTCTGCTCATCCCTTCTAATATATTTCATCTTTGCCCCTCAAGGATCCTTATTCCTTTACATTTTGACTACTTTAAGAATCTATTTCTGAGTCCATGCTCCCTGACTGATGCATAAAGTATTGCCTTGATTCCATGCTTTTCCCATGTCTAGTTTTCATTTAGTATACACACACACACACACACACACACACACACACACACACACCCTTTGACCCTTTGAAGAGCCAATACTTAGTACCTAAGTTTCCTTGGTCAATTGCCTAACCTCTTGTACCTCGTTTACAAAAATGAGTTTAACCAGATAACCCCTCCAGAAGGAACCAAATTTAAACTTTTTTTCCCCTTATCTTTTGCTGAGGCAATTGGGGTTAAGTGACTTGCCCATGGTCACACAGCTAGGAAGTTTTAAGTATCTGAAGTGAGAAGAATCAGGTCCTCCTGATTTCAGGGCTGGTGTTCTATCCACTGCACCACCTAGCTGCCCCTAAACTTTTTTTTTTTTTTAATAAACTATGAAAAAAAGGAAATAAAGCCAAATCAAAAGTGATAAGGTAGGAGAAAGCAAACAAGAGGCCAGGAAAGTGGAAGGAGATATGATCAAAAGTGACCTTCAGAGTTGAAGACCTCACAGTTTCAGGAAAATATAGTAATTATTCCCAGTCAATACATGATTATCTTAGTAGTAGCCTGAAAGAATTAATCTACCTCTTAGAACTATTTAAAGAATAGCTCCTCTACAAGACTGTATTCTATTATTAGTAAAGGGACTATTATCTCAAACCATTACAAATATAATTATTCTCTGTTTCCAGTACCTCCCATCCCACCCAATTTTCCAAAGATTTATCAAAATATGGTGCCCCAAAATACAGTCTGACTCTACTCAAGAAACTAAAGTGGCTTCCTCTTTTTTTAAATGTGAAATGTAAATTTCTTTGCTCAGCAATCAAAGTCAGTCACCATTTGACTAAAACTTCCTTTTCCAGATTTGCTACAAATAAGTCCCTTGTCCCATCCCTAGTATACCAGGTGTTACAAACACATTAACCTACTGTAACAATATTATTATATCCTGTCCCTGTGCTTTTTCATAAGCATTCTTCTTCCTCCTTCAGCTTCCAATCTTATTCCAGAATACTCTCTGTCCCTTCACAATGCTACTTCACAGGATATATAAATTCCTTCAAAGGCTAGTTCTGTTGTTGCCATCTATACAAGACCTTTCCTAACACTCATACTCCAGTTTGTGGTGCTTTCTCTTCAGCTCAAATTACTTTGCATTTATTTTGAGCTGTGCCGTGTTTATTTCTCTGAGACCTGTTATATAATGTTGTAAAATTTAAGTTCATTGTTTCATTTTTTGTTTCATTTTTGCCTTTGCATCATCAATGTCTTAAAGAGTAAGTTTTATATATTTTATGCTTAATAAATGTTTGTTAATTAAATTATAAATAGGTGCATTTTAGGCTTTCATGCCAGAGGTAAAACAATAAGAAAAACAAAAATCCCTAAATATCAAGTATAGTATTTGATGAACCAAATTATATTATGAGAAAGATTAGTGATATTTAAAACTGCATATCAGTTCCACAATTCATGAAAATATTTAGTGACATCAACATGACAAATTCAAGTTTTCCTAGACTGGCTGAACCACACAAATCTCAAACAACAACTTTTTTTGTTTACAACTTTTGACAAAATTTCACAGAAATAAAATCTGCACATTCTAAACTAATTCACTCACCTCTGTTTCTTCTACTATATCACCAGCCAGATTTGTCTTCTGAAGTACCTCAAAGATACCATCACTAGATGCCCTCCTTTCCTCCAATACAGAAGCATACATGTCTTCAGAAACTGTTTCAGCTACACCATAATGGGCTACCTCCTCCTGGATCCATTCAGAGTCTTCTTCAGATTGTTTCAAGGAACTACTGCTGCTCTTGAGAGACATCCCAGCAGTGGAAAGACCATGAGGTACAGATGTGAACGAGGCCTGATGCCCTGAATAAGAATGCCCATCTTGAGCCAAAGCCCCAGCCTCCAGTATGTCAGGTACTGACAAACTCAGTCGTCTATCCAAACGACAACTTTCTCTTAAGTCCAGAGTTTTGTCTGAGTTTTTCTTCACTTTCTTCTTGCTTAAGTTGAGTAACAAAGGCCTTGTTCTCTGCTTCAATGAACCCCAGACAGATGGTTTATCCAGATCCATGACTATATAAGTCACTGTAAAAGAATCTTTTTTGCTGGGGAGTGCTTCAGTTTAAAACTTCAACAAATCCTATAAAATATGATATAGGAAAAACAGTAGTTAACTTTCTAACTAGGTTTACTTTAGAGCAAAATACTTTGGGAAAAACACAATTTGTATTTCCCGATCTTCCACAAAAAGACTCAAGAATGAGAACAATTCAATTAGTAATTTTCCTCACTGGGGAAAATGCAATATTTTTGACTATGAGTCGAGGCCTTTAAACCTTATCACAATAGAACCTGGCAAGTAAAAGCAACACACAAAGCACGGAACACATGATCTAGACAACTATTTTCTTTCTTTTCCTCCCAAGGGAAAGCATAATGACAAAATTTTCCTAGGGATTATTTACACATTTTATAGATTAAGAGTTTTAAGTACTTAAACTAGTGTGATCAGTGTAGACATCTTTCCATTCCTTAAACCAAAATATAAGGCAAAAAGTATTCCCTGTTGATGCTCTTATTTTGAAAGCCAGTTGCCCACCTACATCAATCAGAACATCATCCCAGTAATACTGCCATATTCAAAACTATCAGCAACAGAGTTAAACCATCAGGAAATCTTTTCTAGAGGTTGCATGTCTCTGTTGCCATGTCTGAGAAGTGAACCTTCAAAACAAAAGTAAAGAGGTTAAGTAGGAAAAGCAGCTGAATGGGACAGTGGATAGAGGTGCCTGAAAACTAAGTTCAAATTCAGCCTCAAAAAATTATTATCTGTGTGATCCTGAACAAGTTCTACCTCATTTTCCTGAATTGCAAACTGGGGATAATAAGGCTGTTGTGAGGTTCAAATGAAATAAAATGCATAAAGCACTTCACAAACTACCTGATATGTAGAAGATGTTTAAGAAATGTTTTTTTTTCCCCTTTCCTTCTTTCTAAATTTTATTCAGATTCAATAATATGAAATCTATTCTAGGGCCTAATCCATGTGATTAGCTGACAATAAATGTTAGCTTACTTAGCAACTACACCTACTAGATAGATGTTCCCATAGACCACACCTTCACATTTCATCTAGTCATCCTGCTATTTGCTTACCAATGATGTATCACTTTTTCAACTTTATCCTTCACATTTAACATAGCTCTTAGACCTGGTCCTCCTATCTATGATCCTAGTCACTGGGGAAGATCATATACTCATCTTTGGAGGCTCCTGTGTTAAGGCTCAGCAAGCAGGTTGGTGATTCATTAATTGCAAACTCATCAAATTTACAACCTGATTCTGGATACCATACTATGCTTCACCTTTACATCCATCTACATTAACTTTTATCATTTGATCATCCCTTATTTTGGACATAGTAATCAATTAATAATACTATTTCTTTTAGAAAGGGCATGTCAAATAACTGCCTGGAGCAATTCACTATCCTTGTGCAATTTACTATCCAGACCAAAACTGGCCAAAACTGTTCCTTTATTCAAATGTTGACTTTCTCTATTTATAACATTTTTAAGTGCAATAACTCTTTATGTTTTGTTTGTGTTATAGTATGTTCATATCCCCAAAGTTTTGAGGCTTAGTCTTTTCATTCATTCATTTTGTTGGCAGTTCCAAAGATATCAAGACAAATAGCCAAATACAGAGCTCTTTAAATTGTTCTCTACAATACAGGTATGATTTCATTTATTTACTATATATATGATTATGTTCAGTCTAAAAACGAGTGACAAAAAAGCTGCCTTATCATTCAAAGTTTGAAAATTATTTTTGTATTCATATACAAATATGAATTTTTTTTAAGTTTTTAAGTTCTGTGCTTTTTTTTTTTTTTACCCCTGAAGATGCACAGTCATGGTTTCCAAACAAAAAGTCTATTTGGCAAAGAGTTTTCCTTCTGAAAAGATTTTGTAAAAATGTTTTTTCCTTCTTAAAAGTGGAACTTGCACAAACTCTCTAGAAAGCTTGATCATCATACTTATAATGCTTAGCTAGATAAAGAAATGTCCTTTAAAGAAAATCACATTTTGAAAGTATTAGTCTATGAATCCAAATTGCATATAAATCATAAATGAGGCTGAAAGAAACTACCAATACTACTTTTTAAATATCTTTTATTCTTCATTTATGACTTTTTTTGTAAACTATTTCCAAATGCTTGATGTTATTTTTGAAAGTGCTCCACCAGTTTTAACTGAGAGATTTCCAGTATTGAAGAAATTATATTACAAGAAAGCCCACTGTATTTATAGACAATACATGCCAGGAACCTAGCAACATTTTCCGTGTAATAATTTTTTTTTAATAAATTAAATATCAGTAATAAAACAGTATTTATTAAAAATAAATAAACTATTTCCAACTCATAATCCTGAGAGAGTTAATTATCTAATATGTACATTAACCAGATTTTTTTGTTTTTAACCTACCTTGTCCTATCTTTTGGCTCACAAACTCTTCTTCAGAGAAATCTTAAATACAAATTCAAATGTACAATAAAATTTCTTCATTCCTTCTAAGAGATGTTTGAAAACAAATTTAAGGGATTGCTTTTCTTTACTAAGGGAAACACAAGATAAGTTTACAAGTTAAAATTTAACCATGCTTAGGAAAATTATTTCCCTTAGACCAGGGCATTATCTGACAAACTATGGCTTTCAGTTATTGAATTCAGAAAAGTATAATCTGTTGCCAAGCTCCCAAAAAGCAATCAAGATCTTTACCTGGCAGAGCCCTAAGCCAAGTCACTTAATGGAAGAAGCCTCATTTATAACACTTTTAAAACTACACAGGTTTCTAAATTGGCTGCAATCTACCAGTATAATGGAGGGGAAAAAACCAACAACTCAAAAATCTTTAAAATACTAAACAGAACAACATTACTATATAACTTCAGATTAAATGACAAGAAAATAAATATTCATGATAAGAAATCAGAACTGAGAATATAGTGAAAAATAAATGTCTAACATAATATAAACATAAATATAAAAAGAGAATTTAATTAAATATATATTAAATTCAACTTTTTTCACAGCAGTTTTACTTGACTAGGGCTTAGAAAAAACTGATGTATTCCTGTCATTAAAATGTTTGTTATATTTATTTATTATATTATTATAACAAATATATATTATATATATAATGACAAAAGAATAAAACTACTCTTTTCTCATAGAACATCTATATATTGAATTGGTGAAGCATTTTACCATTAGCTCAAAGGGTCTATTTAGTGTGGGGGGATGGGGAAGAAAGGGAAAGAATCTTCATATTTTTAATCCTGAACTGTGTCTACCATCTAAGAAAGAGATAAATACATTCTAGATTATACCAGATTATACTGAAGTTAGCATCCTACTTTACTTGGTATAATTACCAGAATTATCAATCCACATAGGATCATAGATTTTGAAATGGGATTTTCATTTTATCATTAAAGAAACAGCTGAAAAAGGTTAAGTGATTTACCAAGTGTTACACAGTAAGTAATATTAAGTGTCTGAAACAAGATTTGAACTTGGGTCTTTCTGACTCCAGTCTAGTAGACAGAACTCTATCCACAACATCACCCAACTATCAAATATGTTTTCATATTTAAGAGCTTAGCTTTTATAGTTCTATAACTGGGTCCATTTCTAAACTTGAGAACAGCTTTGAGAAATGTGGACATTCAATTCAATCTCTTACAATATCCTGAAATGCCCTTATTTTCTTAAAATAAATTAGTTTTCCTTTCCTGAATCAAAACTTCTCAATCAGTCTGTTAAGGTGCTAATTATTTCTTAGCTCAAAGAGTTAGTTTGTAATCAATACACATATCCTAGAGAAGCAAAGTCAACAATGTTCAGAGAACAATTTCCTTAAGCAGGTCAATTTAAATTATTTCTTTTTAAAAATACTTATATTTCAATTGGAGAATAAAATTTTTAATCCAGATATACTGCTGGGTTGGGGAGGGTGTTTCCTTTGAAATCTGAAGTCTATATATTTATAAGAAATCTTTTTAACTAAAGTCCCATAACTGATGTTTATTTCTTAAGTACATCTTTTTTGTGTGTGTAACTTAAGTAGCTCATATATAGTGAAGAAGTGAATATCAAATCAAATCAAATATTTCTAAAGTAATTTTTTAAAATTTAGGTCATTAGGATGCCCCCCCACACACACACACAAACACCTTACTCCAATGATTTCAAGTCAATAAACATTTATTGAGCTCTTAATATGTATTAGACTTTGTGCACTGGAAACACAAAGATAAAAATTAAACGATCTTTTCTGCAAGAACTTCTACAACATTTATATAAATGTGTAAATTTCAGGAGGGATGGAATACTAAAAACTGGAAGTTCAGAGGACTCAGGAAAAGAGCTATGCTTCAAAGGAAGCCAAAGAATGTGAGAGATAGAAATTAAGTAGTAAGGGGCAATAAACCAGAGCAATAGACTGCAATGATATGGAAACAACAGAATGGGAAAGCTAGTAGTCTAGTTTGAATAGAAGGTATATTTCATAAAGGAGATAATATGAAATAAGTCTGAGAGGGCAGTTAGGAATCAGACTGTGAAGGATTTTAAGTGTTAGATTAAAAAAAATTAAAACACAATTCTGAGGCAATAGAAAAGCAATAAAGATATTTGAGTAGGGAAGTGACTTAGGGAGATTACTTTAGCAGCTGGATGGAATCCAGATTAAATTATGGAGAAAACAGAATGAGAAGAACAATAAAGAACCCTCACTCTAGTTAAAAAGCTATGCAGACTCAAACTAGAGTGTGGGTTAGAGATAAAGACAAGCAATAACAGAAAAATTGGGAAGATAGAATAGACAAAATTCGACATGTGTTTTTATATAGGAGGAAAGGGGAACTCTGGAAAACATTTAAAGGTAATAAACCTGAGTGACTAGAAGGATGGTAGTGTCCACCATAGAAATAAAGAAATTTGGAGTGAGGATGCATTTAGAGAGATATGAGTTTTGTTGTATTATAGAATGTGAGATAATAATGATCGAAACAGGTAGAAGTACCTAGTAAGCAACAGCTAGCTATAGAAGAGTAGAGTTTAGTATGGAGATTAAAATAGCCTCAATTGTAATAAAATTCACTTGGAAGAACTTTAAAAACTCTAGAATTTCAAGGGGAACTCCATATCAAAATAAGGTAAAAATGAGTACATGATTGGGTGTAAAGGGTGATACCATATGCAAAACTAGGAGAGCAAAAGATAGTTTGCCTATCAGATCTTTGAGAAAGGGTGGAATTTATGGTTAAAGAAGAACCAGAGAACATTACAAAATACAAACTGAACATCTTTGATTACATTAAATTAAAGAGGTTTTGTACAAGCAAAGCCAACACAAACAATATTAAAGGAGAAGTCCAAAGCTGAGAAAAAAATTTACATCCAGTGTTTCTGATCAATGCTTCATTTCTAGAAAATGTAAAGAAGTGTCAAATTTATAAGAATCCAAGTCATTCACCAATTGATAAATAGTCAAAGGACATGGAAAGACAATTTTAAGATGGAGAAATTAAAGCTATCTATAATCTTATGAAAAAAATGCTCCAAATCACTGTTAATTAAATGCAAATTAATCATCTAAAATGATGGGGAAAAATAAGGATAAATATTAAGAGGGGATGTGGGAAAACTGGGACACTAATGCATTGTTGATGGAGTTGTGAAATGATCCAACCATTCTGGAGAGCAATTTGGAACTATGCCCAACAGCTATCAAACCGTGTATACCCTTTGACCCACCAGTGCTGTTGCTAGGTCAACATCCCAAAGAAATCATAAAGAAGGGGAAAGGGACTATATTGCAAAAAATGTTTGTACCAGCTCTTTTTGTGTTAGCAAAGAACTGGAAAATGAGTATCTACTCATTTGGCATCTGCCCATTAATTAGGGAATGATTGAATAAGCTGTGGCACATGAAAGTAATGAAACATTATCATTCTGTAAAAAAAAAAATGATAGCTGATTTTAGAACAAGCTGATTTTAGAAAGACCTGGAAAGATTTACACAAGTTCATGCTGAGAAAAACAAGCAGTACCAAGAATATATCATACACAGTAATAGCAAGATTGTGGGATAATCAGTTATGAAAGACTAGATTGTTCTCATTGATCCACAGCAATCACAATAAACTTTGGATAGAAAACAGCATCTGCATCCAGAGAGTGAACTATGAAGAGTGAATGTAAATCAACACATACTATGTTCAGGTTTTTTTCTTTTTCTTCTTTTTTTCCCTTTCTCATAGTTTTTCCCCTTTGTCTGATTTTTTCTCTCCCAACATGATTTATAAGGAAATATGTAAAAAGTATACATTTTAATCAAAATAAATAATTAAAAAATAAAATAGGTTCAATGATAACTCAGTATGTGCAAAAGCACAGAAACCAAACCAAAGAGGACTTAATCTTTTTATTCTTGACTTGTTAAAATTGCTGTTTTATTATATTTAGATCTAGTTCTGTCCAAGTTTCACTTTACTCTCTAAGCAAAAAAGCCATGCCATAGAGTAAGACACCATCTCTCTTGAACCATAATAAAATCCAGGATCAGGTATGATGGCTCTTGGAAAGGGTATGTTAACCTACTACTTATTCTATGGCTCTACTTACTATCTTGGTAACTTTGCAACTCAAAACTTTTTTTTTCTCAGTCATTTTTCTCCTATACGTATAATTTCCTCCTCTAAGATTATATATTCTTCAAGCACAAGGAATGTTTTTACTATTGAATTTGTATTTCTAGTGCTTAGCACTGTGCTTAGTCCATAGTGTTCACAATAAGTGCATTCATTTACTTATTTATTTATTCATTCATGATGTGCTTCCTCTTTGCCATAACCAGAGGCAGCACTTTGGGTGTTCAGGGTTAAAGCATATCATTGAATTTTAACAATTTGATATTCCCTTTGCTCATAGAATTGTTCAACTTGTACCTGATGCCTAAATAATATTATTTGAAAGTAATTTATCATCTTGGGGAAGCTAGGTGGTGCAATGGATAAAGTTTGGGCTTGAAACAAGGAAGATTTCTGAGTTTAAAACTAGTTTTCAACACATACTAGCTATATGTTATATATTATATACATATATATATATTACAAAGGTAAATCACTTAATTTTTTTTCCTGAGGCAATTGGGGTAAAATGGGGTAAAATGATTTGCCCAGTGACACACAGCTAGGAATTAAGTGTAAGTCACTTAATTCTGTTTGCCTCAGTTCCTCATCTGTAAAATATGCTAGAGAAGCAAGTGGCAAATTACTCTAGTGTCTTTGTCAAGAAAATCCCAAAATGGGATCATGAAAGATTGGAAATGACTGAAATAATTCAACAATAACAAAATGTTATCATATTAGTCCATTTTATTTGATAGATGGTTATAAAAGAAAAGAGCTTGCTACAGCTATGTTGCTACTGAGAAAGATTGAAGAGGGAAAATTGAGCCTAAAGTTGGAGCATAGGGAGAGATATATAAAACACAGAAGCAGTGAAGGTAGCAGGGGGCAAAAATGGATAGATTAGATTTCAGAAACAGAAGATGAATTGATCCATCCATGTGAGCTCTGAACTAATCTAGTAAGCCACAAATTTCTTTATATATGACATCATAGAATTGTAGATTTGTAGTAAGCTTTGATTCCAGAGGAAATATAGACTAATCAATTCATTTCATATGAGGAAACTGAAGCTCGAAAAGGCTGTTAATTACTTAAAATAGTATGAGTAATACTACTCATATGAGTAAGTAGAAGAATCTGGATCTAAACCAAGGAACTTAACTCCAAATCCAGCATTTGTTTATCTGTCCATCTTGCACTGCATTATTTGTCTGTCCTTCACCAAGTTGTATGTATATATTCACATGTATGGAGATGTGAAAAGCGATTCTGGTTAGGCAAATAAAAATTAACCAAAGTCAAAAAAAAAGGTTCAAATCTAACCTCTAATACACAAACCTCTCAGTGAGCCAGACAACTCTGTAAGAGTCTAACTTTCATATCAATTGCCTGTATCAATTAATTGGGTATGTAATTAAAAAAGCAAACAAAAAAAAAAAAAGAACAAATTAACCCCTACCCCAATTAAATGCCAAAATGGAAATCCTGAAACTCAAAGGGAAAATTAATAAAATTAAAAGTTAAAAATCAAACATTAAACTAATAAATGAAATTAGGAGATGGGTTTTAAAAATAAAACAGAAAAACAAATGGCTAATCTGATTTTAAAATAAATAAGAACACTAAATTACCAAGTATCAAATATAAAAAGAATCACTACACCACCAATGAAGATGAAAGTAAAGCAATTATTATGAGCTATTTTGCCCAATTATATTCCAAAATTGACAACAATCTAAATGAAATAGTTGAATATTTACTAAAATCTAAATTTTCCAAATTACCAGAGGAGGAAATAGAATGATTAAAAAATCCTATCTTTGAAAAAGAATTTGAACAAGAAATAAATGGATTCCCCAAGAAAAAATCCAAGTCCAAGGTGGATTTGCAAGCAAATCTGACTAAACATTTAAAGAACAATTAATTCTAATATTATATAAACTATTTGAAAAAATAGTTAAAGAAAACCTAACAAATTACTTTTATGATGCAAATACAGTTTTGAAGAGGGAAAGCAAAAAAATAAACAAAGAAAACCTTAGCTCAATTTTTCTAAAGGTAACATTTTTAAATAAAATACTAACAAGGAAACTAGCCATATAATCACAGGATATATACCATGCACTTATGTCAGTAATAAAGGGTTTTTCAATATTAGAAAAACTATTAGCTTAATTAACCACAGTAATAAAACCAAAAAAAATCATATGGTTTTATAAATAGATGAATAAAAAGTTTTTGACAAAGTACAACACCATTCCTATTAAAAAAAAAAAAAAACAAATCACACAACACTGGAAAGTAACAGAATAAATGGGAAACATTACCTCTCAGATCTTTGGATTAAGGAAGAATTATAATCAAATGAGAAAGGGAAAGCATTACAGGAATGAAAATGGATGATTTTAAGTACCTTAAATTAAACTTTTTGCACAGACAAAAGTAACACAGCCAAAGTTAGAAAAAAAGCAGGAAATTGGTGGTGGTGGTGATTTTGGTGGTGGTATTCACAGCAAATTTTGCTGATAAGATCTCATTTCTCAAATATATAGGGAACTGAATAAAATTTACAAAAATAAGAGCTACTCCCCAATTGACAAATGATTAAATGATAGGAATAGGCCAGTTTCAGAAGAAATCAAAGCTATCCATAGCATATGAAAATCTTAATCATTTATAATTAGAGAGACACAAATTAAAATAACTCTGTGTTGCCTTTCACATGGTCTGATATGACAGAAAATGAAAATGACCAATACTAGGAGGGATGTGGAAAAATAGATACACTAAGGTACTTTGACAGAATTGTGAATTGTTTTAAGCTTTCTGGAGAAAAATTTGGAACTATGTCCAAAGGGTTATAAAGCTATACATATCCTTTTTACTAACAATATCACTACTAGGTTTGTTTCTGAAAGGAAAATAAAAAAGGACCTATATAAACAAAACTATTTATTATCAGTTCTTTTTGTGGTAGCAAAGAATTAGAAAATAAGAAAAAGTCCATCAATTGGAGAATGGATGAACAAGTATATAATAGTGAAATATTATTATTTTATTGTATGAAATGATAAAGGGAATGGTTTCAGAAACACCCAGTAAGACTTTTATGAACTGATGCAAAGTAGCTGAGCAGAACTGGAAACACTGTACAGTTACAGCAATACTATAACAATAGTCAACTGTGAAAGACAGCTATTTTAATCAGTGCAATGGTCCATGACAATTCCACAGTATTCTTGATGAAAAATGCTATCCACCTCCAGAGAGAGGACTATTGAACTTTTGAGTGCAAATTGAAGCATTTTTTAAACTTTATTTTTCTTGTTTGTTTGTTTTTGCAACATGGGTAAAATGAACATATGTATTACATGACTGCACATGTATAAAGGGTATCATATTCCTTGCCTTCTCAATGGGTGGGAGAAGGATTAGAGAAAAGGAAAGAATTTGGAATTGAACATTAAAAATAAATGTTCTAAAAAAGGAAAAAAATAATATAAATGAGATTACATTATCCAGTTTTCAATTAAATATTTTGCTAGATTATGCTTTTTCATGGGGTTAGAGATTCAAGAGATAAGATAAGAATGGATCCTAAAACTATGGAATAAAAACAACAGTGACGTATGTACTAATGTAAAGAAAAATCAACAAAATAATGAATGAGATTAAATGTGATCTCTATTTAAAACTATTTTCAAAATGACTCAGTTTAGGATCTATCATATGGGATATGGGATAATCTATCACAAAAGAATTAATGGAGACTGCTACAATCTTGACAAACAACTCATCAAAAGGTAATCTTACATTAGAAGAAAAAAGAAAAGAAAGAAATTATTCTCTATCATATTTATTGAATGCTGTACAAAGACAAGTTAAGAAGACTGTGAATGTACATAACTTTCCCATGTCTTTGAATAAAAATATCCTCACATTAAGGAAGCATAACTCACCAAGCTATATTAGTTACAAGTAAAGATTCTTTTGGCAACATCTAGTTTCCTTTTTCTGATATCTTGTTTTTGAAACAATTTTTTGATGTTTCCTTAATTGGACTTATCATTCAGAAACAGAGCATCCTGTGAATCTGACAAGTCATGATTCTCTGGTAAGGTTTTGCAATAAATTCATAAATTCACATTCTGATTCAAAAATCTCGCCTATTAAATAGCCTCCAATCACTCTGGGAAACATCAAAATACGTGAACTTGAAAAGCTGAAGTCTAGGTTAGTGATTCTTTCTCCCCTCTTGAAATAACTCTCTGCAGATTCCCCCAGAAATTATGTCTCCATTCACTGAAGAAGTTAATCTACTCAGTTTTGGAATGCCTACTCAATTCAGAATAGTTGGCAAGTGAATCAAACTCATCTAGCTTGCCTAATTCAGCATATAACATATCATGCCTGACATCCCAATCAATTTAGGATATATCACATTTTCCATTTTCTGTTCTAGAAGCAATAATTAAATCAATACTGCCATTAATCCTGTGCACAGTCTGTTGATATATTAATCAACTCATATTCCCTTACTCTACAGGTCAACATGACCTTTTCTGGCCACCCCTACCCTATATTTGTTGTCTCCCTCATTAGAATAAAAGCTACTTGAAGACAGAGAATATTGCATTTTTTAAAAATAACTTTTTATTGATAGAACCCATGCCAGGGTAATTTTTTACAGCATTATTCCTTGCATTCACTTCTGTTCCGATTTTTCCCCTCCCTCCCTCCACCCCCTCCCCCAGATGGCAAGCAGTCCTTTACATGTTGAATAGGTTACAGTATATCCTAGATACAATATATGTGTGCAGAACCGAATAGTTTTCTTGTTGCACAAGGAGAATTGAATTCAGAAGGAATAAATAACCCAGGAAGAAAAACAAAAATGCAAGCAGTTTATATTCATTTCCCAGTGTTCTTTCTTTGGGTGTAGTTGCTTCTGTCCATCTTTGATCAATTAAAACTCTCTTTATCAAAGAGATCCACTTCCATCAGAATACATCCTCAAACAGTATCGTTATTGAGGTATATAATGATCTCCTGGTTCTGCTCGTTTCACTTAGCATCAGTTCATGTAAGTCTCACCAGTCCTCTCTGTATTCATCCTGCTGATCATTCCTTACAGAACAATAGAATATTGCATTTTTTATTCTAATACCTTAGAAAGCATAGAGGGAATATTTTATAAACATTTTTTCATTCATTTTTTCATGATGATCTCATGGAGTCAAGCCAGGGGTCCAAGCCTTTATTATCCAACTCAGATTACCTTGTCAAAAATTCCAATTTGGAAACTATGCCCAAAAGACTAAAAAACTGTGCATATCATTTGATCAGCAGTATGCTACTGAGTCTGTATCCATAAAAAAAAAAATCATAAAAGATGGAAAAGGACCCACATGTACAAAAAACCTTTTTAGCAGCTCTTTTTGTGATGTCAAAAAATTAGAAAATGAATGGCTGCCCACCAACCGGGGAATGGCTGATTAAGTTATAGTAATGTAACATTATTGTTCTATAAAAATGATGAAGAGGCTGATTTTAGAAAAACCTGGAAATAATTACATGAACTGATGCTGAGTGAAGCAAGCCAAACCATGAAAACATGGTACACAGCAATAGCAAGATTATGTGATGATCAACTACAATAGACTTGGCTCTTCCCAGCAATTCAGTGTTCCAAAGAAATTTCAATAAATTTTGGATAAAAACAACTCCATCTGCATCTAGAAAGAGAATTATGGAGACTGAGTACAGATTGAAGTACACTATTTTCATCACTTTTATTTGCCTTTTTTTTTTTGTCATGGTTTTTCCTTTTTGTCCTGATTTTTCTCTCTCAAAATGACTCCTATGGAATGTAAAAAATTAATGTACATACATAAGTCTAATTTTTTTTAATTAAATAAAAATAAAAGATAAATATAAATAAATAAATAAACAAATAGGAAATGAATTTTTTTTAATTCACTCTTTGGTCCTCAAATCCAAATGTGTCTAGTGTAATGAAAAAGTTTCTTAAACATTACATGTGTTTCAACCAAGAACTATAAAGAAAAATAAAACAATCACAATCCCAAAGATTCAGAAGACAAGATTTGGAAGAAGACTAATTGTTCTCAGTGGTGAAGCACCATAAACAAATGAAGAAAAACAAATTAGGTCAAACAGAAAAGGCAAATCTCATTAGAAAGTAAAAAATCCTCAAATACAGACTTATAAATATGGCCATGAAAATTCAATTAAACAGAACTTCCTGCCTGAAGAATGAGAGAAAAATAAAGTAAAGAACAGCACATCCAAAACATACTTTCCAGAAGACTCAGATTAAAAAGGGAACAATGTAATCTGTACATATACAAACATTGAAATCCAAAATCAATTATTCCAACTGACAAAGGATGTGTTGGTCTTATTTTTCAGTGTCCAGGAAATTACTCTGGTAGTAGAGGTATCACAAAAAGATACAGCTATGGGGAGTGAAATGGAGAAGTAGACAGACGATCAGACTCAGAGCTGCAAGGGATCTTAAGAGGTGATGTGGGACAATTTCTAACAGTGTGAAAATGTTGTGTGATCCCCAAAGAAGGATTACTTAATCATTTGCCATTAAAAGATGCTCCCTATTCCACAAAGTGGAGCATCCCATCATTGGACAAGGTCTAGTTACTTGTACTCATGGTGATTTTCTTCTTTTAAAATAATATATAGGTTCTCTCTGGGAGAGGTTGGTTTCTCAGGGAGATTTTCTGGAGGCAGCCTTAGTTTTGGTTAAGAGTAATAATCACCCAAAATGCAGCCAGTTGGTAAAAACGCAAACGTTTATTTTTGCCTTCCAAAATAGCCTAGTTAGTTGAGACCTATCTCTCTGCTTGGTTCCAAGAGCTCTTGCAGATTGTCCTTTGCTTCTGCCTCTGCTTTCTTCAGTTTCCAGCCAGCCAAGTGGAAAATGGAATGAAATGGGCTTCCTCCCAGAGTGCTCCTCTCCCACTCCAGTCAATGTTCCAAAGTAACTCTCTCTAACCCAAAGTAACTAACCCGAAGCTAAGAGCCTCTTTATATATAATCTCCCAAAGGTTGACTCCTCCTTCTGGAGGCACACCTAAGGGAGGTGTGAATTCACAAAGTTACAAAGTTTACTTTGTGAATCTCCTATACTTGTGAACTCCAATGAGTACTTAAATATTTCTTGCTTATATGAGCTCTCTAAATGTGTGAATATAAGCATTGTATCAATTAGTGCTAATCAGTATCTTGTTTCATGTTCTGGCCCAAAACATCTCCTTGTAAGATCAGATCAATGATACTGAACCATGCTAAATTAGATAATTATTGTCTCTATCAACTCTAATGACAACAATTTGTAAAGATTCCAACATGTACTGAAGCAAAAATATGCACCTTTATATGATTTCAAACATTCTTTTGCCCAATTCCTGCTCTCTGGAACAAAAATAAGTTCAACTTCTCCTGTCTCTTCTCTAGTTTAGATAGGATAAAGACTGAACCTATGGATTACATTGGTAAAGAGGATTTTTAGTAGGAAGAATTGTCTCTACTGATGTAAGTCAGATACTTATCTGCAATTTATAATCTTTAAAGATTTACAATGATGATGTAATATTATCTTCTGTACCTTTTAAACTAACACAAGCTGGAGCACATATTTGATGTTCAATAAATGCCTGTTGAATAAAATCTCTCAACTACTTTCCTTAGTGTGGCACATTTTTTTTTTTTCATTTCAAAATACTTGCTTGCCTTCCTGAAATCATAGGTTAAAGTTAATAAATCAAGTAATGTGCCAGCAGAAATTATATAGCCAATTTCAAACATATAAGGGAAGCAACAATAGCAAAATAAAATAGAAAAAAATAGAAAAATTAGCAAAAATAAATGTGTCCTATATTCAGAGGCATTTGATGACTTATTTAATCACAAACTTCAGACTTGGAAGGGACTTCAATGAAAATCTAGTCTAATCTATACTCACTCACAAATCTCCACTACAAACGTAAATGACAGGTGGTCATGCAGCCATTTAAAAAATTATTTATTTTTAATACACATTGTTTTATAAATCATGTTGGGAGAAAAAAAAGCAGAACAAAAGTGAAAAATCTTGGGAAAGAAAAAAAAAACAGGAAAAAGAAGTGAACATAGTATATGTTGATTTATATTCAATCACCATAGTTTTTTGTTTTTTGGTTTTTTTCTGAATGCATATGACATTTTCTGTCCAAATTCAATTGGGATTATTTTGGATCACTGAACCACTGAGAAGAACCAAGTCTTTCAGTGTTGATCATCACACCTTCTTATTGTTACTGTGTATAATGTATTTCTGGTTATACTTGTTTTGTTCATCATCAGTTCATGCAAGTCTTTCTAGGCCTTTGTAAAATCAGCTTGTTCATCATTTTTATAGAACAATAATATTCCATTATTTTTACATACCACAACTTATTCAGCCATTCCCCAATTGATGAACATATACACATTTTCTAATTCTTTGCTACCACAAAAAGAACTGCTACAAACATTTTTGTACATGTGGCTCCTTTTCCCTCCTTTATGATTTCCTTAGAATACAGACCCTATAGTGCACTGCTGGTCAAAGGATATGCAGTTTGATAGCCTTTTGAGCATAGTTCCAGATTACTATCCTGAATGGTAACTAATATTTCTAGTATAATGTTGAATAATAATGGGGATAATGGACATCCTTGTTTAACCTCTGATCTTACTGGGACTGTGTTCAGCTTGTCTCCATTATAATAATGCTGTTGATTTTGGATAGATGATGCTTATTATTTTAAGGAAAGCTCACATTATCTCTATGCTTTCTAGTGTTTTTAATAGGAATGAGTGCTGTATTTTGTCAAAAGATTTTTCTGTATCTAATGAGACTATCATATGATTTCTGTTGGTTTTGTTATTAATATGGTTGATTATGGTAACACTTTTCCTGATGATAAACCAGCCCTGAAATCTTGATATATATCCCACTTAGTCATTTTATGTGTATTATCCTGCTGATGTATCACTGTAATGTCTTTACTAATATTTCATTTAAATTTTTTATATCAGTATTCACTAGAGAAATGTCCATAATTTTCTTTTCCTGTTTTGGCCCTTCCTGATTTAGGTATCAGTATCATATTTGTGTCACAGAAGGAATTTGGCAGGACTCTTTCTTGACCTTTTTTTCCCCAAATAGTTTACATAGTATGTAAACTTTAAATGTTTGGTAAAATTCACTTGTGAATCCATCTGGCCCTAGAGACTTTTTTATGTACTGAGATTATTAATGGCTTGTTCAATTTCTATTTTTCTAAAATGAGATTATTTCATTTTCTGCTAATCTGAGCAATTTATAAATATTCATCCATTTCAGTTGGATTGTCAGACTTACTGCCAAAGAGTTGGGCAAAATAACTTCTGATTATTGCTTTAATTTCTTTTTTGTTGGTGGTAAGTTCACACTTTTCATTTTTGATGCTAGTGATTTGGGGTTTTTTTCCTTTTCTTTTTCTACTCAAATTAACCAAAAGTTTATCAATTTGTAGGTTTTTCTTGAAGCCAACTCTTAGTTTTATTTATTAGTTCTATATATAGTTTTCTAAGTTTCAATTTTTTAATCTCTTCTTTGTGTTTCAGAATTTATAATTTTGTGTTTATTGGGGGGGATTTTAATTTGTTCTTTTTCTAGCTCAATTTATTGATCTCCTCTTTCTCTAGTTTATTCATAGAGCTATTTAGAGATATACAATTTTCCCTAAGAAGTGCTTTGACTGACTATTTGGGCAGCCCTCTTTATAGTGGCCAGAAACTGGAAACTGAATGGATGCCCATTATTTGGAGAATGGCTGAATAAATTGTGGTATATGAATATTATGGAATATTATTGCTCTGTAAGAAATGACCAGCAGAATGATTTCAGGAAGGCCTGGAATGACTTACATGAACTGATGCTGAGTGAAATGAGCAGGACCAGAAGATCATTATATAGTTCAACAACAATACTATATGATGATCAATTCTGATGAATGTGGCCCTCTTCAACAATGAAATGAACCAAATCAGTTCCAATAGAGCAGTAATAAATTGAACCACCTTCACCCAGTGAAAGAACTCTGGGAGATGACTATGAATCATTACATAGAATTCCCAATCCTTCTATTTTTGTCCATCTGCATTTTTTATTTCCTCCACAGGCTAATCGTATGCTATTTCAAAGTCCAGTTCTTTTTGTACAGCAAAATAATTGTGTGGACATGTATACATATATTGTATTTGATTTATACTTTAACATATTCAACACGTATTGGTCAACCTGCCATATGGGGAAGGGGGTGAGGGGAAGGAGGGGAAAAGTTGGAATAAAAGGTTTGCAACTGTCAATGCTGAAAAATTACCCATGCATATATCTTGTAAATTAAAAGCTATATAATAATAATTTTAAAAAAGTGCTTTGATTGCATCTCATAGGTTTTGGTGTATTATCTCATTATTGTCATTTTCTTGGATGAAATTAAGGATTCTTTCTGTGATTTGTTGTTTGACCCACTCATTTCCAATTGGTTTTTAGTCTATCTTTTCTTGGCTTTTTATTGAATATATTTTTTATTGCATTGTGGTCTGAAAAGGAAGTATTTACTATTTCTGTCTTTCTGCATTTTATTGTGAGGTTTTTATGCCCTAATACATAGTTAATTTTTGTGTGTAGGTGCCATGTACCTGCCGAGAAATGTGTATTCCTTTCTACTCCTCTTCACTTTTCTCCAGAAGTCTATCATATGAAGATTTTCTAGTATTCCATTAACTTTTCTAGGTTCTTTCTTGGTTATTTTGTGGTTGGATTTGTCTGACTCTGAGAGGAGAAAGTTGAGGTCCCATACTAATACAGTTTTGCTACCTATTTCTTCCTATAACTAGCTTAAAATCTTCTTTAGGAATTTGGTTGCTCTACCACATAATGCATATACATTTAATATCATCACTACTTCATTGTTTACTATACTCTTTATCAAGATGTATTTTCCTTCCTTATCTCTTTTATTAAGATCTATTTTTAATTTTGCTTTATCTGAGATCAGAATTGCTACCCCTGCTTATTTTATTTCAGCTGAAGCATAATAAATTCTTTCCATGCTTTTTTCTATGGATCTCTCTGTATCAAATGTGTTTCTTATAAACAACATATTGTATGGTTCTGTTTTATATCCATTTTTCTACTTCCTTCCATTTTATGGGAGAGTTCATCCCATTCATTTTCATAGTTGTGATTATCCGTTCTGCATTTCTTTCCATCCTATTTTCTCTCCTGCATATATTTTTATTCTCCCTTTCCAGTCTGTCCTTAGAAGTGTGTTTTTTTTTTTTTACTCACCATAACTATAACCTAGTCTATCACCCTTTCTCCTTTTTCTTACCTTTTCCTCTAGTGTTTCTGCCTTCCTTTGTATCCTGACCCACCCTTTTCTTTCCTTTTTCTTCATATTTCTTTATAGGGTTAAATAAATTTCTAAGCCCAACTGAATGATTAAATTATTCCCTCTTAGAGCCCAAACTGATGAGATCAAGCTTCAATGCTCATCTACCTTCCTTCTTTCCCTCAAGTGTAATAGGTCTTTTGCACTTCTTCATGTGATCTAATTTTCCCATTATATCTCCCCTTTCCTCTTTTTCCAGAATACACTTTTTTTTTTCTACTCCTTAATGTCTTTTTTCTTTGATAGGATCACATCAGAGTCCATTCACAACCACAAGAGTTACAGATATCATTTTTCCATCTAAGGATGTAAACATTTTAACCTTTAAATAATGTAAAGGGCTGAAACTCTTAAAAGGTGTTCTTGAATCAGACAACTAAGCACTTAAGGCTAATTACCTATTGGACAATAACTCTATTAGATATGTTTGGAAAAATGGCCCTTCTCACTATTTCATGCTGACCAGATCTTTTGGTGTATACAAATAATTGTAGGAGAGATTAAAGGTTGTAATGAGACGAGCTGGACTTCCCTTGGCCGCAGGATGGAAAGGAGAAAAGTGTGGTGATTCAGAACTCTAGATCCTTGACAAAACTCCTGGCAGTTTTGTCCATCTTGTTCACTCCTCCCTTTTCCTTGAGATTTTAGTTCTAGAGTTTTGCAACAATATTCCTTGGAGTTTTCCTTGTAGGATCTCTTTCTAAAGGTGCTCAATGGATTCTTTCAGTGAGCTAGGATTAAGAGTCTCAGTTGCTGATTTGCTGTGATTAAGACACTCTCACTGATTTTTCCAGCTCTATCTGAGCTGTTCTAAACACTCTTTTTTACTCCAATGATCCTGACCTTTCTTGAAGTTGTTCCAATCTATCTTGAGCTGGAGAGTGGTTTCATTCCATCAAACTGTTCCGAGGCTTGGTTTTATGTAGTTTTTGAGGGAAACAGAGAGCTCAAGCTGCTTCCTGGCTTTACTCTGCTCTCTTGGATTCACCTCTGGAACTCCATGCAGCCATTTCAAAGGCCAACAATGAGAGATAAAAATCACTATTGCCCACTTCTTTACATTTATAATTGTTAGGAAATTTATTTCCTTCTTTTGTTGTTTTTCTTTGTTGTTTTTAAGCATTGCTCTTATTTCTAATGCCAGATGAAAAAAATTAATTACCTCTTCCATAAAATAGTCCTTTAAATATTAGATTTTAGCTATCATGCCCACAAGAGTCTTCCCTTCTCCAAGCCACAGTTCCTTCAAACAATTTTAATTGGTCATAGATTTGAAACTATAACTTTCCTGGTTGAATTCCCATGGAAATTTTCCAGCTTATAAAAATTATCCCTAAATTGTGGTCACCAGAACTAAATATAATAATCTAGATATAGTCTGGTACTGGCAAAGTTGTTGTTGTTTGTCCTTTATTCTAGAGGATGACCATAACATTAGAGAAGTAATGCTATTGACATGCAAGTAAAATGGATTTAAGTAATGGAGAGCTATGCAAAGTTACCAGCCTTACTCTCTCCTCCAAAGTCATCTGTGTCCATTAGCAATGGCCTTGAGTACAGTGGGAGACCTAGGCCTTTTTTTAAGTTAAGGTCTCAACAGGTCTCACTTTGACTGGGGCAACATCCTTTCGGTGAAAAGACTAGGTAAGAAAGAAATGAGGCAAAGGATGGCTTCTTTTACCTAGTCCAAAAAATAAAATCAATTTGGGAGGGGAAGACCCTCAGAGTTTCTGGCCAAAACAGAAACAATTACTATTTACATTTAATCAGGGCCTCCCAAAAAGACCAAGTGGCCTTGGTCTGCAACCTATGGTTGGCCAATCAATGACAGTCAGAGGGATTTGAGTTTAAGACCTGACTCTTAAAAAAGAAATCTGACCCTAAACCCCAAGATATTTTGTGAGGTATTTGTAATCAAAATTTATATTCCTTTGAGCATTCCTTTGTAGGAACAAAGTACAATAAGACAGATACCTGCTTATTCCTGAAATCCATGCCTCTTTAAATGTAGTCCATGGATGACATAACATGCTATTAACTCAAATTGAGCTTTCACTCCAACAAAATCACCAGATTTCTTTTCAGAATAAAGAGATTTTTAAACAAACGTGTACCTCCAGCATTATATATTCATTATGTTGATTTTTAAAATATATACATGAAATTAATTCATACCTATTAAATGAATCTGATTAGAAAGAGGACAATATTCTACTCTGTCATAATTTTTTGGGATTTTGATTCTCTTATCTGGTATGTTAGATTAACATAAAGGTATGTCACTTCTGAATAAAAAAAAATTACTCATAACAGAAAGCCAGGCATACTTCAAATATCCTGGTTTATGCTGTCATCATATCAACATTTCATCATTAGCTGAATCACTGAGAGGATGATTGGTTTTTCTTGAGATTTCTACAAGTGAAGGTGTAGTGGTGATGAAAAAAGAGAGATACTGAGATTAAGATTCTTGTTTCTCACCATATGGGAGTTCCAAATGAGCATGTATCTTGGACTTACAGAAGAGACACTGAAAATATTTTTGAGTAGATAAAGACATTGAAGAATAGTGTCTAATAACAGGCACAAACTTGAATGTGAGAATGCTTCCCACATACATTCCAAGATGCCATTGGTGGTTAAGAAAACATTATTTATATAAAAGTATTGTGAATCCAACAACCAATTACCAGAGAGGAAAAATGATAACCAACAACTTATGCAGACATAAGGCTTTGACGTTTTAAAAGCATTTTATGATTATGATCTCACTGAGCCCTATCATCTTAAATTAAAAAAAGAGGTAATTTAGTCATAATTCTGGGAATAAATTCAAAATTAAAAAAAAAGTCTTTAATATAATCATACTATAATACTATACACACACACACACACACACACACACACACACACACACAAACACACACATGTGCACGTGCGTGCTGGTACCCATTGTATCCCTCAAGGTGAATAAAGTGCTGGACTTATTATTGAAAGAACTGAGTTCAGATATGACCTCAAATGTTTCCAAGTTGTGTGATCCCAAGCAAGTCACTTAATTCTGTCTGTCTTAGTTTTTCATCTGTAAAATGAGCTAAACAAGGAAATGGCAAACTATTCTTGTATGTTTGAAAACAACAACACAACAACAATCCATATGGACTTAGAAAAAGTCAGACATGACTGAAATGCCTGAACAAAAGAAAAAAATGATTACACAATTTACTACTACCCCTACAAATCTCACTGCAAGAGTTTTATTGAACACACATTATCTCAAGCACTCTGGTCTCCACATATTTTCCTAATCTGTATAAGTCAACTCAGAAATCTTCCATTGTCCAAAAAAGGAATAAAATTACACTCTTTTGAAACAAAAGAGAGAGGAAAAATGATAATTCTAGCATGCCATAAATAAATTTTGTGGATTAAGTTCTTATCCTATATTAATAAATTTTAATAATTTAAAGGAAGAGAGATTCATTTAGTAGGAAAGACATAATATTGAAACATACCTTCTTTTATTTCCATGTTTATAACATTCAATTCTGTTTCCAAGAATATTTTACAGAGGATGGCAATAATACACAAGCAGTAGGAAAAACCTAAATGAGTTTACAAGCTAGACATATAAAATACCTGAAAAATAATGTACATAAGTAGATGATAACATGATATAACTGTGACAAATATTTCTAAATTCCAACAAGAATACAGATCTAAGAAAGAGGGAGAGTTGCTTTCTTTTCAAATTTCTTCACAAAGCCAGAAATATAATTTCCTTTTGGTCATATAATCCTATTCAAGAACACAACAATATGGAGAAAGCGTTGGCCTGGTTGCTTCCTTACTTGAGAATTTCCTCTACTAGAGAAAGTGCAGGTTTAGTCCTTATTGAACACATTTTCCTGTTTTAAACACAAAAAGCAAAACCAGGAAAAGGAAAAGAAGTTACCAAAAAAATTCAAATTAAAACTTGATGTCAGGAAAAATACTTTTTTTTTTCAAAAGTTAAATGATTTGTCTCAAGAGATGATGGTTTATACTATTTTGGAGGTCTTCAAGCAGAGGATGGCTAATTATGTGCAAGGTATGTTACACTGGGGAATCCTTTCATGTATGCATTGGACTCAATGGTCTGATAAGATAAACTTGATTTCTGCCAAATTATAATCACTGGCAATAAAATAATTTTAAAACAATCTATATTTATGTAACTTAACTGACTCTTTTGAAATATTTGTCAACCCGGGACTTTTCAATGCATCCCACTATAAAGGAACAATTTTAATAAGATAAGTTTTTCAAGTATCAACAACAATTTCTATTTACCCAAGTATTTCAAAGGGGTGAAAAATTGCCTTGTTTCACTTTCAATATTTCCCTTTAGCTTATTAAAACTGTGATACAACCATTGCTTGAAACTATTATTCAGCTTATATTTACCTCCTGATTTTTAGTTATCTCTATTATGCTCTTATGGATAGGCTGGCAATACAAACAATATGTATTTAGTAAATGTTCTTCTTGTGCTAAGCAACACACTAAGCACTGAGAATATAAGTAAAAGAAAAGAAAAGCAAAGAAAGATCATCCCTTAATAATATTACATTTTAATGAGAAATGAAACATAATAAAAAAGGGGGAAGTAAAAGGTACATTCATGGAAGCCCCAAAAAGAATGCATCAGTGGGAAAGGGAAGCACCTTGTAAAGGGTTGTTCCAGAATCAGAAGGCTTCTTATACTGAGAGGATTTCAAAGGTAAGACAGTTGAGCAGTGTTAGCAACATCTAGAGAGGCCAAAATTGAGTCAAGAGCAAAATGAAGCATGTGTGTTCGAAAATGTGTACATGTGTGCCTATATGTATATTTGCATGCATGCATGTGTACATGCATACACAGACATGTAGATAAGGTACAGATGTACACACATGCATGCTTACATGCATATTTAGCCTTTTGATGTGGTAAACTTAGATTAACCATCACATTGTGGATATGGAACATTGTCCTCAACACATACCTGAAATCTATCAAAACTCATATTTTCATTGGTACAATCTTTTAAAACAAATATACAACCAAAAATACTAGAATTCCATCCACAGCTTGACAGGGCAATGACATCAGCACATCACCAGAGGAAAAAAAATCTATAATAAAATGCCATTGGAAAGAGTTTAGTAGTACCTTCACTTCAACATATTCCTTGCCCTTTTTCTCATTTCTTTCACTTTTAGCCTTCAGGTAGGACAGAAAGTAGGGAAGAAAAACACAATATCAACTGTTCATTTAAGAAAATAAAATTTTCTAATGGAGGTGAAGACAACTTGAAAAAATTGTCCAGGATCAAAGTGAGTAAAAACCATTTGAGTGACAAAGTAAGATGGGGGCAGGAGATTGTGCTTTGAACCGTGTAGCTATTCTGTAAGTAGAAACCGTCAAGAATCATACTATATAGGAACATAGCTACTTTGTAAAATCAATCATCATATTTCCAGTAATAAGTAAGTTTGTAATAAATGCTTGTCAAGTATCTTTGCCTAAGTTCTATTTAAGATCTCAAGAAATAGAAAGCTGCTTAGCCCTATTTTTTTAAAAAAGAGACAAAAAGAAGAAATGTAATTCTGTTATCACATAGATTAAGAAAATGTTTGTAAATTGTGCTGTTGGACACACTCTATAGGACTTCATAAAAAGAACCCCAAATGCGGTAAGAAAGAATGGAACACAACTGAAAAATACCCCACAGCAAAAGTCAGTGATTTAGAAATTGCAAAGTACTTTTACAATTCTAGACTTCCTAGCTGTGTGACCCTGGGCAAGTCCCTTAACTCCCTAATTGACTTATCAAAAGAAAAGAAAAATTGTCAGATCCTTGTAAGAATATAACATCTAAAGTTGAACCATTTAATTTTAGAATAATAATAAGAATTTAGGAGAAGCTACAGAGCACACAAATTAAAGTATTATAAATTTGAAAATAGGGTAAAGGATAGGTAAAGGATACTTCACTTTCTTAAAAGTCGCAGACCACTTTGTCAATTTAATGAAGCCTAAGGACCCTTCCTCAGAACAATGCTTTAAAATAATTAAAAGAAATGCTAAATATCATCAAGTCAAGTGTGAAATTAAAGACACACACACACACACACACACACACACACACACACACACACACATATATATTTATCCAAGTTCAAAGAACCCATGAAGTTTATCTAAAGACTTCTTGGAGGTTCATAAAAATAATCCCTGTCTATGAAGAAAGATGAAGAAATTGTCATGATTGGACCTGGGAAGAATAAAAATCTAAGGATAACTTAGTAAACATATTCAGTATAAGGATAGTGGTATCAGATCTATCCTATTTTCTGGAAAGGATAGAGCAAAAAGAAATGATCAGAGACATACAATGATTTTTTTAAAGAATCTGGTAAAGATTTGCTAAGATGATAGAAAAAGATAATGATAAATGCTGGAGGTGAAAATTGGAATCCTAATGCATTATTGGTGCAGTTGTGAATTGATCCAACCTTTATGAAGAGTAATTTGGAACTATGCCCAAAGGACTATCAAACTGTATCCAAACAGTATCTCTACTGGGTCTGCATTCCAAAGATATCATAAAAAAAGGAAAAGGACCCACATGTGCAAAAATGTTTATAGCAACCCTTTTTGTAGTGGCAAGGAACTGGAAATTGAATGAATGCTCATCAGTTGGGGAATGGCTAAATAAATTATGGTATATGAAGAAAAAGGAATATTATTGTTCTATGAGAAATGATGAGCAGGCTGATTTCAGAAAAGCTTAGAAAGAAATCCTACCAATCCTGTAGTTGAATTCTTTATCTTACTTTCCTTCTCTTCTAATTTCATTGTTGCCATTATTGTTCAAATAAGGAGGTAACCATTCAGAGAGGTAGGAGAACAATGTTGGTATTACAGAAATCAAAGAAAGAGAGAATATTAGGATGGAAGGAATGGTTAGGGTTAAATATTGCCAAGATGGGTAAAAAAAAAAAATGAGAAAAGACAACTAATCCTTATATTTTCTTTATGGAAAACAATCAAGAGATTACATTTTATATTCTGTATCCCTAGAGCTTTTAGTTGAGAATTACTCATAAGTGCTGAAAAGGCATTTGATGGGAGGCCACAGGCCATACATATTAAGATCTGTGTTAGTACTTTTTAAAACAACTTCCATAGCTTTTCACCATCTGGGAGAAGCCCTCTCCTAAACTATCCTTTCATCATGTCATTTTATTCCCGCTTCATTTTTAGACCCAGAGCAATTTAAACTCAGATTCTCTGTCATTCTTCATTTTTGGCATCTACACAACCTAGTCAAATGTTTTGACATGATAAATATTTATTTAAAAGAATCGCCAAATTATCTTCTTCCTCTTATTAAAGGAAGATCGAAATTAAAGAGGGGAGGTTTCTTAGAGACAATTAGCCTATTCTCTACTTTTGTAATGACAATGCCTCTACAGCACAGGAGAGGAAATAGGTAAGAAAGGTATGTCTAGGATTAGCATAGGAGAAAGTGATTACAGTTTCCTTATTCTTTAGTCTTACATAATTCACAGCTTGCTTTAGAAATCACTTTCTTACTCAGAAGCAGAGACCAATTATTAGTTCAGCAAGTAAGCTAAAGCAAAACTCAGTGGAAAATATGGACACTTTTAAATATTAATTTGTATAAAAGAATTTTTTGTGCTAGAGAATTTTATTGTTTCTAAAAATCTGGGTATTGTTTTTGTGGTAAATATGTGAAGTGTTATAGTGAATGTTCTCAAAGTATTCAGTGAATGGAGTACTCCATTTTTAAACACTGCCCAGGGTTCTCTCTTTCCCATCTCTCCTTCTATTATTATATAATTCCTGAAATGCATTATAAATGATCTGCTATATATATATATGACAGGTTTAGTTCCAAACTCTAGACTTTCAAAATCTAGGTCAGCTTCTGAAAGTAGTCAAAAGTTATAGAAGACTTGTTCTTTGGCTCTTGGGTCCAGGGTTCTCTCTCTTTTTTATAATTCATAACTACCTAATTTATAAACCTTTATTGATAACTAATCCTGGCAGGAGCTCAAGCTTGTAAGATTTTGGGCATCCAATCCCTAATTACTTGCTCCTTCTTTCTTAGGTCACTGATGCTCCAAGGAGATGAACAATTCAGATTCCTCCATCATTTTTCCCCTTAACCCTATCATCACTTATTTCAAATGTCACTCTGGATAAATTTTTTTTCACTAAGTCCAATATCATTTCTCCCACTCCCATGTTTTTTTCTCTCCTCTAAAAACAGAGGACAAAGAAGAAATATTGTTTTATTCAGGAATCTAGTTAGTTAAATTAATTAACATCAGAAATTTACTAATTAAGCTAACCACTGAGTTAACTCATAGTGGTGGAATTTTATATTAATATTAATAATATTTAATAAAATATTATTAATATTGATGATATTACTCATGAGTAACTAAAACACTGAAAGACATCAGGAGTTGCCAGATTTGAACCTATATCCAGATTTAAACTATACTTATCAGATATAGACAACTCAGACAACAAAGAGAAGAGATAGGAGCATGGAGGAAGATGGAGAACAGAATGACAAAAATCATTTGAAAATATTATTGGTCCTTTCAGAGTTATTCAGCTTCAGTTCAATCCAGCTCACTAAATTCTGCTTTTATGTGTCTAAATCAGGGTTTTCCTTACAATACAGCAAACTTTTTTCTTTTTTAAAATCAATTCTATCCTGGTTATTGATTCAAAGCTTGCTGAGTAGTATTTCCTGTTTTAGATCCTTTAATGGCTAAGATGACTTCAGCCAAAGAAACTGCTTGTTTGCTTTCTCACTCAATTTCAGAACGCATTTACACAATTAAAAGAGAAACACATACACACTTCAATAAACATTAAAATCCCTAACAGAATTGGAATTGTCATTTTAAGACTTAAGGCACTATATATTCTGAATGTACCAAACTTAAATAAAACTCCCTTGGATAACCTTCACTTTTGGCCAGAATAGTTACTTTTGCCTTTACTCCATCATTAAATTGTAGAAAATACACTATATCATAGCTTCTCTGATTTTCTTCACAACAAAGCTAAAATTCCACCTCCTGTAGGAGTCTTTTCTATATCCATGTTTCTACTTGATATTAGCTTTTTCTCCTTGAGATAATCTTCCACTTATTCTTTGTATAGTTTCTAAGCAATTTTTTTTTTCATGTCACCTTGCTCATTAGAATGTGAACTTCCTGAGGGTAAAAACCAACCTTTTTTTTCCCTCCTTTGTTTGCATCATCAGCCTTTAACACAATGCGTGTTTATGGTAATATGATAACTTTAACAAATGCTTGTTTGCTGAAAAAGTCACAAAGGCAAAATTTTGAAAACATGTATTACATAAGTAGGTAATAACCTGATTTTTCCTCTTGAGGTTTAAATATAGAAGTAGATGATTTCATTAAAAATTATGTCTGATATGCAACCCAAGATACTGCTAGAACACCAGAACTCTACTATTAGAGGTCTACAACTAACTGCAGAACAGAGAAACAAAGTGTTAATAGTAAGACTATTAGTAGGAAGCAATGAAACTTTCCTTTGTTGTTTCAAAAAGTTATATGCTCCATTTGCTTTGCAACTGAGATATTATTCCCATTATTCAGTTTAATACTTCAATATAATTTTGTCAACATGGGGTATCTTTCTTCTGATTCAGATCACAAACTTTCTAATGTTCCCAATCCAAAAATCTCATCATTGTGCAACTCAAAGAGAAGCTTCAAGGTATAAAGGAAAGAACTCTGGATTTAAAGTTATAAGAATTTGGGTAAATTTTCAGCCTTGCTACTTGCTGCCTATGTGTATCACTAAACTCTCTATCAGAGCATAATGAAATGAATACTGACTCTGAAATCAGAGGAACTGAGGGAAAATCCCAACTATCACTGACTGTTAGACCTTGGATTTTTGCTGAATCTTAGTGTCTTCATCTGAAAAAAAGAGGAGGGAGAAGGAGTTTGAACCAGATGAACTCTAACCCCTTCTACTTCTAAATATATAATTCTGTGAATCTTAATTTCTTATCTAAAAAATGATGAGATTGGAATTTATAATGTTATCTTATGAAGAGCTCTTAACTTAGTCATTTGTTGACAGTTCCAGTCACAGACTTTTACTGGAACTGCCAAAGCCTTTGAAAACTCAGGGTCACTTTCATGATTCAATGAGGCACTGAAACAGGACTTCAGTGGAAGAACATTTCCTAATCATGCGACTGTAATAATAAGGTATTTACTTATGAAAGTGCTTTTAATTTTCATTAATTAAAATAATAGAAATGGTTCTGCATAAAACTATTAATAGAGAAGTATCCTATAATGATTAATGATTTAGAACTACATTATTAGAATTTGCCTATACTAAATTCATATCCTTATTTTAGAAACATTGAATTCTTTTATAATGGCTACAGAAAAAGTTCTTTGTCACCCTTAAGATGACATACTGAAACTTCATTATAACATGACCCAAATATCATATATTTTAAATTTATTATATTTATAAAACAGAATAAGAAAAAAGAAAAACAGAAAAAGAATATAAACAAAATGAAATAAAAGAGAACATTGCCATATGCCCAGAAGATTATCAGGGAGGATTCAAAATATATTACAACATATTACCACATCAAGAAAGTGTATGTGTGTGCGTGTGTGTGTGTATGTGTATGTGTGTGTATATATATATATATACATATATATGTATATATATAATTAGTAGAAGAAATTATATTCAAGAATGTCCATCTTTTCTTTACTTCCTTATAAACCATTCTTTTGTTCTCTGCTACTCATCTTTTTTTTAATGTTATTCTTTTCCTTCCTTTCATCCCACACCATATCCAAGCAGGCTATAGTTAAGAAAGGATATATTTATGTATACATATGTACATATACAGATACAAACATACATCCCTATACACAGACACACATTTTTCCTATCTATTCCTGTGGTTCTTTGCTTTAATTCTGCTCCTAACTTGCCTTGCTCCCCCCCATCCATGGTTCCCTCCCTTGTGTCCTCCTCATACCCTTTGCTTCCTAGTCAGCCCATCCCTCCCTCCTTATTTCTTTATAGATTTTGGAGGATATATATAATTTTTTTACCTTTCATGGTATGTATGTAGTGTTACATATCTAACTCATTCTGGATGTGAGTAGGTTTTCAGAATTATAAATCCTCTTCTCTCCTCTAATGCCTTGTGTTTATTTTTTCCTCTGCCCCTCATTTATGTAGCATAATTACTATTCCTAAATTCTCCCCAATCTTTCTTTTTGAGCTACTTTATTGTTGATATCAATCTTAAAAACATGGCATTCATTTCCCATGTAAAAAATACATATATAAATAATATGTCCATGTTGAGTTACTTGAAATTGGTCTTTGATATTGGCTCTTTTATGTTAAATTTTCCATTAAGTTCAGGTTTAGTTGATAGATAGTTGATAGCTAAAAATCTGCAAGCTTGTTGAATGTTCATTTTTTTTTTCATTCAATATTATAGATAATTTTGCTGGATGACATTTTTGGCCACAGGCCTAGTTCTTTTGATTATTGGTAGATATGATTCCAGAACCTGTGGTCTTTTATTGTTACTATTGATAAGTCCTGTAACAATTCTAATTGTAGTTCCAGAATATTTGATTTTTTAAAAAATTTTCTCTTTATTTGGAGATTTCAAAATTTGGCAATAATGTTCCTGTGTGTTTTCCCACAAAGGATCTCTTTGAGGTGGTGATGGGTGGATTTTTTTTTTCTATTTCTACTTTACCCTCATGTTCTATCACTAATTTTCTTAAATTATTTTTTTGCATTATTGTGTCAAGGTCCTTTTATTGGTTACAACTTTCAGGAGTCCAATTACTTTTATATTTTCTTGATCTGTTCTCCAGCTCTGTCATTTTTCCTATAAGATATTTCACATTCTGTTCTAGTTTTTCATTCTTTATAATCTGTTTTGTTATTTTTTGGTCTCTCATCTGCCTTCCTCTTGCCCAATTCTAATTTTCAAAGGGTTATTTTCATCTTTGAGACTCTATATCTCATTTTCTAGTTGGTTAGCTTTTTTTATAATCTTATTTTTCTTAAATTATTTTTATTTTTAGGTTATTGTTGTTGTTTTGGTTTTTCCTTAATGTCTCTCATTCTTTTTTGAGTTCTTCTATAAATTCTCTCTGGGCAGGGATCCATTTCATTTTACTCTTTGGGGTAGAAGTTTTTTTTTTTTTTAAACTTCAATGTCCTCCTTTGAAGATGAACCTCAGTCATCCCTGGGAAATCCCAGGGAAACAGTCCTATGATGGGGTTCTTTCTTCTTTGCTGGTTCATTTTTTTTTTTTTTTAATAAGATATTTCTAAGGAGCTAGCCCAGAGATGTTTGCCCTTCACAGGATCTAATCCCCAGCCCCAGGTCTTTCTCACAATCTTCTTGAGTTATTTCAGGAGAACTCCAGTTCTGCCTCAAGTTTTATTGATTTTTCACCAGTCTTGTTTCCCCTGATGTGCAAATTTGATCTATTTGTGAGGAAAATCTGGAGAGTTTGTAATTCTTCAACCTACTCCACCATCTTCCCAGAATCCTCCCCTAATATCATGTTCTAAAATACATCTTTAAAAAGTTAAAAGTCTTGAAAGTTTTTTAACATGTCTTAAAACAAGAACTATTCAAATGGAACAGAAATACTTAATGTGTGTGTGTGTGTGTGTGTGTGTGTGTGTGTGTGTGTGTAAATTTCATGAATGCTTTGAATCTCTCTCTAGCATAATGTTTTTAGGTGATTAAAATAAAAATAAATAGGATTACAGATGAAAAAAATTATCCTGAAGGAACTAAAATAGTTTTTAAAGTAGATTACAAATGCCAAATTAAGAACCCTGAAGAAGGCCCTCATTAGAATAAATTAATTAAAGCAAACTTCAGGCAAGCAATTGTGGATTCATTACAATAATGCTAGCTAATGCCTATGGCAAAAAGGAAAATTAGCATATTTATTAATTACCCTAAATTTACATTGCTAAGAAATAATCCCTCTTTTATTTTTGACTAACAAGGTCCATTATGATTACCAGTGAATTAACAAATGAAATTTAATTGGAATTGCAGGTACATTCATTTCATAAATCTTGATTTTACATATGGAACAAAACTAATAATCAAAGGTTCCCTTGCAATTGTCTATGATCCAGTTATCGAAGTACTAGAAAAAATATCAATCTACCTTTAGGGACTTAAGTTTAATAAAAGAACACAAGTTTACTAATTGTTCTTGCCAGTTTGGATTTAAAATTAAGGAAAACTCTTCACTAAAGTCTTCTTTAAATTACTCCATCTCCTTCAAGGCAATGCCAGTAGAAAACAACTTAGAAAGGTGTCACAAAAAGGTCTAATGATGCTACATTGCTTTATTAAGAGTAGCATGGCTAAATTTGAAGTATTTCATTTTCTGAAGGATGAGTTACTTTTAAGCCACACAGAACCCTGAAAACATTTACTAGATCACCAAAAGATAAAAAATTTGCAGTAATGGAGGGAGTGCTAATACAAGTAAAATCACAGAGACCTGAAATATTAAACTGCTTTAAATTTAAAGTTGTCTTCCCAAGTGAGACTATACGGTAGACATATTACCCAAATTAGACACAAAATAAATTAATTTCAGTTAGTAAGTTTTCCATGTGTAATAACTGACTAGCTTGCTGTTTATTTTGTTAAATATTAAAACATCTACTTAAATATTTATTAGGCAGAGAAAGGTTTGCATTTAACTAAGCAGAAATTGGGGCAGTTAGGTCCTGCAGTGAATAGAGCAATAGCCCTGAAGTCAGAAGGACCCAAGTTCAAATCTGATCTCAGACACTTAATACTTCCTAGCTATGTGACTCTAAGCAAGACACTTAACACCAAATGCCTCAGCAAAAAAAGAAAAGAAAAAAAGAAAGAAAGAAAGAAAAGAAAAAGAAAAAGAAGAAGCAGCAGAAATTAGAGAAGTAGGAGAATTTTTCTCTCTTTAAGGAAAAAAAAATGTTGTTTTTTTTTTTATAACAGATTATAACCTTACTTCATTGAAGATGACAAATATAATACAAATTAAAACAAGGAAAATGCTTCTGCAAGAAAAATTATTTGCATTTTAATTTCTTGTTATCTCCAGTGATAATAAACTTAGGAGAAATAACTTAAAAGTTTCAGCAAATGATAGGGGATAGTATAATGCAGTGGAAAGAAAGCTGAATTTGGCTTAAAAGGACCTAAGTTCAAATCTTGGCTAAGCCATTTGCTATTGAGGAATTCACAAACTCTTCAGGCTTCAATTTCCTCATCTGAAAAAATAAAGGTGGGACTAGATGATTAAGACTCCTTAAGCTCAAAATTTATGATCCTATAATCTCATCCATAAAACAGAATATAAACAGCATTGTGGCCATAGGATGGGATCATCACTTTAGACTAATCCCCCTCATTTCCTCAGTTGACAAGACTAAGGTGCTAAGAATTTAAGTGATTTGCCCAAGTTCACAAAGCTAGTATTAGAAATATATTCTTATAGTTCTTCAGAGTCCTAATCAGGTGCTATCTCTTCTATGTGGCCTTCCCTGATGACAACAATTAATTTCCTACACCTTGAATTTCTTCTAATACTATGTCCAGATTCCTCTTTTCCCCTGAGCATATTATTTGTACTATACCCACTAGTGAATATTTCTTTTCCTGCTCCACTTCTAAGTAGATGTTAATTTTCTGGAGAATGGGGAAAGTACTATTTTTAACCTTTGATCTCTCAAGAAGATTTATATGAACTGATGCTGAGTGAAGTGAACAGAATCAGGAAAACATTGTTCACACAACATTGTTGTGTAACAGCAACATTGTGCAGATGATCAATTTTGATAGACTCTGATCTTCTCAACAATACAATGATCAAAGAAAATTCTAAAAAACTCATGATGGAAAATGCTATCTATATCCAGAGAAAGAACTATGGAGTCTGAATGAAGATAGAAAAAAAAATGAAAATAGTATGTTTCATTTCTGATTCACAATGTGACTGAAATGTAGTGTTTAATCTTAATCTTACTCAAGTGAAGGACCCAAGATATGGAAAGAAACATACATTTTTGGATATGAACAGTGTACATTTGTTTTGCTTTATTCCTTGTATAAGCCTCTTCTCCCCATTCTACACCCCATCTTTAATCTGAAACAGAGGAAATATCAATGTTGGAAGGAAGAAAAGAAGGAAGGAAGGAAGGAAAAAAAGAAAAGAATGAAAACTGATGTGGGTGTGGTCCCTTTAAGATTCCTTTCTTTCTGATTCCCAACCCCTCCTAATTGATCAACCCAGGACCTTTTGATTCACAAATCCTGGTCCCTTTGAATTCCAACAGAAAATCTGGGTCTGTCACAGCCCCACCCTTTCTGAGCCAACTTGGGACTCCACCCACAGGCCCCTCTAGTTAAATCTCTCATTTTAAAAAAGTTAAGCTGAATTCTCTCTTTGCAGAGGTTCCAAACATGCCAGCCTTATGCCTGGCATGCCAGGACCCTCTGTCCACTGAAATCCTGTTTCTGGTGCCCTTCTTATCTCTTTATCCTCACCTGTTTCCTTAACTATACTTTAACCTTACTTCCAAACCCCAAAATAAGCCTCTTTTATCAATCTAGCTTTTTGGGCAATAAATTCCTTTATTGGGGACTCTCGCGCTGCTTCTATATTTAGCTCCGTATCCTTGTGCCGAATGCAAAAAGGTTGCAGGGGAGCTCTATTTGACTCTCTGTACCCCAAACCTGCTACTAGACCTCAACCCCTAATTTCATTTAGGTACCCCATAGACCTCATCAAAAACTAGGAGGGCTTTTGAAATATTCTTTTAAAAATAAAAGAGTATGGAAGGAAACTCTGAAAGAAACACAAAAAAAGCAGGATGAGTTTGTTTTTTTTTTTTTTTTAAGTAAGATTTTATTATAAAGTAAGAGACATGGGATAATTACATATAAAATCTTCTGTTTTATATATGGAAATGTTCATTATCTTGTTGTCTGTTAAATTCAAAATAAAATCTATACTATGGAATTTTCTCTAAGTCTTTTGGAAAAAAAAAACAAATAATTGGTGATTAATAAATAAATGTTTGTTGTGGAACTGTAATGCCGGAGAAACTGAGGCAGGAGAGAGATTAGAGAGTTTTAATATTTTATTAATGGGAGAGTAAGATTGACTGGACAGGACTCTCGTCTCAGATTATCCAGTCAGACAGAGATAACCAGAACCAAAACCAAATGGTACCCCAAAAGGTACCCAGACAGACTTACTCTCCCGAATGCCGAATCAAATGCCGAATCTATTGTCCTGACTTGGGGGACCATGAGGGAAACACTTGAGAACTCCTTCAACTCTCCCTTGAAAAAGATGTGCCTCAGGGAATCAAGATAAAGTGCTTTCATTCTGTTTATCTTGGCGGGACTAGTTGAGTCCAGGATCACTCCTACTTAGCCTGACCTGGAGATCTAGATTTTTATAGACCTCTAATGAGCTAAAAATTGCCTCGACCACTCCCAGTAAGCTGCCCCCATTCTACTGGAAATCTAGGCCTGGAGGCAATAATTTCTTTCATTTGAAACTTCTATTCAATTCTAATATTTTGGTCTGATTTCAGCACCTAGCCCCTAGCCAAGTTTCACATTCCTTATAAAAAGGGGCAACTTGGGCACTTCTTTGCAAAGGCCCAAAGCAGGAATCATGCCAAGGAACCTCTCTTTCTCTTTGGCACAGCTGCCTTTGAGGACCCTCTGCTCAATGAGATGACATTCTTTTCTTAGTGTCAGACTACATTTCCTTAACAAGACTATACCACTCTTAAACTCTCTGTCAGGATTTCTCTGCTAGGAACTTTATCTCTCCTCCAAGATTCCTCTGCTAGACCTTTACTTTTCTGTTGGGACCTTGCCACTAAGGAAGTCAGTCTTCCTAGCAAAGGCTGGCTTCTCAGTTCCAACAATAAACTTCTTTTTCACCAGTCTAACTTTTTAGGTTAATAAATTCATTTACCAAGGACCTGCACTGACCAGAAGGGGTTCCTACAACTCTCTGCCCTGCGCTGAATCTCATCAATATGACAAGTAATTAAGTTACCTTTTTTTTTAATACCAGATGTTATCTCCTTACATTTACTTTCTCATAAAATAGAGTTTAGAACATGCAAGACACAACAGTTTTGTTATTTATATCTTCCAGTTCCTCATATTCTAAATAAAAGATATTTATTGTGTTTTTTGAAATCACAAGCATTTATGAAAACTTAAGAGAAAGCATACTATGTTCATGGTATGCAAGGCTCCATACACTTTAGTTAATATACTACAAAGTATAATACAGGAACTGAGTCATGAAGAACTATGTTCTTTTCCAAATCAGTCTTTTATTACTTATATCACTGTAGTTGAAGGAAGACATATTACAGAAGTTTAGTTTCTCAATTATTTAGCAATAGGATTATAACATCCTCCTCCCCTACTTTAAGTAATGCCATACAAAATTGTGCAAATCTTTACAAAACCTTACAGGTGAATTTGACAAAGACTCCACCCTTACTAGTAACAAGAAACAGTTTAAAGACATGGTTAAAGGGGCAGCTAGATGGTGCAGTGGAATAGAGTACCAGCCCTGAAGTGAGGAAGACCTGAGTTCAACTCTAATCTCAGACAGTTCAAATCTGATCTCAGACATTAATGGTTTCTATCTGTGTGACCCTGGGCAAGTACTGAATCCCCCCAATTGCCTCAGCAAAAATAAAAAAATAAAAATAAAAAAGACATGGTTAAAGATTTTTTTTTTTAAGTCCTATTAATGTTAAGCTTCTTAAACAACATGTTAGTTTTATGATATTGGAAGAGAGGACACTGAGAGGGAAGAATGAATAAGTTTTTCTCTTTAACTTGCCTTGCTATTCATAATTGCATCCAGCCCTTTAGAAGAGGAATATATCCTTTAATGGGTAGATCATTGGGTCTACAATCAGGAAGAGCTAAGTTTTAATTCAACCTCAGACACTTACTGTGTGACCACAAGCAAATCACTTAAATTCTTTCTGCTTCAGTTTCCTCCACTGTATAAATCACATTATGGGGTTCAATGATTAATATACCACTGTCAGAATGAAAAAGGTATTTCAAGACTACATTTTGAAGAACACAAAAAGTGTTTTGCTTTGTATTTTTCTTAACATACATACATCAATCTATAAAAATTATCACATAAAATAATTGCAATGTTCTCCAAACTAGAATTCTATCACCAGCTTCAGTGTGAAGTGGCTGGAGTACATACTTCACTCCTCAGTTCTGAGAGTTCTTATCTTACTTCATCAAATTAACTTATTTCAATGGGAAGGGATTCCAAAATGCCCTAGCTCTTAGTGCTCTCAGCACAAACTATCTTGAATTGATTTATTTAAATAAATACATGATGCCCAGTAAAACTTCAGCTTCTTATCAGAAAGTGTTGTTCCTCATTTTGTTTTTATACCCTCAGCACCAAGGACAGTACCTTGACCTTAATAAATGTTGAATTATTTATATCCACTAAGGAAATCTTTACAAGAAACATAAAACACTTCCCATATTTGATAAATGCAACAAGTTCACAGTAGAGTCAAATTGATACAAGGAATAGGGAAACTACAGGCATCCTCAAGTCAGCACAAGCTGGGTTCAGATTCTGTTTCTGACAGACTGCCAGACTCTGAGCAAATCTTAAATTATTTCTCAGTAATCCAGACAACTCTGAGAGTTGTTTTAGAACTACTGCAGTTTCACATTGGTAGAGGGAATTTCATCATGTTCTTACTTCCTCACAGGAAGCTTATATACTGATGAAATCAAAAATTTGAACAGGAAAAAAAATAAAAACCAGTTTGCACAAGAACTGAATATCCATTTGAGAAACGCTTATTTCACCAGTTTTTCTTCCAAGGATTTTAAAAATTAAAGCTTAAAATTAATTTTAAATTAAAATTAATTTGCAAACAATTAATAAGACATGTGATTTCCAGAACAATAAAAAATGCAGCAAATGATAAGAGAGGAGTAAGAAACAGCCAAACAAGTGGATGTCTTACAAAATGATGAGTAGAAATTCTAAACTTCGAGGTCAGGATATTAGAAACTTTAAAAGGAACTAAAAAAGGAGACTGGATAAAATATACTCCACTCTTTTAAACTACTCTTTTTAAAATGGTGATGCATAATCACTGTAGAATTATTCAAATATTTTCTAAAATGCTACCTTTTTCTAACCCATCTATTACCTACTTTGAGAACATATTTATAAATCTGATTTCAAGAGACTAACAATAAAAGAAATCAGGCCTTAGCAATAGCAAATATAACAATCTAGTTAAGGAAACAAATATCACTTTTAATTCTCTGAAGAGGTATAGTAACATGAATGTCTTGTTTTGTTTTAGGTCTTAAGAACTCATTCATGGTATATGTGATTTCATGGTATAGTACTCTCTCCATAGATCATTCAACTCCTTTTCAGCTTACTAGATAGATTATTAAGAGTTCCTGCCAAATTAGGCATGCACTCACACTTAACACCGTATACCAAGATAAGATCAACATGGGTCCATGATTTAGGCATAAAAAATGAGATAATAAATAAATTAGAGGAACATAGGATAGTTTATATCTCAGACTTGTGGAGGAGGAAGAAATTTGTGACCAAAGATGAACTAGAGACCATTATTAATCACAAAATAGAAAATTTTGATTACATCAAATTAAAAAGCCTTTGTACAAACAAAATTAATGCAAAGATTAGAAGGGAAGCAACAAATTGGGAAAACATCTTCACAATTAAAGGTTCTGATAAAGGCCTCATTTCCAAAATATATAGAGAATTGACTCTAATTTATAAGAAATCAAGCCATTCTCCAACTGATAAATGGTCAAAGCATATGAACAGACAATTTTCAGATGGAGAAATTGAAACTATTTCCACTCATATGAAAGAGTGTTCCAAATCACTATTGATCAGAGAAATGCAAATTAAGACAACTCTGAGATACCACTACACACCTGTCAGATTGGCTAAGATGACAGGAAAAAAAATGATGAATGTTGGAGGGGATGCGGGAAAACTGGGACACTGATGCATTGTTGGTGGAGTTGTGAACGAATCCAACCATTCTGGAGAGCAATCTGGAATTATGCCCCAAAATTTATCAAACTGTGCATATCCTTTGATCCAGCAGTGCTACTACTGGGCTTATACCCCAAAGAGATACTAAAGAAGGAAAAGGGACCTGTATGTACCAAAATGTTTTTGGCAGCCCTGTTTGCCATGGCTAGAAACTGGAAAATGAATGGATGCCCATCAATTGGAGAATGGTTGGTAAATTGTGGTATATGAATGTTATGGAATATTATTGTTCTGTAAGAAATGACCAGCAGGATGAATACAGAGAGGCTTGGAGAGACTTACATGAAGTGATGCTAAGTGAAATGAGCAGAACCAGGAGATCATTATATACTTCAACAACGATACTGTATGAGGATGTATTTTGATGAAAGTGGATTTCTTTGACAAAGAGACCTAACTGAGTTTCAATTGATAAATGATGGACAGAAGCAGCTATACCCAAAGAAAGAACACTGGGAAATGAATGTGAACTACTTGCATTTTTTTTTCTTCCCCGGTTATTTTTAACTTCTGAATCCAATTCTCTCTGTGCAACAAGAGAACTGTTCGATTCTGCAAACATATATTGTATCTAGGATACACTGCAACATATCTACCATATATAGGACTGCTTGTCCTCTAGGGGAGGGGGTAGAGAGAGGGAGGGGAAAAATCGGAACAAAAGCGAGTGCAAGGGATAATGTTGTAAAAAAAATTACCCTGGCATGGATTCTGTCAATATAAAGTTATTATTAAATAAAACAAAATAAAATATTAATAAAATAAAATAAAATAAAATCAGACTATGTCCAGAAAAAAAAAAGAAAGTGGATTTATTTGACAAAGAGATCTAACTCAGTTTCAATTGATCAATGATGGACAGAAGCAGTTATACCCAAAGAAAGAACACTGGGAAATGAATGTAAACTGTTTGCATTTTTATTTTTCTTCCCAGATTATTTCTACCTTCTGAATCCAATTCTCCCCATGCAACAAAAGAACTGTTCGGTTCTGCACACATATATTGTATCTAGGATATACTGTGACATAAGGTTGTAAAAAAAATTACTGGAATGGGTTCTGTCAATAAAAAGTTATTTTTAAAAAAGGGGAAAAAAAGAGTTCCTTCCACTGAAAAGATCATCATTCTTCAAAAATATGTGATAAGTTAATTGGATAACAATTAGGCCATTCAGTCAATAAGAAATTATCTATTAAAAGTCTGTTACATGACAGGAATTGTGCTAATAATATGAAAACAAAAATGAACTCATCATGTTCTTCAAAGAGCTTACATTCTAGAGGATTTATAAAAATTATAGATAGATAGATCTATATATAGACTTATATGGCACATACAAAGAATAACAATAATAATTAAGAGTTATGTGATACTTTAAAGCTTATAAAGCACTTACCCTCCAAATACTTTGGGAGTTCATATTGTTATTATTTCCATTTTACATGAGGAAACTGAGGCATACTGGTTTGCTTAAGCTTACATAGCTACTAAGAGGCCACATCTAAAATCAGATTTTCCTACTGCATGTTCAGTATTCTCACCACTAGACCACCAAGCACTAGAATCTTTAGCTGGGGATACTATAAAAAGCCTGCTATAGAGGAAAGCATTTATTACAAAGGTAACAGATCACTTTTATGGGGGGAGAGATGGGACCAATCAGATCTGTACTTTAGGAAAGTTTTTTTGATACCATTTTGGAGGACCGATTGGATTTAGGAGTCTTGGAATTGGAAGATTTACTTCATGAGGTCAGAGGAGGGGTAAAAAGTCTCAAGCTAGGTTGGCGACTGTGTAAGTGGAAAGAAAGAGCATGGATATAAAAAATGTTGAATAGGGGAAGCTAGATGGCGCAGTGGATAGAGTATCAGCCCTGGAGTCTGGAGGATCTGAGTTCAAATTTGATCTCAAACACTTAATACTACTACTTGTGTGACCCTGGGCAAGTCATTTGACCCCAATTGCCTTGCAAAAGAAAAACAAAACAAACAAAAATATTGAATAACAGACACAGAGTCTTCTCCTCCCCAAATATCAGAAGTCTTTTCCAGCTTGGCAATATTTGTTGATAGGTATACTTTGTTGACTTAGCCTTTGAGAACCCAGGGTTCTCCCTGTGTCACTATGAAGTGTTAGAATAGTCTTTAGGAGAGATTTTGAAGAATAAAAGTCTAGTGGTGAGAATACTGAACATGCAGTAGGAAAATCTGATTTTAGATGTGGCCTCTTGGTATCCAATAATTGATATGTCTAGCACAATGCCTGGCACAAACTAGTCCTTAATAAATATTTAGGGAAGTAGGCAGCAGTATAGTGAATAGAATTGCAGGCTTGGAGTCAGAAAGACCCATGTTCAATCTGGACTCAGACATTTACTAGCTGTGTGACTCTGGGCTAGTCATTTAATCCTGAATGTTTTAGTTTCCTCATCTGTAAAATGAACTGGAGAAGGAAATGGCATATTCCTCTAGTATCTTTGCCAAGAAAACCCCAGATGGGGTTAGGAAGAAGTAGACACAACTGAAAGGATTGAATAACAATAATAAATGTTTATTGACCCACTCCCTGTGGTTTTGTATCAAAAGGTTTTTTGATAGTAGCTTTTTACTACTAGGTAATAAATTATTTAACTATGGCTACCCCAGAAAAAAAGAAAAATACAAAAGTATCTTTAACATTTAAAGCAAGGACATTTGAATTTGTCACAAATTCAAATGTCCTTGCTTTAAATGGTGGAGCAGTGGATTGAAATCTGGGTCTGAAGTCAAGCAGATGTGAATTCAAATCCAGCTTCAGAAACTTATTAGTTGGATGACACTGGACAAATCACTTAATTTCTGTTTGCCTCCATTTCCTCATCTGTAAAATGAGGATAATAATAGTGTCTGCTTCACAGGGATGCTGTGAAGATCAAATAATATATATTACATATAATATATATTATACCTTAAAGTACTACATTAATTCTAGTTGATTCTGGATTAAATTCAGAGGAATGAGAGTCTTGATCACCAGTGTGAACCTTTTGGCAACTCTCTTTCCCTAGGTGAACCTCAGCATTCTCATCTGGAAAATAAAGGTGTTGAGAAGATCTTGAAAGTTCTTTTCAGTTCTAAAGCTAGAATTTTGTATAACTAATATATTACTGTGGTCTACTCTGCAGACCTAATTTAAACTCCCCAAGTTCCTTTCTCCTCAACCTACAATTTCAAAGCTATCAACAATCTAACAACTCTTACAATCCTTTTTTTTTTCAAACTTATTCTAACCATCAGTGCTAGCTATCAATTTACCTAATGACTCCAAAGTTATTTAAATGTAGTATATTTTTCTATAAAGGGTATGGCAATATCTCCCCAGTAGTTCATTAAATACAAGGAAGTATTACAAAATCAAACTACATTTAGGGTTTCTTGATAGAATGCTAAATACTAGTACCACTTTCTCTAATTACTCAAAATGCCAGCATTAAAGTAGAATGAATAAGATTGTAAGAAGAAAACATCCTTAGAACTCACAAAAAAAAAGAGTCTATAGATTTGTTTAAGACAAAATAGTTTAGAAAAAGAAGTAAACTCTGCAGTTTTGATTCAAATAGCAGCTGGTACAAGAACTAATTGCAGCTTTTCTTATGTTGGCTACCCTGGGATATATATTCACAATAACATATTTTGAAGAGTGTTTATCCCAGGGATCAACCTCTCAGTTTAAATATTTGCATTTTACTTGAGGCTTTCCTAATTGTTCATATCAAAGTAAGAGACTCAGAAAAGAGAGTAGATTTAGAAACCTGTGGCATAAATACAGAAGAGCATTCCTGGAAACAAGAATAAATCCAAAGATTCACATAAAGGAGAGATATTTGTGGAACAATTGTTTATGGCTCCAATAGATATCCATTGGTTATCTTGAGTAATAGTATCGCACTCAAATAAAAACAGGGATCATTAACCCTAAGGATCCCTGGGAGTCACATGTTGACTTAGTTTCTATATTTTGTTTTATTTATTTTGTTAACTATGTTCTAATTACATTTTATTCTGTTTTATTCTGGGAGTGTCCAAAGCCATAAGAGGCAGTGTTTACACCTCTGTACCACAGAATACTAACTAAACATCCTTCTTACAGCACTAACCAATTACCTTCAACTATCTAATCCTTCCTTACTTCCTGAGCAATGTTCTTATATAAGGTAATTAGTAAGCTGGTGTTTAATTAAATTGTTACACTTTAATTAAATTAATTAATTAAATTGTATAATGTAATGAAGCATCTATAATTGAAAAGTATATAGGAATGATTACAATCATCTTAAAGTATCACAAAATAGTTCATCTAAACTTGAAGATTTCACTAGATCACCTACTTGTTAAAATAATTTAATTGACATATACAGTTGTCACTATATTGGGACCCAGATAGTTTTAGTGATTTTTCCCAAGGTCACACTAATATTAAATAAGAAAGTTAGAATTTGAACTTAGGTCCTTGGGTTTCAAAGCCAATACTGTTTCTACCATATCATACTAGATAGAGAAACAGCTTTGGAATCAGGAGGACTGAAGTTCAAATCTTATCTCTAACCATTGGTTGTGTGAAATTTAGTAAGTCACTTGCCTGATCAAAGCTCCTATCATTTCTCTGAAAAAATAAATTGCAGTTGAATTCCAAATCTGCAGCAAAGGAAGGAATTTACACATAAGGAATCCCCCAATATTGTTAAAATCATATATCCATATATATCAAAAAAGTTTTTAATTCAGTCTACTTAGGTAACTGAATTCAAGACTACCTTCTTTAGCATTCCTAATGCACAAGAGAATGTGTTGTGTGCTAGATAGAGACTAAAAAGGTGTCTATATTTTATTGGAGGTAAAGAACAAATAAAATAACTACATTACATGAATTAACAAAGGTATTGTAAGACTTCAAGTATCTTGAATCCAGTTATCCAATAATTTTAATTATCTGGAAATATAAAAAAAAAAAAACTTCAAAAAACCATAAGATAAAGACGATAATAATATTCTGAGCAAAAGATAATATAAAATCTATCCAGCAAAACCTTCCTTAGAAGAAATCTCTTGGGCCCTGATTGAGCCTATTTTCCCTCATTTTACATAGATTTCTACTTAACTTTATTTTCTGATTTCTCAGGATACAGAAAAATAGAAAGAAGAGCAACAATCTAGATAGACATTGAAGTTACAGATAAAAGCCAATGAGGAAACAGGAAAAAAACACACTTTTAAAAATAGACCAAAAACCCAACAATCTGATATCATTTAGAGTAAGAACAAACGTTTCTACACGCTTCAATATCTCCCAAGGGCATTATAATAATAGACAGTAACATAACTGATTCTCAGAGATGACCCTGACTCATCAAAAAAAGGTTAAAAAATGTTCAATAAACTCTGTTTAAGGAGGCAAGAAAGTTTATTTTAAGAAAATTTCCATTCAAATTGGTTAAAATGTTTTGAAACATTAATGCTTAAAAGGAAAAAAAAAACATAAAGTATCTGGAAAAGAGCTCTTTAGAATGGCTCCTTTCCTAAGGTTTGAGATATATAAGGTTTTATTATATAAAATGTGTATTGCTTTTATTGTTGCCATACTTATTGTAAAAAGGCTCTACTAACTTCAAATTACAGTCATCATTTTTAAAATAATTGACACTGAATTATGCTTAGTAAAATAGTGCAATTCACTTTTCCTCATAACAGATAATATTCACATTAAAATTGCTAGCATGTTTTGCCTATTTTACAAATTTCAGTCCTTTCTATAATCATTTCAATACATAAGTATAAAAATCAAAGTGCATTATTTTTCCTCCCCTGCTTCTCCATAATGCTACCATTAGCTTCTGAATGACTTTATTTGCAGATGTTTCTTTAGCTCAGATCACTTAATACAAAACACCCATCCTACCCTTTCATTCTGATTTTTCTTTCCCAATGATGAGGTTCAGAGCAGGGCAGAGAGTTGTGGGAACCCCTTCTGGTTAGCGCAGGTCCTTCATAAAAGGATTTACAAACCCGAAAAGTTAGACTGGCAAAAATAAGTTTATTGGAGCCAAGAAGTCAGCTTTTGCTAGGAGGCTGACTTCCTCAATGGCAAGGTCCTGACAGAGAAGTAAAGGTCTAGCAGAAAAATCCTGGCAGAGAGATAAAGAGGAGTTAACACTGAGAGAGAATATCTTCTCAGAGGGCAGGAGGTCCTCACAGGCAGCTATGCCAAGGAGAGGTCCCTTGGCATGGCATAATTCCAGCTTTTGGCCCTCTGCAAAGATATGAGCTAACAGAAACTTATTTTATCTTGGCTGGGAGCTGGGGGCAGCTTGAGTTGAAATCAGACCAAAAATTTCAAATTGAATAGAACTTTTCCAATTGAATGAATAGTCCTATACTAATCTTCAACTCAATAGAGGGTTTAATCAGTAGTGAGTGTTATCATTGGGGTGTGTGCAATTCTCCTCCAGGATAACAGAATAAAACTCCTTCTCTTGATTCCCTGGGGCTGGTCTTTCTCAGGGGAGAGCTTTTCAGAGTTCAAGAAGAATTCTTCCCCTTCAAGGAGTTTCTCAAGTGTTTACCTCATGGTTCCCCTCAAGTCAGAACACTATCAGGGTTCCCCATCACCAACATGATTCATAAAGAAATATGTATTTAAAAAATGAATGTACATATATAACCAGAAAAGAAAAAAAGTAAAAAAATAAAGGATCCAGTTACATATACTTATTTAAAAAAACATTCAGAACCAACAAAAAGAGGCAGGGGAGACAACTCCCAATTCTCATTGCTAAGTCATAAATCCATTTAGTTACATTTTGCTTGGCAAGTAATTTCAAAGGTTTGATACTTTGGGGAGTCCATGATTTGCCTCAACATATTTTTAATAGATATGCACTGCCGGAAAAACTGAGGCAAGATAGATATTAGAGAGTATTTAATAATTTATTTAAAAGGGAGAGATTTAATGGGACCAGATGGATACATGGTTTGGTCCCAGGGCTGAATGAGACTATCGTTTCCAAGAATCCATCCAACAATGTGAGTTCTCAATGACATATATATGTATATATATGGCTCAGACTCAGGGGGTAGACTGAGGCAGGGGTGGAGTCAGGTGCTGAAAGCGGGAATGGGATTCTGACAGAGATGAATAACATAATAGCGGGGAGACACTCTGAACATGGGGAGAGGCATTTTGATAAGACGGTATCTGGTATTCCGATAGCTTGGGATGGGAGAAGCATTCTAATACTCTAAAACATAAGATCTTTTATCCTTATCAAATATTCTGATAAAAAGGGAGGGGAGGTTTTGCAGGACAATTATAAACTGAGGCAGAATAATTGGAAAAACTGAGTCAGGACAATAAAAGAGAACTGTGGCATAACATACAGCATTGTGTGGAAAAACAAAAAACAAAAGCTTCACACATATAAAATATATGGTTCACAATCTTCCACAGTATATTTACCATATGAAATTTTTAAAACTTCATTATCACATGGAGAGAATGGAATATATCTTTTACAGCTAGTGCAGGGCAATAACTAAACCACTAAAGTTCATTAATTCACTATAGACCTAATAAGTTTGATATTTAAGCCACATGAACTATAGAAATATATAAATACATAAATATACATCTATGTAATGTGTAAATGTATTGGAAACATGTGTATATATATATATATACAGACAAAAGGATAAGAGGAAGGAAATAAATCTTTTATTAAGTACCTACTATATGCCAGACATTGTGCTAAATGCTTTATAAATACTATGTATATCATCTTTACAACTTTGATAAGTGCCATTATTCTCTTCATTTAGTAGTTAAGGATATTAAGGCAGACAGAGATTAAGTGACTTGCCTGAGATAATACATTAAGTAACTGAGGCTAGATTTGAAACTGGGTTTTCCAGAAGTCACTTAGTTACCTCTCACACATAGAATTAGATTTTGTAATCTCCTAGCATTATACCTTATCACCAGTGCCTATTATAATAATATATAACTTAGTTTTTGTTATTCAGTCATTTTAGTCATGTCCGACTCTTCATAACCCCATTTGGGGGTGTTCTTGGCAAACAAACACATACATGGCAAAAGTGGTTTGACATTTCCTTCCCCAGCTCATTTTACAGATGTGGAAATTGAGACAAACAGGATTAAGTGATTTGTCCAGGATCACAGAGAAGTGTCTGAGGCCAAATTTGAACTCATTGAAGATAACTCTTCCTGACTTCAAACCCTTCACTTTACTGTGTCACTTAGCTGCCTCTATGACTTAGTACATAAATCTTTAGAGTATTTCCTAAGGAATAAAGAAGTTTTTTGATTTACCCAAAATCAAGCATCTAAAAAATATTAGTTAGAATTTAAACCTAGCTCTTCTAGACTCCAAATACAGTATTCTATCAATTATATTCTTTGTCTCTGCTTTATATGTGCGTGTGCGTGCGTGCGTGTGTGTGTGTGTGTGTGTGTGTGTGTGTGTGCCTATTTTATGAGTTTCTAAATGGGTGGGTGCATTGAGCAGAAAGAAACAAGAACTGATAAAAATTATTCTCTGGGACAGGAAGGAAGAAGACTCTAATAATGAGATCAATTTAGTTTAGTGGTCTTACCCTCTGGAGGTAATTTAGTCAGAAATCCAAATTATGTCAAATCCCTGAAGCTAAATTCTCCCTATAAATGTACTTATGGCCCATCCCATGGCTATTGTCTTTCTTTGAGTCAGTTCACCACTGGCACTCTACCTCTTGATATCTTTCCCTTCACCTCTTCCCCATGCCATGTGGTATCTCCCCTAACTCCACTATGTTTCCCAACCCCATTTCTCTTCCCTACAGCTAACTCCTTTGGGGTGCTAAGTCTCAGGAGTTAGTCTGCCAGCTAAGGGCTTGCCCCATCCTCATAAGGAGTTTCTTTTCTTCTGGTAAATGGCAAGTTCCTCTAGGAGAACTGCTCGTTCCATCATTAATTATTAAAATCACTTTTTATGCTCTCCCAAATTTATTTCATATTTACCATTCCTGGTGTTTATTATATACTTTCATTTTGTTTGTAACCTATTCCCATAAATAAATTTACCTTTTGTAAAGAGAATGGCCATTGTGAATTCTTCACATGATAGAACAACTTTTTCGGCCTGCCATTTTCTGGTGTCTACCTCAGCAATATCATATTCTTATCCGTAAGTGTATGTGGATATGCATACACATGAATATATAAAAAGGCACTATATATATAAAGCAGAGAGAAAAGCAGAATTCAAAGTGGAAATATGTTGGAATCTTTGCAAACTGTTAAGTCATTAGAATTGATAGAGACAATAATTATCTAATCTAGCATGGTTCAGTACGATTGATCTGATCCTACAAGGAGATGTTATGGGCCAGAAGAAACAAGGTACTAAGTGGAACTGAGAAACAATGTTTGTGTTCACACCTTTACTCATTGAAGTTCACACATTTGGGAGATTTCAGGGTTTAGTATGGGATATCTGAATTCATACCTCCCTTGAAGCTCTCAGGGCCAGAGAGCACTCTGGGAAAAACCCATAATCCCACTCTTTCAGAGGAGATCATATATGAAACAGACAGAGGCTCTCTGGGGGAGTTCAGCTGAAAAGATTGAGGGGAGTGTCAAGTCAGTTCAGGAGAAACCCTCTCTCTGAGGTGCAATCAGATTAATTTCATCTCACACCACTGTGGTGGCTGGGCTCCTGCACTTCCTCCACTGAGACCAAGCTGGTCTGAAAGGCTCTCCAGAAAGCTAGCTGAGCCCCAAGTGAAGGAGACAAAAGAGATTCATTCCATTTTCCACCTGGCTGGCTGGAGGCTGAAGGACAAAGCTTTGGATTTGGAGACATTTGGAGGGAGCTCTTGGAATCAAGCAGAAAGATAGGCCTCTTAAGAAAAAGTAACGGGGCTATTTTGGAAGGAGAAAATATAACATTTGCATTTTATCAGCTGGCTGCATTTTGGAGTGATTATTACTTTCAACTGCAACTAAGGCTGCCTCCAGAAAACCTTCCCAAAAAACCTACTTTCTCCCAGAGAGAACCATCTTATATTATATTTTAAAGAAAAAAAAAAAAACACTACAAAAATAGATGTAAAAAATGTGTTAAATTAATGAAGCTAATATGTACCTAGCAAGTGAAAGCCATCAAGAATCATTACATAACAAATTAGCCACAACATATCTGCTACTGCATATAAGAGATAATCTGAGAAATTCTGCATTTCAACTATCACTAGTATCTGATATTAAAGGAGAGAAAATTGCTAAGAAAAAATATTGCATACTGGTCTCTGTAATTAGTAGGAGAGTTTGCACTACATCAGAGTAGGATTACTGAGTGTTGCCTCTATCAAAATGAATATTTTATAGTTCATAGTAAAAACCACCATAATATCAAACCAAGCTTACTCTAAATGCAATAGGAATTTCTTTCTGTGTGATATACTGATTTTCTGAAAGGTACCAATTCTGGATAAACAGATTATTTGAATGTAATAGTTTGCTCTAGGGAGACTTTAGTCCCATAGCATCGTGTTAAATGACAGCAATGCAAGGTCCTCAGAAAAAACAACAACAACAACAACAAAAAACAAACAAACAAACAAACAACAACAACAAAAAAAATTCCACCCCTAAGAAAGACCTAGAGGCTTAAATAGCTCAATTGCAAGTCAAAAATTCAGTAAGCCAATGAACTTGCTTCTGAGGCAGAGACTAATCATTTTGACTTTGATCCTAGCCACTTAGCATAACTGCTTTGAATCTGGAATGCATACCCAAATCCTGGAAGTTCACAGTGATGGGAACTAAAGTTGAACAAGAAAGGAAGAAAAATTAAATCTACTACTACCCATAGCTAGAGGAAAAATAAAATAAAATAAAATAAAAAACTCTCAAGAGCTAATTTTCTAAAAGCATGGAAGACGAGAGGCTATTCTCAATCCTAAAGGCCATGAGCCTAAGCAAAAAGCCCACAGTTGCACTTATTGAGAAGAAGACTATAGCTAAACAGAGTACAATAACACCCAACCACACCAGATTTCAGCTGGCCTTCAAGGGATCTAGAGAATCCATCAGATGAAGCCATGCAACAGAGGCAGTTGGGTCTGGAGAAAAGCCAATAGCAGAGCAGTCTGAGTAGCCTAGACTAAGAGTTCTTTCCCTAATTCCCTTTTCCCTGCTTAAGACAACAATCAGAAATAGATTTTATATATATATATATATATATGTGTGTGTGTGCAGTAATATAAAACATTTCCTTATTAGTCATTTTGCTCAAAACTCAAAAAAAAATTTTTTTAAATGAAAATAAACCAAAACATCATGTTTCAGTCTATATTCAATCAATACCAGCTCTTTCTCTCTAGGTTGATAGCATGCTTTATCACTAGTCCTTTAGGATTGCTTGGATCATTGTATTGCTGAATAGTTGCAGTGGTTTTGTTTGAACATAAACTTTTTAATTTTATATAATCAGGATTATCTATTTACATTTTGTAAAGCTCTCTGTATCTTATTTGGTCCTAAATCATTCCCTTATTTATAAATATGACAAATAAACTATCCCATACTATCTTAATTTGCTTATGGTATAACCCTTTGTATATAAATCATGTACTTTATCTTTGTATATTATATGAGATGTAGGTCTATACCCACCTTCTGCTATAGTGTTTTCCAGTTTTCCCAGCAGTTTTTGTCAAATACTGAATTTTTTTTCCTCACAAGTTTGGATCTTTGGGTTTATTATATAGCAACTTACAATAATCATTCACTCCAATATAATTTGTACTTAATCTATTCTACTGATCCACCAACTCTATTTCTTAGCCAATATTAGAATGTTCTGATAATCATGACTTTATAATACAGTTTGAGATCTGATATGACTAGACCATTTTCTTTCAACATATTTTTATTGATTCTCTTGGTATCTTTGTGCATTTGTTCTTCCAGATGAATTTTGTCATTTTTTATAAATCTATTAAATAACTTTTGATAGTTTGATTATTATGAAACTGAATAAATAGATAAATTTAGGTAGAATTTCATTTTTATTATATTGGCCTGATCTACCCATGAGTAATGTGAAAATGTTTTATAGTTGTATTCATATAATTCCTGAGTTTGCCTTGGCAGGGAGACATCCAACTATGTTATGTTATCTTATGTATTAAGTGGAATTTCTCTTTCTATCTCTTGTAGCTGGACTTTGTAAGTAATATATACAAAAGATGAGAATTTGTGGGTTTATTTTGCATTCTTCAATTTTACCAAAGATGTTAATAATTTCAAGTAGATTTTAGTTGGTTTTCTAAGTATAATGTTATAATATCTGCAAAGAATAATAATCTTGTTTCCTCATTGACCATTCTAATTCCTTCTTCTTCTTTGCTTACTGCTATAGCTAACATATATACTAAAACAGTAAATAACAGAAATTATAACAGATACCTTTGTTTTATCCCTGACAATTTTGGGAAGACTTCTTGCTTAATGCTTGTTGATAGTTTTAGATAAATGTTATTATTTTAAGATAAATTCCATTTGTTCCTCTGCTCTGTAATATTTTTAATAGGAATGGATGCTGTATTTTGTTAAAGGTTTTTTCTGCATCGATTGAGATAATCATTTTTTTTTTTTTGGTTTTGTAATGGATATGGTCAATTATGCTGCTAATTTTCCTGAATTCCTGGTAAATATATATCTCATTTGGTTATAATATAGGATCCTTGTGATATGTGGCAGTATTCTCTTTGCTAGTATTTTATTTAAAATTTTTGTATCAATATTCATTAGGAAACTTCCTCTATAATTTCCTTTTTCCATTTTGGCTCTTTCTGATTTGGATATCAGCACCATATTTGTGTTGTAAAAGTAATTTAAGGATTCCTTCTTCACCTCTTTTTTCCAAATAGTTTAAATAATATTGGGATAAATTGTTCTTTAAATATTTGTAGAATTCACCTGTGAATCCACCTAATCCTAGGAATTTTTTCTTAGGAAATTCATTAATGACTTGTTTAAATTATTTTAATTAGCAATGTTTGAAAGTCCACTATTTCTTTTTTTTTATTAAAGCTTTTTTTTTTTTATTTTCAAAACCTATGCATGGATAATTTTTCAGCATTAACCCTTGCAAAACCTTGTGTTCCAATTTTTCCCCACCCTTGCCCCAATCCTCCCCTAGATTGCATGTAATTTAATATATGTTAAGTATGGTAAAAATATATGTTAAATTCAATATATATACACACATTTATACAATTATCTTGCTGCATAAGAAAAATCAGATCAAAAAGGAAAAAAAAAGAGAAAGAAAATAAAATGCAAGCAAACAACAACAAAAAAAAAGTGAAAATACTGTATTATGATCCACACTTAGTTTCTAGTCATTGCCTATTTTGTCCTGTGAATCTAATCTATTATACTGATTGACTCTCTATTTCTTAGTCCTTACCAAATGATTTTGATGACCACTGCTTTATGATATACTTTTAGGTCTGGCACAGCTGGGCCACCTTCTCTTATTGCCAAAGTTAACATTTCTAATACAGTATTGAATAGTAAATAGAATTGTTCTTATTGGGAATGGTTCTAGTTTGTCCCCATCACATATTATGCTTGCTGATGGTTTTAAACTGATGCTACTGATCATTTAAAGGAAAAATCCATTTATTCCTATACTTTCTAGTGTTTTTTAATAGGCATATAGATTGGATTTTGTAGAATGCTTTTTTTTTTCTATTGAGATAATCATATGATTTTTGTTGGTTTGATTACTGATATAGCCAATTATGCTAATAGTTTTCCTAATATTGAACCAGTCCTGAATTCTTGGTATAAATGCTACTTGATCATGCTGTATTAACCTGAGAATGACTTCCTGTAATTTCTTTGCTAATATTTTATTTGAGATTTTTGCATCAATATTCATTAGGGAAATTGGTCTATAATTTTCTCTCTGTTTTCACCCTACTTAGTTTCAGTATCAGCACCATATGTGTGTCATGAAAGGAATTTGGTAGGATTCCTTCTTTCTTTATTTTTTCACATATTTTGCATAGTATTGGAATTAACTGTTCTTTAAATGTTTGGTAGAATTCACATATAAATCCATCTGGTCCTGAAGATTTTTTCTAAGGACGTTGATTAAGAGCTTGTTCTATTTCTTTTTTTTTTTCTAAAATGGGACTGTTAAAGTAATTTAGTTCCTCTTCTGTTAATCTGGGAAGCAAATATTTTTGGAGATATTCCTCCATTTCACTTAGATTATCAAATTTATAGAAACATAGTTGGGTAAAATAACTCCTAATTATTGCTCTAACCCCTTCTTCATTGGTGGAGAGTTCTCCCTTTTCATTTTTGAGACTAACAATTTGATTTTCTTCTTTCCTTTTTCTAATAAAATTAACTAAAGGTTTATCTATTGTTTTTTTTCCCATAAAACCAATTCTGTTTTATTTATTAATTCAATAATTTTCTTAGAAAGTCCTCCATTTCAATGAATATCTTTTTTCCCCTGAAAAATTATATTCAATTTTGTTTGTTAATTCTTGGTTGTAATCTTAACTCCTTTGCCTTCTATTATATAATATTCTAAGCCCTTTTTTTTTTCAATAGAAGCTGACAGATCCTGTGTAATCCCACTATAGCTGCATATATTTGAATTATTATTATTTTTTTTTTTTGGTGACTTGTGCTCGGGATGGAGTTGCTACGTGAGACCTTACTGGACTGCACAGATTGTTCACTTGTTTAGGAGGCTGAATGATTTGCAGAAGGGTGGAGCCTTTCTGGGGGGTTGTCCAGGCTCAGAATCTTGCTGAAGGTCCCTTGCTGTGAGTCTAACTGCTGCTGCTGCTCTTGGACCACTCTACCCACCCCAGTGAGACAGAACTTTCTATCCTTGTAAACTGCATCTCTACTCCTAGACCAATTTTGAGGCAGTTTACTAGTTGTTTGAAGGGATACTTGAGAAGGTTTCAGAGGGTTCCTTCCTCTTTCTGACATCTTGGCACTAAAAGTTCTTGTTTCTATTTTTAAAATCAATATCAAAGTTCAATTTTAGCAATTTTTACTTGCTATGTTTTCTTATTCTTTATCTCTGTCTCTCTGTCTCTTTCTCTGTCTCTCTTTCTTCCCCTCTCTCTCACGATGAGAGTCAGTTGATTAGAAAGAAAATGCATGTGTTTAAACAACCACAGTATGGTTTACATTGCTGCATATGCTTTCCATTAATCAAGTGGGGGTTTTTGTCTTTTTTTTTTTTTTTTTTATTCATTCTCTGGACAGAATCCTATATGCTTATTTCTGTTTTAAGCACCTTTTCCTGTAAGTACACAACATTATTCAACCACTATAAATATTACAAAACAACTAAAATCCATGGTTGAAAGATCATATTGTAAGAAGAGAAAGCTTCTATTTCCGGCAGGTGTCTCAACACACTATGACTACCTAAGAATATGAAAGACTAATATATGCTCTACAAACAACTTAAAAAGGGATTGTGAAATAAGGAAAGGTGTTTACATATGAAATTAATTTAAGAAGCACTCACTCCATTTCTGACCTTTCCCAAAAAGCTAATGTAATTGAAAAGGAAATATAGCCAAGAAAAACAAAACATATAAGAAATAATTTTCAACTTAGATTTTACACAATTGTGAATCAAAAATATCTTCAAAAATAAAGATCATTCTGTTGAAAATATCTAACTACTAGGCTCAGATTGTTCTGTCTAAGAGTCCTAGAGCAGAAGAAATATGATATGAGACTCTGCACTTGAAAATCATGGGAAGAGAGACAGTGGTCAGACCTCAGACAAATTAATTTTCCTATAAGTCACTTTGCTCTGTGATTCCTTTTACTATCATTACAGTCAATACTGAGTGATCAAAAACTGAAGTACAGAACCTAAAAGACTTTTAATATAATTAGCTCCTTAATTAAAAAAAAAAAAACTTATGCTCTTTTGACACTCAGTCCTGTTTGATACAAAATAGGTAAATAAAATAAGAAAAGCTGACCCCTTTGAAGGTCATTATTAAGTACAGCAAATACAAAAAGCAATTAATCAATCCCCCAGTCTACTTTCCCCTCCATCAATCCTATCCAAAACAGACCAACTACTTGTCTAGTCATTGTCACAAAAGATATGATCAGTAAGTTAATAATAAATATCTCACACTTGTCCAAAACCTAAAGGAAACCTATACGACTGATTTCAATATTGTCTGTCATTTACCATACCCTCTTCTATCTTTAATATTTTGTTGTAGTTCAGTCATTTTCCAATAGCATCTGACCCTTCATGATCTCATTTGGGGTTTTATCAGGAAAGACATTGGAGTGGTTTGCCATTTCCTTCACCAGTTCATTTTACAAATAATGGTTCACACAGCTAAGTGTTTGAGGCTAGATTTGAATTCAGAAAAATGAGTCTTTCTGACTTCCACCCAGCACTCTAGCCATTGCACCGCCTAGCTGCCTTTCTTTATAGTTAGTGGAGGTTGTTGATATTTCAGAACTGAATTTCCCATACAGCTATTTGTCTTTCACCAACAATTAAGGGAAATAAATGCAAAGAGGAACAAATTGAGAAAAGCATTAAAAGAGAATAATGTGTGAAGATTTCCTCTTCCCTTATGCTTTCTCCCCAAGTTTTTAGCACAGTCACTGACATAGTTTTTTTTTTTAATTTTTTTATTGTGATTTTATTTGTGATATTAGTGTCCCAGAAATTTTAATGCAATTTTCCTGTTATTAAAAGTTCAAAAGTATGCTAAGACTTTTGGGACATACATCCCTAGTCAATGAATTAATTCCAACGACTCCCTTTACCTCTCTAGTTCACTGGCATGGCATTCAAAGCTCTTCACAAATTTGTGCCTTTCTTTTCTACTTACTCTTCTTTCTCCATATTTCCCTTTACATACTTTGTAATCCAGTAGTACTGTTTTCCTTGTTGTCCCTGCAAGATACCTCACCTCCAGACTGTGCATTTTAATAGTCTGTTGCTCTTTAAAATATTCTCCATTCCCAATCTCCTAATTTCCTTGGCTTCCCTAACATTTAAGTTAAATATCATCTTCTACAAGAAACTTCCTCATCTTTTATAATACTTTTGGCTTCCCTCTATTGATTATCTCCAATTTATACTATCTATATTGTGTCTGAAAATAATTATTTTTGTGCTGTCTTTTTCCCGTTAGACAGTGAACTCCTTGAAAGCAAGTATGGTCATCTGTCTTTCTTTATAAACCCAGTGTCTTAAGAAAGGCATGCTGACTTCCTAAAAAACCTAAGTTTTTGTTGCTGTTGTTCAGCCATTTCATCTGTGTCTGACTCTTAGTGATCTATTAGAATTTTTTTTTTTGGGGGGGGGGAGGGCAAAGATAGTGGAGTGGTTTGCTATTGCCTTCTTCAGCTTTGCCTTCTCCAACTCATTCACAGATGAGGAAACTGAAGAAAATAGGGTGAAATTACTAACCTAGGGTCACATAGCTATTAAGTGTATAAAACCAAAATTGAACTTGGGAGGATGCAACTTCCTGACTTTAGGCCTGATACTCTAGACCTTGTGTCACCTACCTTCTGATGATCCCAAGTTGGCAAGCTATTTTCCTTTTGTTTGGCAAAGGGTACTAAGATAAATTAGGTAAACTCTCAGGTAGTAATTATCTAAATTAGGTACCCTTCCCACAAGAAACAATTCTATGGCCTTGAGATATAGCATCTCAATGGCAAAGAATGGCAATTCTTCCCTGATTAACTATGATACAATGAATTGATATAGACATATAATCATTTTCAGCCTTTAGTTTTCTCTTCAGAACTTTATATTAAGCTTTTAGTCTTTATATCCATTAGTCTATTATTAACTATTTAACTAAATGTAAGTATTTGTTATTCCTGTAAAAAGGAAGGACAAAAATTCTGGGTACTAAACAGTCTTCATAGGTTACAACTACTGAATTTGACCTGCTTTAGAAAAATCTTTCCTGCCTATGAAAACATCTGTAAGCATTTAAAAATATGCCTCTATTCATTTTTTGAAAGATTGTTTGATAATTTGGATTCACTTTTACTTTTTATGGAAATAATAAATTACTTTTAAAAATATTATCTAATTTTTCTCCTTTTAAAAAAAGGAGCAGTTCAGCAAAGACAACTATCAACAAAATCTGTGTACAAAATACATAGTTTCACCTCTGTAAAAGAGGAAAGGGAATTTTCTTTTCTCTTATCCAAGCCCACATCAGCTTTGCTTCTGCTGAATTTCTGGTACAGAAGGAAACATCAGGCAAAATAAGTATCCACACTGTACAGACCTGCTTAGTACATAATCAGAAAGGCAATAGGCCTTTTCAGGTTCACCTCTGCAAATTTCTGTTTCTCTCCTTTCTCTTCAATGAATTAAGTACGATAAAGTTACAGGAAGGAAAGATTGGCCACATACTATAATAAACTTATTGGAATAACAAGTTTGATCAGTGTCCGTAAAGGTGCATTAGGACTGTATCTGGGGCATCAGATTTCAGTTATAATGAGGCTTAACTGTGTCCTCCCACTTTAGGTCGCCTAACACTTCAGACTTAGAGACTTTCTGCTACATTTGAAGGGTGTTTTTTGGTCTGATCCAGTCTTTATGTTTTATGAGAAAGGAAGAAAACACCTTGGAATTAAAAATTAGAATTGGAATTAAAGTTAGAGCATTATAGTTCTTTGAACTTATAAAATGGAAGCAATGTATTAAATGTTATTAGTTGCCTTCTTAGTTGAAATTGTTAAACAACATTTGCTTTTAGTTTGGGGGGGAAAATACATCCCAGGACAAAATCAGCAAAACAAGACCCTCTAGGAGTCCAACTCAAGACATTTTGCATATATGTCAAATTCCAGAGTTTGCTCCATTGTTATGATAAGGCTCAAAAATATTAAGCTAAAAAAACCAAAAGCATCATCATGGTCAAGTCTGCCTCATGATAAATGTGTAATATCTTGTACATGCTACTCTCATTGCCCCAGACTACTGGTAAAACCAGAGTTTGAAGAAAAGTTACTAATCTGCACTGGTAGACCCAATTTATTCATTGGAAAGCTCACTATCATCAGTGAAATCACAACTACACCCATATTACCACAAGCATCCAAATATTTTGTTTGGGCCTTTAAATATCCAAAACATTTTCATCTGCAGGAAAAAGTATACTATTTTAAAACCAAAATGAACTCTATCTCATCTGAACAAACTGTGGTCTAGTGTGTACTTAAAAGAAATGATTTCTTGGTTTTTCCACAGATGGCTTCTTTTGGAGAGAGAATGTTATTACATCACCTGGGTTAGGGAAAGGACAATTTTACCAAAGCATCCACTCACATTTACTCATGATCACACAAGGTTGGAAATGTAATCAAAGGAATATAAACAATCGCTTGATCTGTATCAATATACAGCGCTGATGTCAACAGATACACATATGTGTAATGGGCTGAGGCTCGAGTTGATGCACTGAGGTCCCAAGAATGTGAGGCTAAATAGTAATTGGACTATACTCTATTAATATATATGCTTGGAGAAAGAATGGCCCCCACCCACTCTTTGTGCAAGTCCTGATGTGTTGTATAGGAAATGACGTTTTTGGTGGGTGGAGGCAGGGGAGCGGAAAGGGAAGCAGAAGGAGAGACTGCTGGCTGGCGTCTTGACACAGCTGCTCGCATTGCTATCGGGACCGCCCTTCACCTCCAATCCCCCTCTGCTAGCTGGCTTCCTGTCGCAGCTGCCCATATTGCTATCTCAATCCTTCTTGCCCATATTGCTATCGCAATCCTTTTTCACCTCTTCACTTCAATAAAGACTGAAGATTTTCCCCTTAACCTGAATTCCTGACTCTGGCTGATTTTAAATATGCGGTCATCACACATATGTGAGTGTGATGGGGAGAAGTTGGGGTGGGGTCTATGTCTGTGTATTTCTTATCTGCATGTCTGGGGTACCTTGCCTACCTGCCTGCCTCTCTTTTCCTAATGGTCTTTCTCAACTTGTTTCCATCTTCTCTCCTCCATTCTCCACCTATTTAGTTAAAAATAATCTGCATTTTCTTAATAATTTCATTTCTGCACTCAGGCTTACGAGTATAGTACAACAACCTCAAAGAAAAGGGAAACAAGGTTCCACAGAATTCAAATTACTTGATGAAGGTGATCTTGGACAAATCAGGACTAGAAACCAAGTCTTGACTCACAGTTCAGTTCTGTTTGTTCTATACTATGCTGCCTCCAAAAAAAGAATATATAGATAATCACACTGTTTAAGAAAGCCAGAATTATGGGGCAGCTAGGTGGTACAGTGGATAGCGTACCAGCCCTGAAGTCAGGAGGATCTAAGTTCAAATCTGGCCTCAGACACTTAATACTTCCTAGCTGTGTGAGCCTGAGCAAGTCACTTATTCCCAATTGCCTCAGAAAAAAAAAAGGCATTATCATTTTAGACAGATTAACAAGCATTTCCCTTGAAAGAAAGGTTAGCTTTTATAAATTGATTATGGGGAAATTGAGGAAAAGAAAATAAATGTACTTAAGCAAAATAAAATTACCACATATAAATATATGATGCCCTTTTTATCTGTTTTATTCTTCTCCATGTTTTCTGAACATAAAAACTATCAATTTTTTTTTTATTTTAAGAAGCAAAAACACTCAATAATATTTCAGTGTGATGAGGTCTTCAGTGTTGGGTATGTTTAACAGAAAGAAAGTGAAGAATTGATAAAAAAATTAATCCCTGAGGCAAGCAGGGTGGAAAGGAAGGAGGGCCTAGGGGGGAGAGGAGGGTGAGGGAAGGCACTGATAGAGTTGATCACTTTAGTTCTGTGGTTCCATGCTCTAGGGAGGTCATCCAGTCAGAAATCCAAGTTATGTCAAACTCTTTAGGTCTATCTTCTGTAGAGGTCTTGAGCAGCCTCACTTTGCCATGTCCTATCAGAAATCCTAGTCACGTGCCTGAGATTACATTTTCCCTAAAAAACATCTACTTAAGGGGCATGTCTTAGCTGTTGCTCTCCTTTGAGTCATCTGGCCATGGCACTTTGCCTCATGGTTTCTCTTTCTTTACTTCTCTCCTGTGCCATGTGGTATCTCTCCTAACCACCACACTTCTCAACCTCATTTCTCCTCCTTACAGCTAACTTTTTTGGAGTGCTAAGACCCTTTCAGGATTTAGCTTGCCCACTAAAGACATGCCCCAACCTTATGGAGTGCTCCCTTTTTAGTGGGTAATTGTGAATTCCACTGAGGAACTTGTCTTTTTATCCTCTAATGAAGGGTGTCTATTGTATCCTTTCATCTTGTCTATATCTCTATTCCTCTAAATAAATCTACCTTTTTTCCAATGGCCATGGTGAATTTTTCACCTGACTGAACCTCAACTTTCAGTGCCTACCATCATCTGGTTCCTAAAACACCCACCTCTAATGTATTTAGTAAGAGTTTTCTTCTACTTTTAAGAAAAAAAAAATTGTGATTCACATAGTACATATTGACACAGAACACAGAGTAAAAAGCAATAATCTCAAAATTCTGGTAATTGGGCAGTTGAAAACAAACTTTTAAAAGTACCTATAACAGAAGTCTGGGAGATGGGAAGGAACAAGTTAATGAAGAAAATTTCTCAAAAACCAATTTGTTATTAATGACCAGAACCACACCCTACCTCTTTTTTCCCCCTTACACATAAATAGTTTATGTTGTTTAAAGGCAATTGGCTTTGTACCTTTCTCTGCATTTGCTGTGTTTTTCAGATCAATTCTGTAAACATTACTGGATAACTCTACTCCCTTCCTGATTGCTCTGCAAATTAGAGGGTTAGATTAGATAACCTCTATGCCCCCGTGCAATCCCAAATTTCTATGCCTCTATGACTTGGTAGAAGTGTGGTTTTTGTGTGCCAGTTTACATGGGAATGAGAAAGATGAAGAAAATGTCAGAGAAATGTTACCTGTTTAGACAGGTCTGAAATTCTGAGAATAATCACTGCCAGAGTCTCCTGGGTGACTCAGAATTCTATTGAGATTCTATATTTTATTGAGAATTCTACAGAATTCTAGTATTGAGAAAATACCAATTAAGAATTTTGTTACATGATGATTAATTATTAATTCGGAAACACTTTAGGATTTAGAGTTGGAAGAGTCACTGATCATACAAGTTAGTAAGTGCTCAAACCAGAATCCCTGTCTTGATTTTTGAAGTTTAATTTTTTAACCTGAATATGGAATGTTATATTTGTCCATGTTACATTTTGCTTTATTAGTTCGAGCATACAATATGTTTCCTTATTTCCAGCTTTTAATCATTCAATTAAAAAGCATTTATTAAGCTGCTACTACATGTCAGGTACTATTCTAAGCACTGGAGATAACAAAAGTAAATAAATAAAAGTGCCCTGCCTTCCAGGAACTTACAATCTAAGTAAAAGAGATAAAAGGCAAAAATAGACCAATTTATTATATCAAATCATCTGTAAGGACCCCTTTAATATCCAGAAAAGTAACTCTTAACATCTGTTTCATCCACAATAAGCAGCTTGATTTTCTAAGTCATGACTCTGTTTGTACAAGGCATCTTCTGTGCCTGGAACAGACTTCCTCTCTTCAGAATTTTTTTTTTTTCTCTTTTCGAGGTTCAAGTAAGGAACCTTCTCTAGAAAGCCTTAATTATCTTTTCCCATGCCTTCAAGTATTAGAACTCCCCCACCCCTATTCTTGGTAGTCTTATTTGTTTCCCATGTGATATCCTTGTAAATGAACTCTAAACTTCTTGAGGGCAGAAATGATTGTAGTTTTGTCATTAAAACCCTTGGTTCCAGAAACAGTATCATGACAGATTTCTCTTCAATTCACATTTTAAAAAATTTGCCCTTTGCTATAAATATAAATATGAAACCATACTTATCAAATAATCTAAAACCTCCACTTTAGAATATAATCACATAAAATGATTAGGAAGTTCCATTAGAAAAGAATCTTTGGAATTCTTAAAGGTTAGTTTCCCATTCTAAAGTAAATAATGAGCTTTGTCAAGGTGATTATATCAGTTAAAACAATTTATAGGTCAAACTATTATTTTTTTAACTAAACTATAAATTTAATAAATTCTTAATTTCTTCTCATTTTATTACAGCATTTCTAGGCTTTTTCTACCAAATAGAACAAATTTGAAAACGATCCAATCAAAATTCTGTTAAATAAATAAATATTAATTTAATTTTCTAAGTTACAATAATGATTTCTCTCTCATAGAAATGAAAACTAATTATGACAAAAATGTTACTATGTAGAAAATCCATCTGTAAAGTCATTAATTGTAGTTTTTTCTTCCTTTTTTTGGACCTTTCTGAGACCCCATAAAAATGTGACAACACTATCTTTCAAATTTACATTTAGTTAGTTCCTTGTTGAAGATAAGAACTTATATTCCAAGGGTTGTCTAAATCCATGATACACAGCAGGAGAAACCACCCAACTAGTTTATCAACACTATCAACATCATTATCTTAGACAATCATTGCAGATGGAAGGATAAAGCAGGAGCCAGAATTCAATAAGAAGAGTAAAGGACTGGAATGTATCTTTAAAATTGTACACTTGTAACAATTTAAAATTTTCCCATTAAACAAAGACCCATATTTTTACCCCAATACTTTTGGAGTGAAACAATATATCTATGAAACAAGGTATATTACAGTTTCTGAAAAATTACAGCTTCAGGTCACACAAAGGGCAGCCAATGTATGATCTACTTAAGTAAAGAGAACCATAATTAAACTTGTGAATAGTGGTTCAAAAGTATGTAAAATACACTATCTTAAAGTAAAGTGTGACCAGAAAAACACCTCATATGCTCTATTTGTACTCATGCTTCATGAAATCAAGAGTACCCTAAGTGAAACATCCTTGGAAGATTTATAGGAAATATATTAATAAGAGTAACACAAGGTGAGAAGGCATAGATTGAATAAACCTTGCACTACAGGGTGTACCTACTATAAAAAAAAAAAAAACAGGATTTAAAAAAAAAGTATTAGTTTATTCTATCAAGCAAGATTGCATTATATTGGACCAGAGATATATATCTGTATATATACATAATATATACGTATATATATAATGTATATATATGTATGTATGTATATATACACAATATGTACATACATGTATATAAATATATATGTATATATATATTTATACATAAGCTTATAACTGGATCAAAATACTGTTCCTTAACATTTTATTATATGCTTTGAGTTTGATAAAGTAACATTCATTATATCCTTAGAATCTGACAGTACACATCTTTCAAATTCTGTAAGAGACATCAAGTATCTCAACGTTTAAGCATTTTAAGACACTAATAAAGCTTTGTAGACAGCTTACTAGATATCCATTTGACAATTATCTTGGTGTACACAGAAATTAATTTTTTAAGCAATTATGTACTTCAGTATCAAAGAAGACAAAAGCTGACAGATCTCTAGTGTCAAAATTTAAGTCTCACAAGTCTAATAGCAACAAATGCTCAGGGAAAACTAAAAATCAAATCAGAAGAAAATCAATTTGCAATTCTGCATATTCCTGAAGTAGGTTTAATTAGAAAAGAGTTTTATACCCCACCATGACTATGCTAAATATTGCTTCCTGTATATGGTTTTAAACCACTCTCTAAATGAATAGATTCTCACACCTCTACTTCCTCTAAACTTCATTTAGACAAGTTAAAACACTGAATATGAAAATTCAGATGATTTCAAGTTCGATAATGCATGATTTGATTAGCAAATATGAATGATGCCTGGAGTGTTTGCCACAGCAGTATTTAACCTTTACATAAAACAAGTCTGGCTCAACATAATAGTTTATTATTTTCCAGAGAGTCTGCGGAGAGGAAGTATGTAATTTGCATAATTAGTATAATGCTTTCTGCTTTAATGTTGCTAAACAAATGAACCGTCCTAAAACAGAACTACACAAAGTGCATTCACCGGGTTTACGCTTGAAGAAAGCCTCGACGCCGTTGAATGTGGATTAATAATCTAACTATATAGGAGAAAGTAGAGACTTTTACAGTGGTTCGTTCCCAAACGCTCTATGCGGACTCAGTTTATATTCTTTTAAACGCCCTAAAGAGATCCTCCCCGGAGACAACTTAAGCTCCTCTCTCCTCGTGGTTCCATCGATTAGTTCAGATCCAACAGTCCAATGTCCTTCTCCAGCTATTCATCGGGAGATTACCTTGCCAAGTCATTGCTACGCGTCCTAAAAGCGCTTCCGGCAACCTGGGGCCACCGAGCCCAACCGGGATACATCCCAGAGAGGCAAGTGCACCTCTCCCAGACTCCCGGAACTGACAGAGATCCAAGTGAGTGCTAGATAGCTAGCTGCCTTACCTGCCCAAAGTCAGCGCTCCACAGAGCCAGGAGTCCAGCCCTGGTGAAAGGCGCTCAGTCCCACCGGGTCAGAAAGCTCCGCGTTCAGCTCACCTGCTCAGCTCGTACTGGCGGCTGGAGCCGGTGAGGCTCAAGCCCCGGGAAAGCTTGCCCAGGTTCTCCTCTAGGGACGCCGGCTGCAGGGCGGGAGGGGCGAAAGGGGTGGCAGCGGAGGAGGCATCACGACCAACAGCTGCAACTTCCTAGCACTCACACATACATACATACACATACACAGTCACACTCACACTCACTCACACGCGAACAGTCTCTTAAAGGGGAACAGTCAGTCCGGTCCGTGAACTTTAAATGGCCTCCGATCAAAAAGACGGAAGCACTTTGGCAAGTTTACCATAAACTCAGGTGGCTGATTTCCCTGGAGAGAGCAGGAGGAGAGAATATTTCAGGCTGGTTATGTCTAAGTTGGTTCACTGAAAAAATACCAGGAAAATCTGACCGTATATGTGGCAGTTTGTTTTGTTTTTGTAGCCCTGGCACCTTGCATAAGATAAGCACACACAATAAATGCTTGTTGAATTTGAAACTTTCAAAACTATCGACTAAACAATTACATGCTTAGGGCCTAAATTTACAACGCTTCAGATACTGGCTAGATGATTTACTAAAGAGAATCCCAGACTTGGAACTAGGCCGATCTGAGTTCAAATACTGCCTCAAACACAACTATGGGAGCCTGAAGAAGTTACTTGAAAGAAGACCAGAATTTAAGAATATCCGGAGCAATCAAGCAAATTTTTGCTGTCAGTTGATGAGCCCCGTTCTTTTAGGCTCAGGTTTCCTTTTTCTGCAAAAATGTAATAATAGTACCTCCTTGATATGAGGTTCAAATGAGATAATGAATATAAAGTGTAAATGCTAGTTCAACATTATTTATTAATTCTGACACCCTATGGGAAAAAAATTATAGGAACATCATTTATAAACTAAAACTATAGGGACAGCAAGATTTAATCATAGGATCATAGATTTGGAGTTTGAAGGATCCTGTGAGAGGATATAGTGCAACCTCTTTATCTTACAGAAGAGGGAAGTGAAACTGAAATATTAAGTGTCTGAGCCACACCGCAAAGTTAGGAAGCAGCAGAATTGGATCAAAAGTGTAGTCCTCTGATCCCAGAACCAATGCTTTTCCCATTGTACCTATTCCTGATGTAGCAGTCTTCTCATGCTGCGCTATAAGAATTCCACTGCTTTAATTTTCTCCATCCCTTTATTCCCTCCTCCTTCTGCTTTTATACTCCTCTCCCTTCATCACAAAATATCCATATACTTTGACTCAGTCCCCACTGCTAGCTATACACCCAAAGGAAGTTAGAGGCAGAAAAGTTTTGTATGCACCAAAATGCCACAAAAGAAAGTTGAATACAGAAGGGATAGGCACTGATTGAAAAGATGAAGATGAAAGTGACTGAATAAATCCTAGTTTCTGAATGAATGGAATATTACTATATGATAAAAAAAATCAATATGATGAATTCAGATAACATAGGGAATACATATGAAATGATTCAAAAGAAGTAAAAGTAACCAGGTAAACCATATATAAAATAACAAAATCACTATAAATAGAAGGGAAGAAAGGAGTAAGAGAGGGAGAAAAGGAATGTTGTGTTGGAGGAAGATCTAACTCAGTTCTTTGTAGAAGTGAGGAATACTGAATATATTGCCGAACTCAAATGATGTTTCCATTACTTTGGTTGAACTAATTTCTCCCCTCTTCCCATTTTAATCTTTTATATAAGGTTGGCTCTCTGGGTAATATGGGAGGGGAAATATGTTTGGAAATGAAGGTAACATAAAAATGAAAGATATCAATAAAATGTATTTAAGTATTGATTGAGTAGTTGTTATAGATCAAAGTAGAATACTTAAAAGATTTTGTCCACTTCAGCAATTCTATGACTATGTGCTCAATATTCAGTTAAGGAGAGGAGATTATCCAGTGTAAGTATGTCTCTTCTTTCAAAAGCTGAGTATGTAGTTGGAAAGAGAATAAAGAGTGAAAGTGTTGCTGAGGGAATAGAAGTAATCATTTTAAGTGTCAGAAGAGGAAAAATAGAGTGCTTTAGGAAAAGTGTAGAGAATATGGAGAATAACTTTCTCTTACAACACAAGGAGTAGTTTCTTGGAAGAGATGACTCTTGATTGAGGTCTATATTGATGGATAGGACTTGTATAAGTAAAAAAGCAAAGAAAATTTATTTTCACAGAGACAGTATTGTGGATTTGTAAGATAATGGACTAACCAGAGTTGAGAGTTTCAATTAGAAGGAGTGAGAAATAATGTTGGAAAAGTAATGCAAGACTAGATTTATGTTTAAAAACAAGACTGAGTAATTTAGAAAGTATTTTGGAGTGAGTTAGGGATTAAAGCACTTGTCAAAACTAAGAAGCTAACCAATCCTCCTGGAAATAGCCCTTTTACTAACCCATTTTATTCTACTAGTGTGGTGATTTTCTTCTTTAAAATAATATAAATGATGGTTCTCTCTGGGAGTGAGCAGGTTTCTCGGGGAGGTTTTCCTGGAGGCAGCCTTAGTTGCAGTTGAAAGTAATAATCACCCAAAACACAGCCAGGTGATAAAAGTTCAGAACTTTTATTGCCTCCAATATATCCCGGTAAGCTTAGAGGCCTATCTCTCTGCTTGGTTCTAAGAGCTCTTGCAGCTTTGTCCTTTGCTTCTGCCTCTGCTTTCTTCAGCTTCCAGAGCCAGCACCAAGTTGAATCTATCTTGCCTCTGAGAGAGGGCTTCTGGCTCTCAATCTCCCAGAGTGCTCCTCTCTGACCCCAGTCAATGTTCTGAAGTAAAACTCCTCACTCAGAGAGGGCTTCTGGCTGAACTCACTTGATGTTCCCATCTCAATCTAAATTCAGCTCCACTCTCCATGTAATTCAGCGGAATTCTGTCTGAGATCCTCTGTCTGTTTCTTATATATGAGAGAGAGGAATTGTGGGATATGAGAGAGAGGGATTATGGGTTTATTCCCAGAGTGCTCTCTGGCCCTAAGCACTTCAAGGTAGGTATGAATTCACAAAGTTACACAGTTAACTTTGTGAATCTCCCATACTTGAGAATTCCAATGAGTAAAGGTGTAAACACAAGCATTGTATCAATTACATTAAGTTAACACTAGGATTCTAACATCTCCCTTGAGTTATCACCTTGTTTCAAGTTGAGTGAACACTAGGATTCCAACATATTAGTCTTAAAGTTTAGCAAAATGTTTTCACCACCTGGTTATAACTCAGGATGTTTCTCCAAAATTAACAAAATGAATTTTGTTTGGCCATAGCAGGAGGAAGACATTCAGAATAGGGAAAAGATGTTCTTCCAGGATAAAACATTAATTAATAATGATAATGATAATAATTAATGGTAATAAAGCTAGCATTTAAGGTTTGAAGAAGACTTTACAGCTGAATAACTCTAACAGAATGAGAGGTAAATGATTACCAAGAAGCATAGGAGCTAGAGCTGGAAAAATTCTTAGATATAACCTAGTTTGTCCTTTTCAGTTTACAAATGAGAAGAATGTGATCCAGAAAAATAGAGGCTAGCCCAAGGTCATACAAATAGTAAATAATTGGCATATGAATACAGAGCCACTAAAACCATGATGCCTTTTTTTTTTTTTTTTTAGTACCTTCTACTGGAAAAAGAAGTGAAAAAAGGTTAGTCCTCAGATGTGTGAGAAAAGTGATGAAGAAAAACCAAGAAAAAAAAATAGAATTGAGATGAGAATGGAAAAAAAAAGAGAAAGCAAGAAAGAAAATACCAAAATACCTATAAATTGAAACACTTAGAAATAATTTGAAGCAAACATGCATAAGGGTAGGGCTTTGCCCCACTCCAATTAATTGCAAAACTCTGAAACATCTGAACTGAATCAAACATCAACAATAAACTATATGTGAAAAAATCCTTAATTTATTTGAAAGGAATTTAGGGATTTGGGGCCATTAGATTAAAATAAATGACATCATGTAGGAAATAGCTTGAGATTAGTTAAAGAGAATCAGTCCCACATGTATAAAACCAGTCACATGTATCAGAATGACAAATTAGTTTTGAGTAACTCAGGTGAGTGGTGCTCAAATCAACTAAATATGAGCTCCCGGCAGTGAATTGCCCTGTCCAGGTACAATCTAGTGAACCTTAAAAGATCAAAATATCTATTGGGACAATCAAGCAATAGTGGTGGTATCCACTAGACCTGGAGGTAATGTCAATGGAACAACTATGGCTGGAGACTGTCTGCATTGATAGTTGAGAGACCTGTGAGGAAAGTAAGCTTCAAAACTGCAAGGATACCATCCTTAGCATCTAGAAGATAATCGTACCCACAAGTAACTTCATGATTCCAAGAGAAGAGGAAAAAAAGTTAAACCTTTGCCATATGTGATTTATTTGTTCAGTTATGTCTGACTCTTTGTGACCCAATTTTTGGGTTTTCATGACAAAGATATAGAGTAGTTTGACATTTCCTTCTCCAACTCATTTACCAGATGAGGAAATTGGTTAAGTGATTTACACAGATCTAATAAGTGTCTGAGGCTGGATTTGAATTCAAGTAGATGAGTCTTTCTGACTCCTGGATTGGTATTCAGTCCATTTTACCACCTAGCTACATTGTGACATTACTATAAAAAAATTATACTCACTCTTGAATAGATGTCACCTCAGAGAAACTAAAGCATGGAAAAGGCCTTAATTTAGAAAAATCAAGGTCATCCACTATATTCCAGACCATCACTGGTCCTCTTAGTTTTTGTCTCATGATTGAACTTTGACAACTTTAGAGAAAAGGGTGAGGAGAAACTCTGAATTAATTAAATCTGATTCACAAGTTAGTCAAAATATCATCTTCAACACCAATAGGCACATTTTAACTTGTGTGAGCAAGAGTTAAGTACATTCTTATTATTTCTGTAACAAATGCTCTCACTATATAACAACAACAAAAATAATCGTAATAAACATTTTTATAGTGCTTATTATATGCCAAGAATGGTGCTAAAAATCATCTCAATTGTCCCTCACAACAATCCGAGGAGATAGATATTATTATTATTCCCATTTTACAGAAAAGGAAACCAAGGCAAACAGGGATTAAATAACTTGCCCAGGTTCACACAGTGTCTGAGACTGAATTTGAACTCAGGTCTTCCTGATTCCAGTCTCAGAATTCTATCCACTATTGTTAGCCTACACTAAGTAAGCTAATTACCTCTGGCTGATAATCAGTGGGATATCTCACCATGGTTACTGATAAGAAAAGCACTAGAAACTTCATTGACCTTCAGGATTAACCCCAGAAATGTGAGGATGAAGTAAGTATTCATGTGATATAAGTGGGAGTTGGGGAAATAGATCCAACTTGAGGCGGTACCTCAGGAAAAAAAAATAGAGCATGGAAATTTTTAAGGAACTAACAGAAAAAAATTAGTATTAATAAAGTTAAGGAGAATGCTACCATGATAATAATACAGTAAATAATCAAATAATAAAGCTCCTAGTCTTCATTCCTTTCCAAAGTAGTTATTAGCTCTACTCTATGATTTCTGTATTATCTAAATTTACTGTGAAATTAAAAGACTCAAAGCCTTATATATTATGTAAAAATAGGAGGTGAACAATTAAAAATATAGCCACCTAACATCTTGATAAGGTCCATTCTTCAAAGATAGACATTGTAAGTTTTTTTTTTTTCTTTCTTAACGTTGCTCCTAAACATTATAAACTTTAGTCTAATTGTTTGTTTTGCCAAAAGAACTCAGAGTCAAATCATTTTTTTTTTCTTTCCCCATGTAATCCTAGAGGCTCTCAGAACAGTTCTGTATTGACAATATGCTTTTAATAAAACTTTAAGATGTTATTATTGTATCTTATTTCTTGAATTAATCTGTACTTATCTTGTATAGCAAGGGGCACTAGCCAAACAAATTATAATTAGCAATGGTGGAGGTAATAATCTTCTGATTTTGTGACAGGGCATCTTTTGTTTCTAGCCTTCTGAATTAATGTCAGTGCCAAGATGGCGAGTTTGGAAAGAACTTACCCATGTTGCCAATATAATTTAATTTACTTTGGTGTTTCTCAATCACTACATTTGTTTTGGTCCCTGTAGCAGAGCTACATGCTTAGTTGTTTTTCCTGTATCTGTTCATGGAATATTTCCTTTTAATTGAATAGTAGTTTAATAATATTTATTGGCTTATTGCAATTTCAAGCAGCAAATTATTGATGAGGATTTGCTCACCTGGTATCACAATTGGCACTGACTGCAAAGCATTTATAAACAACACTTCGGAGTTACTTATGTGGAATCATAAGAATGCTTCTTTGCTTGCTGAAGTAATCCACAACAACTAAAGTAGATTATCCTATAATTACTTTCTAGTCCCTCCAATTCTGTGGGATGAAGGAACCATCTATTGTAAACTCAGTAAAGAAAGAAATCCTCGCTGAATTTACAAGATGTGGGTCAAAAATTCCTCTCTTCATTTGTTTTTATGAGAACAGAGGAACCTTTCAAACAACTATTTTTCCAGGTCATGCAGTAATCAAATTTTAGGGAAACCTTTACTTACATTCAGAAAATAATCTGTTTCAGCCTTCTGTGAACTCTCACAGACCATCTAAACCCATCAGCTAATTGGTCAGTCAGTCAATAAACATTTGTCAAGTGCATCCTAATGTGCCAGGCACTGTACAAAACATAGGCGATACAAAAAAAAAAAAAAAAAAAAAAAAACACAAAAGCTCTCAAGAATCTTAGTTTGATGGGAAAAATAACACAAAAATAACCAGCCATAAGTCAAAATAACAAGCTACTAGAGAGAAGACTACGGTGAATTCTCTTTTCTCTACTGTACTACCAGACCTCTCAGGAAATTCTGCATACAGATGTCATCAAACTAACATTCACAAGAATATTTCCTCCCTATGAGTTAATATGCCATCCATCACTCAATTGACAGAGTACTAAGTTTCTTGCCTTAGGCACAGTTTGTCTTACTTGCTTCAGGCTCAAAAATTCTGAGCTAGGGCTCTGCCCAGAGGTTTGGTAATCAGGCATAAACTGACCTAAATAAAAGAGTTTAAAAAGGTGGGGAGAAAAAAAGTCAACTGTTTCTAACAACACTGCTCATTTTATTAATTAGATTCCTTTAAGTAAATTTAAACTATATCAATGGCACTAAAAACAATTTGGCCTGATACATAAAGATAAAACTTACATTTAAGTCTTGAAGTCTCAATCTTGACTCCTGGACTATTCAAGACATTTAACTTTGAGCTTTAATTTATCTAGCTACAAAGTGGAGATCAAAATACTGATCTTGAGAGGAAGTACTTAAGAATCTACTAATTAATGGATAGAAAAACACTTTGAAAATTGAAGGTGTCACATAAATATTTAATAACAGTAATCTGCAAGCAAGCAAGCTTAGTTTGCAATTATGAAGCTTATAGATTTTTGTAGGAATCATTTTGGAATAATTTGTTTCCATCTCCTAAAAAATATCGGTGCCCTAAATAGTAGGTCAATGGAATCAAAAGGAATCTGACCCTAAAAGCGAGAGAAATGTTTAGTTTTAGCAAAGGAATTTTTTTTTTTTTTTCTCTAGTAAATTTATTTATTTGTAATAAATATTATTTTATGAATCATATTGGGAGAGAAATATCAGAACAAAAGGGAAAAACCATGGGAGAGATTTTAAAAAAGAAAGAAAGAAATTAACATAGCATGTGCTGATTTACATTCAGTTTCCTTAATTTTTTATTTTTATTTTTTCTGGAGGCAAATGGCATTTTCTGTCCTATCTATTAGGATATCTTTGGAATTTTTTTTTTCTATGAAGAAGACTCATTTTGGAAAGGATTGGTGTAATAGAATTCAAGTAAGTATAAGTCATCTTTTAAAAATTAGATATTCTCAACAGTTAATTTTTTTTTTAAATAAAGAACAGAAAACATGTTCAAATAATGAAAAATTGTAATTCAGTTGAGAGAGAGAAAGGAAGGGAAGGAAAGAGAGGATGGAAAAGAAATAAGTAAAAGAGGGCAACAGAAGGGAGAGGGAAAAATAACAAAAAAGAGATTCACACTCCAATGCATGTGAAACAGAGAAAAAGACATATTTTAAAGTACTTGTTATTCTGTTAGAAAAATTAAACTGAGGGACAAGGACATTGGCCAGAGGTTTTTAGAACATTGGATATTAGAAACATCTAATTCAATTTTCTCATTTTATAGATGAGGAAACTGAAGTTTAGAAAAGTTCATTTCCAAAAGTCATGTTGTGTTTTCTCCCCTCTTTTAAAAAAAACCTTGTTTCTTTCATATTACCCTACATCATCCATGAAATCTTTAATGGTCATGAAATTTGCCATCCAAAAATTAGCCAGTAAAATCAAATATGTTAATTTTTATTAGTGAGTGCTAATATTCCCAGGATGTTGGGTAACCCTAATTTATTGAATCACATTTATTTATGGAAGCATCAAAATCAAAGCATTTTTTTCAGTTACTTAAAATATCACTTATGATGGGATCTTTTTTTTTTAAACTTCCTGCTTTTAATCATTTTTTACTTAAACATTAAACCTATGTCACCATTTATGGAGGATGTTTAAGTTTTTCATTTCACTGTGAATTTACTGGGTCACTATGTACACAGCCTACAAAAAAAAAGCTAAACATTTAGCAGCAAATAATGCAAGCAATAGAAATTAACAGAATAGTGATCTTTCTATTACAGTATTTAATTATAGAAAAAGAATTTATTCCGTGTCTAGTTTTCCCCCAGATGGATACTCTGCCTTGATTTTGTGTTTAATTTAGTACTTTTGAGATCTGACTAAGGTTATGAGTGGTAGCCATTTAGAATTTATAGTCCTCTTTATTTCAGTTTTTCCAATTTTTAAATCTCCATTCAAGGCTTATCTTATGTGCTACTTCTTCTATGAAGCCCATATGTTAGCTTCTCTGGCCCCTGAAATTTTCCTACAACATTTTATTTCATCTATCCTTTGCCCCATTGAATATCTATCTAATATTATATCTGTCTTTGTCTTTGACATGCCCATCCTTCTAATATCAGGTAAGCTCCTTAAGGGCAGGGATGGTTTCATTTTTGTCTTTGTATTTCTAATATCTAACACAGGGTGGCTTCACACAAAGTAATAAGTATATAACAAATGCTTCATCTTCTGTACCTGTAAGAAAGAACTTTCTAAAACTTGAGACATTATACAAATGGAAATTATTATTATTAGCCACTAATTATTAAGTTGATAGTGTTACAGGTAGATTCTGCCAAGAAAAATAAATAGTAGTAGATTCATACTATACTGTTTTGAAACAAAACATGCACACAAACATACATATATACCCCTGTATATAAAAAAAATTGAAATTTCATATATAATCTTCGTTATGTTCTTTGCATATGGAGATATTTGTGAAGTCCATAAAAAAAGACAGAACTGTTCAGTGTCTTTATAAAAGTTATCTGAATATGTGTGTCTGTGTCAAATTCAAGATATTTTCAATTTGGGCCTTATTTCTTGACATCTTAATATAAGGCTGTGGATTGGGTAGAATACTTCAGTACATAATTCTTTCTAAATCACTATACTCAAATCTAAATCACTTCTTAAGCAACTCTTCTTTTCAAAATTACATTTTCTTTTAAATTGATCTTCACACTTCATACACCTTCCATTTTTTTGTGCTAACAAAAAACCTAACTCTCCCCAGAAGAACATGGATTCCTTGCTCTTGCTAGTATTTGATGCTTCTCCTGATAATGCTCTGAAGTAAAGTACAGGTCTACCAGTTGCTCTTCATTATCATTATCTGTCCTTTTACCAAGATTATTATATAAATCTCTCTTTTAGAAGGTCAGTCCAACTCACAGCCAGTACAAATTTAGCCTTCAGATCATTCTCTTCCTTTTTTAAGGAGTTCAATACCTGACTCTTACTTTTCTTTTTATCCCAATTTCTGATCTCAAACCTGGGGGACTATACTACACATTGATGTTCCTATGAATATGCTGGACTTTTAGTTTATGAATTTCCTAAACCCATGGACTCATTTTTGTAATGTTCTTGTTTGGTTTTCTTGAGGTCTTGGAGCAGCCTTCTTTCAGTAGAGTAATCACCACAAGAATAGTCAGGGATTAAAGTCCCAATCCTTTATTATCTTCTTCACAATCTAGTTTCCTTCCCTAGGGCTGGGCAGAGCCTTTCAGATCAGCCTTGGTCTCAGTGGGGGGAGCAGGAGGACAGGCAAGCCACCAGGAGGCTGATGAAAATGGAAATGAATCTCTCTGAGGGGTTGAGCTCCTGACTCCAATCCCCTTGTCTTCTCTGACTCTGTCACTGACCCTCTAGTTCCCCCAGGAGAGCCACCAAGAGCCTGACCAAAGATGGAATGAATGTGTCTCTGGCCCTTCTGAGTTTCTCTCTGAGCCCTTCTGAGTCTGCCTTTGGCTCTGACAGGCCATGGTCTCAGTGGGGGAAGTGCAGGAGGCCAGGCCTGCCACCACGGTGGTGTGAGATAGAGTGAATGAATCTGGCTCTCCTCCTTTCCGAGTCTGTGTCTGGCCCTTCTGATTCTCTCTCTGGCTCTGAGTCACAGCTTTAATGTTCTACACTGAGTATAAACCAATCATTATATCACTAGGAAACCATTATTTGTTGTAAGATTAAATCAATCATACTGAACTTAGAGAACTATTAATCATCATGCTAAACTAGATAACCATTGTCTCATTAATTCTACTGACTTAATACCTTGTAAGAATCCTTGTTTCAGAGTTCTGGCCCATAATACATTTTCATTTCAATTTAGTAAACACAGGAATGATAATTCATTTGGTCTGACCATGATCTATAATTGTTCTAAGATTATGATCCAAGATTATAAAATTCCTTTACTTGATCACATCAATTTCAACCATTTTTTTTACTCCACCTAAGACCATTCTTTGTCCTTCCTATGATCTTTATTCCCTGACCTCAACCCCATAACTTGGATGTTTCACAGTCATCTCAAGACCCTTTTCAAGTTTATTTCTCACTCAACTTTTTTTTTTTTTTTTAATTTCAGTTCTGCTTACTACCATTGTAGTCACCTGGACTTGCAACTTTAGAATCAATTTTGACTTTCTTCTCTGTCACTTTCCCCACTATATGTGTCAGTTACCAAAATCTTGTCCATTCTGTCTCTACCATATCTCTCCTATATTTCTCCTTCTCTTCACTCATAGAGCCTCTATCCTAATTCCATCCCTTAATTTTGAAATTTCATATATAATCTGAACTATTGTAATACTTCTTAATTTCCCAGTTTTCACTCTTTCCAAATCTTTTGTCCATATAATTACAGAATTGTCCATCAGAATTGATCATGTTATAATCTTGCTGTTATAGTATATAATGATCTCCAGGTTCTTCTCATTTTGCTTAGCAACAGTTCATGTAAGTCTCTCAAGACTTCTCTGAAAAGGATTGATATTTTTTAAAACCATTATGACCATGCTATTATATTTCACTACTAAAACAATAACAAACCAACAGAACTTTAGAGGATCCCTATTGCTTCTAGAATAAAAAATAGAAAATATGCACTTTTTGAACATAATTTTCAGTGGAAAATTCTCTTTAACAAAATAATGTTGAAATGAATGTAGTTTACACTCCCCTTTTATTTCATCTATCTTATTTCATCATATTCCCCTTCTCTTTTATTTTTCTGTGAGACAGGCTGCTACTTGTCTTCTACCCATGATATTCTATTTCCTGTGTCCATGTTTTTACATGTCTTACCTTATCTGAAATTTGCTCTCTCCTCAACTTTGCCACTTAGAATCCTTACCTTCTTTCAAAAGTATATCATTGGTACTTAGCTCCCACATAAGGCCTTTTCTGATTTCATTCAACTTTTCTAATTGTTCATATTTTCTATATATTTGAAATTATTTTTCATAATTTTCTATAAACTTGATATATACTTAGCTTTGTGTATGGTAATCTTCAGCAGAATGTAAGTTCCTAGAAACAGAGATTTCACTGATGTTTTTGTGTTTACAGTATTTAGTGCAATCCCATTCATATAATAAGTGCTTATTAAATGTTTATGTAATTGATTAAATTTTAGTCATCATTCTCAATTTCCTACAATCCCATACTGCTTATATTTGCCCTCTTCCTTTTGACCTATATACCACATACTCTGGAACTACTTTGTCCTTCTGTTAAAGAAAGAAGGATGACAACTTATCTGAATTGCCTCTTCAATCATAACATACTCTCACTCTATGATTCTCTTGCCATCCCAAAATTCTGAACCACAAGCTACTCTTCTTCAAACTCCATTCTTCACTGCTCACTACTACTCCCTTATTCTCTTGCACCTCATCTTAACATTTTGATCTAAAGTTAACTTTCTGGAATGTTATCTATAGATAATAAACTTCCTTTCATCTTAAACATTTTATTCTCTCACTCCTTTTTTGATGACGCAGCTTTTCTGATTACTTTTTGCACCATTGATTGTACTTTTCCATTATACCCCCAAATCATTAGTTGATTTAAGGAAATTGGAATATTTCTTGCTCCTCTCCATACCAATATGCTTCAGTAACCTCTTCTACTTTAAAATTCATTTAATCCACATTTATCCCTCAACTGAAGTTATTATAGCCATCCACTATTTCCAAGTAGCCCTCTTTCCTTTCTGAAGGAGTTCATTGTCTGAATCACATTTTTTCTCTTCTCTCCAAATCCTGTTCTTATAAAAGAGGATTTTAACATATACATTACTATTTTCTTAAAAAATATACATACTTGTGTATCATGATCTACTCCTCTACCCCACCTCAGCTATTCAGAGAGATAGTCATAACTTGATCTTTCTATTATTATCCATGTGTTCTACTTCCATGTTCATTAATTCTAAAATTCCTTTATCCTCTCCTGATCTTTTGTTATTCCATTTCTCCATCTTCCTTGAAACCCCAAACCCCTTTCTTCAACTCACCATCACTCATAATCACTCAACTTCTTAGCTCTTTCCTTGAATTGGGTTTGATCCCTTGGTAAATACTGCAGTCTCTTATCTTTAGTCCAATACTGCACTTCTAAACTTTAGCCTGAATTCATTCCCCACTTCTGCTACATTCTCTCTGTGCTACTACAAAAAGCTGGAGAAAATCAAGAAATCACACTAAATGGGATTTCTACAAGTTCATGTTATGATCTCAAGTTGTCTCTTACTGTAGCAAGCAACCATTTTTTTTTAAATTTTCTTTTTTAAATTTAATATCTCCCTACTAATCTCTTCAAAATCCCATTCACTACAACAACTATTTCAAACCATTTTATCACTGTTCAAACCTCCCGAGGCTCCTTCTGATCTCAATCCCAATAAGAATCTTGTCTTATTTTACTAAAAAGAACAGAATGAGACTATTCACATAAAGTTCCTTCTTTGCCCCTCCTAATCTTATATCACTCAGATGTTTTCTGCTACTATTTCCTCTTTCAGCCTTATCTCACATGAAGAGGTAGCCTTCTCTTTACCAAGGAAAATTTTGTTGATTCTCTTTGAAACACCCCTCTTATATGATCCTTTGTTTCTTCTGACACTGACAGGTCCTTTCTCTTACTACAATAGTCTCTTGGTTGTCTCCTTGACTTGTATCACCTGTCTCTTGTTTAGTTCCTTCCCTGATAAGAAAAATCTTCCTAAAGTGCAGGTCTGACCATGTAATCCCAACTCCAGGAGCACCCCATAACTTTCAGGACCAAATATAAATCATTAGTTTGGCTTTTCAAAAATCTTTCCTTACCTGAATCTTTTGTTTTCTATGAAAAGTGTTCACAGAACACTATATAATCCAATAAAACTGGATTACAGCACATAAGATATGCTATCTCCTTTCAGCTATTTCTCATGCCTAGGATTCTCTTCCTCCTCCTCTCCACAGCCCAGAATTCCTAACTCCCTTCAGGTTCCAGCTAGAATCTAACCTCTGCCAAAAAAAACTTTTGTGGATCTTTCTTAATTCTAGCACTTGCCCTATGTTGATTAGCTACATTTTTCCTAAGAATATTTTTTATATAATTGTTTACATGTTCTTTTTATCATTATTCAATGAGTTCTTTAAAAGCAAGAACAATTTTGGAGATATTTCTTTGTTCCTGGCATATCACAGTTCCTGGCATCTATTAGGCACTTAATAAATTATTGTTATATATTTGAGCAAGTATCATATTTCATTTCTAACATGTTCTTCTCAGGTTCCTAAAAAAAGAAAAAGAAATCTTAACTTCCATTAAAATCTCACACCCCATTTATGTTGTCTTTAAAGTACAAGTGGTTATGTCTAGTTCGACAGTATTCCAAAGAGATGGTAAAAGAGGGAAGAGGACTCATATATGTAAAGAGTTTGTAGCAGCCCTTTTTGTAATAGCAAAGAACTAGAAATTAAAGAGAAGCCCATCAATTGGGGAATGGCTTAACAAGTTATGGTATGTCAATATAATGGAATATTATGAAGCAAACACAATCAAGAGAATATTATATAACTACAAGTTTATGCCATAATCAATTGTGATAGACTTGACTCTGCTCAACAATATAGTGATTCAAAGCAATTCTATTAATCTTGTGATAGAAAATGCCATCCCCATGTAGAGAGAAAACTGTTAGAGACAGAATATGGATTGAAGCATAATATATTTTTTTTTACCTTGTTTGTTTGTTTGCTTGCTTCTTATGGCTTTTTTCCCATTTGCTCTGATTCTCTTGTGCAAGATGACAGTTATGGAAATATGTTTACAAGAATTGTACATATTTAACTTACAAAAATAGTAATGTGCCATTTTCACCTCTGGGACCAAAGTAAAAATAGTCACTATTTTTGATTATATCCTTATCTAGTTAAATTCAGAATACCTGAATAGTTTTATCTGAGATGGGTTGACTGCAAACTCTTTTCTACATTTTGACTGCAGTTTTTGAAAAGTGGCAGATTATTTTTGTAATTTTAGAAAATCATTGGAATAGCAATTATTTGTCAATGTTACATAGTGTTTTAATAGATTAATTTGTGAGCAATATAAGCTAATAAAATCATTTCTCTAGAAAAGGGTTTGTAACTTCTAAATAAAATTAAGTTTCTTTATTGAATATTCCACATGTATTTCCGCATCAGCGTATGTGTGGCACACAATGCATTGGGAGACCAGGAAGTCAATCAAGATCCTCACAATCTTGAACACAGATGACATTACAGTATTTCATCAGATGGGTACATAATGTTATGGCCAGTTAGGTACATCATGGATAACTGGTTTTCCTGTTAATCAGGAAACCAGTATGAGTATCCAATTATGAACTGTAGTAAGAAAAGAAAAGGCAAAATTAGCAGCAGTCAAAGAGGTGTGACATTTGTGCTAAAGGGAGGAAATGAGAAAATGAAGCATATAATCAGTGCCCAAAGGGAGAGCTCAAGTAGAATTATAATTCACAATAAGAAACTTTTCACCCACCAAAAAAGAATACCAGAAAGACCAGATGTATGAATGAATGAATGGATAAATGTGTGTGTGTGTGTGTGTGTGTGTGTGTGTGTGTATAATATGTATATGCATGTATGTATACACATGTGCTAGCAAAGTCAGATCATCAGCCAAAATCAGCATCTTGACCACCAACCTTCCTTAAATCCTCTTGGAGATATCTTAAAGCCCTGAACCAACAAGCCTATAAATGATAATGTTTCAAGCTCAGTGCTTTCAAGTCATCATCCTAGATTACCTTCAGAATTCCCCATGAAAATATAGCTTGGTAGGTATTCCTACAGGTGTTAGGGCCACAGGTGCTGAGTAGCCAGGGGAAAAAAAGTTTACATCAAAATCTTTGGCATTGTCAAATAGTTTAACATAAGAATTTGATATTTTCTACTGGAAATGACATTAAAGATGAGATATTACCATCTGCTTTGGTTTTGCATTTATGGGACTTTTCTATATGACCTGAAGATAAGAATGTTTATATGTTTTGTCTCTGTTGGAATGTGAGCTCTTTGAGAGCAGGGACTATTTTAATTTTCTATTCCTATCTCCTTAGGTGAATACAAAATGCTTTATTAATTCATTTAAAACTTTCAATCTATTAGAATCTTTTATTAGCTCTTTATTATAAAAAGAAATGGTCTTACCGAATTCACAGTGAAGTACTAACAAATGATTAGGAGGCAGCCAGATAGCTAAGTGGATCTAGTGCTGGGCCAAAGACAAGAAGACTTAAATTCAAATTCAAGTTCAGAGACTTACTAGGTATGTGACCCTGGACAAGGCACTCAACCTCTGTTTTCCTTAATCTATTGGAGAAAGAAATGACAAAACCACTTCAGTATTGTTGCTAACTCCATAGAAAGTATGGTCCATGACCACAACATAACATTTCCACTCTTTCTGTTATTGTTTGCTTACATTATTGTTTTTTCTTTTTAGGTCATTTTTACCTTCTTTCTAAATCTGATCTTTCTTGTGTAACAAGATAAGTGTATAAATATGTATGTATATATTGTATTTAACGTATACTTTAATATATTAACATGCATGGGACTACCTGGCATTTAGGGGAGAGGGGTAGAGGGAAGGAGGGGAAAAGTTGAAACAGAAGTTTTTGCAAGGGTCAATGTTGAAAAATTAACATATATGTTAATGTATATAAAAAGCTATGATTAAAAAAAAAGAAAAGAAAAAAATTTAACTACTGCATGCAAAAAAAAAAAAAAGAAAGAAAGAAAAAGAAAAAGAAAGTATGGTCCATGAGGTCACAATGGGTTGGTCACAATGGGTTGGGCACAACTGAATGACTGAACAATAACAGTAGCTTAATATAGTGCCTTTTCAAAAAGCATATGGATTTTAAGACAGTGCAGGGTATTTTTTAATAAAGAAATTAATTTTTAAGGATAGAATTTCAAACTTTTGCAACAAACTAGTCAAAAAGTTTATTTGTTTTGATCTAAGAGTAATGATTTTACAAGAGTCTTCTGTCCTCTCCAAAGAGGACTTTATCACATATATCAATATTTTCTGAAACACATTATATCACTGGGACTTTGTCTACATAGAAATCCCATCCTGACAATAATTTCTATCTCTATTTAGATTTATATTAATTAATCTGGATTATTACAAAACTTCAAAGTACATTCCAAATCATTTTATTGTATTTAATATAAATTTCATGCTTTGTTGAATTTTAGTTTGAAAACTATTAATCTGTGTTTTAGCATGTAGCTTTAGAGTTATTTTATAGGAATGATAAGTTTACTAGAAAATCTCATTTCCCAACCATTCTGAATAATAAAATTTGCTACATTTTCCCACAGTACAAATAGTGTAAAACATTAGTTACAAATATTATAATTGCAATTTTGTTCAGTGCTGTCTATAATGGGTACTACAAAACCAAAAAAACATTTTTTTTTTCTTGTCGTTCCTGTCTTGTTTAGAACAGAGTATATAATCATTATTAATAGAAGAAAATAGCTTCAAAAATATTTGTCTCTGCTTGATTCCATTAGAAAATGAAATTTTCATAGTATCTGTCTTTCATTTGTATGAGACATGGTCTTTCCAGGTTCTGTGTCTTTCTAGGTTCTGTTGTCTGTGTCTCTTGAAAAAAGAAGGTAAAAAGTCCACCTATTGTAGAAGTGAGAGGTGATTGTTATCTTGTCTAGCTCTCAGAGTGTCTCACTTTCTGCTGACCTTTAAAGTAAACTTATTTAATAGTTTCTGAAACTTTTCATAAATATTCAACAAAATCCAATATTTATCTCTTTTTATAGAAGTTGAACCTTATGCAAACTCATATTTTTAGAAATAACTTCTTCATTTCTAAGACTAATAATAAACAATGTGTGATAATGAAAAGATTGTTAGATTTAGAGCAAGATAGATATGGCCTTTATACTATATTTGACATTTATTGTCATATTATTATAACTACATTATATTATATTTATATATCTATATTATATATATAATATTATAGAAAATTAAATACAATGTACATCATGCACTTTGTGACATAAATGCCAATTGCTTTTTTGTTCCCAAAAGTTCAGAGAGAACTGGTTTTGGATTAAGAAGACAGGATCTAGATCTGGTTCTAATTATCTTTTAAATTTTATTCAAATTACATTCTTTGTGATAACATGTTCTCCTTTGTCAAATAAAAAGATTAGCTGGTTTCTAAGATCTCTTCTCATTCTAAAATTCTATAATTTTATGACTCATTGACTTTGACTTCTTAAAAAATGCATAGATGCCAATTTTCTGAATAGAAAAATCATCAAAATAAACAATTTAATCCTGAAACTAACAAAGAACTCCAAATATTTAGGAATGAATGGCCTATACCTAAAAATTAAATAAATAAATGTTCATAGTACAAAGCTATGAAGTAGCGTTTCTAGATCAGGATTGTATTCTCTGTTTCTAACCCTCTGTCTCTATCTCTCTCTTTATCCTTCCCCTCCCCTATTTCCTCTGTCTCTCTCTTCTAGCTCATACTATTAGGAAAAAAAAAACCCTATGAATAAATTCCCTAGATTACTGGGGAAATATCTGATTTCATTCTTAAGTATTTTGACCTTTTATTTACCAGCAAGGAGCATGACTTATTCAAATAGGATGCCAATGATTTTCATCTCAAGATTATTGACAGGTATATGATATTAAAAAAAAACAAAACAAAACAAAAAAAAACAATGGTTTTTCTACTTTTAAAAGGACCAATTGACAAGAAAATAGAAATATTGTAGACATGATATGATGTCTGATTGATATTTTTATTTATTTATTTTTTTTAAATAATTTTTTATTGATAGAACGCATGCCAGGGTAATTTTTTACAGCATTATCCCTTGCATTCACTTCTGTTCCGATTTTTCCCCTCCCTCCCTCCACCCCTTCCCCCAGATGGCAAGAGTCCTTTACATGTTGAATGGGTTGCAGTATATCCTAGATACAATATATGTGTGCAGAACTGAACAGTTTTCTTGTTGCACAGGGAGAATTGAATTCAGAAGGTATAAATAACCCGAGAGGAAAAACATAAATGCAAGCAGTTTATATTCATTTCCAGTGTTCTTTCTCTGGGTGTAGCTGCTTCTGTCCATCTTTGATCAATTAAGGCTCTCTTTATCAAAGAGGTCCACTTCCATCAGAATACATCCTCAAACAGTATCATTGTTGAGGTATATAATGATCTCCTGGTTCTGCTCATTTCACTCAGTATCAGTTCGTGTAAATCTTGCCAGTCCTCTCTGTATTCATCCTGCTGGTCGTTCCTTACAGAACAATAATATTCCATAACGTTCATATACCACAATTTACTCAACCTTTCTCCAATTGATAGACATCCTTTCATTTTCCAGCTTCTAGCCACTACAAACAGGGCTGCCACAAACATTTTGGCACATACAGGTCCCTTTCCTTTCTTTAGATCTCTTTGGGGTATAAGCCCAGTAGAAACACTGCTGGATCAAAGGGTATGCACAGCTTGATAACTTTTTGAGCATAGTTCCAAATTGCTCTCCAGAATGGCTGGATGTGTTCACAGTTCCACCAACAATGTATCAGTGTCCCTGTTTTCCCACATCCCCTCCAACATTCCCCATTATCTTTCCCTGTCATTCTAGCCAATCTGACAGGTGTGTAGTGGTATCTCAGAGTTGTCTTAATTTGCATTTCTCTGATTAATAATGATTTGGAGCATATTTTCATATGTCTATAAATAGTTTCAATTTCTTCATCTGAGAATTGTCTGTTCATATCCTTTGACCATTTATCAATTGGAGAATGGTTTGATTTCTTATAGATTAGGGTCAGTTCTCTATATATTTTGGAAATGAGACCTTTATCAGAACCTTTGATTGTAAAAATGTTTTCCCAGTTTATTGTTTCCCTTCTAATCTTGTTTGCATTTGTTTTGTTTGTACAAAAACTTTTCAGTTTGATTAATCAAAATTTTCTATGTTGTGGTCAATTGATTGATATTGCTATAAAAGACTCACCCTTTGAAATTTTATCTTACATAAATATTTTCCCGTTATTCTCATTTCCAAATGTATCTTTTCATATACCTTACTCTTCAAGCCATCTTATATATAAAAAAAAATTAAAAAGAAAAAAAAACAAATCCAAGCAATATATTGATTGAGCTAATAGTATATGCATTATTCCCTGCCCATAATCCCCCAGCTATGAAAAAAAAAAAAAGAGGGACAGGTCTCTAAACTTTTCTTCAAGAATAAGCTTGGTTGTTATAATCACAATGTTTTTTTTCAGAGTTTCTGATCATGCTACTGTTTCTCCTACCACCATTTCCACTGTTGTAGTAGTGACCATTTTCTGTATTATTTTTTCTGGTTCTTTTTACTTCACTTTGCATCAGTTTATACAAGTCCCATGCTACTCTGAAGTCTTCATATTCAGCATTTCTTATGGAAGAATAATATTCAATTACATTCACGTTTTAAAATTTTTTTTAACCATTCCCCAATTGATGAAGACTTCTTCTGAGTTCAAATTTGGCTTTATGCCCTTACTAGCTGTGTGACCCTGGACAAATCACTTAATTCTATTTGCTTCAGTTTCCTCATTTATAAAATAAGCTAGAGAAGGAAATGGCAAATTACTTCAGTATCTTTACCAAGAAAACCCCAAATGAAGAGTCAGACATAACTGAAATGACTGAACAACAACAATAAAAGAGTTTTTAAAATATTATCTTATTTTATCCTCACAATAGCCCTCTATAAATGAGAAAACTGACATAGAGGTTAGATGATTTGTCCAGGATCTGAGGCTGAGATTGGATTTAAATTCAGGTTGTTCCAATTGTAGATCTAGTGTAACTCTACCACCAGCTACTTCATTTGCAGAAAAATTTACTTCTTGAATAATCTGCCAGTATCTGGAAGAGTATACAATAAAGGATCAGTGAATAATCATTTTTTCACTTGATTAGAAGGTAGCAGTGCAAGACCAAAACTTGTCAAAGTTTAAAAGATTTTGCTAACTTTCTGTAGTTAAAGATTTGAATGAATTGCAGAGTGTATCTTATCTCTGTGGATAATATCAGAATGAATTGAAATCACTATCAACTTATTTATTCTCTTCTTGGCACGCTTATTTAATACCTATGATAAGTTCAGTTAATAATAAGAGATGGGCTGAGGGGAAGACAAAGATATAAGATACTGGCTACTCAAGGTAATACAAGTTCATGCTACTATTTTTCCATTTTCTATTTTAACCTCTTCACACTTTTTTTGGAGAAACAGAATAGGTCTCATACTATAGTATATTCTGAAAATTGTAAATCTGTATGGTACTGTATTGGGAGAAATGAAGTCTTGTTTCTAGTCTGAGCTCTGGCACTGCCTTGTACTATCTTGTACAAGTTAGTGAACAACTTTTTCTTTTCTTCTTCTTCCTCTTCTTCTTTGGAAGTAGTCTGTGTGGAGTAGTGTATGAATTTTTGGAATTGTGAGAAATGAGTGAACCATACTGATTCCATTGTGCCTCAATTTTAGAGCTAGCATAGTTCTCTTTCCATTTAGTTATGGGTCTAGTCCAATTTCTGTCCTATGAGAAAATTTTATTCAATTATGGCAATTGTAAGAAAACTTCATTACATTATTTGAACCAAGGTTTCCATAGATGGAAGCCAGACCACTTCTATCTATTGCTTAGAGGTCTTGAAGATCTAGTTTATGTTGACTAGAAACCTAGTCAGATTAAAAGACTGATACAAGGAGTTTTCTCACAATTACACATCTCAAGCAACCCATAGATTTTATTTGAAAACTGGATCTGTCAGTCAATGTTTCCATGTTCCTTTGATTGAATACAAGCATTAGAAAAAGACTGGGACACCTGTTTTTCTGATTTCAGGAAACTGCACCTGTTTATTTTCCCCACTTCCAACTGGGAAAGTCTTTAATCTTTCCTCCAATTAAAAACCATATTGCCTAATCTTGTATTCCTGTTTATATTCTCTTAATTGTTTTTTTTTTTTTTTATTTAATGCATAAAAATCTGTCTCCCTCTTCTATCCAGAGTTCAGTTCCAGGCTGAGGAGGCCTGATCCTCAGTTGTTGTGCAAGTGGCATGCATTGTTTAATAAATTGATAGACTTTGAACCTTGTGCCTTTGTTTTCTCAGTTATTTCATCTTTCACATTAGGGCTTTAGAATTTAACTCCTACCAAGAAAACATAGAAAATTTAGTTGTTACTTTCCTCACCTCGAGGAAATTTTGCTTCTGTAGCAAGATAAGAAACAAAAATTGGTGCCTATGATATACAAATAATATAATCTATCTTCAGAGAATACTGAGGAAATTCTGCTTTTCCTTAAGGTGTTTTTTCTATTTGATAATTTGATCATTTCCCCAACATAGAGATTTCATTGATACAAATAATATAACATTGAGACAATCCAGCCTTTAAGCCATCCCCAATTCATGCCTTGTGCTATCCCAATGCCATATTTTTTTTGGTACACAGTTCCTTTTTGTTGAAATGCCCCTTTCTCATGTCGACCAATTAATTATTTTAACAAACTTCAATACCCCTCATAGACACTATTCTCTTCATGGAACCTTCCTTGATTCTCTGTCAGAAATAATCCTTTCCCCACCTCTAACCCATCATAATACTTGTTTTATTTATATTCTTCCATTACACAGATTATATCATTCTACTTATCTATAAACTCCTCAAAGCATAGACCATGAGCCATTTATTTTTCTCTTCCAGTGTTCATCTTTACTTTGATCTATTTGCAGAGATGCTTAATAGATGTTTTTGAATAAAATTAAAGTTGAATTCATCATTTAAAACTATAACAATATTCATTACATTTTTAAAAAATAGTCATTTCTTTTTACTGCAATATACGGTGTCTGTGTCCTGAAATCTGGATTCTAGAAATATGCAAGTTTCTTCTCCCCCCTACCCTGTATTTGCCATTAGGAGATTCATCATCTGCATTGGAAGCACAGAATATGACCTTGGGGTTTGGGAGGTCGATATGATAGGGTTGAAAGCCTCCTTTGCTTTCTGTGAGTCAGTGACTGAATACAGCTGCAAATGTCCTTCTCCAAACAGGAAAGGCAAAGGAAAACCACCAACTCTATTAAATGGTTTTCAGTTTATCCCACACTAAGCAAAGCAGGAAGAGCACACCAGACTGCCAGTAATTAGCTGAAAAACTCTGCTTAATCCTCTGTCAAAACCTACCTTGTGCAGCAAGAATTGTGAATGTGAAAAAAAAACATTTTCTGTACAAATGATCATTCACAGGATAATTTTATGAATTGATATAATATATTCAGAAATAGAAAAGCCAGCTGGGACACTGGAGATCAAAATTTTTCAGGTTGTTAAGATAATCAATTCTTCTGGAGACCCCCTACGATCTTCTAATCTGGAGCAGTAGGATAGTATCTATTATTTTACCATGAGAACTGTTTTCCAATGGTTTGGATTAGAAATGAGTCCTCTTCTTCCTTTTCTCATTTTTTTGCTTTGCTTTATTTTGAAAAGTATTTTTCCCCCCTTCACCAACTGAAACAAAGAGAGGTATGAAACAAAAAGACAATTTCCATAGAAAATTATTAAGTTAAAGTGGGAAAAAAGCCATATAAGCCTCTAGGAGAGCTTATCTTATCAAGAATATGATTGGAAGGAAGGAAGGAAAAAAGAAAGAAGGAAGGAAGGAAGGAAGGAAGGAAGGAAGGAGGGAGAGAAGGAAGGAAGGAGGGAGGGAGGAAAAGAGGGAGGGAGGGGAGAAAGGAGCTAGTGAGGAAGTAAGAATCATAGATCTGGAGATGGAACCTCTGAGACCTTCTAGCTCAACCCCCACCTAATTTTATACAAAGAAAGTGAGGTGGGTGACTTGTTAAAAGTCACAAAGTACTTATCATAATATGTATCATTTGAATCTATATTCTTTGATTCCAGAACCAATTATTTCTATCATTTATTTGTGCTTTGTTGAAAAATCACTTAATGATCCATTTCTCTCTTGTAGATAGAAAGTTACAATGCCTTTACTACCATTTTCTCCTATCAGAACAAGGCAATGAAAAAGGCTGCATTTATTGTAAAAGAGTGTTTAAATAAAATTACATTTTGTGTTTTGCTGAATGGTTTCCATACAAATACTGTTGGCCCATTTTTCCTATGAGAGGGATTCACAAATATTCCCATCATAGGAAAACATGAATGCACATATACCCACCACCCCTCACTAAATGAATTTCATCTTAATTTGAGATTGCATTTTCAAGTGGTTTCCATAGACTAATTTTAGCAACATTTGTGGTTTCAAATAGAAAGCAGGAAGCTATGATGAGTTAGAACCTTTGTTCCATCACTAGCCACTTAACCAAATCTCAAAGATTAAAACTCTTTTCAGCAAACTTAAAAACTTATTTGATACAAAAGGAACCAGCTAAAAACACTAACATGGCCTTTTGCAAAACCTACAACTTTTAAGAATATTTTATATTGTATTCAAACATAGTTATGACAGAAATTATACATACATGTAAATAACAACAAAAATATCTTCCCATTGGAAAGGGATTTCTACATGGATACAAATATTATGTGGGATTTTTTCTAATTATTGATTTATTTAGCTTTACAAAATCTTCTTACTTTGAGCCACCTCTGAGGAAAAGACCATCCTCTTGTTATTTGTAGGAATTGTATTATTAGTCTATTTGGAAGTAATTTTGTTTAGTAATTTCAGTGACAGGATTGTGGGAAACCTCAGGGTCTGCCATGATAAATCAAGCAAATGAGGATGGCTTCTAATCTCTTTGCCAACATTTAGAGTTCAGAACTTGTCAGTCATCTCAACGCTACTAATTAGCTAAGGGTTAGAGATATCAAACCCAGAAATGTAGAAACTAAGAAGGATATTAAACAAGAGATAGAACCTTTGAAATGGGGGGAAAAGAGATCTGTTTTGACCCTTGGAGGAAAATTTTATAAATTCTGTATATCAGAAGATGTCAGTCATCAATTTAATCAATTCAAATTCTGGTTTATAATAATTTTTAAGTAACTGAGTTTCTATTAACAATAGAAACAAACTTAACTAATTAATAAACATTCTGGAAAACCAAAAAAAAAATGATAAAGACAAATGGGTCATAGGTGACATAGGATGTTCAAAGTACAAAATCTTTGTGGGGAAAGGGGGAAATGGTGAAAGAGATAATTGCCAACATTTGTACAAGATGGACTAAAACAAGAGGTATTCTTGTAACACATTTGACAACCAGTTCAATGGGAAGTGATGGGGAGAGGATTTATGCAGGAAACATTTTTAAGTTTAATCTGAATTATTAATACTTTTCCCATGACTTTCTTAAGTCTGGACAATAACAAAACAATAAACATAACAATAAATCAAATACTAATTTTTAGTGTTTGCTAATTTCTGAAGTGTAAATGCTCACACTATTAATTTAACAATTGACTGAGCTGATGTATTTATAACCTAGTAGAAAAATTCCTTAGGGCTTAACAGGAATCAGTGATACCAAACTCATAGATAAGGCTAACAAAGACATTAGCTACTACATTTAAACTGAATCTGGATTAGAAATAACTTTGAAATTATATAGCTAAATTTCCTCAGTAATTTCCTAAGTAATATAGATTTAGAGTTTTCAGGAACCTCATATCATCATTTTTTTTAACCCACTTAACTATAATGAACCCTTTTAGCAATCTGCTAAGGCATATGAACTCCTGAGAATGCTTTTAAATTTGTAAAGCAAATAAAATTGTAAAAAAAAAAAAAAAAAAAAAAAAAAAAAGCAGTTATGTTCAAATGCTATAAACAATACATATATATGTATATATTTAAATCCACAGATTCCAGGTTAAGAATACCTGACAATCTAATTCTTCCATTTTACAGATGAGGAAACTGAAGGTACTTAGCTTGCTCAGTACTATCCAGGTATTTATTAGGAGAGGAAAGATGTGAACCCAAATTTACTAATTCTAAAAGCAGTATAATGTTCATGGCAACACGCTGTATCCCATTTAATGAACAGCACAGAACTGTGCCTAGAACTGAGTTCTCTTGGGTTCAGGGTATCTGTTCCATTTACTGGAAATGAGTGACTGACAGTTTGGTATAGCATTGAACTAGGCCAGAGCTGGGGTAGGATTGACTCCAAAGCTAACTGAGATCTAAATTCAGGAAGAAATTAAGAAAGTGTAACTAAGTTGAGGTACTAATGTACATTTTTGTTAGAGGCCAAGGATTCTTATCTGGTTGCAATTTCTCTGTTTTTGAGTATTATTTTAAAAGCCTGCATAATTTTATTGAAATCATAGATCAGGATCCTTGACTCCCAAGTTTCCCTATTGTTATCAGTAACAAAAGAATTGTGTGCTTATTTCAAAAAACAAAAGAGCAGGCTAGATGTTGAATGACTGGCTTTTTTTCTGCAAAAGAGATAGGACCACAGATAGAAAGAGATGATAGTGGTGATACCAAGTGATCTAGCTAGAATTCTGGGGTTTGCAAGAGAAAGACACAGGAAACCAGGCTGGAATGAAGAAATTTCTTTAGGTGGTTAATAGCAACAGGAGGCCAATTGTGACACCAACTCTTTTTATTCTGGAAATGGAAAATCAGTAGAGCCAACTGTTATAATGGTATCCACTTAAAGGTGAATATATTACACTCAGGGCATAATTCATGAAAGAAATATACCGACTATGGGAAATTCAGAAAAAAATAATTTCATTAAATAATAAAGAATAAAATTAGCAGAAACAGAAAAAATACATATGATGACAATAAATAAATGGAATGATCACTAAAAAGAAGGCAAGATCTGAGAAGTGGAAAAATTAATAACAATTCCAGAGAGCAGAAAATGAAATATACATTCCTCTAGAGAGCAAAGTAGTGATTACCAGGTTAAAATATTGCATATATACTCAGATGACTTCTCAGGCCTCAGTATCTTTTGTTTTTGCTTAATTATTTTTTCCTAATAACAAGGAATAATTCAGTTTTAGGGCATGGAAAAGGAGTAGGAAATACCTATGATGTTTTAAAAAAGGAACTATTAAAACATTTTAAAGCAGGACACAGTTTCTTTTTCTCCTTTGTATCCTTCCCAAAATCTCCCGTGTTTCCATGCCAAAAACGGTTTTCATATTTTTCTACTTTCTCTATGGAAAAATTGAAGCAAAAAAAAGTGAAGAAAAACCCATAGTCAAGGTAGCACTGGGACTAGAACCTGGAGTTCCAAACACAACTGGACATAAATAAATTTGGAAAATACTTCATCATTCCATAACTTCCTTCTTCTGTGTTCTTTCAAACCACTCTGGTGGTCTCTCACTACTTCCTTTCATGTTCTCATACACATTTGCTTAGATGGAATTATTTTAGAGGTTTCATGATTTTAAAAAATAGACTTATAACCAAAAATACTTTAATGATCATGCAAAAATATTATTCCTTTAAAAGGGTAGGGAAAAATTGTTCTTGTGGTAGCTATTCAGTCATATTCAATTCTTTTTGGCCCCATTTGGAGCTTTTTTTTTTCTTTAATAGTATTTTGTTTTGCAAGTACATGTAAAGATAATTTTCAACATTTATTTTTGTAAGACTTTGTGTTCCAAATTTTTCTCCTTCCCTCCCTTCCCTCCTCCCCCACCTCCAAGACAAGTTATCTAATTTAAATATGTGCAGTTCTTTTAAGCATATTTCCATATTGTGCAAGAAAAATCAAACCAATAACAAACAAACAAACAAAAAAACATGAGAAAGGGAAAAAAAAAAACAAATGAAAAGTGAAAATATTATGCTTTGGTTCACATTCAGTCTCCATAGTTCTCTCTGACTTTGGATAGCATTTTCCATGCCAAGCCTATGGGAATTGCCTTGAGTCACTACATTGTTGAGAAGAACCAAGTTCTTTACAGTAGAACATCACATAATCTTGTTACTATATTCAGTGTTCTCTGGATTCTGACCTTTGGAGTTTTCTTGGCAAAGGTATTGGAGTGTTTTGCCATTTCCTTCTCCACGTCATTTTATAGATGAGGCATACATGGTTAAGTGACTTTCCAAGGCTCACACAGCTAGTAAATGTCTGAAGCTGGATCTGAATTCAGGAATATGAGTCTTCTGGACTCCAGGCCCCTTTGCACTATATTTACTTCACCATCTAGCTGCCCTCATCCATGATAACTACATCAATGTAAATAAATGTGTGTATAGATACATTGCATATAGAAAAGATATTTATATATATGCATGCATATATGCATAATTTTATATTCTTTTTATATATAATTTTATTTTATATTTTAATTTTAAATTTTATATAATTTTAATTTTAAAGATTATAGAATGCTAAAGGTAAAAGGGATCTCAGAAAATACAGTATCTGGCATTTAGTAGACACTTAATAAAGGTTTATTGAATTAAATTGAAATTGAAGCACAAGTAAGTTTTGTAACTTGACCCAGTTTTTGGCAGCTGATGACATAAGGGACATAGTGATAGACAAAGAACCTAAGTTCAAATCTTACCTCAGAGACTTAGTAGTTGTGTGACACTAAGCAAATCCCTTTATCATGTTTACCTCACCTGCAAAATAAGCTGGAGAAGGAAATAGCAAACACTCCAATACCTTTGCCAAGAAAACTCCAAAGGTAAGAATCCAGAGAACACTGAATATAGTAACAAGATTATGCAATGTTCTACTGTATGTTTTAATTATGATAGCATTATCATTCTAAGATTATTTATTATTGTTCTATGATCTGAGTAAGCCCCATTAGAGAATTTCCCTAACATCAGGACATAAACTAGAGTCTTCTGAGACTAAAGAGAAACAAAGAGGTACTATGATCATAGTGCTAATTGGTCTTCTGATTGACAGATTCTAGAGACTCTTCTGAGTTCTGGAAGTTCTGGAGACCTTAAAATGATAGAATACTAAAATACAAGGTGGTTGGCTCATAAGTGATATAATATCATTTGGTGACAAGAAGGCCCTGAGGCTCAAAAAGAGCTTGCTCCACCTGGTGGCGAATCCTAAAATAACATTCAGTACTATGTTCTTGGCTTAAAGATTTGATCTCAATTAAAATGGAAATCCCGAGAAGGGGTAATATAAAAGAAAGGACCTGAAGATAAGTTTTTGGGAGCTGGAGAAAGAAGAGGAGATCAGTAATTGCCTAAAAATTGAAGGGGAGGAGAAGTTGAAATGAGATAAAGAAATTTTGCTGGGAAGAAGATAAAATTAACTTCACAATTTTTATAGGAAAATAATGTAATTAATAAGGTATTATAACTCATTAACATCATAGTTATCCAAACAATGAGTGAGATTCCTCCCTTGTTTTTCTTCTGTATTAGCTAGTAGCATGGAAATAATTGAAAAAGCTTTTAGCAGCCAGTGATTAAACAGCCCAAAGTCAGGCACTTCTACAGAAGATTTGAGTTAATTTTTTAGGACTTGGACAAATTTAATTCAACAAGCATTTATTAAGTGCCTGCTACATACCCATCAAAATTCTTTAAAATCAAGTCCCAAGAGAAGAATAAACAGGTAGAAAGGGAAAAGAAAACATTATGAGGTTAAATAGAGCTAACTTATTCACAAGCCTACACGGGAAAGTAATTCTTGTAATTTTTAAAAGTCGTATGTAATATTCTTCTCTAAAATATAATGTTCTCTGGGAGCAGATTTATTGGGGAGGCTTCTGAGAGCAGCCTTCCTTTCAGTTCAATAAATACCCCAAATGCATCCAGGAGTTAAAGTCCAAATCTTTTGTCCTTTCCTTCAAAATCTTGTCTCCTTCACTTGGGGCTGAGCTAGCTTTTCTGGAGGCCTTCTGGATCTTGGTTTCAGTGTTCTCCACAGGACAGCCTGCTACCACTTCTCAATCCTCCTTAGTTCTCCCGATTCCCAAGGATTTGTACTTCAGCCTCCAGCCAGCACAGCACAAAGGTGGAAGATGCAATGAATCTCTCTCCTCCTCCCAGAGCTTCTAGTGGACTTCTGTTCTTTGGCCCTGAGAGCTGCTCCTTATATATGCTCTTTTAAAGGTGTGAATCTTGTGGGATTATGGTTAAGTACTAAATACATGTAAATTAGAGAATCATTATCTCATGAATTCCACTGACTTGGCACCTTGTAAGAATCCTAACAGTTGTATCACTAATAGTATAGCCAGAAGGAATACACACACACACACACACAGAGAGAGAGAGAGAGAGAGAGAGAGAAGAGAGAGAGAGAGAGAGAGAGAAAGAGAGAGAGAGAGAGAGAGAGAAGAGAGAGAGAGAGAGAGAGAGAGAGAGAGAGAGAGAAAGGTGAATTTAAGGGAATGACATAAAAAATTAAGGAATGAGAAAGAGGGTGCAGAAGGAAGGGAAAGGTAGAATGGTAAACATTGCTTCAGATTAAGAGGTAGGAAAGACAGTGTTGGAAAGACAGGAGGGTAGTCTAAAAGCAACACTTGAACCTTGCTATTATATTTCCCTACTAAAACAACAATAATCTAACAGAACTTCAGAGACTCTCTATTGTTTCTAGATTAAAAAATAAAATCCTTAGATTGCACTTTTTAACATAATTTTCAATGGAAAATGCTCTTTAATAAAATAATGCTTTTTTTTTTTTTACCTCATCTGTCTTATTTCACCATATTTTCCTTCAATTTGTTTTCCCGTGAATCAGACTGCTACTTGTCTTCTACTAGTAATATTCTATCACCTGTGTCCATGTTTTTACGCGTCTTATCTTATCCAAAATTTGTTTCCTCCTCTTTTATCTCATCTGTCTTACTGTATCATATTTTTTTTTTCACTTTTTTCCCAGTGAATCAGACTGTTACTTATCTTCTACTAGTGATATTCTGTCTCCTGTGTCCATATTTTTACATGTCTTACCTTATATGAAATTTGCTCCCTTCTTAACTTTGCCACTTAGAATCTTTATCTTTTTTCAAAGTATATCATAGCTACTTAGATCCTACACAAGGCCTTTTCTGGTTCCATTTAACTCTTCCAATTGTTCATACTTTCAATCTCCTTAAAATTGTTTTCCATAAGTTTTTTATAAACTTTATATGTACTTAGCTTTGTATATGGTATTATCCTCAGCAGAATGTAAGTTCCTTGAAAAAAGGGACATCACTGTTGTTTTTGTGTTTACTGTACTTGGTACAGTCCTATTCATATAATATGTGCTTATTAAATGTTTGTGGAAGTGATTGAATTTTAGTAATCATTCTCCCAGCTTCCTGGAAAATCCTCCCAGCTTTCCATAAGGAAATAATATACCTAATTATTTGAATATGGAAATTTGTCTTAGCAGACAAGTGAATAGGAGGAGAGGAGAGTAAGTGATGGGGTAGGCTGGGGACTTATAGATTAGGGGAAGTGGTAGACAGAAGCAAGCATTGGGGAGGAATAAAAGAGTGAAAGCAGAGATAGAATAAATAGGGAAAATAGAATGGAGGGAAATACACAAATAATAATTATAACTTTGAATGTGAATGGGAAGAACTATCCCATAAAATGGAAGCAGTAAGTCAAAAAAGAGAATTCTAAAATACATTGTTTACAAGAAATACTGTTAAGCAGAGAAACATACAGTAAAGTAAGGGGGCTGGAGCAGAATATATCATGCTTCAGCTGAAGTAAAACAAAACAAACAAAATAAAAGAAAACCAAGCAGAAGCAACACTGATCTCAGACAAAGTAAAAGTAAAAATAGATCTAATTAAAAGACATAAGGAGGGAAAATTCATCTTGACAAAAGGTACTATAGACAATGAAGTAATATCAATACTAAACATACATGTACCAAATAAAATAGATCCATATTTTTAATGGGGAAGTTAAGTGACTTACAGAAAGAAGTAGACAGCAAAACTATACTTATGGGGGACTTCAAATGTTCCTTTTCAGAACTCAGTAAATCCAAACAAAAGATAAACAAGAAAGAAACTTAGGAACTAAATAGAATATTAGAAAAATTAAATATGACAGATCTTTGGAGAAAACTGAATGGGAACAAAAAGAAATGTATCTTTTTTCAGTAGCATTTGGCACCTACACAAAAATAGAGCATGTAATAGGGCATAAAACCCTCAAACTAAAAGTAAAAAGGCAGACATATTAAATATATTCTTTTTGAATAATAATTCAATCAACATTACATTCAACAAAGGGTAGTGGAAAGATAGATTAAAAATCAATTGGAAACTAAATAATAGAAAAGTGGGCCATAGAATAAATTATAGAAACAATCAATAATTTCATTAAAGAGAATAACAACAATAAGATAAAACATCACATTTTATGGGATGCAGCCAAATCTGGAAAAAGAACAAATCAATGAATTGGGAATACAACTAAAAAAAAAAAAATGAAAAAGAGCAAACTAAAAACCATCAATTGAAAACCAAATTGTAAATCCTGAAAAACCTCTTAATCTGAAGCAATGTTTACCATTCTACCTTTCCCTTCCTTCTGCACCCTCTTTCTCATTCCTTAATTTTTTATGTCATTCCCTTAAATTCACCTTTCTCTCTCTCTCTCTCTCTCTCTCTCTCTCTCTCTCTCTCTCTCTCTTTCTCTCTCTCTCTCTCTCTCTCTCTCTCTCTCTCTCTCTCTCTCTGTGTGTGTGTGTGTGTGTGTGTGTGTGTGTGTATTCCTTCTGGCTATACTATTAGTGATACAACTGTTAGGATTCTTACAAGGTGCCAAGTCAGTGGAATTCATGAGATAATGATTCTCTAATTTACATGTATTTAGTACTTAACCATAATCCCACAAGATTCACACCTTTAAAAGAGCATATATAAGGAGCAGCTCTCAGGGCCAAAGAACAAAAGCCCACTAGAAGCTCTGGGAGGAGGAGAGAGATTCATTGCATCTTCCACCTTTGTGCTGTGCTGGCTGGAGGCTGAAGTACAAATCCTTGGGAGTCGGGAGAACTAAGGAGGATTGAGAAGTGGTAGCAGGTGAGATTAATAAGACTGAAAATTTAAAATAAACCATTAATATAATAAATAAATCTAGAAGCTGGTTTTATGAGGAAAACAAAAAGATAGATATGCCATTGGTTAATTTTATTTTTATAAAAGGAAGAAGAAAACCTAATATCTAGTATAAAAAATTAAAAGGGTGAGATTACTACCAAAGAATAAATTTAAAATTATCATTAGATAAGGGTAGCAAGGGGACATTGTGGAAAGAGTGCTGAGCCTGGAGTGAAGAAGGTTTCTCTTTGGAACTGGAAATCTGGCTTCAGGCACTTACAAAGCTGTGTGACCCAGAGCAAGTCATTTAACTGTTGTTTTAGTTTCCTCGTCTGTAAAATGAGCTAGAAAGGGAAATGGCAAACGACTCGAAACTACTCTAGCCTAAATGGGATTATGAAGAGTTAGACTAGATTAAAAAATGACTAAATAAAATGTGCATGGACTATTGTAAAAAAAAAAAAAAATTATCATTAGAAAATATTTTGCCCAATTATGTGCCAATAAATCTGATAATCTAAGTGGAATTGATGAACATCTTGAAAATATAAATAAAAATAAAACATAAATTCCCTAGATTAATAATAGGATATAGATACCATAAATAGCCTCATTTTAGAACAAGAAATTAAACAAGCCATTGATGAACTTCCTAGGAAAATATCCCCACAGTCAGATGGGTTCATGAGTGAATCCTAAAAAAAGATTTGAAGAGCAATTAATTTAAACACTATATAAACTATTTGGAAAGATAGGGAAAGAAAGAATCCTACTAAGTTCCTTTTATGACACAAATATTTTGCTGATATTCAAACCAGGAGAAGCTAAAACAGAAAAAAAAATATATGTAGTTCAATTTCCCTAATGAATATTGATACAAAACTTTCAGACAAAAAAAGAGCAAGGTGATTATAACAATATATCTCAAAGATTATACATTGTGATCAGGTAGGATTTATAGCAGGAATTCAGGGATGGTTCAATATTAGAAAACTATAAACATAATTGATCCTATCAATAACATAATAACAGAAATTATATGATTATCTCAATAGTTGCTGCAAAGTTTTGACAAATTACAATATGAGCTAGAAACTTTAAGAAACAATAAAATTAAGAATGAAACAAAGTTGCCCATCATCACCACTATAATTCAATATAGTACTAGAAATACTATAGCAATTAGCTATAGCAATAAGAAAAGAAAAAAGAAATTGAAGGATTTAGAATAGATAATGAGGAAACAAAGCTATCACACTTTGCAGATAATATGATGGTATACTGAGAAAAGTTTAGAGTTTCAACTAAAAAGTTTCTTGAGTAATGAACAACCTTACAAAATTGCAGGATATAAGATAAATCCACATAAATAATCTGCATTTCTTTATATAAGCAAAAAAGGCCAGCAGCAAGAAATTCCATTAAAATTATAAACAATATAATTTTATATTTGTATTTATTATTTATTATATTTAGGAGTCTACCTGCCAAGACAAATGCAAGAATTATATGAACACAATTACAAAACACTTTTCATACAAAATCAGATCTAAACAATCAGAAAAATATCAATTGTTCATATATAGGCTGAGCCATAAAACCAATTCTGTCTAAACTAATTTACTTATTCAGTGCTATACCAATCTACCAAAAATCATTTGATAGAACTAGAAAAAAATAACAACAAAGTTCATCTAGGGAAAAATATTAAGAATATCAAGAGAATTCATTAAAAATACAAAGGTAGTTCAGCAATATCAGATCTCAAACTACATTATAAAGTGATAATCATCAAAACTACTTGTTACTGGCTAAAAAATAGCATAGTGGATCAGTGGAATAGTGAAGATACAGCAAAACACTGTATTCAATGACCACAGTAGCTTAGTGTTTGATAAACTCAAAGACTCAATTTTTTGGGATAAATACTCACTATTTGACAAAAACTTCTGGGAAACTAGATAATGGGACACAAACAAGGTATAGACCAATATCTTGCACTATATACCAAGATAAGGTCAAAATTGGTGCATGTTTTAGACTTAAAGGGTGATACCATAATCGAATTAGAAGAACAAGGAATAGTCTACCTGTCAGATCTATGAGGAAATAAAGAATTCATGACCAAACAAGAGATAAAAAGCATTACAAAATGCAAAATAAGTAATTTTGATTAGATTAAATTAAAAGGCTTTAAAAAACCACTAATGGAACCAAAGTTAGGAGGAAAACAGAAATCTGGGACATAATCTTTATAGCAAGGGTCTAGGATAAAGTTTAACTTCTCAAATCTGAGTCAGATTTTTAAGAATATAAACTATTCCCCAATTGACAAGGTCAAAGGATAAGAAAAGGCAGTTTTCAAATAAAGAAATCAAAGCTATCAATAAGAATGAAAAAACTCTAAATCACTATTGATTAGAGATATGTAAAGTAAAACAACTCAAGTATAACTATATATCTATCAGTTTGGCTAAAATGACAAAAAAGGAAAGTGATAAATATTGGAGAGGATATGGGAAAATTGGGACTCTAATGCATTGTTGATGGAGTTGTGAACTGATCCAAACATTCTGAAGAGCAATTTGGAATTATGCCCAAAGGGCAACCAAACTACAAATACCCTTTAATCTAGCAATCCCACTACCAGGGCTGAACAAAGCAGACAAAATTACCCCCTAAAAACACAAGGGTCCTCTATGCTCAAAGTCAAACCTCAGAGCTGCACAGGAAGCTTGGGACAGTGCCACCTTTACCCAAGGTTTTGTTCAGACAATTTTTTTCTTCCTTTTCCAAACTGTTGACTCTCTCATGCATACCTTTCATTTCTTTTCTTATTTTTTTCTTGCAAATGCTCACAAAAGACTTCAAAAAGCAAGTAAGAGAGGTAAAAGAAAAAAATGGAAGAAAATGTGAAATACCTCATTGGCAAAACAGTCTAGCTGGAAAATAGATCCAGAAGAGACGATTTAAAAATCATTGGCCTATCTGAAGGTCATGACCTACAAAAGAGCCTGGATAGCATTCTACAAGAGGCCTTTAAGGAAAACTACCTCAATATTCTAGAAACAGAGGGGGAAATACTCATTGAAAGAATCTATACATCTCCGCTGGAAACATCCTATAAGGAAACCCCCCCCAAAAAATGTTGCAAAACTTCAAAATTATAGTCTAAGTGAAAAAAATACTGCAAGTTCCCAGACAAAAGCAATTCAAATATCAAGGAGCAACAATCAGATTACCCAAGATCTGTCAGCTTTTATGATGAAGGGATTGGAGGGCCTGGAATACCATATTCCACAAGGCAAAAGATGGTTATAACCAAGAATTAACTACCCAGAAAGATATAGCATGATCTTTCAGGGAAGGAGATTCAGCTTTAATAAAATAAGAGACTTCCAATAATTTCTATAGAAAAAAACAAGAACTAAAAAGAAAATGTAATTTACAAACACAAGATGCAAGAGAACCACAAAAAGCTACTGTTGAAACAGAATGAAGTGAAACCAGTTATCTTTCAAGTTTCCACTTCTGTGGTACTATACTATCCCTAATTTTATGGAGAGGTATTGGCATAAACATTCTAATTATTTTTGTGTGTTTATTTTTTTTTAAATTGTGAAATGTTGATTCTAGTGAATCAATTCTCTGACTAGAGAGACAAATCAATAGGTGATGTTACTTAGCAATCAATTTGGAGCAGAAGAACAGAATAAATAGTTGGGCCAGGAAGATAGAGATCATCATTCAGTGTCCTAAGAAACACTTACCTCATCTCTATCTAAATGAAATAGGAGTCAGAGATTCCCAAGAACTCCCAAAATTTATAAAAATACAACTGAATATGAGATTTCCTAATGTTAGAACCTTATTAGAATATAAACTTCATGTTTCATGTGATTTTTAAATTCCTGGTGTGTAAAGATAATTATATCCCTATTCATTTTAGTCAGTATTTACTCATCTCATTGTTTTTTAATGGGTATTAGTGATAGTGTTAGTAAATTAAGCAGAGTAGATTTTCGTTTGAATTAGTTATGTTAGCTAATTTAATGTTACAATAAGAGTGAAGATTAGTCTATCATGTATTGATGATTATATTAGTTGTATGGTAATTATCAGATAGATTCATATTATATTAGTTGGTCTATTATATTTATTGATACTATGCTCTACTTCTGTGTGTATTCTGCTTGAAATAAAGTCATAAGGGTCAGCAAAACACCTTCATCCAGTATGAATCACCAACACCACTCCTGCGTCACCTTAGCTTTGAAACTACAACTTTCTTACTCCCTTAGGATATTGTTTATTAAATACTATGTATGTTTTGAAAATAAAAAGCTTTATAAAAAAGATAATTTAGAATTTAATGTTTTTAATTGTCAAAAAATTTTAGATGTAATTGGAAATATTTGATGAAATAAATTTTTTTCAATATGAGAATTTTTTTCCAATCAAATAAGGGATATACAATGCAATATTACCATAGTGTTATCCTTGTACATGAATCCCAAACATCTGAAAGCATCAATTGATTTTATCATTCCTCAGATTTTATTTTATTTTATTTATTTATTTGTTCATTCATTCATTTGTTTATTTATTATTATAGGCTTTTATTTACAAGATATATGCATGGGTAATTTTTCAGCACTGACAATTGCAAAACTTTCTGTTCCAATTTTTCCCCTTCTTCCCCCCACCTCCTCCCCCATATGTCAAATAGACCAATACATGTTAAATATGTTAAAGTATATGTTAAATACAATATATGTATATATATCCATGCAGTTATTTTTGCTGCACAAAAAGAATTAGACTTTGAAATAAAGTACAATTAACCTGTGAAGGAAATCAAAAATGCAGGCAGACAAAAATAGAGGGACTGGGAATGCTATGTAGTGGTTCACACTATTTCTCAGAGTTCTTCCACTGGGTGTAGCTGGTTCTATTCATTATTGAACAAATGGATTTGATTTGGTTCATCTCATTGTTCAAGGGAGCCATGTCCATCAGAATTGATCATCATATAGTATTATTGTTGAAGTATATAATGATTTCCTGGTCCTGCTCATTTCACTCAGCATCAGTTCATGTAAGGAAATAAATATTTTTTTAAAAAAAAATTAAAAATAAATAAATCAAATAATATCAAAATCAAATAAATAAAAAAATACAATTGAAACTTAAGGAGATGCAGGATTCTTGGCTCAGTAAAAAAGCAGATGAAATCCAGTTTTATGCTGAGCATAACAATCCAAAGTGTTTTTATGATATATTGAAGGTTATTTATGGGCCAAAGACCTATGGTACATCTCAGCTCCTCGGTGCATCTCAGCTCTTCAGTGCTGATGCTGCCACACTGATTAGTGATAATGAGATGGTCCTGAAGAGATAGGCCAAACACTTCCATAGTGGTCTCAACAGATCATCATCAATTCATGCTAAAGCTATTGGTTGTTAATCTCAAATTGAAATCAATCACTTTCTAACTGAAGTTCCAATTGAAAAAGAGGTTTTGAATGCCATTAGGCTACTTTCATGTGGTAAAGCACCAGTTGTTAATTCTATTCCAGGTAAGATTCTTAAGGTGGGAGAGTCCATTGGTCATACAAAAGTTGACTAAAATTTTCCAGATTATATGGCAAGAGGAAGTTATACCACAGGAGTTCAAGGATGCCTCCAGTGTCCATCTTTATAAAGGTAAAGGGAATAAATTGAACTGTGACAAGCACAGGGAGATCTCTTTCTTAGTCATTGCTGACAAATTTTTTGCCAGAGTCCCCTTAATAGACTATATCTAGAAAAAGGTCATCTCCTGAAAGCCAGTGTGGCTTTAGAAGGCGCCAAGGAAACAGTAGGAGACAGTGTTTACTATCCAACAATTTCAAGAAAAAGTTCCATAGCAGAACAGAAGTCTGCATAACACATTTGTAGCTCTGACCAAGACCTTTGATACTGTCAGTCATGAGGGCATATGGAAAATTATGTCAAAATTCAGTTGCCCAGAGAAGTTCATCGGTATAGTATGTCAATTTCATGGAGTGCTTGCTCAGGTTCTGGACAATGGGCACTGCTCTCCATCTTTCCCAGTTACCAATGGAGTAAACCAAGGCTATGGGCTTGCTTTAATGCTTTTTAACATGATGTTTTCAGCAATGTTGTCAAATACCTTCAGTGAAGATAGACATGGAATCAAAGTCAGCTACCACACTGATGCTTAATTCTTCAATTTGAAAAGGCTATAAGCCAAAACCAAAATGGAGGGAGTGTTGGTGCATGATTTTTTGTATGCAGATGATTGAGCACTCAAAGCAGCCTCTGAAGCAGAAATGCAAAAAAATATGGATCAGTTCTCTGCTGCTCATGCTAATTTTGGCCTAACAATTAACACCAAGAAAACACAGGTCCTCCATCAGCCAGAACTACATTATCCATATGTGAAAACATCAGTTACAGTAAATAGAAAAGTTTTGAATGCTGTGGATAAGTTCATTTACCTTAGTATTATACTTTTCAAGGATGTCCACAGTGATACAGGCATTGCTCACTGTTTGGGATGCTCCAAAGGAAAGTGTGTGAGAGGAGAGGTCTACAGAGTCATTATGTTGACTTTATTGTTGCATGCCTGTGAAACCTGCACAGTGTACCAGCACCATGCCAGGAAACTGATTTGCTTCCATTTGAATTATCCTAGGAAGATTCTGAAGATCACCTGTCAAGATAAGGTACCAGACTCTGAGGTCCTTTCTTGAAGTAGACTGACAGATGTTCCAACTGTACCGCAGAGAGCATAGCTCTGTTGGACTGGCCACATTGTTCAAATGTACTCTTGCCAAAAAAAAAAAAATGTTCTATGAAGAACTCCCACAGGGCAAGTGCTCACGAGGTGATCTGAAAAAGTGACATTTTCAAGGTCTCGCTTAAGAACTTTAGAATCAATTATATGACATGGGAGACGCTGGCACAGGACCACCCAGCACGGTGTGCCCTCATTGGAGAAGGTACTATGCTCTGTGGGCAAAGCAGAAATTAATTAGAGCATGCAAAGTTAAAGAATTCACCCCAAATGTTCATATGTACAATTTGTACCCACCTGTGGTTGAACATTCCGAGTTCATATTGGTCTGATCAAATACAAAAATAGTGTAACTCAATTCTAACACAGTGATATCATTTTGGTCCTCTTTGAAAATAAAGGACAACAATAACAACAATAACACACACACATATATAAATACACACATAGATAATATCTATAAACATGTATGTATATATGTATATACATATACACATATAGATTATACACACACATATGTAGCTATATACTTAATTGTCTGCATATTCTTTTCCCCAGGTGACCTCCTTGAGGATAAGAATTATATTTTTGACTCTTTTGAAAAAATTTTTAGTGCTTCACATAGGATCTAGTACAAAGTAGGTGCTTCATAAATGCTTGCACACTCTCTGACTGCTTTCTGCTATCAATTTCTGGGCTTCATATTTTGAGGGCCATTTATTATCAGCTCATTTCCAGTGACTAGGGTATAAAGACATGCTGACAGCTCTTTAGTAGTAACATTGTGCCCAGCAAACAAGATCAAGAAAGATTCCTTAGATTAAGTCCCTATCAAACTAGATTTTTTAAAATGTCACTTCAATTCTCAGTTACTCAATTTCCTAATCTGTTAGATGGGGATAATATATGTAGCATCTACTTCATAGGATTGTTGTGAGAATAAAGTGATAAAATGCTTGTAAATAGCTTTTCAAACATGAAAGTGTGATATAAATATCAGTCAATACTATTTTGGTATATACAACTATTTCCTAAAAATGAGTATGAAACAGGTTCCTTTCCTGAGAAGTACAGCCATATCAATTCAACCCACTATCATAAAAAGAAACACAACTTTATAGAATCCCTTTGAGTTGGAATAGAGCCAAGCAATATCAGAGGTATTTTCTTGAGGCACAAGGCTTGATTTTAGGACTGCTTCAAGATACTTTTATACAGTGAATAGGAGGATGGAGGATGGAGGATAAGTGAAAGACGTTTCTTTAGATTAAGGCTTTTTAATCTGGATTCTAGTGTATGGATATACTTTCAAGAGTTTTTTTTTTTTTTCTATTTGGATGTCTAAAAGAATACATCTTTAATTTAATGGATTTTACTTGTAACCTCATGAATTTTATTTTGTGCTTTAAAAACCATTATTCTAAGAATGGATTCATAGCTTCATCAGCCAATGGGTTCATGGCACAAAATAACATTAATAATTCCCACTTAAAGAGACTCAGAGATTCAGAATCACAGAACTGGATGATTTCATAAACCATTTAATCCAACCTATAACTGAACAAGAATTTCCTTTTTAACATATGAAACAAATTGCTAGGGGAAGCTAAATGGCATAATGGATAGAGTACCAATCCTGAAGTTAAAAGCACCTGAGTTCAAATCTAGCCTCAGACACTTAACATTTACTAGCTGTGTGACCCTGGGCAAGTCAGTTAACCCCAATTGCCTCAGTAAAAAAAAAGAAGGAAAGAAAGAAGGAAAGAAAGAAGGAAAGAAAGAAGGAAAGAAAGAAAGAAAGAAAGAAAGAAAGAAAGAAAGAAAAGAAAGAAAGAAAGAAAGAAAGAAAGAAAGAAGGAAGAAAGAAGAAAGAAAGGAAGGAAGGAAGGAAGGAAGGAAGGAAGGAAGGAAGGAAGGAAAAAAGGAAGGAAGGAAGGAAGGAAGGAAAAAAGGAAGGAAGGAAGGAAGGAAGGAAGGAAGGAAGGAAGAAAGGAAGGAAGGAAGGAAGAAAGGAAGGAAGGAAGGAAGAAAGGAAGGAAGGAAGGAAGAAAGGAAGAAGGAAGGAAGGAAGGAAGGAAGGAAGGAAGGAAGGAGGAAGGAAGGAAAAAAGGAAGGAAGGAAGGAAGGAAGAAGGAAGGAAAAAAGGAAGGAAGGAAGGAAGGAAGGAAGGAGGAAGGAAGGAAGGAAGGAAGGAAGGAAGGAAGGAAGGAAGGAAGGAAAAAAGGAAGGAAGGAAGGAAGGAAGGAAGGAAGAAAGGAAGGAAGGAAGGAAGGAAGGAAGGAAGGAAGGAAGAAAGGAAGGAAGGAAGAAAGAAAGAAAGAAAGAAGAAGAAGGAAGGAAGAAGAAGGAAGGAAGAAAGGAAGGAAGGAAGGAAGGAAGGAAGGAAGGAAGGAAGGAAGGAAAAAAGGAAGGAAGGAAGGAAGGAAGGAAAAAAGGAAGGAAGGAAGGAAGAAAGGAAGGAAGGAAGGAAGAAAGGAAGGAAGGAAGGAAGAAAGGAAGGAAGGAAGGAAGAAAGGAAGGAAGGAAGGAAGAAGGAAGGAAGGAAGGAAGGAAGGAAGGAAGGAAGGAAGGAAGGAAGGAAGGAAGGAAGGAAGGAAGAAAGAATTTCTTTCTAATTTCCAAATTGATAAATAGTGAAAACATATGAACAGGTAATTTTCAGAAGAAATCAAAGTTATCATAAAAATGTTCTAAATAAATATTACAAAGAAATACAAATTAAAAGAAATGTAAAATACAAGTTCACAGTGATCAGATTGGCTAACATGATAGAAAAGGAAAATAGCAAATGATAGAGGATGTGAAAAAATAGGGACACTAATGCACTGTTGGTGAACTTAAAAAAAATGATTCAACCATTCCAAAAACCAATATGGAACTACATCCAAAAGGTTATAAAATTATACATAACCTTTGATCCAGTAATATTACTATTAATTCTGTATTCGAAAGAGATCAAAGAAAAAGAAAAAAAAGACATCTGCATAAATGTTTTATAATAGCTTTTTTGTGATGGCAAAAAGTTGGAAAATTAAAGGGGTGCCTATTAACTGAGGAATTGCTAAACAAATTGTGGTATATGATTGTAATAGAATATTACTGTGCTATAAGAAATAATGAGCTGAATGCATTCAGAAAAACCTGGGAAGCCTTAACATAAATTGATACAAAATGAAGTATCCAGGAGAATGTTGTACACAGTAAAAGCAATATTATAAGGATGACAAACTGTGAAAGAATTAATTATTCTGATCAAGACAATCATGCCAAAAAATTGCAAAGGACTCATGATGAAAAATACTATCTACTTTCAGAAAAAGAATTAATTAACTATTGATTACTGATAGAATTATACTTTTTTGCTATGTTTATTTTTCTTTGTATATATGTATGTTTTGTAATGCAATATGGTAAATATAAAATGTTTTGTATGACTTCATATTATAATCAGATCAAATTGTTTGTCTTCTCAAGGTGTAGCAGGGGGACTGGAGAGAGGGAGAGAATTTGGAACAAATTTTTTAAAAAAATGTAATTAGGAAATACTTAACTAACTAATTAAATATAATAAGCAGCCTTTTAGTCTACTTGGAGACCTCAAAAAAAAAAAAAAAAGAAATTCCATTATCTACTAAGGCAACCTTTGGGAAGGCTTATTTCTGTCCTTATGGTCAAGAAAGATAAACTTAATTCCTTTTCCAAAAAAACAATTATTCATACCCTTTAAAATAACCATCAAACTCACACCACAATTCTGTTCTCCAGATTATGCATCTTTTGTTAATTCAATTGATCCTCCTATGGCATAATTTCTAGAACATTGGCAATCATATGCCCCTCCTCAGAATACTATCTACTTTATCAGTATTCTTCCTAAAATGTTATTTTCAGCACAAAACACAAAACACCAGATGTGATCTTCCCAGAGTAAAGAACAGCCAGTGTAAAAGTAGCACCTTCTTTGGTTTTGAACACTATACCTCCTTTAAGATAGCCATGGTTGAGCTACATTTCTTCCTGTCATTTCACATTGTTGACTCATATTGAGCTTGCAGAAAACTATATTTTTCACATTATTTTCCAGATGAACTATCTGACCAATCTCTTCAATCTAGTATTTACAAAGTTGATTTTTTTAATCCAAACATAATATTTAAATATATTTTTAAAATTTATTTTATTTTCCCCATTACATGTAAAAAATTAAGTTACATGAGAAAAACCAAGTCTTTCTTAGCTGGGGATCATTGCACAATCTTGTGGTTACTGTGTACAATGTACGCTTGGTTCTGCTTGTTTCACTCAGCATCAGTTCATGTAAATCTTTCCAGATCTTTCTAAAATCAGCTTGTTCATAATTTTTTATAGGACAAGAATATTTCATTACTTTCATATACCACAACTTGTTCAGCCATTTTCTGATTAATGGGCATCTATTCACTTTCTTTGGCACCACAAAAAGAACTGCTTCAAATATTTTTGCACATGTGGTCCTTTTCCCTACTTTATGATTTCTTTGGGATAAAGACACAGTGATGGCACTTCTGGGTCAAAGGATATTAAGTTTGACAGTCCTTTGGGTATATAAAATTGTTCTTCAGAATGATTAGATCATTTTATAACTTCACCAACAATGTATTAGGGTTCCAATTTTCTCACATCTCCTCCAACATTTATCATTATCCTTTCTTGCCATTTTAGCTAATCTGAGAGATGTAAGAGGGTATCTCAAGAGTTTTGTTTTGTTTTGGCTGAGGCAATTGGGGTTAAATGCCTTGCCCAGAGTCACATAGTCAAGAGTTGTTTTAATTTGCATTTCTCTAATCAATGGTAAATGATATTTTAATTAATTCTGCCCAATATTGTATTTTGTTGAGAATGTTTTGAATCCTTCTTATGTCATCCAATGTTAGATTTTCTTCCAAATTTTGTGTCATTTACAAACCTGATAAACATTCTATCTATATCATTATTCAAGTAATAATAAAACTGTTAAATAGAATAGGTCAAAGCATAGAAGCCTGGGATACTGCATTGGAGACCCAATTTCAAGTTGGCATTCCAATTCTAGTCCATTTTATACAGAGCTCCCAAAATAATTTTCTTTAATCATAGATCTGACCATGTCCCTCCCCTATACATTGAACACCAATGGATAAAATATATATTTTCATGTTTAACTTTTAAGACTTTTCACAGTTGCCCCAACTTATCTTTCCGAGTTCATTCATTCATTACTTCTCTTTCTGCATTATGAAATGCAAAGTCAGTTTACAAAATCATATATTATACTCTATGTCTTTGTCTTTGCATTTGCCATCCTCTCTTCCAGACATATACTCTCTTCTCATTTCTTCTTCAGATCTAAAGCAACAAATCACACATAAAATCTTTCCTTCTCCCCTCAGCTTCTAGTGTTCACCTTCCTAACCTACCTTATATTTGTATTTAACAATTTTGCATTTAGTTGCATTTATTCTGTATATACCCATATACTTGCTTGTTTTTTCCTATTAGACGGCAAGAACTTCAGAAACAGAAATTGGTTTATTCCTTCTATCTGCATCCCTAATAGCTGACACATAGAGAGCTTAATAAATTATTGTTTATTGATTGAACAATTGGCATTAAAACACTAATGACTACTTTTCATATCTATTCATTCAACCATTTCAAAATCCAGTTAATTAATCTATTTTTACCTTATTATCTTTTGCCCAAGAATAAGATAAGAAACTTTGTGAAATATTTTGATAAAGTATAGGCAATCTAATGAAGCATCATTATCCTATTTAATAGTCTAGCAAATTTGTCAAAACAATGGAAGTATGGTTAATTTAAAATGCTGTTCCTAATGAAGTTACCTTGGTTATGATTACTGCTTCCTTTTTCTAGATGTTTGTTAACCATTTGTTTAATAATTAATTCCAGAACTTTGCCAGGAATCAAAGTTTAGATCATTCTGTAGAATCCATCCATTTTCCTTTTTGGCAACAAGGGTATTTGCCCTGTTTTATTTCTGAGGTACTGTTCATTTTCTTCATTATCTTTCAAAGATTGATGATATTGACTAGTTCCTTCAGTAATCTAGAATATAATTCATCCAAACTTGTTGACTAAAAAAATTGTTCTTGTTTCCTTCTCTTTCTTTTTGAAAATGGGGCTGTTTTTATTTCATTTAAATATTTTTATTAATAATAACAATAACTGACATTTATTATGTTCTAAGGTTTGTAAAACACATTAAAATATTGTCTAATTTGATTTATTCCTTATTCTATATTCTCTTTCCTTCCCACCAATTCCTTCCCCTTCCCCTCCCCCCCCCCAAAAAAAAAAACAAACAAAAAAAACAACTTTCCACAGGAAAAAAAATCTGTCATTGATCTATATAATGTTCTTAAAATATGAATTATCTGAAGTCTGGAACTATTAGTGTGAATTTTTTTCAAGACGACTCTCATTGAATTCTGTCCTGATTTTTGAAAAACAAACAAACAAAATAACAGTTTCTCAGAGTGAAAGAACATTTCCCAAGTAGCAATTCCTAAACAAAGATACCACTTTCTGTGCCCCAGCTTTCTCCGTAAAATGAGAACAGACTAGATGATTTCCCTCCTAGCTCTTCCAATTCATGAAGTAGTCCCTTTTAGTTATTGTTTGAATTACATAATCCAAAACAGTGTTTCCTGGGATTAGAAAGGAAACTCTGCTTAACTGGGGAATCTGTTTCTGATTTGGAGAGTACCCTGTCCTCAAAGGCCTAGGGCTCTAACACAACCTTTAAAAATTTCTCCATTATAATTTTTCCTCCTTGAAAGCAGAGTGTTGTGTGAAGGTATGCTGTATAGTAACATAGTTAATGATAATAATAATGTCCATTTTCTTAAGTAGAAATATAAAGGTTCCGACAATGACTTTCAGAATTCAACCTTCATTCCCAAAATTATGAGCATATATGCATCAAGGTGGAAGGGAAGATTTGACCTTTTTTTTAAAATCACAGATCCCTTTGGAAACTTAGAAAAAAACTATATATCCTTTGTCAAAATAATATTTATAAAATAAAAAATTAATAAAATAAACAATCTAAATATATGGAAATATAACATTATATATTATATAATTATATAAGCATATAAATTACATACATAATAAATAATATATAAATATAATATGTATAAACATATATACATAAATATAATATATGCAAACATATATAATATTTATATAAAATAATATATAAGTATAAAGTAAAATAATAAAAAAGTAAAAAATAATATTTATAAAAGCATTACAATATATGATTACAAAGAAAGCTAATTATATTGACATGGAATTATCTAATTAAAATAAATAGTTCATGGATCCTAGGTTAAAGATATTCAATCTAGATAAAATTTGATAATTGATAAAGAGCACCACTTTCCCAAAATGTTGAGGAGAAAGACACCTCAATGAGATTAGGGCCCCCTGGTCAGTGTCATGGATTTAGTGAAAGAATTTTCATACTCAGTCTCCAAGGTAAGGGGCAAAGATTTATTATGCTGCCTGACAGCAGGCTAAAGTTCCAAAAGAGTTTAGCAAAGGGGATTTTAGCAGAGTCAGAACCTAGAAGATAACTTTATAGGAAACATAAACAAAGATTAGGTTGATATGCTAATATTATGGTTTAGAAATACAATTGTGGAGTGATAAGGATGGGATAGTTCCCATCACTGAGTTCTACAGTTTACACACCAACAGAATTGATATTAAATTACTTCTGTTGGTTAGCATTGTTTGTGGTACTCCCAAGACCAGGTTGTTTTAGGGTTTCTCAGGCCTTGCCATTTTCTCACACTTTTTCATTCCCCTCTTAAGCAATGCAAACCCAAATTCTTTTGGGACAAAAGGGCAGAGGTCATCTTCTTCTGAAGCTGCTTCAAGCTGACAAGGAATGTAGAACTGATCTAGTTGAGTCCAGATTAAGGAGAGGAGACAAGAGGGTAACAGCTGCATCCAGGAGGTTGAATTTTAGGTTTAGGTAACTGGTGGTATTCAGGTTCGTGGCTTGAAATCTGGGAGATACAGAGCTCACTAGTAGTACTGAAGAAAACAATTATCTTGGAGAAAATGGAGAATATCACTAAGAAAATTAAGATGGGTCAGACCTCTCTAATTGTTTGACCAGTAAAAGTAAGTTTCCCAAGGGATTGGAGAACATTTTTTCCCAAGTGAGTAGATTGGTGTAAGCCAAAAGGAAGTTTCCACTGCCTGGCCTCTGGGATTGGAAGTTGGCCTGAGGTGTTTGAAATCATCCAGAAGGAGAAAGGGTGCATCCCCTTTCTTTAGCAAAAGTCTGTTCCTGGGAGATAGATGAGAAAGGATAAGGAGTTGGGAGTTGGGGAATCATCAGGGGAGCCCAGGCAGCAGTTGGCTCATCCCAGAATAACCTAACTTCCTTTTCCCATTTTCAGCAGAGCATTCACCTTCTGGGTTATCAAGAGGAAAGTCCCTTAAGTCAGGTCGACTGGAGTGGATGGAATATAAAGCATCCTCACAATTGTGAATAATGTGCAGGCCTGAGTGCTGTCAGGGAGCAGGGTGGCAGGGTTGAGAGTACCCCAACACTCGGAGAATCAGGTCGGGAGTGTCTAAAAGGAGAGCCTGATATCTGGTAAGCCTTCTACTAGCAAGCCACTGATGACTTTTGGCTTCTAAAATGCTCTGAACCCCGGGGGTGGGGTTAGCAATGGTTATTATAGGGTGAGCTTGGAGGATTCCTTGATTAGAAGGGCTGTGGCAGCCATTGCTCTAAGGCAGGAGGACCATCTGGATGATACTGTGTCAAGCTTCTTTGAGAAGTAAGCAATAGGTCTAGGATTGGGATTGGGTCCCAAAGTCCTAGTCAGATCCCTAAGGTCTGGTCCCCTCTCCCCGCTTTCCCTGCCATTCATCAACATCCAGAGTAAAAGGCTTTTCTATATTTAGCAGGGCTAATGCTAGGCAGAGGTCAGTTTAACTTTCAGGGTCTTCAAAGTCTTAGCCTGATTAAGGCCGCAGTGGAGGGAAAATGTGTCAGGCCCTTGAACAGAATCATAGAGGGGCTTGGCAATAATCCCAAAATTAGGTATCTAGATTCTACAAAATCCGGCTATGCCCAGGAAAGTACACAATTGTTTCCTGGAGGCAGGTCAGAGAGTGGCAAGATCACCTGCTTCCTCTCCTCTGAGAAGGAAGGGGAGGTGAGAGCTAATTTATGGCCCAAATAATAGATTAATAGGCAATGTGGGTCTTGAACAAAGAAACTTTATAATCTCAGGAGCCTAAAAGTTAGCTGCAGCTAGAGAAGCCTCTAGGGTGGGCTGAAGATAATGAGGCTGCTATTAAATGGCTCTAGGTTTCTTGAATCTATAGCCAGTACCTGTCCAAATACACGCAGAGGTCTAAGAAGAGAAAGTTGGGGTCCCAGTTTCACCATTACATCATGCTTCAACAAGTGACAGCACAGGAGGAAATGATAAAAGAGCATTTGAATAATGGGTCACCAAACTGACTGAGACAGAGAGAAGGTCTCAAAACAGTTCTCTTCAATTACCATCACTTTAAGAGGGGAGGGGCCGGTGGAGCTCCAGTACCAGGGTAGGACAGACTATGAGGCTCCCAAAAAGTCAAAGAGAAGTTCAATGGATTTGCCTGCCATATACCAATGGCCTGGATTTGGCCATTGTGATGGAGAAAGGGGGAGCCTGGCCAAACACTGAGCATCTTTGCTCTCGATTCTGAGGAGACCAGAGGACAGGGCACAGGGTAGAGGTAGCTTGACCCCATTGCAGGCAGTCTCTCTTCCTGCGCCTCTCTTATTTGTATTTAGGGCATGAACCTGGGGGTTTTCTCTGAGGACAGTTGTGATTCAGCCCAGGGAATCTAAGGCATGAACCCTCAAGGTTTCTGAATATGGCAGCAGCTAAAATTTGAGCCTGTTTTCTGATCCTTACCTTGGCTCTGTCTGCATTCTCCTCTGCCTCAGTTTTGTATGGGATGAACTGTGTGAAGACACTCTCATGGGTATATAGCTTTAAACGATACCTTAATTGTGACTTGAGACTTTATAATAACAAGTAGAGCTATTGCTTAAAAAAAAAAAAAAAGTTTCAGTATTTGTCCCTACCTGTTTCCTACCACCTTTTAATTAGCATTTAAGTACCTTCTTTAAAAGCAATTTACTTTTTTATTTTTGGCATAGATTTTTGCTATTAGAATATAAGCCAGGACTCCACAAACGATGGGAGAAAAGGCCAGACTGGGCGGGGTGGGAGTTCTGTGTTCAGGTTATTTAATCTTGTATTCTGCAATTTTTACTTTGCACTCCTTTTACTTTGCCCTTTCTTGAGACATCATAATAAGTCCCTTTTTGTTTTTTGTTTTTTTGCTCTGAGAGTCTCTAATTGTTTTTGTGGTTGCTACTGTTCCACACAATTTATTGTCCCTCACCTATCATTGAAAACTCCAAAAATTGTTTCCAATATCTGTATCTAGCTTGAGGACCCATTGCTAACTTCTGCAGTTTCTTCCAAATGTCTGGGTCAGTGACTAATAAAATGCAAACAGTGGTCTCCTGTGGAGGTCCAGATTGGTGTATTTCTCTTGAGCCTTTACAAGGCACCCCTGAAATAGAATAGGATTTTCCTCAGCTCTTTGGGTCATTTCCTTAAATTTTTCATAATTAACCTGCCTCTTAGTCTGCTTTTTCAATGAGGCAGATTAGAAAATGATCCCTTCTCTCTCTCTGTGTCTGCTTCTTCTGATAATCCCACCTAAGGTCTGAGACTGGGTCAGCAATAGCCCCTGGGGAGTATTTACCAGAGGAAGAAGAGGACTCAACTACATCATGCCCAAACTTCTAGGTTAGATCCCAGATTCTCTTTTTCTCCTCTATTGTGTGGCAAGAGGAGATAATGATGTTAGCATCTCCTCAAGTAAGATTGTTATGCCCTGAATAAAATTATTATAGCTCCCCCGCCACCCCCCCCCCTTTTTTTCCCTTGCCATTAGGACCAGGAAAATTAAGTCAGAAAAGAAGTCTTGAAATACCATTGAGTCATAAAACTCCAGGTGCCTTATCTCAATCTGTACTGGGATAATTCCTCCTCCTTTTGAATATTGTCCCTCACTTCCCTATCTCCTATACTTGGCCTGCTTAACTTGACCCTTATCCTGTCTAAGAACTAAGTTCTGATCCTCTTGGAATTATGGCTTGTCCTCCTTATTTGCCTTTGTAGCCCTACAAAATTGTTGTTTAGCTAAAAAACCCTATAAAAGGTTGTAATGTACAGGCTAGCTCTCTGGAGAGCCTCAGGATCAGTCAGAGTCAGGCTCAGTCAAAGTCCTTGGTCTTTAAGTGGAGAAGTGAAGGAGGCAGCAAGCTGCCACGTGGCTCATCAAAGATGGATCCTGGACTCTGGAGGCTGGAGGCTGAAGTCTTCCCTGCTAAGCACGCTGGGCAGAGAGACTCTGACTTTCTCCCTCAACCCTCCAATCCTTTCCCAGGATTACCTCACCATACCACATTCAGCAAGGGCCAATGGTGAGTAGAGCCATCATATCACCATATTATCTAAGTATATGTTTATAGAACTATTATCTCACATTAAGCAGGTACTTAGCCTTAAGCACTCTGCTGTCTTAGATTCAAGTACACCTTTTCAGAGTTCCAGCCCTTTATAAAAGGTCTCTGCCTCAGTCCCTCAGGGTCCAATGATTTTGAACATGAGTTCCATTTGGCCAGCTAGCCTAAACTCTCCACATTCAAAAGATTAAAAACTAATCTCTGTCTTGCCTCAGTTTCTCTGGCATGACATTTGGAGGCCCCCATGAGATATGAGAGCAAGATTAGAAATTAGAGAATAGCAGGCCTTGGTGGAGAGCCTTGAGCTGGCAGGTCCTGGACTCTTTTAGGGGAGCTGGTCTCTGGTTTCTTCTAGAGCCCCACAGAGGGATCAGGTCCAGCCCAGCAAGGACTGCCGGCTAACATCTCTATTTTGACTATAGAGGAGAACTTCATTTGAAACCCTCCGAAGGTGAGTTTTCTGTTGTGTTTGGATGCTAGCACTTTGAGTCCCCAAAAACAGTTAGGCTGACAAGCCATATAACTCTGAGAAGTGCCAGTGGGATGCCACGTAGAACTTCTTGGTAATGGGTGCCTTTGGGCACAAATCTAGCTGCTTTTAAAGCACAACATTGGGTTCCATTGGGCACAAATCTGGGTGCTTCTTAGCATAAATTTGGATGTCTATTGGCACACTGACTGCCATCTGGTACATCTAGTTTTTTTTTTTTTTTTTTTTTTAATAGAGACAAGAGAGTGCATCTGGGCACTTCTGTAGTCTTAATTTGGAGTTTGGTTTATCCCCAAAAAAGAAAAAAAAAGGGTTATTGACACTTCTAAGACATCAGGAACTCGACCCCAGTTTTATAAGTCTATCTGTCAATTCAGCCACTCTCATTATAGGGAATTCTGCTTTAAAGGCAAGAACTTCACTTGATTACCTTCTTAATCATTTTTCTGAAACATTCAAACATCATGATTATGGAAAATCATGGAGAAAAAAATAAACTAAAAATGTTTTGCCAGAATGAGTGGCCTTCTTTTGGGGTAGGATGGCCAACAGAAGGCACATATGATAGAGACATAGTGCCGACAGTGCATCAGATAGTCACTGGTGAACTTGGCCATCCAGATCAGTATCCCTATAATGACACCTGGCTGCAAATTGTCTCTTACCCCTCTTCCTAGCTGAGAGTTATGACTATGAAAAATGGAATTTGCATTTTGGTTATCTAGTCCACTGGGATGGACAGGGAAAGTCACTCAAGTATAGTCAGAAAACAAAGTCTTAGAGGACTTTTGCAAAGATCCCCTAGATAATCCCCCTCTCTCTCCATACCTGGGTTCATGCCTGGTATCCACTCTTGCCTGGATCCTCCCCATCCCTACTTGAATTACTGCATGCAAAATTTGAGCCTCCTGAACCTTGCCCTTCTGCACCAACCCCTTTGTTGGATTCTCTTTCACTCCTTTCCCCCTCTCTTCCCTCCTCTCCTCCTCCCTGTGGTCCGACCCACAGGGTCCATAGAGCCTCATATCTATATCTATCTATTATAGCTATATCTATCTATCTATCTATCTATCTATCTATCTATCTATCTAACTGGAAAGGTCAGAATCGCCCTTTTTTCTGAGCCATAGGCTTTTATTAACCTCCTTGAATCTGTTTTTCATACCCACCTACCACATGGGATGACTGTCAGCAACTTCTTATTACACTTTTCACTACCCAGAAAAGAGATAGGATTAAACGGGAGGTTAGGAAGGCTGTTCTTGGACCTGGTAGGGAATCAGTAAAAGAGCACCATAATCAGGTAGAAGCTAGTTTTTCCTCTGAAAGGCCTGACAGATCCCAACTCTCACCACAGTGGCACAGCATTGTCTGTTTATCATAGATTCCTTCTCCAAGGTCTTAAATCTGTAGCCCCAAAACCTACTAACATGACAAAGATCTTTGAGGTTGTACAGAGTTTGGATGAATCCCTGGTGCTTTTCTAGAACATTTATATGAGGCTTACCAAACTTATAGTACTACTGACCCTGAGGTTCCCAAGAATTATAGGTCTGTGAATATCGCATTTGTTAGTCAATCTGTCCCTGACATACATAGGAAGTTACAGAAACAGGATTTTGAGGGCATGGATATATCCCAATTAGTTGAGATAGCTCTAAAAGTTTTTAATACTCATGACACACCAGTTAAGGAAGTGGGTAAGCAGTATCCCAGGACAGTCCTGTAACAGCCTTGAGGGAATCAAACAACTCCTTTCCAGGTCCTCCCTGGTGGCCCTGTGGACTCTGACAGGCATTAGGCTCGGACCAGTGTGCCTACTGTAAGGAAATTGGCCATTGGAAAAATGAATGCCCAGTCTGGCGCCAATCCAAGAATACTCTCTCCCTTGAAAGGGTAGCATGAAGGAGCTTTGTTTCTCTCTTTCTCTGGACCCCCCAGGAACCTAAGGCTCGCTTACACATTTGGGGGTCAGCCTGTCGATTTTCTGGTTGATACTGGAGCCACTTACTCTGCTCTAAAAAGGCCCTTTGTTCCAATATCTTCAAAGTCAATCTCCATATTGGTGCTACTGGTCAAATCATTTCTTATCCCTGGACTACTGAATACAGTTCATCTAAGGCATGGTATGGTCACCCATTCCTTTCTAGTCATATAGTCCATATCCCCTTCTAAGCAAGGATTTGCTTCAAAAGCTTTGGCAACTATCTTCTGCTCTGAGGAACAAGCTTCTCTGGTTCTAAATCCTTCCAGTCCACTGCGTCTTCTTGTCACCTACCCCTCCAGTTTGGGCATCTTTTGGTGGCCTTTCCTGCTCTCCCCCACTCTGTTCCCTCCCTTCTCCTTTCTCAGTAATCCCCAACCCATATACCCTGCTCTGCCTGTTACCTCCCAGTCATACTGTATATACTGTCTTCAACCTCAAGGATGCTTTCTTTTCCATACTCCTTGCACCAGCTAGTCAATCTCTATTTACTTTCCAATGGATAGATCCCTAGAGGAGATTCTTAGGGCAGCTCACTTAAACTAGGCTGCCACAGGATTTCAAAAACTCTCCCACTCTGTTTGATGAAGCTCTCCAGCCTTTCTGCAGGGATCATTCTTATTGCTCCCTTGTCCAGTATGTTGATGACCTTCTTCTTGCTGCCCCAATGGTTCTGCTTGAAGGCCACACATGCCCTCTTGCAACTCCTTCAATCCTTAGGCTACCTGGTGAAGGAGGATGACAAGCTTTCCTTGGGCGAGTTTCTCTCTATCTCTGCCCCTCACTCTGTGGAGGCTCTGCTCTGGCTCGCTCCTGACCGGTGGTTCTCTAACACACCTCTCACCCACTATGAGGCCCTGCTTCTAGACCATCCCCGCCTCACTTTCTCCAAACTGTCTGCCCTGAACCCTGCCACCTTGCTCCCAGATCCTTGTTCTGACCCTGCCCCTGTGCATGACTGCTTCCAGCTCCTTAATGAGACCAGTTAGCAAAACCTGACCTTTCTGACACCCCACTGGAAAACTCTGACCTGATTCTTTTTACAAATAGGAGTAGTTTTGTTTTGGGGGACACCTATGTTTCCAGGGCAGCAGTGGTGGACTATTCCTCTCTCTCTACTCTGTGGTCTTTTTCCCTCCCCTCTGGGTCTTCTGCCCAAAAGGCTGAGCTTTTCATCTTAACTCACACAGAAGGGAAATCGGCTAACATTTTCACTGATAACCATTGTACTTTCCAAACAGCTTACATTCATGCCTCTCTTTACAAAGAAAAGGGCTTGTTGACCTCCGCTGATAAGGAAATTAAGAATAAGGAGGATATACTTTTCTTTCTAGACTGTATTTGGTTGCCCTTTTCTGTTGCTATTATCCACTGTTCAGGTCAGCAATCTGGTGAGACAATGGAAGCAGTGGGAAATTGGGCTGGGGATGCAGCAGCCACTTTCCCCATTCTTCCCTGCCCCTGGCCATTCCCCCCACTCCCCTCCTGTGCTTCTGTATTCTCCTTCCGAAGATTCCTTTGCCTCCAAAAAAAAGGGGAGGAAGGAGGGCCCCTGGTGGTTCATAGAGGACAAAATTTTTATCTCATAGGCATTGAGCAGAATTCTGGTGAAGGACTTATACGATTTCACTCATTTGAGCAAAAAGAAAATGTGTCAACTATTGAGCAGATATTACATAAAAGATGTCAGCCAATTGATCAGAAGTTATAATTATAGATATAACATCTGAGCCCAAGTAAATGCAAAAAAAAGTGGGGATCAAGCATAAGGGAAATATCCTAGGGGAGAGATAGGAAGTCAATTATACTGAGATACAACCATCAGTAACAGGATACAATTAGATCTTAGTTTTTGTAGATACCTTTTCAGGATGGACAGAGGCTTTCCCCACATAAAATGAAATAGCTCTCACAGTGGTTTAAAAGACACTAAATGAACTAATGCTCCATTTTGGTCTCCCAGTGGCCATAAGGTCTGATAATGGCCCTCCCTTTGTTGCAAAATTATCACAAGGTATCGGCAAGGCACTAGGTATAGAATGGAAACTTCATTGCACATACAGACTGCAAAGCTCTGAGAAAGTAGAAAGAATAAATAGAACACTTAAAGAATTCCTTACAAAAGTTGTCTTAGAAACCCAAAGCTCCTGGGTCTCACTAATTCCATTAGCTTGCTTAGAAGTAGATGCACTCCCAACAGACTGGGTTTAACTCCCTTTGAAATTCTGTTTGGAGACCACCACCTATCTTACCCTTAGTCAGAGAAGACATAACTGCTGAAATCTCTAACTCTTTCCTTACCAAGTTCCTACAGGCCCTGCAGAAAATCCCAAAAGACATTTTGCACCTCGTCAGGAAGGCTCTTCCTGTCCCCGTTACTGAGCTGGCTCTGTTATAGGCTGATGATGCAGTTCTGATAAAAATAATATTTCTACCACTGGCCTTGAACCCAGGTGGAAGGTATCTCATACCATGATCTTCACCATGCCTACCACTGTGAAGGTTGAATCTATCCCCACCTGGATGCATTACAGCAGAGTAAAGCCAGCACTCACCACAGAATGGAAAGCAGAAATTAGTGAAGACCCCCTAAAACTAAGACTGGTCTGCTCCTCTGGTCTTTGATTTCCCCTTGATCCTAACTAGACCTATGAGAAACATTGGGTGGAAAATCTTGGGGGGTTAGTCCATGTACTCATTGCCTTGCTAACACTATTTGAGTTTGCCTAATTTGTTCATAGAAAGGCAACATCATTTTCTAAGGAACTCCTTCCATCCTTTCTCCAGAAGTGTAATTCCAGCAGCACACCATGGGGCTTCCTTAGTTCTCCTCCTCCCTCTGCTTTCCAAAGCCTCAGGAAAACCTCATGTCCTGAGACCCACATGGACAATGACCTTAAAAACCTGGAGGGAGGCCCCCCTTTTTTTCTTCTGTCTCCTACTACTCAGGTTTAGAGCCCTCTATGACAGTAGATCCCATCCTGGCTCCCTGCTTCCACTTTGGAGCCCCAAAAACCCGGTCCAACTATATCCTGAGGCCAGGTGATGCTCCTTCACACAAGGATGGGATGACTCCTTCAAGATGACCATCCAAACCTTTGATCAGTAGACCCAGACCAGACAACTCCCCACCCCCACACCATCCTAATTATCCAGCAACCATCCCACCAAAAGGGGGGAAAGCCCTGAAGATTGACCCTTTGCTCCCAGGTCATTTTTAAAGTTTAAAGTTTATCCACTTCCTTTTAGTACAACATATAGATCTGTCCCTTTTGAAGGGTCCCATAGAACCCTTGGCTGCCCTATTAGTCCCTTCCCCACCCAGAACATCAGCCCTGGATGACTCCATTCAGCCAATGCCATCCTTGGCAATCCTGACCCTTGATCAGGTCTTAATCTCTTCTGCCCTTCCTGACCCATTGGTTTCAGTTAAAAGCTCCACCCCTCCCAATATTTTGGTCCCCACTTCATGCTTGATTTATTGCCAATAGTGCACTCATGTTTGAACTCCACGAATCCCCAGCTTGGCCATGATTGCTAGCTCTGCTTTAACTCTGAACCCCCTTATTTTGTTAGGATTGCTTTGGCAGACTCAGTTTCTGTACCACTTCTCAATCTATGTGTTCTATCACTCTTGGAAATCTTCAAGGCAAAGGCACCTGTCTTGACTGCTTCCACTAGTCTTTCTGATCTGCTCCTCCAGTACTGTAACTCCCAGTTCCTTAATTAACATTTCAGCATCCTCGAAGGATGCAGCTTTCTGTATCAGGCCCCTGAAGGTTCATGGTTTGGAGAGGGTCTGACTAAGTGTGAATGCTCCCACAGTCTGCTCAGAAATCTGGATCCTTTCTGTATCCTGGCAGCGGTGTTCCCCAGCCTGTCTGTTCTCCCAGGCGGGAATGAGTGGAGCCATTCCAGGTCTCACTTTTCCCCTTTGGAGTCTCTCGCTCCACTTTGGAGTCACTTTGGAGTGACTGCTATTCACCTCCTTTACCTCATGGAAGGGTGAGGATTGGCTGCCACAACAGCCCTTAGCACTGCTGCCCTCCTGATTACAAGTCTGGCTATATTGAGTTTGTAATGCCGGAGAAACTGAGCAAGATAGAGATTAGAGAACAATTTAATAATTTATTTAATGGAGAGATTTACTGGGACCAAATGGATCCATGGTTTAGTTCCAGGGCTGAATGAGACTATTGTCTCAAATAATCCAGCAGTTCTTTTATAGGGTAACAAGAACAATGACATAATGGGGGAGGTACCTGGATGGGGCTGACCTAATGGAGAGAGGAACCTAGGATGAGGATGACATAATGGGGGCAGGCACCTAGGATGACATAATGGAGGGAGGTACTGGAGAGGCTCCTGATATTCTAATGATGTCTAAAATGGATAAAGACCTTTATCCCATCAAACATTAAGAGGGAATGAATATAGCCTAAGGTCTGAGATATAAGACCTTCATCCTATCAAACATTAAGAGGAAATGGTTATAACCTGAGGCAGAGTAACTAAATAGGGCAATTAGGGAAACTGGGTCAGGACATTAAAAGAGAACTGTGGCACAACAAGTTAAAAGCCCAAATGACAACAGACCTAGCTCACACTGAACCATTCATCTCAAAACTGGAAAAACGGGTTGCTTCCTTGGCTGAGATAGTACTCCAAAACCTCCGGTGGTTTGACTTGCTGTTCCTGCAGCAGGGAGGCCTTTGTACCGCCCTAAATGAGGAATTCTGTTTTTATGCTAACAACTCTGGGATAATCAGGAAAAGTCTGGCTCTTGTCCCTAAGAATCTTGAGTCTAGAAGATTGGAGCAAGGTCAGGGAAAGAACTGGCACCCATCTCTCTTTAATTCCTCCCCATAGCTAACCACCTTTATCTCCTTCCTTACGGGGCCATTGTTTTTCCTCCTCCTTGCCCTCTCCCTAAGTCCTTGCATGTTTTCTAATCTTGTAAACCTTATCCCCTCCTACCGTGTTTCCCCGATAATAAGACACTGTCTTATTAATTTTTTGGACAGAAAAACACCACAGGGCTTATTTTCAGGGGAGGGCTTATTTTAATGAACATTGACAGCAATTTTAATAAACAGGTAAATGTGAACAAAAAAGGTACCTTTATTCAATAATGATCATGTCATCTTCTTCAACAACATCGTCATGTGTCCATACCCTGAATTCCGTCCTGGATGTCTTGCTTCTCTATTTCCTTCAGAAGAAGTGGACCCAATCTGTCATGTCCAGCAATATAGCTCTCTTTAAATGAACATATCTTGTCCAGGTAACCTGCTCATAGTGCCTTGGCGACACAGCTGTCAGTAATTTTATCCCATGACTTCTTCACCTAAGGCATGACTTCTTGCAGACAGGGCTTCACAAAGTTTCCACGCTGATTTCTTTCCATTCTATTTTCAAAGTAGTCATTGACTTCCATGCGCAAATGGTCCTTGAATGGCTTGTTTATTGCAATATCAAGGGTGTGGAGATAGGCAGTCATTCCTGCAGGAATCATTACTTGATCTATTCTTCTCTCTGCAAGGAAGTTCTTCATTTCTTTAGGGCAGTGAGGGCTGGCTGAATCCCAGATTATCAGATCTCTTTGGTTATCTCGCAAAACAAGTGGCAGCATTAAATCAACCCACTTTCTTATAACCGCTTGTGTTCACCAGGCTTTTTCAGTTTCAAGAACATAAATGCCTGATACAAGTTCAATCTTATCTTTCTTGCCCTTACTGATGATTAGAGGTGTGGCTTTCTTTCCATCCAAACGAATTGCCAAAACACAGGTGACCCGTGCACTTTCATAGCCAGTGGTGGGAATGTAGATTGACGTTGCACCCCTGTGATGAATTGTTGTTTGAGATCCTTGTCCCATAAACACTACAGTTTCATCCATAGCAATCATATTGCAGGTTTGGTACTTGGAAATGTCGATCCTATCAATAAAGGACTTGAATACAAGTGCATGTTTAATAACTTCAGCATCTTCCAGCTTAAAAAGTGTTGTTGATCTTCTTAGGGACAGTTCATACCGTTGAAGGAAACTGTCCAACCAGTGTTATGATGCTTTGAATCTTTCTGAGACCATTTCAAACTCTGGTGCCATTGAAAGGGCAAATGCTTGAATATCAGCCCTGCGCACAACCAAGGCCTTTGCTCTCCTGTCAGCAATCTATTCACCAATGAGGATCTCCAAGTCAGGATATAAGGGTTGCCGACCTGATCCAGACCTGCGCTTTTTCCCTTTTCCCTCATCCCCCTGTTGATTGAGGTTATTATAATCTGCTCTCCATTTTCTGACCATTTGAAGATCCAGAAGTTTTTCTTTACAGAAAACTGCAAGATTCTTGCCATGTGACTCCTCTACAATTGCTTTCTTGTGCTCAACAGTATAGTTCTTCCTTTTTGTACTCATGTCTGGGGGTCAAAACAGACAGAATAATAAAATTATGACCATCAGTCCTTCTTTTCACTCCATCATGCCCCTCAATAATGTTTTAACCCCATCATGCTCCCTGAGTGCTCCTTCTATCCTCCATGATGCCCCCTGAGTTCTTCTTTTATCCTCCATCATGCCCCCTGAGTCCTTCTTTTATCCTCCATCATGCCTCTTTTATCCTCCATCATGCCCCCTCACTCCCACTTAGAGGATACCGTAATGTAGCATGTAGCGCAGGGGATCACCTTCACTACAGTAGCAATCTCAATAGGGCTTATTTTTTGGGGAGGGCTTATTTTAGAGGAATCTTACACAGTAAGGAGATGGCTTATTTATGGGATAGGTCTTATTATTGGGGAAATACAGTAGGTGGAGTCCCTGAAGATCATGGTGCTAAGACTCTCCCATTATTTGGGGGAAGATAATCCAAAGATTTGAATATTTGCCAGAGAGAATATGAAATATTATGCCCTGAATAATATTATTATAGCCTCCCACTTTTCCTTGCCATTAGGACTTGGAGAATTGAGTCAGAAAAGAAGCCTTGAAATACCATTGAGTCATAAAACTCCATGTGCCTTATCTTAATCCTTGCTGGGATAATTCCCCCTCCTTTTGAGTATTGTCCCTCACCTCACTATCTTGTCACTTGGCTCTTTTCATCTTGAACTTCTTATTTTGATCCTTATCCTGTCAGGACTAAGTTATGGTCCTCTCCTGGAATTATGGCTTATCCACCCACCCACTGTCTTTGCCCCCTCCTTCTTATTTGCCTTTGTTCCCTTACAAAAATGTATATTCAGGGTATATATCCTGTTTAGCTAAAAAATCCTAAAAGAGGTCCCTGCTTCAGTTCCTCAGGGTCAAATGATTTTTGAACATGAGTTCCCTTTGGCTGGCTAGCCTAAACTCTCCATATTAAAAAAGATTAAAAACTAATCCCTGTATTGACTCAGTTTCTGCTAAGAATAAAGAATTAGAAAGAAGGGTGATATAATTTGGTTTTAGGGGAGGGAAGCAGAAGGAGACTTTCATTAAGCAGTTTTGAGAAGAATATAACTTTAATTGAATATAACTTTAAATTCAAATGGTAGAAGTAAAAGCAAAAGAATACTTGAGGAGTATGAATTCAAAGAGTAAATTCTTTGAGGAGAGAGGGAGGAGAGAGAGAGAGACAGAGAGACAGACACAGACACAGAGATACACTTACCTGGGTCTAATAAAACTTGAATTTGGGTGGTATAGAGACATTTTCCCAAACTTCTGTCAAATACATGGGTCACATACACTAGTATCATAGCATGGAGAGCTAGAAACACTAATTACCTGGCCACGCCAGAAGACATCTATGAGAAATTGTGATTATTCTAAGAGATTTGTGAAAAATAATATCACCATCACAAAGTCTTTAATTAATCCATCCAAAAATGTATTGTTGGAAAGAACCACATGCAAAAGTACAGAAAAGAAGCTCAAAAACAACTTCCCTGGCAGAGGCTATTCTTTATACTGGATGTCATATTTAGGGACCTTATTAGTTGCTATCCTTTTGCATATCCTTTGCTTATATGTGGACATTGGCCTAAATGGCCTGAAGGAAGTTTTCTAAAGACTTGACTTATCAAAGAAGAATGACTATCAGATACCTAATTCATTTGTTAAATGGGGAATCAATGAAAGTGAAAGCTATCCAATCTATAAATTGAAATTCTTGTTCTTGAAGGAGAGTATTGCAGAAAAGTTCTGAGATTTTTTAGGGAATCTAGTTTCAGATGTATAATTAGACTATTCCTTAATCTGTATTTAATAAATTCTAAATTGGATGATGTCACTCAATCCCACTGAATCATGTTATCTTGTACTGAAAATAGCGGTAGATAGTCATTCTTCCCACTTTTATTTGGAGATCTCTAAGATATAACACAGCAACATTTTAAAAACCTGGCCCAACTGCCCTGAAGAAAGGTAGGAGAAGGAAAGAGACCAGAGGTGCCTTTTTGAATGCCAAATTGATGTAATGTGATTTTGGGGTCCCCTGACCTTGGGACTTCTGTTTTAATGAATCCTTAGTCTTCTGACTTTGGAATCTAGGTCAGGAAATTGAGCACACCCAATCTATCTGAAGACCACCCTTAATTCATTTGTAGATTACTTCCTAGCCTTGCCCTCAGGTCATAGAATTAATATATCTATGATTGAAAGGTATATAAATCTATCTCCTAGTTTCAGTCTCTTTGCTGGATTCTATTTAGAATTCAGTCTACTCAGTAATGGTGTCACATTGCTTTTAATAAAATCTTTGCCCCTTGACTAGGAGATGGGTTTAAGCCTGCAAATTCTTTTGATACTTCTCGCACATCAGTATGGGATTTTTGGGGTCTCCCCTTCTCAACTTCAACATTATGACTCAGAGAGAGGAGGGTAAAGATAAATAGCTATAGACTCACCATTAGCCAACCCAGAGATTTAAACTAATTTGTGTAGTCTAAAAGAGAGAATTTGCAACAGTTATTAAGGGAAACCTTTTGTTATAAAGGAAATTGTTCTTAGACTTGGGTATAAAAGAACGCAATGTTTCAAGAGGGGTAAAATATTGTGATCTTCTATGTATGAAAAAGCTGTGTAATAAACACAGTTATCTAGAATTCTTCAGAAATCATTTTAAAGATCAGCTAACTTCATCTTGCTGAAGGAGAGTTGAATTATAGGAGCAGTGATGTAAAGCTAAGTAACAATTGTAATGCCAGAGAAACTGAGCAAGATAGAGATTAGAGAATAATTTAATAGTTTATTAAATGGAGAGATTTACTGGGACCAAATGATCCATGTTTGGTTCCAAGGCTGAACCAGGCTATCCTCTCAAAGAATCCTTCCCTGAATATCGGACAGCCAGACTCTTTTATAGGATAACAGGAACAATGACATAATGGGGAAGGTACCTGGATGGGCATAACCTAATGGGGGGAGGCACCTAGGATGACATAATGGAGGGAGGTACTGGAGAGGTTACTGATATTCTAATGATGTTTAAAATGGATAGACCTTTATCCTGTCAGACATTAAGAAGGAATGATTATAGCCTAAAGGTATAAAACATTTATCTCATCAAACATTAAGAGGGACAATGTCTAAATAGGACAATTAGAGAAACTGGGTTAGGACATTTAAAGGGAACTGTGGCACAACATAATAACAGTGAGGAAATTCTCTATCAGGAATAGAGAACTGTGATAGTAATAGAATACCAATTAAGAATTATCATTACTTGAGAATTTCTAGTCAAAAGAATATTTTTCTAGATTGAGGAGAAAATTCCTGTCTTCCCTTTTCCTTGGGTCTCTATGTAGCATAGCATTAAAAGTCACAGGGGTCATATAGGTTCCTGGTGGAGAGTGTTACCCTGGATTTGGAAAACCTTTGAGTCTCTGAGTGTTTGCATACAAATCCTTTATGTATTCCTTATTGTATATAACTAACTGGTTTTGTTTGTTTGTTTGTTTGGGTTTTTTTTTAATATTTGAATTTGAATGCTTTTAAAGATGGTTGGTAGCTTTTTTGGAGAACTTACATATACTTAATTTATCTTCCCCAGCAAAATGGAAGTCCTAGAACTTTTATCTCAGGAAAAAACCTTTAACATGAGACTTTACATTTGAATGCCTAAAAGTCAATGCATTAATTTATCAGAAGATATTTAAGTTGTAGATGCCCCATGCAAGGTATATGGATAAGAAAGAGAAAATTGTTCTTAAGAATGAAAAAGAACATAATTTCTTCTAATTCACTATTCAAACTAGCATTTAAATAAAGGAAAATAGATATCACAATGGTTTCAATTTATCACCAATCATTTATTCATCCAATAAATATTTTTGAGCTTTTATTATGTGTAGCACTGTGTGGAAGAATACATAGCTGAATAAGAAATTCCCACCATAAAAGGAACAGTTCACAAAGAACAAGATATGTCCAGGAACAATCACGATGCAAGATAAAACATGTAATATAAAAACAGTTTAAACCAAAGTGTTTTGGGAGTTGAATGAAGAGATAAGAGCCAAATTGCTTTATATGAAGGATTCAGGGAAAGCTTTGTGGGTTAAGCTGGGTCTTAAAGGATGAATGGAACCTGAACCAATAACCAAGCTGGAAAATGAATGTTAGAGTTTGTTAAGACACAACATAGACATAGAGATTGGAAGCCCAGAGCATGTTTCAGGAGCATCAAGAGAGCATATTTGACTAAAGTATAGGCTATAGGGAAGGGGTGGAGGATTCTTGTTTTAGCAATTCATGTAAGGTTCAAAACAGCAAGCATGCTATTTTCTTCATGGTGAACTTGGTCGAAATATCCCCTTCCTTAAATGCTTTTTATGTGTGTGCTGGACAAGACCCAATCTCTCTGGGTCTCAGTTTCCTCATGTGTAAAATAAGGGGACTAGATAGTGTCTGTGGTCTTTCCACAGAAAGATTTATGATCCTATGTATCATTGATACTTGTGGCTTTGAAAATATTGGGGGAAAGTAAATACCAGAGAAAAACATCAAAAAAAAAAAAAGTAAGAAAATGATTAGTGTAGGGCAGACACATTGAATGGCATATTATGAGAATAATTTGGATCTACTTGAAATTAAGGGAAAAGAATTAAAGTGCCCAATGTAATAGCCACTCTCCCACTACCTGTTCTGTAAACTATCAGCCTTTCAAAGGAAAATTCACATGGGATAGATTCAGGCATATCCATCTGCCTGCATTGCCACCTGCAGGTTGAAAAAATTCTTCAAAACACAGGTAAACTGATAAAGCTGCTTTAGACAGTTGAAGCTATCCCTTATACTCCTTAGTTTTGGAAAAAAAGTGTAAGTTGATTTAAAAAAAAAATCATAAATTTCTACTTTGTTCCTAGTATGCCACATTATCTAAGTGTAATCCTATTTACATTTTTGTCTGATTTTTAAAAATTAATACATAGTTTTTGCTAAATTAAAATCTTAAAAAATGGACAGCTGTCTGCTCTTGTTCACATCCAAGTCATCCAGCTAAAATAAGAATTCTTTTTCCTTAAACATGATATTTAGTACAAAATGAAATCTAAAAAGAATAAAATCTTTTGAATTTATGCAACATATTTCAGGATTGACTGGGATATATAGATAAAAATATGTTTTCTAAAGGAGGCATTTATTTTAACTGTACATGATTAGACCAATTTCTTAAGTGGATACCAACCATCTATAACCATTATAATTCAAAACCTCAGATTTTCATACTATGTATTGGACTGTGTCCTTTAAAATGGCCTAGACTGATCTGTTTTGTTTTGGTAAAACTGGAAGAGCAGAGCTAAATCTTTGAAATAACATGCTTAGGTAGCTCAACATAAATAAAATGGAAAATGATGATGATAACATATAATGGGAGCCACTGCCTGCAAGATTTTTTTTTTTTTAATATCATGCCCTAGCAATCTTCAGATAAAAAACAAAGATGATGTTGTACTGTACCTTCTCTAATTGCTATCATGGGATAAGAAACCTGAAACGGAAATGGTGTTTAGCACTGTAGGGAAGCTGAAGCTAAAGAACTCAGGAGAAAGGCCATAGCTTAAAACTAGTACAAAGCAGATTTTCATGTCTGCCATGCTACTGCACCTTAAACTTATTGATGTCTTAAAAGAGGTGGTTTGTGTAATTGGAGTTCTCATTTCAGGTCAGAGGAGAAGGGATGATTCTGGTAAGAAAAAGAAATTAAGCCCTTTGTACTGTAGTTGCCTTATTTCCTTTCCTCTTTCCCTGTGCCTTTATTCTTCTCTGCATTGTAAAATGAAGCAATGCAAGTGAAATCAATATTTAAGGACTAAGTAAAGGTAATACTTTTAAGTAATATACAGAATGTTCCCAGGTAGTCCTACAAAACTCAGAGAGGACCCCAGTTTTTATGTTATTTGGCCATTAAAATGTAGCCAGCTTTATAAAATTCTATTTGACAACTATATTGCTTATTTGTTTTAAAGACCCCCTAGACTACTGATTTTAAAATTTTTATTTTAAATGATTTGCTTGTCAATGAGTATTATATAAACATCATATAAATGTATCTTCTAAAATGCCCTGAGAACTACTGAGGCTTCAGGAAAACAAGAAATAAATAGATAATTTTTTTCTTGTCAGATTTCCTGTTGCTTCCTCATTTCAAAGCAGATGCCAAGGATTGTTGAGCACCATTTCCATCTTTTTCATAGTTTTCTTTCCTTTCACTCTTCACTTGCTTTCTTTGTACTTTTTCTTGCTTTCCTGTTCCTTTCCTATTCTTTCTCTTTCTAAAGCCTAAGTGGGTAGACAAGGAAGGATACCACAAGAATAATTGATCTTTCATTACCTATTAAGTAAATAATGTATTAAAATTCAATATCTTAGATAAGGAAAGTGAGATTTGAAGAGATTAAGTGACTTTTTGTATATGTATTGACTATCCTTCCCTCCCCGCCCCCAGCCCCCAAAGAAGGCAATCTTCTAAGAGCAGGAATTTCTCCTACTCCTCATTCTCTTCATCCTCTTCTTTCTTGTTCTCATTCTTTTCATTCCCCTCCTTCATGTTCTCATTCTCTTCCTCATCCTCAAGCTCATCCTAGTCTTTCTTCTTGTCCTCCTCCTCCTCCTCTTCCTCTTCTTTTTCTTCCTTCTCTATTTCTTCTTCTCTTCCACCTTCACTTCTTTGCCTTTTTCCTCCTTTTATTCTTCTTTTTATTTCTTCTCCCCCTTCTTGTCACTCTCTTCCTCCTCCATCTTCTTCTCCTCCTCCCTCTTCTCCTTATCTTCCTTTTCTTTCTTCCCCATGTCCTCCTCATTCTCTTTTATCAGTATCCTTGCACTTAGCATATAGAAAGTATATAATAAATATATAATCAATGCTTGCTTGATTAATTAAAGGAAACAGAGATAGTAAGAATTATCAGTGAAACTGGAATACTGATCTGACCTCAATTGCAGTGTTCTTTCCATTGTACCACATTGTTGTTGTATTTAATAAATGTCTTTCATTGACTTGAATGAGTTCTGGCACCATTCTCAAGTGAACAACCATGTATCTTTCTTTTCAGCTACTTTGTACTAGAATGCAACTTGTTTTTTCTTCTTTAGTAATTACAAAATATTTTCCAATAATTGATTTTAGGTATTAGGTCTTTTTTTGTAGAACACACAAAATTATCCCTTTATGTGTCTCTCAGGGAGAGCTCGATCAGTTTTAAGTCTATGAAGAAATTTTATATGAAAGGAAATGATCAGTTTCTTCTATTTTCAATGAGAAAACAATCTACAAATTAAACTATGGTTTTACACGCCAGTAGTTCCAGGGATGGGGTGGCTGAAAGTGGTGAATCTCTTGAGGTCTAAGTTGCAATAAAATACTCTCTGTCTGGCATCAATGTGATGAGTACTTGAGAGCAGAGGACCAAGAAAAGCAGATACCACAAGTCAAAAATAGAGCAACTCTCAAAACTCTCAAGTTGATCAATAGGATTATTGCTCATAGGATTATAGTATACCTTATGGAAGTACAGGGGTGGAGTCAAGATGGCAGAATAAAATCAGGAAACTGATTGAGCTCTCCCAGTTTTCCTCAAAAGTTATATGAAAACAAACCTCTGAACAGAATCTGATGGAATGAAAACACTATCCAGCTCAAAGTAGACTGAATAAACTTCAAGAAACAGCAATCTCACTGGGGTGAAAAGCCCAGGTCTCTGGGAAAGCTGGTGAGAGAATCTTAATCACAGCAAATCAGCAACTAAGACCCTTAGTCCTGGCTTAGTAGAAGACCAAATCAATGGGGTAGCCCCCAGGAGTAGCTCAGAAGGCAAACTCTGGGAAATAAGGTTGTTTCCTGGAAAAAGCAGTCAAGCTACCTCCTATAAATACAAGGGGCCTCTGTGCTCAAATCCAAGCCTCGGAGTTTCACATGAAGCTTGGGATAGCATCACCTTTGCCCCACAAGCAGAGCTCAACCTTAAAAGAAAAAAAAAAGAGGAAATATCAAAAGAAAAGGGAAGATAATGAACAAAAATCAGAAAATAATCTTAACCATAGAAAGTTATATGATATGTAGTATCACATACTACAGACCAAAACACAAACTCAGATGAGAACAGAATGTCCACAGAAGAAATCTTAAAAAGTGAAATAAATTGATCTCAACTCCAAAGAGATTTCTTGGAAATGTTCATAAAAGACCTCAAAAGGCAAAAAAAGAGAGGTAGAAGGAAAAATGAGAAAAGAAATAAGAAGTATTCATGAAAGAGTCAACAATTTGGAAAAGGAAGGAAAAAAATCGTCTGAAGAAAACAACTCCTTAAAAAGTAGAATAAACCAAATAGAAAAAAGAGATACAAAAGGTAATTGAAGAAAATCACAGATTAAAAACTAAAAAAGAATGAAAAAATGAAATATCTGATTGTCAAAACAGCCAACTTGGAAAATACATCCATAAGAGACAATTTAAAAATTATTGGCCTACCTAAAGGCAAGGACCTTAAAAAAGAGCCTGGATAGCATTCTACAAGAGGTCATTAAGGAAAACTACCTAATATTCTAGAAACAGAGGGGGAAATACTCGTTGAAAGAATCCATCAATCACCTCTGCAAAGAGGTCCCACAAGGAAAACTCCAAGGAACATTGTTGCAAAACTCAAAAATATAATCTCAAGGGGAAAATATTGCAAGCTGCCAGACAAAAACAATAGTCAGGATTACCCAAGATATGACAGCTTCTACAATAAAGGATTAGAGGGCCTGGAATAGCATATTCCAGAAGGCAAAGGACCTGAGGTTTCAAGCAAGAATTAACTATGCAGAAAAATTCAGCATCATCTTTCAGAAGAGGAGATGGAGCTTCAATGAAGTAAGAGAATTTCTACTGAAAAAAACAGTAAAAGAAAAATTTATCTACAAACACAGGACATAAGAGAATTATAAAAAGGTGAATATATATATATATATAAAGTTTAAAATGTTTATATCTCTAGATAGGAAAACAATAGCTGTAATCTTACAAACTGTATCTGTCACTGGGGCAGACAGAGGGGGGCACCACATGGACTGAGAATGTGTTTATGCATGGTCCCTGATGTGATGACATCAAAGAAAAAGACATTAAGAGGTGGGAAAAGTGTGTACTGCAAAAAGAGGAAAGGGAAGGAATAACGGGACAACTAGTTTACACGAAGAGGTGCAAAAGACCTATTATAATCAAGGGAAAGAAGAGAGGGGGATGAACATTGTCTGAAGCCTGATCTCATAAGTTTTGGCTCTAAGAGGAAATAATTTAATTATTTGGTTGGGTATAGAAGTTTATCTAATCTTACAAAAAAGTAGGAGAAGGAAGAAGGAAACAAAAGGGAGGGACAAGATAGAATGAGGGCAGAAATAATAGGGAAAAAGGTAAGAGAAGGAGAGAAGAGTTGATAGAAGATAAGGTAATGGGTGGAGTGGGTAAAAAAAGCAATAGTAAAAGAAGGGGGAGGGGTGATAGGAGATAAAGTCATGAGTGGGGTGGGTAAACAAACAACTGAAGACAGGGTGGAAAGAAAGAACAAAATATACACCCAGGGAGAAAATAGGATGGAGGTAAATACAGAGCTGGTAATTGTAACTGTTAATGTGAATGAGATGAACTTTCCCATAAACTGGAAGCAAATAGAAGAGTGGATTAAAAAGCAGAATCCTGCAATATGTTGTTTACAAAAACACATTTGACACAGAAAAACATGTACAGAGTAAAGGTAAAAAAAAGGCTGGAACAAAAATTTTTATGCATCAGCTGAAGTTAAAAAAAAGCAGAGGTATCAAGATCTCAGATGAAGCAAAAGTAAAAGCAAAAAATAGATTTTATTAAAAGAGATAAGGAAGAAAAGTATATCTTGATAAAGGGTACCATAAATAATCAATTAGTAACATTACTAAATATATATGCACCAAGTGGTATAGCAGGTAATTTCTAGAGATGATTTTAAGTCTGTTACAGGAAGAAATGGACAGCAAAACTATTATAGTGGGGGATTTCCCCTGACAGAATCAGACAAATCTAATCACAAAATAAGCAAGAAAAAAACTAGGCAGGTTAATGGAATCTTAGAAAACCTAGATATAATAGACCTCTGAAGAAAATTGAATAGAATATATATACACCATATAATTTATGATGAGTCATTTTATATCTCTGAGCCTGTTTCCTCATCTGTAAAATGGGAATATAAAAGAAATTTCTATCTGTAGTAAATTGTTGTCTTATTTAAAGTACCATTTGAACCAAAGCACAAATATGACATTATAACAAGAAAAGTTTTCTACAATTATGGAATGATTGAAATAATCATTCTTGTCTGGTTAAATTACCAGAAGAGCCTATGTGTATAATTATAGAAATGGATTTCATAATAATTATATGATATATGAACCTGTAGGAGTGAGACTACTAATGTTTCTTTCTAATAATATTACTTTCTAACTCAATTAAAAATAGATTTTTATTAATATGTATTTTTAATATCACCTAGATTCAGCCTACATTCCTTTTTTTCACTGTTCCTAGGGAATTATTCCTTATAACAAATAATTAATTAAAGACAAGCAAACTGATCAATACTGATCAATTGAAAAAACTGTTAATATATGAAATCTTTCATATTTTTTAACCCTCCCACATTTGCAAAGAACGAGGCAAAATATATTCTTGTACCTCTTCTTTGGGGCCAAGCTTGAGTTTTATAATTCTGTAATATATATCTACATTTTAAGAGTGACAGTTGTTCATTCCATTTACATTTATGGAGTCATTGTGTTTATCATTTTCATAATTTTGATTATTGAATTTTTCTTCAGGTCATTTAATTTTATTATTTACTTTTCTTTTCACATTATTAATAAAATGTTATGGAGGAAGCAAAGAATAGTATCGTTTTATAGGACATACAGTGTAAAATGAAATAATGCAAGTGAAATCAACAATAAAGAACTAACTAAAAGTAATAATTTTTATTTGCATGCAGAATTTTCCTAGGTAGTCCTTTTCTATAGTTATTATGTTCATTTACAACATAATAATTTTCCTTTCCATTTATCTGCCACAATTTGTTTAGCTATTTCTCAATAGATGAGCTTTGTTTCTGTTTCTTTGCTACAAAAAAAAGAGGAACTATAAATCCTGAACTAAATGTGAAGCCTTTTTTTTTTTTTTTTTTTTTTTTTTTTTTTTTTTTTTGGTCAATCACCACTTTGTGTATATTCTTCACAGAAGAATTTCTTGGTCAAAACAACAACAATAACAACAACAACAAAACAATCAAAGTAATTAACATGAATCCTTTAAATATTTTAGCAAATAGAGCAAATTTATTTGAATAATTACAAATAGCTTTCCTGAATGGATGTACTATTTTAGAGTTTTATCAACAGTGCATTAATATGCTTATTTTTTCCACAGTCCTTTCCACACTGATAATTCATAGTTTTTCTCAGCAACCAGTTTGTTGATTGTGAGGTAAAACCTCAGGTATCTTTTACTTTGTATTTTTCTTCTTTAGGATAGAGTCAAAACCACCACATCTCATTTTAACTTGAGACTTTCCTTAGGTAAAAAACCATCTCAATAAATCAGTCAGTCAGTCAATTAATCTATCAATCAAAAGACTTCAGAATAATTGAGAAAAGTTTTTTGAAAGTTATTTGATGAATGAAATGATAAGGTTTCTGGTACAATTGCCTCTGGAATTTCATTATACTCTCTGGGTTCATGGTTCTTTCTTCTCTCTCTCTGTCTTTCTTTCTTTCTCCTTATTCCCTTCCTACCTACCTCCCTCCTTCTCTTTTTCCCTTCCTTCCTTCCTTCCTTCCTTCCTTCCTTCCTTCCTTCCTTCCTTCCTTCCTTCCTTCCTTCCTTCCTTCCTTCCTTCCTTCCTTCCTTCCTTCCTTCACTTTATTGTCAGAGGTTTCTCAATCAAAAACCTGCTGTCAAAAACAAAAATGTTCAGAAAGCATTAGAGAGGAATGAGGATTTTTCAAGAAACTATGTTATGACTTTCCATCACATATAGAGAAGGGATTATTTGCAGAGATTTGGGAAGAGAAGCCTTAGTTTTAGGTATATCTCTTTAAATAACAATGCAATGCTGGACACTGCCAAATTAGATCTGGAGTTTTCCCAAATGTAGCAGTGTCTTTTAATGCTCTAGCATATACCAGATTACTTTCAGACATATTGATCAATGACATATAGCCTGCAGCCTCAAGGAGTGTTCAGAGAAGAGTTTTTGGAAAAAGAAACATGATTTAGACTGTATATACATACATATATACATACATACACATATATAATGTGTCTATGTGTATCTATCTGTGTGTCTCTCGAGTGTGTATACCTAACTCTCTTTGCTTAAGATTTGATACTATGCTTAGTTTAGGATTATCAAAGGATAGTAGAAAAGCACTTTGTGATTTTGAATGCCACTAGTGAAGTGAATGAATGAAATGAATAATAGTAATGAAGAATTGTGCAGAAGAATTATTATAAAGGATGTCATCCAAGATATGAATCACCAGAAGAGAAAAAAATGGGCTGGTCACTTATTGAAAGAGAAGTTTGAAAATCATTTATGTTCATACAGTGCTTTTAGATTTGCAATAGTTCGCATATTATCTTTCCTCATTTTATTCTCACAACAAATCTATGAGATACTTTAATTATTAGTATCTTCATTTTATATATAAGGAAACTGAGACTCAGAGAAATTAAATGATTTGCTCAGATTCACAAGGTTTGAGTTTGAGGTAAGATTAGAAATCTGCTCTTCCTGATTTTCAGTTGTGCACTTGACCCCATATGCCATATTGGATAATTGAAGGATGGCCTGTCTGCTTTATTGCTAGCTAAATAAACTCAAGAAATCTAGAAGGAGGCCTTCAGATGATTCCCTACTTAAGGAGATTACAGGTAGTATATGGATAGGAAGGCTACATGGTTTTTCTTTTACATCTTTCAAGAGCGTCCCTTCTTCAGTAAGATCTTAAGTCCATGAAAATATTGAAGTTTTTTAAAGTAGTTATTCGCTATTTCTTTAAAGTTTGAAAGTATGTCAAGAATCTTTAAAATGTTTTTCTTCTCCTGATTTCTTTTCTATTGTACTGACCCCTTGATTATAGCTGTCTTTTCTAAGAGGTTCATACCTTGACAGCCCATATTTGCTAAGCTTTGCACTTAATAAAGATTTAGAGCAAATGCTTTAGAGAAGCTGATTTAGGAAGGTGTTTAATGGCTTTAAGGATTTGCTAGATAATGCATGAAAACTCTAACAGGGTCTCTTGGTATCTTTGATTATGGTGAAAAATAGGGATCCTCTTTTCTCTTAAGTGAAGTAAATACAAAAGAGCCAGAAAAATCAACTTGCCTATAAAATTCTATGGTTGATCACATAATGCCAAAATTTTGGAAAATGAAATGAGAAACTAGAGAAAGTTACAAGCACTATGATATGGAGCTAAGTGTGACTAATTGCAAAGCCACTTATTTGTTTTTCAGATTCAACTCAGTGGAAACAATGAAAAGAGCTTCCTAGTAATCAATCTCAAGTCATTTCACCTTAACTGTGAATCAACTAATAGCTTGAGTTATTTTTCTTTATTCTTTTTGTAATTGGAGGAATTTTCTGCCTTTATAGTTCCTCTAATTTGTTGTGTATGTAAAACTCTACTTCATGAAATCTAAGTTCTATGAAGTAAGGGCTGATTTATAGATTGCCTTTCTTCCTACTGCCCACCATCAAACAAGAATTTTTCTCTTGCTGCTCCTCTGGGATTAACAAAGCTATGAAAGAAGAGAACTGTACTTTATTCAGCTTGACATATCATCGATACTCCTGTCAGCTAAATTCTGACTACAGAACTAATCACTGATATTCATGTAAGAACTTGAATCACTCAGGATGCATTGCACAATAATGTTCATCCAGGTACCTAGACAAGTTTTTCCATCACTCTGCCATCCCTTAGTCCCAAAATGTGGAAGATTTATACTAATAAAGATCTTTCTGGTGTGTTATTCTTTTTTAAAGCCAAAAGAAAAAGTGTTTTAAACTTCAATAATAAACAAAAGCCACAGTTCAATACATTCTCAAAGCACCCTCTATTTGGGATATGGAAGATATTAAAGACCATTGAATCCCTGCTGCATTTTTACATATAAAGAAATTGAAACCCTAAGAGATTAAAATGATTTGCTGAGGGTTATACAAGCAGTAAACCTCTGATGTAGATTATGAACTCAGGTCCTTCTTTCTGATTATCTCTTTTTAAGAGGAATCCAGTTCTATTTTTAAGAGGAAATCCAACTGTAATTACTAATTTAAAATAGTCTGGATCTTGGGAAGATTCAAAGAATAGGTAACGTAGTGGGATGAAATTTAATAGGTAAGCCCTCATACTTCCTCCCATAGTGATATAAAGAATACATTTGAAGCAGTTTTGAACTGGCTAGATCAAATTTAGATCTAGCTTTCATCAATAGCTGCTTCCCCTAAAATTATCTGATCAATTCAGATCAATCTCCTGGTTTTCTACTATAGGTTCTCATTATCTCAGGAGCACATAGACAACAAATGACTACCTGAATCTAGACAAGTTAATTTAAAACAACTGGACCAAACAAAGTAACTTTTTCATGCTGTGGGTGAGGTCCTTCCTAACCCAGTTCAGGGAATGTTCTGCTTATTGTTAAAATAACAATAACAACAAAACAGGCAAATGGCTAGAAGAGATCGTCTATTATATCTAAATCTTGCATGAAGTGTAGGGAAGCATCCATTATCCAAACTTCTCATGTCAATGATATCTCTCTGTGTTTTGTTTCAGATTTCAGACATATATGGCAGTGATTTCTACATTCAAATATGTTTTCCAATTCCTTTCATTTAAAGTGTTTTTCATTTTCTTGTTTGACCTGGAGATAGTAAGGGAATAAAGGATTTTTGATAGCATTTATCTTTATCATCCATTAAATTCCAATGTATACATCTCAAGGCATGGATGTAGCAGAGAGGAAAATTTAGATTTGATATAAGGGAAAAGTTTTAAAATTATTCCAAAGTAGGCTACCAAACAACTACTAGTAACTGCCCATTTGTCATGAAACAACTTCAGTTGACCCTTCATTTATTTGCACAAGAACTGGGATATGTTAGGAAAATTAATACAAGCATAAGAAACACAAAAATCATCTTGGACTATATTTGTGAATTAGGGAATAGACCAAAAAAAAAAAAAAAGACAAAAGAAACATTAACTAAAAGCTTCAACTTAATTGTTGCATTGGTAGAGAGGTCAACCAAAATGCTAGGTTTGACATCACTTGATTATGGTATTAAAAAGAAATTATGGTATAAAATGTCATCATAAACTAGTAGAAACTTAACAACAAAAAAGTAACACACCTGCTTTTTTCTTACTTTAAAAGGATGCCATGAAAATGGGAGCTGCTGTATTTATAAGTACTTTGGGCTCTTTGAAGAAAAGGTACAATACAAATTTGAAGGCCAATATTATTAAGAAGTGAAGATAAGGATTAAGTTATTAGAGGAAAAGGGCCACATAGCTGAAACCAACAATTATATCTAATGAGATTTTAAATTCCTTGAAGATAGGGGTCTCCCTTACATCCATGTATCTCCTGCCCTCTCAGGGCCTAGCAAAATATTAAGTGCTTTGGGAAACTTCTACCAAAAAAGATGATAATCCATTTATAACTATTAGGTAAATTCTAGAGAATTATTGCAGACATAAAGTTAAAATGTACTCCTCAGGGTAATACAGTAATTATAAGGGATGGGATCTGAATTCAAGTCTAAATGATTCTAAGTTCAGTGCTTTATCTATTTCACAGATACACTTAGTCAATGCTTATTGACTCACTTTAAAAATGGAATGTGTTTCAACTGGCTTATCTGATACTCCATTACAATAATCATTTTATCTACAAAAGGCAGAACAATTGATTTCCTTTCAAATATTGTGATGATCCTAACTGTTTTATAGTCTGTAATCAAGATCACATGAAAAGGATTTTTACATATAACATTTCTTTGTTGTGTACATTAGTGTGAAAAACAGTCTAATAATAGCAAGGCACAAATTTCCATCATATAAGGTCTATTTGGAAAACGGATCAAAATTCACCACAGTAGAGGAAGCACATAATCTGGGGAAACATACTGAGAGAATCTATCACTGCCTAAGTCTGGTGCTCAGCCTTGGATTGGATTGAGTTACATATTAATCTTAATAGAACTCTCCTTGCAATGGGACAAAGAATAAGAGAAACACATCCAGGATTTATTGAGCATGAGATAAAAATCCATTTGTGTTAGGCTATTTGTCTTTTGTAATAAAGGATTACGGGAAAGGAAGGAAAACAAAATTGGTGTCAAGATCTTTATTCTATTCAATTGATGATAGCTGGAAGATAAATATGGTTGATCTAAAATGTATCACTTTGGATGAAGTGGAAAAGATGAAGAGTCAGAAAGTACTGAACAGGCAGAAACAGGTGTGAAATAAGTTTAGGGGGATATCAGTACACTGAGATTTGTCAAACAGTAATCAACTATCACTGAAGTTTTATTGACTTGGGCTTATATACACCCTGAGAAGTTTAATCATTTTTAAAAGAAAAGAAATGCTGAAAATTAGGAATTCCTTATTTTTGCCAAGTTTGATATGTCATAGATTTTTCTCATTTGTAAATAAAATCACATCAATGTCAGAAAAATATTGATCTTTGTCAGATCACATTTATATAAAATTGTCACTACAAGATTAAAGAATGCAACCATTTCCCTAATGTCACCTGAAGAGGGAGCTAATAGCTCAACTTCAGTCCTTAATATCAATATTTTAAAAACTTACAGATAGAGTAGTAAGTTTAAAATAGAAAGTCAAATTAAAGCCACATTTAGTTCAATTCCTTAATTTTAAAGATGAAGGAAAGTGATTTGCTTCCAAGAATTTGAATCGTTTTTTTCCCCCCAGCCAGCATTTATAGGCTTATAGGGTTTAAAACTAGAAGGGAATTGAGAGAGAATTTATATCCACAAACTCATTTTAGAGATGGAGAAAGAAGATACTAAATGACATAAAAAGTTACAAAAAGTAAGGAGCAAGGATAGGATTGAAATCCAAGGGGAGGGTTCCTTTTACTACATCATATTTCTTGGCTTAAAAGTCTTCCTGTTAGGAGAGAGAAGACAATCTGGGACTAGCAAGGTGGTACAATGTTTGGAACACGGAACTTGGGAGTCAGAAAGTTCTGGGTTCAAATGTGGCCTCAGAGCTTACTGAATATGTGACTTAGGAGAGGTCATATAACTTACTCATCTAAAATTTACTCATCTAAAAAGGGGAATTATAATAACATGAGGGGTAAATGAGATAATAATATGGTATTACAGTAAGCTTTATATCAAAGATACTTTTTATTATTAATTATTGTTCTATAAAAGGAAATAAGAAACAAGGAATGATTCCAATTGATAATTCTGACTACAATTTTATCAAATAATATCAAAATGCCTCATTTTATCTTTGAAAAAGAACTTAATTGGAGATTGAGTTGGAAAGTTGCTAGATAAGACAATAATTGAAACCTCTCACTTTAAGATAAGAAAACAGAATTAGAAAGTTTAAGTGGCTTTCCCCAAATCATATAGTGGAAGCAAATGACAGAGGCAGGATCTGAATTCACATCCTTTAACTCTAAACTTAGTTTTCTTTCTTCCAATTGTAAATGAATATGATGATGATAATGATGTTGATAATGATGATGACAATAATAATGATAGGATTTATATAACACTTTAAAGTTGCAATGACTGAGTGTATGAGCAAAAAATGAACATGAAATTCAAAGCTCTATATTCAGAAACAGAGAAGATTGGATAGTTTCTCAAAGTAAAAGGGACATTGGGTGAGATTAGTTGTTTTTCCTAGTTAGATTTTGGATTCCTCAAGGATGGGGTCTGATTCATATCATTTTGGTTTCTTTTAAATACCTAATTTTCAGATAAATCCAGACAGTTATTTAAAGTTATTTGTTTTACTAGTAGGAAGCAGGTTGAATTAAGAATTATCACCTATTCAGGCTAGTTCCAATGATCTTGTGATGAGGAGAGCCATCTGCACCCAGAGAGAGGATTGTGAGGACTGAGTATTTTCACTCTGTTTTTGTTGTTGTATGTTGTTTACTTGCATTTTGCTTTCTTTCTCATTTTTTCCTTCTTGATCTGATTTTTCTTGTGCAGTGTAATAATTGTGGATAGAAAGAATTGCACATGTTTAGCATATATCGCGTTACTTGCTGTCTAGGGGAGGGATGAGGAGAAGGGAGGGAGAAAAAAATTGGGACACCAGGTTTTTCAGGGGTGAATGTTGAAAACTGCACATGTTTTGAAAACATTCAAAAAAAAAAGAAAAGAAAGGAAGCAGAGGGACAATGACTTCATTCCTTTAAGTCTTCCAAACTCAGTTACTCTTTTTAGTCTAAGCATCAGTGAGTACATAGACTGAATTGTTTATCAAGCGATTATTAATCACCTATTTTTATGAAGCTCTATACTAGAGCTTAAATCTATTTTGTCCATTCTTCCATTTACATTTACACATCAATTTTATGGGAAAGTTTTTAGAAGTCAATCCTCAGGTGTATAAAAATAGTGATTAACTTCTGTACTGCATTCACCCTCACTGAAGATTCTACTTCAAAACTTATTCAGCCTTTATTTATTAGATGGAGATCTGTAAAACAAGTGGAGAAGGAACCCCCATAGTGTAAAAATGTTATTTTAATACTCATTTTATTTAGCACCGACTAAACCTTATTTAAAATCTAGGCTTCTACTACCACCCCAAAATTAACTTCCAGCTATCTCAAAGCCAATAAATAGAAGAGGACTTTTTTTTAATAGATTCAAAAGATTCTCAGTCAACTATGTGTCTTAAACACCTGGGCAAAAGTAGGTTACCATGGATGACAAGAAAGTAACCAAAGAAGTCTGAACTTAAGAAAGAAAGGAGTGAGGAAACTTAAGACTCTGGGCATAAAGTTAGGACTCCATCTTTCCAGTTGCTAAGGTTGAGATTGAGAAGAGGGATCTCAAAAGTCCCAGACCGGTGTTATGAGGTGTCTCAAAAGAATTTGCAGGCTTGAACCCATTTCCTAGTCAAGGGGCAAAGTTTATTAAAAACAATATGATGCCATTATTGAGCGGACTGAATTCTAAGAGAATCCAGTAAAGAGACTGAAGCAAGGAGATGCACAGCTTTCAATCATAAATATGTTAATTCTATGACCTGAGGGTAAGTCTAGGAAGTAATCTTCAGATGAATTAAGGTCTTCAGATATATTGCATGTGCTCAGTTTCCTGAGGCAGCTTCCAAAGCCAGAAGACCAAGCACTCATTAGAGTCAGGGGACCTCAAAATCACATTACATCACTACCATTGCTCAGATTTTCAGTTCCTTCTTAACTGACTTCCATTCTCATGGGTCTGATTTTTGTGCTCTCCTCAAGAGACTCCCTATTTATCATCTCTGTTTGAAGGAATGGTTATCAAAACTTCCTGTATTTCACACTCCTTTCAGATATCAGAATGTTAAGAGTCCTTAAAGGTCAATAACTGTCCTAAAGGGACACATGTTAGATACTTTGGAGAATGGTTCATCCCTTTATCTGAAAAGCCACCAGTCAAGAGCAGCTCATATTAAAGCCCCTCACAACAAAATGTAAGTGATGTCCAAGGAGATGGGATTCTTGTGTCCTTCCTTCACTTTGATAAATCACTCCTCAGTTTGGCCACATTCTGTTTTCCTACCAAAAGTGGTCTCCCAGTCTCTCTCCAGATTCTACATTGCTCTCTCTCTTTCTCCAAGTTTAGTTTGGCTCTGCTAAAAAAAAAAAAAAAAAAAAAAGGAACTAGAATCAAGGTCTCCTATGTCCACTAGTTTTCCACATCATTTTTTCCCCTGATATTCCATGGAGAATTTTCATTGATTTGATTTTAATATTACAGTTTTTAACACCACACTGATATTTTGCCATTGCCAATTTGCCATTGCCTTGAATCCTTGTAGTAACATGAATCCAAAACAGTGTTTAGTAAATCTGTACAAGTGTAGAAGGGATAATTAAAGAAACCTTTACTGACTGAGGCACCTCTCTCCCAAGGACCTAGATGTAAGTTTGGTTCCTTGCTTGAGGGATCTGCATTTTAATGAGCTGACAGAGAATTCCTAATTGTTCTCCAGTATGAGTTGTATTAAAGATAATTAGTGACAGAGTCAAATGGAGCATACTTTAGTCCAAAAATCTCTAGGAGCTGAAAAGAAACAATTTTGGACTTCTTTTTTGCAATTTTGTCTCTTGGATTTGTAACAGGAGGGGAACGAAATTTCTCTCTCTCCTCTCTTGGTTTGTTGTTGTTGTTGTTGTTGTTGTTGTTTGGGCAAGCACAGCACAAGGTAGTTAAAACATGTGCTTGCCCTGAAATCCTGGGCCTGGACCTTGTATTCCTTGCTGCCTTCCCAGTCTTTCTGTTGCCTTTCCTGTGCACAGATCCTAAGAAATGAACATTTCTAATGATGGCAGTTTTCTTGGTTTTCTCAAATGTGAGAAATGTAAGGAGAGGAGAGAGGAAATTTCAGCTAATACTCTAGAATTGATTTGGGGGGGGGGGGGGACGGAAGAGGGGGGAGGGGGGGAATGGGGGGAGATAGAGTTTCAGGACTTCACCAGGAGATCATTATTCTGATGATTTATAGATAAGAAAATGTGGCACTGAGAGGTTAGGTGACTTCAAAATAGGTTTCTTACCTCTTCATTCTTCCTCTTTCCATTTTATCTTTCAAGAAAATCCAGAATATAATTTTATTTTTTTTTCAAAATACTAGAATATGATGATTATTTGTGTTTTTAAAAGCATATATCATATTTAGGAAATTTCAAAGCTTGAATATAGTCTAGCAGGAAAAAAAATTTAAATCCCCATACCTCATGGGACTCTGAACTGAACCAAATGGAAAGTATTCTGAACCACTTACCCAGCTACAATTCATATTCCTTTTTTTGTGATCATTCAAAAACACCTTAATACCCAAAATAAGTACAAGGTGGTGGTGTTTTTTTTTTTTTTTTTTTTTTCCTAAACAGGATCTAAGAGATCATTTTGGAGGCTTGCATGGTTTCAAATACTGAAGCAGATTATCTTTCAGCTCCCAAGGTCTATTAGCAATGCAATGTTTGGTTTGATATTAGATTTTATAAGCATCACAACTTATTTGCTTCCATTGACCCTTAGCACAATACTTATTGAATTTGACTATCTTTAATAAGATTTCATTTTTTTGGTTTTCCTTCCCATTTTTGTAATGATTTTTTCCCCCTTTGACCCCATACAGAACTTCATTTCATAACTTGTAATGAACTTACTGTGTTTCTGGATTTTTATAATTATTAATGTAATGGTAGATTTGAATAATATGTAGGCCTCCTAAGATGGTATTTCATTCATGTGGAAGATGCTTCTGGGAACCTGGATTATCAGCATGAACGAAAAGTTTACATTGGCTTTCTAAGTGACTGAAAGGATTTTTTCCCCCTCTTTTTCCTTGTTTTTATTTTCTGATTATGCATATACATTAATTTTTTTAAACCAATTTCTTTACGAATTATGTTGAGAGAGAAAAATCAGAACAAAAAGGTAAAAACCAAGAGAAAAATAAAAACAAGAAAAAGTGAAAAAAGTGAATGTAGCACATGTTGATTAATGTCCAGTCTCTATAGTTCTCTCTATGGAGGCAAATGGCATTTTCTCTCTAGATTGTCTTGGATTGTTGAACCACAGAGAAGAATCAGTCTTTCTTAGTTGATCATCACACATTCTTGCTGTTACTGTGTACAATGTATTCCTGGTACTGCTTGTTTTGTTCAGCATGAGTTCATGTAAATCTTTCCAGGTCTTTCTAAAATCAGCTTGTTCAAAAATTTTTAAATAGAACTATAATATTCCATTACTTTCTTTCTTTTTTTTCCCCTGAGACAATTGCCCAATACAGCTAGGAAGTGTTAAATGTCTGAGACCAGATTTGAAATCAGGTCCTCCTGACTTCAAGGTTGGTGTTCTATCCACTGCGCCACCTAGCTGCCTCTCCATTACTTTCATAAGTTCTCATAGCTTAGTCATTCCCCATTTGATGGACATCTATTATTTTTTCTAATTCTTTGCCACCACAAAAAGAGCTGCTACAAATATTTTTGCACATGTGGGTCCTTTTCCCTCCTTTATGACCTCTTTGGGATGCAGGCCCAATGGTGGCACTGTTGGATCAAAGTATATGAACAATTTTATAGTCCTTTGGGAATACTTCCAAATTGCTCTCCAGAATAATTAGATCACTTCACAACTCCACCAATAATGCATTGATGTCCCAGTTTTCCCACAGCTTCTCCAACATTTATCATTATCTTTTTCCATCATCTAAGCTAATCTGAGAGGTGTCAGATGGTACCTCAGAGTTGTTTAAATTTGCATTTCTCATGTCAATAGTGATTTAGAACACATTTTCATTAGATTAAATGTGGCTTTAATTTTATCATCTGAAAATTGTCTATTCATATTCTTTGACCATTTATCAATTACAGAATGACTTGTATTCTTATAAATTTGACACATTTCTTTATATATTTCAGAAATAAGATCTTTATCAGAAACACCGACTATTAAAAAAAAAATTCCCCAGTTTTGTACTTCCATTTTAATCTTGTTTGGATTGGTTTTGTTTGTGCAAAAACTTTCTAATTTAATTTAATCAAAGTTGTCTATCTTGCATTTCAGAATGTTCTCTAGTTCTTCTTTGGTCATAAATTCTTCCATTCTTCAAAGATCTGATAGGTAAATTATCACTTGCTTGCTTAGTTTGCTTATGTTATCACCCTTTATACCAAAATCGTGGACTCAATTTGACTTTATTTTGGTATGGGGTGTGAGATGTGGGTCTATGCCAAGTTTCTGATATATTATTTTCTAATTTTCCCAAAAGTTTTTGTGAAATAGTGAGTTCTTATCCAAGAACCTGAAGTTTTGGGGTTTATCAAATACTAGATTACAATAATATTTGATTATTGTGTCATGTGTATCTAACTTATTAAACTAATCTCCTAATCCATTTCTTAGTACCAAATGGTTTTGGTGACTGCTACTTTATAATATAGTTATAGGTCTGGTACTTCTGGGCCACCATTTTTTGTATTTTTTCCATTAATTTCCTTAATATTCTGCACTTTTGTTCTTCCAGATGAATTTTGCTATTTTTGTTTCTAGTTCTATAAAATAAATTTTTGGCAATTTGATTGATATGGCACTGAACAAATAGGCCAATTTATTTAGAATTGTCATTTTTATTACATTAGCTTGGCCTACCTGTGAGCAATTGATATTTTTCCAGTTTTTTAGGTCTGACTTTTTTGTGTGAAAAATGTTTTGTAATTGTTTTCATAGAGTTCCTAGATTTATCTTGACAGGTAGATACCCAATATTTTGTTTTATCTAGTTATTTTAAAGGGAATTTCTCTTTTTATCTCTTGCTGATGGGCTTTGTCAGTAATATATAGAAATACTGATGATTTGTATGAGTTTATTTTATATTGTGCAACTTTACTAAAGCTGTGAATTGGTTCCAGGAGGTTTTTTAATGATTCTCTAGGATTCTCTAAATATATCATCATATCATCTTCAAAGAGTAATAGTTTTATCTATTCATTGCCTATTCTAATTCCTTTAATTTTTTATCTTTTATTATACCTAAAGTCAACATTTCTAGTATAGTATTGAATAATAGTGTTGATAATGGGAATCCTCATTTCACTCCGATCTTATTGAGAATGCAATCAACTTCTCTCCATTAGAAATAATGGTTGCTGATGGTTTTTGATAGATAATGCATATCATTTTAAAGAAAGCTTCTTTTATTCCTATGCTTTCTAGTGTTTATAATAGGCATGGGTGCTGTATTTTGTCAAAAGTAATCATATGCTCACTGTTGGTTTTGTAATTGATATGGTTGATTATAGTAATAGATTTCCTGATATTGAACCAATTCTGCATTCTTGGATAAATCCCACTTGGTCACAGTGTATTATCCTGCTGATGAGTTGCTGTAATCTCTTTGCTAGTATTTTATTTAAAAAATTTTGCATCAATATTCATTAGGGAGATTGGTCTGTAAATTTCTTTCTCTGTTTTGGTTCTTCCTGGTATTATACCATATTTGTATCATAGAAGTAATGTGGCAGGACTCCTTCTTGATCTTTTTCCCCAAATAGTTTACATAGTATTGGAATTAATTGTTCTTTAAATGTTTGGTAGGAATCACTTGTAAATCATCTGACCCTGGGAATTTTTCTGCATTGACTTTCTAGATAAGTGGGAGCAAATGTTTTCTACTGATTGTATAGTCAAAAATCTCAGTTAAAAAAAAAAAAAAAAACTTGAGTGAGTGACCCCTGACCAAGAGCCAATTCTGATGAGAGCAAAGTTCACTCACTTACCCTCTATTCTCTCTTCCCTTCCTTTGTAAAACCTTTTTCTTGATTCTTTTTTATGGCAGATAATTTACGTTATTCCACTTCTACCTTTTCCTCTCTCCCAGCACATTCATCTCTCACCCCTTAATTTGATCATTAAAAAAAAAAAAGATATTATCCTTTCATATTCAACTCACACCTGTGTCCTTCCTCCCTCCTGGCATACTTTCTCTCTCTCTCTCTCTCTCTCTCTCTCTCTCTCTCTCTCTCTTTCTCTCTCTCTCTCTCTCTCTCTCTCTCTCTCTCTCTCTCTCTGTATATGTGTGTCTGTCATTGTCTCTGTTTCTGTTTTTGTCTCTGTCTCTGTCTCTGTCTCTCTGTCTCTTTATTAAGTCCCTTATGATATCATTTTCCAAATTACCTCTGTGTGGAAAAGGTGAAGAACTTACAGATCAAGCACATATTGATCAGAGACTGTTAGCTAAAGCCTTAAAGGCCTCAGTTTAGGAAACATGTGATTTTAGACAAGGCCTGGATTACATTCCACTGTCCAAAAGAAGATACATGGTGAGGAAGTGTGTGATTTTAGATAAGGCCTGCATTGTTCAAAGGAGGACGTGTGGTGAAAAAGCTATACATCGCCCTACATTCCACTGACCAAATAGGGGAATAGAGACCTATGTGACCAATCACACCATATAGAGGGTGGGATTTTTGTGGTTCTTTGTCTGAAATGTATAAAAACTGTGAGCATTTTTAAGGGAGTGGCTCTCTTCTGCTGTGAAATTCAGCTCACAGATCAGAATGGGGTCCGCTTCTCGACATTCTAATAAATAATTCTGCTTTTTATGAGTCATCTCTAAGTAGTCAATTTGGGTAGGTCTCTTTGTCCCAAACACCTCTTTATGCTTCTTCAGGACCTGTATTTGAAAATCAAATTTTCCATTCAGCTCTGGTCTTTTCATCATGAATACTTGAAAATCCTCTATTTCATTGAGTGATCATTTTTTCCTTTGAAGGATTATTATTATTTTTTTAAATGAGTAGGTGATTCTTAGCTCCATTGCTCTCTGGTGTATCGTATTCTAAGCCCTCTGGTTCTTTAATGTAGAAACTGCTAATTTTTTTTTCTTTTGCTTTATTATATCTTGATTTCTTATCAAGTCATTAATTTCTATTTGCTCAGTTCTAACTTTTAAGGAATTATTTTCCTCAGTGAGCTTTTGTGACTTTTTCCCCAATTTGCTAATTTTGCTTTTTAAAGACACTTTTCTCTTCCTTAGGTTTTTTATTTTTTTTTGCAACACTCTCAATTCTTTTCCTAATTTTTTTTCTCTCATACTTGATTTTCAAAATCCCTTTTGAGTTCTTCCAAGGGCTGAATTCAATTCTTATTTTTTTTTTTTGAAGTCTTTGGATATAGGAGCTTTGACTTTGTTATCACCTTCTGAGTGTGTGTTTTTATCTGCCTTGCCACCATAATAACTTTCAATGGTCAGAAACGTTTTCTGTTGTCTGCTTATTTTTCTAGCCTATTACTTGGCTTTTAACTCGTTTTTGAAGTAGGGCTCTGTTTCCAGGATGGTGGGTGCATTGTTCCAAGCTTCAGGGGTTTTGTGCAGCTGTTTTCAGTAATCCTTCTAGGAAACTGGTCACAAACACTCTTTTGGGCTCTGGACTTGTCAGAGTGCCTTTGCCCTACTGTGGCTGTAAGATCTAGTGTGATAAAAATAAAAGAATGTGCTTTGCTGGTTCTGGAGTTGGGGCTGGGATTGGTGCTGCACTGGTGTGACCTGCTCTGGGAATGCACTGGGCTTTCACCCTGTTTCCACAGATCTTTTCTGCTGATCTTCCAGGTCCTCTTTGGTGTTTGGGCTGAGAGGTCTGGAACCACCATCAACTATGTTGATCCAGAGGTCCTGGTTTGCTACATGGGATTGGGGCTGCACTAACATGGCCTGGCCCAGGATTGCTTGCTGTACTCCCATGCTAGTGCCACAGACATTTTCTGCTGACCTTCTAACTCACCTTCAACTGGAAAATGGTCTACTCCATCTTTCTGACTCTCTAGAATTTGTCATTATTTAAAGGAATTTGGAGTAGTTTGGGGGAGAGGTTGGGTGGGTTCCTACTTTTACTTCTCTATCTTGGCTTCACCTCCTGACTGTGCTATTAATGCTACATTTATAACTAGCTCTGATAAATTTCTAATATTATTAGCTGATATTATCAGCTTATGGGAAGTGTTTTTCTTAGCTGCAAAGAAGGACTGAAGAATCATGGGAAAAGTAAACTTCAAAGGATGGAGGAAATGTAGAATTTGTGAGCTCCTCAGAGAAGATAAGGACATGGGTATGTGTAGGTAGATGCATGTCAGTAGAAAGGACCTAGCCAGTTGTCAAGGAAAGCAAATTCTATGCTGAAATGTATGTAATCATCCATCTCCTTGTCTGGCTTACTGATACCCTGAAGGAGTGATCTCTTTGAATAGAATTTGTTGCTAAAACGGCACAGGGTTAATTTATCTCATTCCTGTACCCTCCATTTCCTCCCCTTCCTTTGCCTCAAACAGACATCGTTTACTCTTAAATCTTGTTTATTTGCTGTCTGTATTTTTATAATATATTCTGCCTCAGGATAAAGATAAGTTGATTTTTATTGCATTCTGAGTGAGCGTATGCTACAAACACTGAGTGGGCCAGTGCAATGGCACAAGGAAAAGGTGAAATTTAACCCGAGGATGCAATTTGATGCAATTTGAGCTGTTTATGTAGCCAAAAGGATAGTAGAGTATATATTTTGCACTGTATCTGTAAGATATTAAAAAAAATATCCTGAACAGGAATTCTGAACTATTTTTTTCTGTCTGTGACATGGATACCTCTAGCAGTCTGGCAGTCCAAAGATCCCCTTCTGAGAATAACATTTTTAAACATGTAGAACAAAAAACATATTGTAATGAAAGAAAAAATGTTTTTCCATCCCAGTTCAAGAGCACCTTGAAATCTATCTACTTGGAGTCTATGGGCCCCAAAGTAAAAATCCACAGAAAGTCTTCAAGTATCTCAGGTAGATGATTTAGAGGAACTTTGGGAGAGGATGATGAGAAACACAGGGAATTAAAAAGTGTAAATGGGTTGTGATGATGCACTGATGAAAAGAATACTTATATCTTTGAGAGTATGAATCCACTGACATGCTAAAAAACTCAAATGTGAAAGGGCAGGTTTGGGGAGGGGAAAAGGAAAAAGAAGGTATTTATACATCTGAATGATAAATATATTTTAAGATGAATTGATTTTGGGGTCTTTTTATAATCTTGCATAAAGTGAAGTATTTTGGTACAGTTGGGAGAGTATTAGACATTTACTAATTCAGAATTCTTGGAATCATTGTGCTTCTATGCTTCAGTTTCTGTGCTTGGAAAAAATATGTGGGATTGGACTTAATAGTCTCTAACATACCCCTAACTTTAAATCTATAATATTGTAATCCTAGGAGACAGACTGGAATGAGATTGCCATCTTTATTATTGGAGGGTGAGTGCATTAATGAAATCATAACTAAACAAAGCATTAAAATAAAAGAATGAAAGTTTATCTTCAGAAGAACCAGAGTGATTCAGGGGTATGAGGATTTCTTGTTTTGTTTATTCTCACTAAACTTCTATACTGACTTTCCCCCCACAAAACCATATAATCAGTTGAGCAAATTTTATGAAAGTTTTTGAATTTACCAGGAAGAATTTGAAAAAGATGCTTTTTTAGGATTGAATTCACCTTGAATTTTGCCCTAATCAATTTTAAATGAAAGACTGATTTTATAGTACTCTATTTTTGTATTTGAGGAATTTAAAAACAGCATTTACTGTCACCAGAGTTAAAATTCTCTGAATATAGATAAATATTAAATCTACACTACTTCTAAGCAGGTGCCATTCTTATTGTTCCTAGATTAAACACATGGAGTTGGTGCTATAAGATTCCTTGATCTTGATAGGAAGGCAATACCTGAGGGAGTATTCTACCTTGTGAACTGAAGGTTGCTCCAGAAAAGATACTGACAATTTTGGCATGATTTTCAAAGAAAAGAAATATTGTTGTAGAAGTATTTGGGGCACATTACCAGAGAAATTTATCAGGAAGAGTTCTGTAATAGGCAAATTAAGTGTTTGCTTTCTGTCTAGGTTCACCATTTTATGTATCTCTGTATGCTATGTCTTACAAAAGACTTGAGATGCTTTCCAGCATAAACTTATGAATCAATTAATCAACACATTAAATATTTCCATTGTATGAACTATAAACTTGCTAAGCAAGAGGGTTACAAAAACAGGCAATAGACAGTCTAGGAAACCAATTTACTATATCGAAGGGTATATCTTGGAAAGTAAGTTTTAAGAAGACTAGAAAGGGACAAAGAGCCTGGGCTACAAGGAGCTTTTAATGCCAAATATAATATTTTGTAGTTGCTTTATGAAGTAATAGGAAGACACTGAAATTTACTGCACATTGACATGATCAGACCAGCATTTTTGGGGAAAAAAACTTTTGTGGATTAATGGAAGAGGATGAATTAGAGTGAGAAGAGACTTGAGACAGGAAGAGCAGGCTATTGTAATAATAAGGGTTTGGGGTGATAAGGTCTCTACAATGTCAAAGGAGAGAACAGTACATATTTGAGAGGAGAAGTGGATAGGCCTTGGCAATACCTTGGATAAGGGGGATGAGAGATAAGGAGGTATCCAGGATGATTCCTAAGTTTTGAGGCTAAGGGACTGGAAAGACGGATTTATTTACTGTAAAAGGGAAGTTGAAAGGAGAAGGGTTTTGGAGAGAAGCAAATTCATATATCACAAAACCCTCCAAGAAAAGATAGTAAAATATATTCCATTTAAAATAAATCTAGATAGTGTAAGATACTTGGAAATATACCTGCCAAAACAAACTTAGGAACTAGATAAACAAAATCATAATTTTAAAAAACTTTTTTATATAAATAAAATCAAATTTTGGAGAAATATTTATTTGAGGTGTTTGGGGTTAAGTGACTTGTCCAGGATCACACAGCTAGGAAGTATTAAGTGTCTGTGTTCAGATTTGAACTCAGGTCCTCCTGACTTCAGAGCTGTTGCTCTATCCACTGTGCTACCTTGCTACCCCTTAATTAGAGAAATCTTAACTTAATGAATAGATGGGGCCAATTAAAATGACAATTTAACCAAACTAATTTATATATTCAGTACCATCCCATTTAAATTATCAAAAAATTATTTTACTGAATTACAAAAAACAATGAAATTCATTTGGAAAAACAAAAACTCAAGGATAGTCAAGGAAATAATTTTTTTAAGTAAAGGAAGGAGGTTTAGAAGTACCAGGTGCTAAACTATATTAAAAGGCAATAATTATCAAAAACTGTCTGGTACTAAGAAGTAAAAAAATAGATCAATTGAATATCTTGAACATATAATTTATGGCAGCAAGATAACATAAAACCCTTGTATTTGACAAGTATAAAGACTTAAGATTTTGGGATAAGAATTCAATATTTAATAAAAATTGCTGGAAACTTAAAAAGTATGGCAGAAATGGGGTATTGACCAATATCTTATATCATTTACCAAAATAAGGTAAAAATGCATACATGACTTAAATATAAAGAGAGATATTAAAAGAGAATTAGAACATGGGACATTACATAATGTTAAATTATTTTTATACAAATAAAACAAATGTACCCAGGATCAGAAGGAAAACAGAAAATTGGGAGGGAGGGAATTTATAGAGAGCTTTTCAGATAAAGGTCTCATATCTTAAGTGTATAAAAACTATGTCAAAATCTATAAGAATATGTCATTGTTCAACTGATAAATGGTGAAAGGATATGAACAGGCCCCTTTCTAATTAAAAAAATTAAAACAATTTCTAATTATATGAAAAAAGCTTTAAATCATTATTGATTGAAGAAATGCCCATTAAAACAACCTTGAGATATCATTTTATATCTACCAGATTGACAAAAATGATTGAAAGGGAAAGTGAAAAATATTGGAGAAGACATTGAAAAATTGAGACACCAATTTAATGTTGGTGGAATTGTGAACTGATCCAACCATTTGGGCAATCTCTAATTATGGCCAAAGAAGTATTAAACTGCCTATCCCCTTTGACCCAGCAACAAAACTACTATGTCTATTTCCAAAGATGATTGGGGAAAAAGAAAAAGATCCTATAAAGTATACAATGTTTATAGCAGCTCTCTTTGTGGTAGCAAAGACCTGGATATTGCAGGGATGCCCATTGATTAAAAAATGATTCAACAAGTTGTTGTATACAATTGGGAAGGAATACTATTGTGTTGTAAGAAATAATGAGGTTGGTGATTTTAGAAAAATATGGAAAGACTTGCACAAAATAATGAAGAGTGAAATGAGCAGGACCAAGAGAGCACTGTATACAGTGACAGCAGTATTCTTTTAAGAATGACCTGGAGTGAATAAGTTACTTGACTACTCAAGTTAACTATAAAAGGCGATATCTGCATCCAGAGAAAGAAGTCTGTGTAGAATAATTCACATATGCATACAAATATACACTATATATATATGTATAAACTAATAAACTATTTGCCTAATGATGCCCATATTTAGGGAAAGGATGGGGTAAGGAAGAAAAAATGCACATGATAAAATTGTTGTATATTAAAAAGGAGTAGAAAGTTGTACAAAATAGATTTGAAGTTTTATGTGAAATCATGTTTTAAAAAATTATACTTTTATAAAAATGTTTCTTTTGTCCATAAATTAAAAAGAAAAAAAGAGAAAGAGAATGAGTTTTGTTTTAGATGTTATTTCATATCCAGTTTGAGATGCCTGAAGAAGAAGTTGAAAATGCAAGATTAAAGAGATTGAGAATAGGAAAATTATAATTGAGAATAATCAGCTTAGAAATGGCAATCGGATGAATGGTAACTGATGAGATCACCAAATGAAGTAGTATAAAGGGAAAAGAGAAGAGGATCTAGAACATTGCATGAAAGAGAGGTATTGTAGAGGAGGTTTCAGAAAAGAAAAGCAAGGAGTCCTCAGATAAGAAGAGAACCAGTAGAGAATGAAAAGACAATGTCAAGGAGCATTGAGTGAACAACAGTGTTAAAGGCTACAGAAAAATCAAGGAGAAGGAGTATTGGAAAACATGTATTTGGATATGGCACCAGAGATCATTAATAATTTTGGAGTAAATAATTTCAGTGGTATGACTATATTTAAAATGGCATATAACATAGGAGGGACAAAGCAAAATTATATATATATATATATATATATATACACAACTTATATTTTAATATTTAATTTATTGAAATGTTTCTTTAAAATCTTTTAAAATTTGGCTCTGAGTTCACAGATTTTAAAGCATTTTCTTCATTCCTTATCATGAAACCACACATCTTAATTAGCTATTGCACATTCCTTTGACAAATACAATCAGTTCTGTAATAATTCAATATGTGAATCCCCACAAGCAGAAGGCTATGCAAAATCCCCAAATAACAGTATTTCTAGACCTCAGGTCATAGTAGAATGAGGTGGGGATGGTTTGAACCAGTCTCCTTTCACCCACAGCTTTTTCTATGACAGAAATATAATAAATATTGTACTTTACCTCAAAAAAGATTTCTAAAAGTTAGTTGCAGCTACTAAGCTATTGTAAAGTATGGCAGTTGTCTTCATTCTTGATATTTCTTACAAAATAAATTGTTTGAAATTCAAAATTAGAATTATGTTCTATTTGTTTCCTAGTATTTGTTAAAACAAGTTCATTTTTTCAAAACATGTGATATTGTAGAATTGGATGTAGCCAACTTTTTATTTTTTAAAAAAATGATTTCTCCCTGTCTTTAAAATCAAACTAACTGTTATTTATTTATTTTTAATGTTTCTAGTTTTAATTACAGCAAAAATCTATTTTCACTTTCATTTTGGAAAAATCTTCTTAGATTTTCAGAATTGCTTATTTTATATCTAGTGAGATTTCTTGACTTGTTTTTATAATTGTTGGTATTTCATTCAATTACATGTTATTGTGTTCTTTAATTTATTAAAGGGTTCAAAGATAGACTTTTTTTTTAAGGGCAGCTTTGGTTTTATCCCAAATTTACATTCTCTCATTTTTTTGGTTAAATTTACTATTATTACAAAAATTTGCTCATCAACCAATTCTTTTGGAGTTTAATATTTGTGTATTTTTCATTTATTTTTAATGTTTTTATCCTCAATCCATAGTCAATTCTTGTTAAGTTGTAGCACAGAAGAAATATGTAAACTACTTTCTGATCTCATTAAGTCAACCAGAACTCTATCACATGTTATAGTTTTAAAAATTATATTTAGATCCTTAACTCATTTCTTGTTTATATTTTTTGTTGGATTTTTTCTAGTTGTTCAATGAGTACAATAAGGACTGTATACATTCTCCTGCAATTTGACTTTTTCCTTTAAGTATTTAGTTACTATGCCATTCAATAAATACATATTAAGCTTTGACTAATTAATATTGATAATGATAATCATATAGAGTTTAAGTATGATGTATGATCATAATGATCATCATTAAGTATGATTTTATCTTTTTATTCTACATATTTTTAATATATCATATAAAAACATCATTTCTACTCACGGTTTTTTTGAGTTCCCCTGAAATATAATAGATATTCCTCCAGCCATTGATTTACATTTTGCAAATATTTATATTCCAATTGTGTTTCCTGTAAACAGCATACTGTTGGATTTTATTTTCTAATCTAATCTACTACTCACTTGCACTTTTGGCTGAGTTTATGCCATCTGTAGTTATGATCATTACTTATTTTCTTCCACCCTATCCTCTTGAATTTTCCTCTCTTTGGCCCTCCTCCACAATTCCTTTCTTTATTAAAAAAATGATAAAACAATAACATTATCTAAACAGCAGCAATCTATTTCTACCTAATTACCCTTGTTTTCTTCCTTCCATCACTTCTCCAGTCACAGTCTATCCATCTGTCTGTATGTCCATTTTTCCCCTCCTCACTCTCTCTCCCTGCATTTTGATCCTAGAGTCCCCATCTCTACTCCTTCTGTCTCTGACTATTGACCTATTGGATTTAAGGCATTTCTATAATTAAGCTCTGTGTGTGTATTTATGTGTATACATGTATTTAACTTTTCTTTATCTGGTTAATCAAAAGTAACATTCTTGGTATGCAGGTCCTTTTCCCTCTAGGCATTAATAGCTTTATTGGGGTGCATTCATGAAGGATCTGGGCTCTTCTAGGTTCTAAAGTGTTTATCTTTCCAAATTTCTTTGCTTACAGATAAATAATATGGTTCAATTAGGAAAATTCCAGTGCCATTTAAAGGTGTTTATTTCTTTTCTTTCTTTTTTTTTGCTGAGGCAGTTGGGGTTAAGTGACTTGCCCAGGGTCACACAATTAGGCCCCATTAAGTGTCTGAGGTCAGATTTAAACTGAGGTCTTCCTGACTTTAGGCTGGTGCTCTATCTACTGCGCCACCTAGCTGCCCCATGGCATTTATTTCTTTTTTAAAAATACATTCCTCAACCAATCATGTCAAGGTCAAATATCTTATTTTCATTTTAGAATTTCTGAAATTCTAGAAAAATTCTGCTTCTTAATATATTTAGCATAATTAATCATTTTTGCAATAGGGCCACGACTTAGATTTGTAGATGTGAAGAGTTCATCAAAGCATTTTTGGGTGGTTGTTTTACAATCTAATGAAGATTCTATAGGTTTGACTAAATTTTTCTTAAAATAGTTTTGGTATAGCCTTGGAAAAAAGGGGGGGAATTCATTCATAAATTTTTCATTTTTTCCTAATCATCAGCACTCTATTATTTCTATTGTCTTGCCCATGATGAACATTTTTTATTCTTCACAGCAATGGTTAAGAGTTGTTTTTATTGTTTTTTTCACTGTTCTTCCAGCTTCAAGAAATCTATTCTGCATTGTATGGGAACCAGTATTAGGTATCTAATTTTCCAAATCTCTCTGTTGGTCTTTGCTTGTTTTCAAAGGATTGATTAAGCTTGTTTCACATATACAGTTTGTAAGTTCTTGATATTTTTGTCCTTTGTTCTTGTGGTTGTTGTTTTGGTCTACAGTCTCTTTATGCTTTGTGACATCTGGCATTTTTTTTGTGTGTGTGAACTTAGATGATCCAAGAAATACTTGAATTTCCATACCAAGAGTCACTGAAATGTGCTGAATAAGGGGTACAACTGTTTCATGTTTTCTTGGAGTAATATTTATTCTTAAAACCACTAAATTAAAAACAAAAGAGACCAATGAAATATGTGCAAAACATGACATCTTGTCTTCAACTTAGAGAGAATTATCTAAATATGGGGAAATCAATTTACTCTGGTTTCATGTGCTTAAGGTCATATATTCTGAATCACCCTATAAGCATGCAAGCATAGTCATTATTGCAACAAAAATACCAGGACAAATTACATCAAGGTGATTGCTGTTCCAAGTAATTTCTGTGTCAATATTTATCACTGTTCATGACTGGAGGTAATTCTCTGTTGGCAAGCAAGAGATGGTAGGAAGGATAGAATGAGTACTCCAACCCTCTTGACCATGGGGAGTAACATGAGAAATAACATGTCATACTTGATAGAGAATAGAACTATATTCTGGAAGACATAGTGGCTACTCTACTTTAGTAAAGACAGTTTCTCACCTGAATTTCCCTAAGCCAATGAAATCATAAGTGTAGTCATTTCTCAACCTCTCCCCCAAACAAACAAAAAAGAACTAGCAATTATTTGGCAGAACTCAATTAGTATGCCAAAAATACCAAGAGAGACAAAGTATATGTGATTTTGTGCCCTACTTGAACAAACGTTGGGAAGAAAAGAAGCTTTGTACTTACTGTCCAGTGCTCAGTAACTAGATTTAGGTAAGAGATAGAGATCTGTTAGAGGGAAAGGAACAAGTTTATTGAGCAGGGGCACAGCTCGTCTTGGGCCAAGGAAGGAAATTGGGGGACTAGATTCTCTCTCACCAACCCTCATTCAAGATAATAGGCAAAATGGTACTCCATCCTAGAGGTGACTATAAAAGAGAGTACCCATTTATGCAGAGCTAGGTGTTCTCAATTCCATTCCTATTACCTTATTATCAAGCTTACTACATCCAACAGAATGATCAAATTAAAATTCAGAGTCTTTTATGATGACTGAATTATTGAGGAAAATAAATTAGCAGTCTGGTTTTCTTACAGGCCTAATTTCACTAATGAGGAATTTATTATCCTCTATTAATGTTCAACCACTGATCTCCAGAAGTGTATATATTTCAAAGCAAAATTTGGGGTACCTCCAAGAGATTACAAAAAGCTATAGGAAAGCTTTCTCCAAAGATCTGAAAGAGAAAGCAGGGGCTCTTTGGAGGAACATGGTATGGATTTCATCACCAGAACCATTAGTTATTATAAAGAAACTAAATATCATTGACATTTACTAAACTCTAGTTGTATTTCTTTGAAGATGGGATAGGGAGGAGAGAAGTAGAGCAGTAATAGAAATGATTTCTATCCAAGTCAATAATCTGAGCAGAGAAAGACCAGATGTGAAGCCTACAGCTGTATTTTCTCATGTGCCTTAGATTTAGGATTGAACTTTCCATTATAGTTAAGCCATGTTACAAAGAGATATTCAAATAATGTGTTTTTTGTTTTTGCTAACAGAGACACCCATCCAGCAACATGCATAGGCCAGTGCCTAGAAGCTGTAAGAGGGTGGAGGATACATGGAAAAGAGCCTAGAAAACTGCTTTTAGACCCCACTCCCTTAGCTCCTCCCCATCATCTAGTCTTCCAATCAAAGGGTATGCATTAACAGTTTAATAGTCTAATGTTGTCTTATTTGTTTATAACAAAGCAACACTGCCAAAGAACAGGGCAACAACACAGATTCATCACTTTCTTTTCACTCCTCTCCAAATGGAGCTTTCTAGTGCATGGACCCCAATTCAGTTGGGATCTGACAGCAGATGGACTTCAATCATTTTAAAAGCAGCAGGTCCTATTTTCAAAATGTAGATAGATTCTCCCCCATTTTTCTTTCCCTGCTGACCCTGCTCAATGGAACATTATATTTACAAAACATCAAAAATTTGTTGACTGGTAGAACGGTATAGTGGAAAGACTACAACCCTGGTTAACAAGAAACCTGGACTGTACAGTGGTGTTCAAATTAACAGCAAAAAAGTTAAATAATTAAATTGATTGCCATACAGAGATATCTAGGTGGCTTAGTGGAAAAAGTACTGAGCCTGATGTCAGGAAAAGCTGAGTTCAGATCTTGCCTCAGACACTTACTTAACTGCAGAACCCTTGAAAGATTATCTAACCTCTTCAGCCTGTTTCCTTAACTATAAGAAGAGGATCACAACAGCATTAACCTATTAAGATCGGATAGTTAGGATAAAATTAAATATTTTGAAGAGCTTAGTATGGTGCCTGGTACATTGTAAGCACTATATAAATACTAATCATCATCATCATCATCATCATCATTGAGCAAAAACAGTATCTGTCAGATTTTGTGTACCTAGAACATAGTAGGTACTTAATAAATTATATGACAACTTATAGATGCTGTCCATCAGTACATAATTAAGGACTGAAATTCCAATCAGAAAATGATCTGAGTCCAGAATCTGACTGAAGAAGAAAAGCAGGAGAGATTGCCTTTGGCCGATTGCACAGATCTTTTATGTGACTGCATGATTTTCTCTGAAACAAAGCTCGTTTTTTTCTTTTTTTACATCAATTTTCAAAGAACTGGATTTGAAGTTTGCTCAAAGGTCAATAAAGAAGATTATGCTGGTTGTAGAGAGACTTTTCAATACATTACAAATATATAATTATATAAATTATAATGTGAATTATATAATTAAAAGTTGCATAATGAGTTAATACGTATAAAATGCCAATATCTTTCAATTTTTCTTTTTACATGTAAGTTAAGATGTTGACTGGCATTGCTATTTCTTCAGTAGTGGAAATTATCTGAGACACCAATATGCCATTGGAACATATGTAAGAAATAATTACTAGTGATGAGTTGCAATATGACTATGGCAAGGACATATTTTAGAGGGATGGGAAGAAAAGCAATGAGCATTTGTATAGTGTCAACTATGTGCCAGGCATTGTGTGAAACACTTTATGAATATTATCTCATCTTATCCTCACAACAATCCTGGGAGTTATGTGGAACTATTATCCCTATTCTATAGCTGAAGAAACTAATGTAGCAAGGATTAAATAACTTGCCTAGGTCACATAGCTAGTAAAATGCCAGAGGCTGGATTTAAACTCAAATCTTCCTGACTCTAGACCTAGTACTCTTATCTATGTTATCACTTATCTACCTACATATGGGATTGACTCCTCAGCCTTATTTCACTCATGTTTCTTTAGGGATAGAGGCAAACAGCATAGTGATATGTGGTCTATTTTCCTTAGAAGCTCACTTTTTTTTTTTTTTTACACTATTTTCCAATTAATTCTTACATTTTATAATAGAAAGGTTGATGCAATGATAGATCTGGCATGCACTTGAGAAATAATCTATACCAAATTCCTCATTTGGCAGGTAAAGAAATACATCTACACAGATAAAAATGACTTGTCTAGAGTCACAGAGCTAGTTAGTGACAAAAGGGGCCCTTGAAGTCAGTTTTGCTAATTTTTAGTTTCATTCACATTATATTTTTTACAGGATTATCAATAATAAGTATTACTGATAAAAATCACCTTCCAGTTTCAGCCCATTCAATGGCCAAAATTATGACTTTCAGGTTTTATCTTTTAGGCCACAGATTTAAAAAAAAAAAAAGATGACAAATTTTATAGAATTACAAGTTAGAACAAAGTGGGCCTGGAGGAGAGATATGAAAAATGTATAAAAATTACATATTTGAACATTATATTAGAGAAGAGAAAGATAAAACATTAAAAGGAAGAAAATGGTAAGGGGATAATGTTAGAAATAGGGTCAGCCATTTTGAGAGGTAGAATGGTTGGCTTCTTGTATGGTATCCTTTGATAACTACTGAGAAGAATGCCTTACCCAATATTTATCTTTCCTTTGTTTCCCTACATCTCTGTCTTAAATTATAACCTGAGAGGTTTATTCTTCTTTATTGGATATTACAAGTTGTTTTTTTTTTTTTTTAAATCATTGTATGGATATCCTGAAGAGAGGTAAGAGATTAGGTTTTCTTGATCACATTTGATTCGATCTCTTTTCAGATCTTGTTCTTTCCTTATTCTTGATTCTTCATTCACATTCTTTCCACTGACTCTTTAACTTGCATTATAAAATCTTCATCTTCCTATCTTGAGAAAATAACAATTATATTGTAGTCTCACTTCAAACAACTGTTTTGTTTCTTTTTATCTTTCCCTGCCAAACTATCTTTCACTGTTTAGTGTTTCCTGCAGTTCTTCACTTTTATTTCTTATGTAATTAAAATCTGATTTCCACCTCAGTAACTCTATAATTGTACTTCTCTGCAAACTTGTCAATGATCTTCTAATTGCCAAGAACAATGTCCTTTTTAAAATCAGTCAACAATATTTTTATTAAACATTTACTATGTGTCAAGTATTGTACTGTAAGTACTGTAAGTAAGTATAAGTCAAGTATAGTATATTTCTATTGATTTATACAATATTAATCATCTCTGCCTTCTGAAAACTCTTTTTTCTTCCTCAGTTTTCATATTATTATACTGTGCTTTACTTATACCTTTCTGATTGCTCTTTTTAGATTCTTTCTTAATTTGACTAGTGGGGTAGTGGAAAGAATGCCAGCTTTGGCATCACAAAGAACTGCATTCAATACCTGATTGAAGACCTGATACTTCATAGCTATGTGACCTTGAGCAGTTCACTTAACCTTGTTTGCCTCAGTTTCCTCATCTGTAAAATGAGCTGGAGAAGGAAATGGCAAGCTATTGCAACACTTTTGCCAAAAAAATCCCAAATAAGGTCATAGAGAGTGAGACAAGATTGAAATGACTCATCGTCGAAACAACATCTGATTACCAGTTACTCTTCCAGGATATTTAATATTATTAAATTTTACATCACCTAAATTATAGGTAAATTATATTAAATTATAGCCAAATTGTACTATTTCCCACCATTGTTCTCTTTCTCAGTCTTTCTACTTATTTGAGTCATTTGAATACTATAAGACTTAGCTCAAATGACATTTTCCTATTAGGAATGTTTGTTTCCTCTTTACCTTTTTCTAGAGTACTTTAAGTATAACTCTTGCTTCCTTTATTATGCATATTTGTATGTAATTATATTAATTTTCTTCTTTGTATTCTCAGTGCCTAAAAGAAATGAGATATTCATTTATTAAATAATTACTCTGTGCCAACTACTGTAATAAATGTTGGGAATATAAACAGAAAAGTAAGAAGGTCCCCAATTTTTAAGGAGCTTGAATTCTGAGGGATAAAACACATATGGAAGATTTAAAATGTAAATCAGGTGGAAAAGTACCAGGGTCCTTAGAGTTAGGAATGCCATCTTTTTAAATATTGCTGTTGTTATTATTACTATTATTATTATTATTGCTGAGGCAATTGGGGTTAAATGACTTGCCCAGGACCACACAGCTAGAGACAGGATTTGAACTCAGGTCCTTCCTGACTTCAGGGCTGGTGCTCTATCCAGTTCGCCCCCTAGCTGCCCCTTTAAATGTTATTTCCACTGATAAAATAATATCAGTTTCTAAGCCAAGATATTTAACAGAGCCAAATATCCTTATGACAACAACATTCTTTTGGAGTTCTACAGTAGCACCAGCAAGAATAGTTTCTAGGCTACTTTATCATAGGAGTTGCTTCCTAGGATGATTTCTGAGGAAACTGAAGTAGAAATATTGCTATTTCTGAGGCTTTTGGGTTCTGTGTACTGGGTTACCTCCATCAGGGTCTGAGGGAAAATAGTGGTCAAATTGTTGTTGTTGGTTGGACCCTTCTTATATATGCTGCCTCTTGATGGTAACTGGTCAACAGGCGTTCTCTTTCTAGTAATATCAATGTGTATAATTTGATAATTATCCTCCATATCAAGAATCTTATTGATTTGATTTTTCATCGCAACCCATTGCATGTCTTATCATGTGCAACTTCTATTTCCTGTGTTAAGTCTTCCTTAGGGAATCCACTGTACATGGTGAGAGTCTCACATTTTTGGCTTTTTTTTTTTTTTTTTTTGCTGAAGCAATTGGGGTTAAGTGATTTGCCCAGAGTCACATAGCTAGGAAGTGTTAAGTGTCTGAGGCCAGATTTGAACTTCAGGGTTAGTGCTCTATCCACTGCGCCACATAGCTGTTCCCACATTTGGCTTTTTTGACATTGTATGAATATTAATACATTTTGGGGTTTGTCTGGTATTCTTTATTTTCCCTCTATAAATATCTTCCTTCCTTCCTTCTTTCCTCCCTTTCTTTCTTCTTTCCTTCCTTTCTTCTTTCTTGTTTCTATTTGCATCTCAGTGGAAAAATTTCATGTGGTTGCTAATGATTAGTAAATTTTGTTCGAGTTACTTAGATCTTTTGAACTTTTATTTATTAGAAAATATATCTTAGCAATGCATCTCATTTTGTGATCAAATTTCTCTTGGATTATATCTTTTGTGTTTTTTGAGCAATTCATCATTGCTACTTTGCTTATATCCACCATTATTTTTTCTATGAAAAAAATCAATGGAGCAAGAATAAGAAAATAAATTAATTGAGGGAAAATTGACAGCAAATAAATCTGATAAAGACAGAATAATCATAATATAGAGGGAATATAAAAATATATCCTTAACACTAAAGCCATTCCATTAAAAATAAGTAGTCAAAGGCAATTTTCAAAAGAAGAAATTCTAATTATCAATTAATATGTGAAACTTTTTTTTCAATCACTGGTAATAAATCAGACAATCAATGAAGCATTTATTAAGAGAATTCAAGTAGACAAAGATGGCAAAAGATGAGAGTAGTAACTTTTATGGAGAAGAGCAAAAGGTTTTTATTAATGTAAAATTTAAATTGTCTATTTCATTTTTTATTATCAGGAAGCTAGATGACACAGTGAATAGTTCTGTAATTTGTATTACTTTTTTGGTTTATCACAGCAGTAACATGTACATACACTGCTTTTTGTTAAATTTTGTGGGATACTGTTTTCATTCATAATGATTATAATAAATACCAGCTTTTAAAATTATTTGGTGGGAGTTATAAATAGTATCCTAGTTGCCTCACACTGTAAAACTCAAAAAGGGCATTTGATGTTCCAGTAAAGTTACGCACATCTTTTCAAAAGAACTTCTTCTTATCATTCACATTATTGTTAACAGTCATTTCTGGAGTTTGCATGAAGTATAAAGATTTTCATTTGTTTTAGACTTTTTTTTTACTTTTCTCCTCTTCAGATTTTAGTGGTGCCCCAAATTTATATATAATTTCACCTAGCCTAGGATTAGGAATGAGTTATTTTTTTCTGTTTAGCACAGTTCCTGTCACAGGTAGGCACTTAATAATACTGATTGATTGATGATTGCCCCAAACTGATCGGAAACATCTTATTTTGTATTTTAGAGCTGAGAATATCATTAAAAAAGAAATATATGAAGTACCTTTCTCTAGCTAGTAAGATTTGTCCCCAATTTTATTATGATACCACATTAGAATACAATGAAAGTATTCATTTCCTTGGCCTGTTTTCATGAACACTCATGGTTTGCCTAACATAGTGGTCAATGCAACATGAAATGCAACATTTCTTTCATTAGAACTTTTGGCTTGCTCTGGTATAACTTGTCTTTTTGTGAACAAGAACATAAAAAGTGCCACTCCATCATCATTCATATTAAGCAGATCAGCATGACAAATTACGTGATGTGTCACATCATGTTTTTCTTTTATTTGTATGAACAGTTTCATCACCCTGACAGTGATGCTAAGCAGATCAGTGAAATCTCAAGAGCCCAATTCAGCATCATGTCAAGATTCTAAGTAGGCATTTATTTACAATTATCATTAAAGGTCTTGCAACACACATTGTACATTATTCTGGTTAACATGCACCTACTTTTCTAGTTTCTCCCTTATATTCATGGATGTACACACAAAATTGAAGAGGTAATTATTGTTTTGTTCTTATTCCCAAAGATGGACAAGTAAGGTAGGAATGTGAAGGTAGTGCTGGAAGAATGAGAGAGATCACTTCTCTTCTGGAGAAATAATAATGTCACAAAAGGCAAAGGCATCTGGAAAAAATGTTGAGTTGGTAGTCTGTTTAGATCTTCCTTTTTTCTATTACATTAAACACGTAAGAGAAGTAATGCATATATGAAGCCTTTGAATAATCCTAATATATATCTTTCCATAAAGCAAATATGATAGCTATATCAGGGACAGTTGGCAGTAAATTTACTTAGTAAATGATGAAAGCATTTGTTATCAGTGGTGGATTTTTTAATTTTATTTTTTGAAAAGGATCTCAAAGATAGATCCAGAAATTTGTACCTCTGAAGAGAAAATTTGATTAAATTTGACAAATATTTACTATACACTCAACAAGGCTCCATACTAGACTCAAGGAACAGTCTCTGGACTCCAAGAGCTTATATTGTTTGGGTTATGGAAGTGCGATACAATATGTATATCAAAAAATAAATATGAAGTTATAAAAACTAAGTTCAAGAGAAAGAGAATGGTAATAACTAGGTGGATTAAGAAAGGTCTCTTAGAGATATGTGAGTTGTGCTTTGAAAGAAGCTAGGTTTTTACTAGGCAGAGGTGAGTAAGGAGTGTATATTGCATATAACAGGATATAAAAGACAGAAGATGGAATATCTTGCACAGAAAGAGACAGAAGATCACATTGATTAGAGCAGAGATTGCATGAAGGAAAATAGGAGATAATTGAAAACACAGGTAGGTGCCATATTTTGTGCAGGGCTTTAAATGATGCTCAAAATTTTGTATTTTCTTGCAAAACAATAATGAACAAATATTTTTTTAGTTAGGGGGACTGGGGAAAAATATGGTTAGATCTGTATTTTAGAATCAATCAGCAGGTGGCTTTGTTGCCCTTAAATTCTTCTTATTCATACTTAGAACCAGTAATTTTCTTGTTTACTCAAAATCAGAGGGAGTGCCACTGAAATGGCAAACTTTTTATGTATCTAAGAGAATAATAATAATAATAAAACCTTCCTTTTCTAAGCTCTGCATCTCATCTATGGCAGTATTCATTTCCTCAGTCTTTGGAGGGTATGGTTAGTACAGATTCAAACACTCAGAATGGCTGTGAACTCCCTATTTACTAGACCCTACACAAGGTGCACTAAACATTGAAACTATATTTAGTTGATTTTTATATCTAAGCATATAACCCACAAAAAGAATAAAACTGAAAATGCATTTGAAAGGTTACTTTTTGCTCACTTTTCCAAGTCTATAGAGCCCAAAACTGGGAATTCTAGGATATAGTTCAAAGTGCCTTGGCTAAGCCTTTACCATCTACCCCCAAATTATGGTCAAACCCAAGAGGTGTACTCAGTTAATGACAGGTCAAGTGAATGGGGATAGTTTTAGGTTAGTAATCAATCCTTAGTCTAATGACTAGACTCATAGAATGTCAAAGGAAAGCATTTTTATTATTATCAAATCTGAACAGCTCATATTTTACAGATTAAAAAACCCAAGGTTGGCAATAGACCTAAAAATGGTGAACCCTGAAGTTTAATCTTATGCTTTTTCCTATACATGTTGCTTGATTTTTCAAACTACATTCCTAGAATATCCTTTAAGTATCTAAGAATAATAAATATGTAGTTGCCTATATGAAGTGAGTATGACATCTCTGAGAAGGGACCATAGTAGTCAACTAGTACATCCTTTTCATTTTTAAGATGAGAAATTGAGATTCTGATGGTTAAGTGATTTACTTTTATTCCCACAGGTCAGAAGTGTTAGAGACATCATTTGAATTGACACCTCAGAGTCCAAATACAGCACTGTTCCCACAGCAATGCTTTACATTTTCCTCTTGTTTTACAAACCAACACACACTGGTTCAAGGCAGGAGAATTATTTTGGACTGTGAAATTGTGTAGATGAAAACTTGGTGCAGTTATTTCCACAGTCTGTTTTAAACATTCAGTCTCCCCTAATAAACAATTAGGGGACTATGGAAATAATTCAGCTATGTAATTTAAAAAAGTTTTATTAAATTAAAAAATTGAAATATCCGTATTTCATGTCTCACATGTCTCCTCTTGACAGTATAGGAAAAAAAAAATGGCTTTTGATAAGGATTCTATGCAATATAGAATTAAACCAGGAGGTGGCAACCTAAGCCTATACAACAATGTTTGGACCATTTTTGAATACGGGCTGCAGGTGGCATCATTCTATCGTGTTCAGAGTGGAAACAAAGCAAAAGGCACCAACACCTTCTTCCAAAAAAGGAAGAAAGGAAGAAAAAAGGATTTGGAATTTGTTCTTAGGAATGGCACGAATTAGGTTTTCAAAGTCACATTTTCTCTCTTTTTTAGTATGGTTGGACTTATATGGAAACACAGAATGGTCAAAGTAGAGATTACTAGGGTAATTAGAGATAGCAGGGGAAAAAATTGTGAATCATCTGTATAATACCAGATATTTTAGTCTCTTTACTGAGAGAATGGTCTTTTGTTATTAATCCTACAAAATCACATCAATAAAAGATCACAGAACTTTGTTTTAGATGGGATAACACAATGAGAATGCTTTGGGAGGAGGTGAGGGAATCAGAGATAGAGACAAAGATGGACATGGAGACAGAGAGAGAAAGACAGACAGACAGAGTCAGAGAGATACAGAGAAAGAGAGACAGACATAGTCACAAAGAGATATACAAAGACAGAGACAGACAGACAGACAGGCAGACAGGCAGATAGGCAGACAGAAAAATAGATACAAGGATACAAAGGCATAGAGACAGACAGAGACAGAAATAGAGACCCAGATATAAAAACAGAGAGAGCAGAGATAGAGACAGTGAGACAGAAGCAAAGAGAGACAGAAAAAGAGACAGACACAGAGAGAATTCAAAAAATGGAGCCCCACTGGCCTAATTTAGAATCATATTTTTGTCCCACATTGATACACTCAGCCTATCTTTAGAGCATCTCAATATAGTATAATGGAAACATTTCTGGGTTAAAAAGCATAAGACCCAACTTCAAATTCAAGTTGGAGACGGAGTTGCAGCTCCAATATTTATTGTCTGTGAGATTCTAGGCAAGTAATTTAACCTACCTAATCATTATCTCTAAAATAGTATAATGCAATGGAAAGAATACTCATGGAGTCAGAAAAGCACTTCTTCAGATCAGTTCAAAACCTAGATTTGCTGCTTAATTCCCTGCGTGACCTTGACAAATAATTTGTTTTCTCCATCTGTTAAGTGAGGATGTCAGACTAAATGATCTTTAAGGTTTCTTCCAATTTTAAATGTATGATTAACAATAGCCTATTTCACAGAATTGTCGTGAAGAAAGTTCTTTGTGAACCTTAAAGCATAATATAAATATGAGTTAGCATGGTAATTTATAGGCCAGAAAATGCTTATTGTGGAGCAGGTCCCTATATGAGGGCTACTTTTAACTATCATCAAAATTATTTATTAAGGTATTTTTTTTTCACTTTTGCAGAAGCAGGAAAATGCTTTTACCAATGGCACAAAAATATTTATATATGTAAGTAGTCACCATAACTTTCTCCTGAGGTTTATTTACTTTATTGACTGATTAGCTGCTTCCTTATGATGGGTATATTGATACAATAATGGGGGAAAATATTTGAATGTCAAATAAATTTAAACATGTGATTGATGAATCAAGAGTATAATATATACATGTATGCTTCTAATATATGTGTATGTTGCTTGTAATATATTGCATATATGCATATATCTGTATATGCCATATGTCTTTTTTAAATTTAATTTTATTTAATAATAACTTTGTATTGACAGAATCCATGCCAGGATAATTTTTACACAGCATTATCCCTTGCAATCACTTATGTTTCGTTTTTTTTTCCCCTCCCTCCCTCCTCCCCCCCCCCCAAGATAGCAAGCAGTCCTATATATGTTAAATATGTTGCAGTATATCCTAGATACAATACATATTTGCAGAACCGAACAGTTCTCCCGCTGCACAGGGAGAATTGGATTCAGAAGGTAAAAATAACTCGGGAAGAAAATCAAAAATCAAATAGTTCACATTCATTTCCCAGTATTCCTTCTTTGGATGTAGCTGTTTCTGTCCATCATTTATCCAATGAAACTCAGTTAAGTCTCTTTGTCAGAGAAATCCACTTCCATCAGAATACATCCTCATACAATATCGTTGTCGAAGTGTATAATGATCTTTTGGTTCTGCTCATCTCACTTAGCATCAGTCCATGTAGGTCTCTCCAAGCCTCTCTGTATTCATCCTGCTGGTCATTCCTTACAGAGCAATAATATTCCATAACATTCATATACCACAATTTACCCAGCCATTCTCCAATTGATGGGCATCCATTCATTTTCCAGTTTCTAGCCACTACAAACAGGGCTGCTACAAACATTTTGGCACATACAGATCCCTTTCCCTTTTTTAGTATCTCTTTGGGGTATAAGCCCAATAGAAACACTGCTGGATCAGAGGGTATGCACAGTTTGATAACTTTTTGGGCATAATTCCAGATTGCTCTCCAGAATGGCTGGATTCGTTCATAACTCCACCAACAATGCATCAGTGTCCCCGTTTTCCCGCATCCCCTCCAACATTCATCATTATTTTTTCCTGTCATCTTAGCCAATCTGACAGGTGTGTAGTGATATCTCAGAGTTGTCTTAATTTGCATTTCTCTGATCAATAGTGATTTGGAACACTTTCATGTGAGTGGTAATAGTTTCAATTTCTTCATCTGAAAATTGTCTGTTCATATCCTTTGACCATTTATCAATTGGAGAATGTATGCCATATGTCTATATGTGTTCTTGATTCCTCAAGCTTTTGAAAATTAGGAGCACAGACTCATTTTGTCTTCCTTTATCAACAAAAAAATAGGTTTTTTTTCTAACATACAATATAATTCTTGGAATAAATTGCCAGTTTCTGTTTCATAGAAAAATCTTTAAAGCCAGTGTTTCTGATAAAGGTCTAATTTCTAAAATATATAAAGAACTGTGTCAGATTTATAAGAATACAAGTCATTCTCCAATTGATAAATGGTCAAAGGATATGAACAGTTGATATTCAGATGGCAAAATTAAAGCCATTTGTAGTTATATGAAAAAATTGCACTAAATTACCATTGATTAGAAAAATGCAAATTAAAACAAATCTGAGGTACAAGATAATGATAAATGTTGTAAGAGACATGGGAAAACTGAGACACTAATACATTGTTGGTAAAATTGTGAAATGATCCACCAATTCTGGTGAGCAATCTGGAACTATTTCCAAAGGACTATCAAACTGTGCATACACTTTGACACAGCAGTATCATTACTGGATCTGTATCACAAGGAAATCATAAAGAAGGGAAAAGGACCCAAGTGTGCAAAAAAATGTTTGTAGCAGCTCTTTTTCTGGTTTCAAAAAATTGGAAAATCAACACATACCCATAAATTGGGGAATGACTAAACAAGTTATTGTACATGAAGATATTGGAATATTATTGTTCTAAAAAAATGATGAGTTGATTTTAGAAAGGACTAGAAAGATTTACATGAACTGATACTGAGTGAAACAGGCAGAACCAGGAATACATTGTACATAACAACAGCAAGAATGTGTGATAATCAGCTATGAAAGACTTGGTGTTTCTCAGTGGTTCAGTGATCCAAATCAGTCCCAATAGACTTTGGACAGAAAATGCCATCTGCATCTGGAAAAAGAATTAATGAGACTGAATGTAAATCAACACATGTTATATTCACTTCTATTTTCTTTCTTTTTTTTTTATCTCTCCCGTGGTTTTTCCCTTTTGCTCTGATTTTTCTCTCCAAACATGATTCATGAAATAATGTGTATTGAAAATAAACAAATTTACTAGAAAAAGAAATGTGTATTTAAAAAGTCAATATACATGTATAACTAAAAAAAATAATTAAAATTTTTATAAAAAGAAAAGAAAGATGTATTCCCTTGGGACACTGTTGGTCTTAACCAATACTAAGTGTTTTCATTTTAAAAGAGGGTACTGTTTCACAAATTAAGTGACTGATATTAAAATCATAAGAATTAAAAATGATGGTAAGTGCTGGACTTCAAAGACTGTGTATAAGGCAGTTATATACATTGTATGATATTTCAATTACTTAGAAAAGCTTTGTGCCATAAAATGTATGTTTCCGATGTGTGAAATTCCAGTATTAGGTGCTTATTGTTTGAATTAGATATAATATATTCTGTTGAAATGCAAACATCTCTAGAAGAGGTTTTATTGTAACGCTTAAATGAGATAGCTATTGTATTGGGGTGCATTGAAGCTTTCTAAGAAATCTTCCCCTTAAGGGTCCATTGGTAGATTTAAGGGATTTATTTTCACTAATTGCTATTTTTAACTTAGCATTTCTTTCAATTATAAATGTAAACAACTAACACTGTGAGAAAACATCCTTAGGATTTATCGAATTGCCAAAGTATTTCATGACACAAAAAGCTTAAGAATTATTAGTTTAAATTGTTGAATAAGTATATATTCCCCTCTCTCCCTCCACCCCCTCCCCTAGATGTCAAGCAGTCCTATATATGTTAGATATGTTGCAGTATATCCTAGATACAATATATGTGTGCAGAACCAAACAGTTCTCTTGTTGCACAGGGAGAATTGGATTCAGCCCATTCAAATACTAAATTGCCAAAGGATTCCACAACACAAAAAAGCTTGAGAATTACTAGTTCAAATCACTGAACAGATAGCTTTATCTATCCAACCACATTTAAAGGCATAGTCACTTAGAAAGAAACTTCAGAATAGTGAGATTTCAGGCGGGAGAATGTAAATACTAGCTAGGGGAGGCAAGTGATAAAAATCGAAAAGAAAATAATATGGATTTATTTATGATGAGGAACATCATGAATTGGTGGCTTGTTTTTAGAAGTGTCATATTTTCTCCAGTTCATGAGGAATTTGAAGGCTTTGTCAAAATCAAAGCACATCTTTTTTTAGTTGAAAGATATTTATTTTTCACACATTATGGGCAAGTTTATTAAAAATGGTAAGAAAGTTAACAAGAGTAAGGGTGGTCCTTTGAATTAATGCTGAAGGAATCATCCTCTTTGAAGAGTGCCAAAGAATATTTTTATTTATTTATTTATTTTTTAGAAGGTTTTTATTTATTTATTTTTAAATTTAAAAAAAATTTTTATATATTTTATTTTATTTTATAATAACTTTATATTGACAGAATCCATGCCAGGGTAATTTTTTTTTACAACATTATCCCTTGTACTCGCTTCTGTTCCGATTTTTCCCCTCCCTCCCTCCACCCTCTCCCCTAGATGTCAAGCAGTCCTATATATGTTAGATATGTTGCAGTATATCCTAGATACAATATATGTGTGCAGAACCAAACAGTTCTCTTGTTGCACAGGGAGAATTGGATTCAGCAAAGAGTATTTATTTTTAAAAATATATTTTGTCATTTATTTAAAAGAATTGAGTTCTTAATTCCCTCCCCATCTTATCCTCCTCCCCCACCCATTCATAAAGAAAGCAATATATCAATTATATATGTGAAGTTATGAAAACATTTCCATATTCATCGACAATAACAATAATAAGCAAGAAACAAAAAAATGAGAGGAAAATAGGCTTAATTCTATGTCAAAAGTTCATTAGTTCTCTCTGGAAATGGATTAAATTTAGTTCATTAGTTCTCTCTGGAAATGGATTAAATTTTTGATTATAGGTCCTTTGGAATTATTTTGTATCACTGTACAGGTGAGAGTAGCAAAGTTTTTTTTTACAGTTGATCATCAGTATAATACTGCTGATATTTTGCAAAATATTCTTTCGGTTCTGCTCACTTCACATTACATCAATTGATATGTCTCCCCTGTTTTTATCTGAAACCATCCTGCATAGTATCCTATCACAATCATATCCCATAACTTGTTCAGTTATTCCCAATTGATGAACATTTCCTCAATTTCTAATTCTTTGCCACTACAAGAGCTGCTCTGAATACTTTTTTGTACATATAAGTCCTTTTCCTTTTTCTTTGATTTCTTTGGAACACAGACTTAGTAGTGGTATTACTATGTCAAAAAATATGCATGATTTTATAACTCAAAGAGTATTTACTGATAGAAACAATAAAGATGATATTCTGGGAGATTAGAAAATTGCATGGAAAAAGGTTGCTGCAAATTTTGATTTGGGAAATAGTGCTACATAATATAACATGTTATTATATTATATTATATGACTACATTAAATTATTTGACATCTTATACTACATGACAAGGAGATCATGTAGTACTCAGTTCACTTTAGCTTTATGGAAGTATATGAAAGGCTATAGATGAAGTTGGTATTTGGAAATCTTTCATAGAAGCAGATTTTAAGGTCATTATTAAGATGGATATCCATTAAATCCTAATTGCAGGGCCATCTATACCTAACTACATGTTCAGCAAAATAGTGAGACTAATTTTTATATGGATAATACTAAATGATGAAGAAAAGATTTAATCATATATGGAATTCTCTGGGGTTTTTTGGTTTGTTTTATTTATTTTCAATTTATGGAATAAAAGTCATTTATATAACACTGCATAATTAAAAAAAGATGATTGTACATGAAACTACAAATCTATTATGTACAACTTGCTATTCCTTTTAAACACATAATAAAACTATAATGTAAATTCCTCTCCCCCCTTTTCCCCTCTGCACCCTGCTCTTGAGATGGCTATGATTAGACACAAATGTGTACATGTATGTATGCATATGTGTATGCATAAAGCCATATAACATAATTTTGAAACATTTCCATTAAATAATTTTTAAAAAAGATTTTGGTTAAATTTTGTATTTAGTTGAAAATTAACACTTTATATGCCATGCATAATCAACAACAATTTATTCTAACCTTTCTCAGCCAAAGTTTTATACTGATTGGTAAATTCTTCAAGAATAAGAACTATGCTTTCCAGTTGTCTGTGTTTTTTCCCCAAAATAGGCCAATCAGCTAAATCAGTCATTTTCTGATTATAGAATTGTGTAAGACAACATAAAATCTTATATTGAAAAGTGAAAGGAACTTTGGATTACATCCCCTCTCATCCAAGCCATCATTTTACAAACTAGGCAGAAAGTGATAGAGGGTAGACCAATTTTCTCATGATCACATATTTAGTAAATGAGTCTGAGACAGGATTTAAACTTATATCTGACTGATCCCAAGGCTGATGCTCCAGTCACTGTATCACCTCAAATAGTACTTATATATCCAGAAGCTACATAACACAGTGCATAGTGTGTTGTACCTGAAGGCAGGACGTTCTGAGTTCAAGCTTGTCCTCAGACATTTATTATCTCTTTGATCAATATCAATAACTAAATATCTCTGCCTCAGTTTCCTTATTTGTATAATAGAGACAATAATAGCACCTACTGCTTGGGATTATTGTGAGGATCAAATAAAATAATAATTGTAAAGCACTTAGCATAGGACATGTCACAGGGTAAGCACTAATAAATGTTATTGTCATCATCATCATCATCATCATCATCATCATCATTCATCCCCACCATCATCATTTTCTTCTCTTTCTCCTTCTCCCTTCCCTCTCTTTTTCCTCTCTCTCTCCCTCCCTCTCTCCCTCCCTTATTTCCTTCCTTCCTTCTTTCCTCCTCCTCCTCCTCTTCCTCCTCATCTTTTTTCCTTCTTTTCCCTCCTCTTTCATCTTTCCCCTCCTCCTTCTTTCCAATTTAAAAGAAAACTGAGAGGTAAGAAACGTCACATTTTTAAAATCCTTAAAATTAATTTATAATGTGTAAGTTTTGTCTCTAAATCTTATTACACATTTCTTTTTAGATACATCATCAGTCTTCTGTTTTCTGAACCTGAAAATTAATGGTAAAATTACTGAATCTAAAAGGACATGTCTTATGCAGCATCATCTTAGGCCTTGAAGAGAGTGCTTATGAACAAATAGCTCTTTATATGGACTTCAAAAAGATGCAACCAAAGTAAATATCATGTGCCTATAAGCCTTTAAAAGTTATATTTTAGCTTGTTTATCTATTCACAATCTCCAAAATATTTTCCGTTGGGATTAATCTGGGATTGAATTCCTCAGGATCAAAGTGGACACTACCTACATACTCAGATTTGAAATGCTTAGCTTTCTATCCAGAACCCTTTCTGTGAACTATGAATCAAATATATCATTTATCAGCTTTCGTGATATCATTATTCTATAAACATTCATGTTTTTAACCTTAAATTCAACTAGTCTACTGTAATATTACAGAGCTATCCAACATTTCAGCTCAAGACATCTTCAATCTTGATGGATTTCACATTGTGGATGACATATGAATCTTGTTAAATCAGAAGGAGATTAGTTGTTAAAAGTAAAGCCATTTCATGTTTGAACACCCCCCTCCTCTCTCTCTGAAAAACATCATTAGATATTATTAAAACTAGTCTCTATCAAATTCCTCTTTAAATAAATGAAAATGTTGATGACTTGGGATAAATGAAGCAGAGCCTTTCTGTTTACATTAAATTACATACAATTTAGAAAATGAATAGTAGAATTGCCTCAGGGAAATATCATTGAAATGAATTAACAACTTATTAAATGATCATTAAAGCCTGTTTGAGAAGCTTGACAAATTCACAATATAATGAAATTCATTCATCTGTCTAAATTCATAGGTTCTTTTTTCCTTGAAGGTGACTAATCTTAACCCTATTTTTTTTTTTTTTTTTTTTTTTTTTTTTTTTTTTAGTATTTTCTCTCTACCATACAAATAGCCAAGTGGCATATGTCCAAGAAAGAGGTTTAAACAAAACTAGAAAATTAAAGGGAAAATTTGAAGTTAAAGATAAATCTTATTTATATTCTAGCTGTCTGAGTCTGGGCAAGCTATTTAATCACTCTGTGCCTCAGTTTCCTCATTTTTAAAATGAAGATGTTGAACTTGATAACCTCTAAGGTCCCTTCCAGTTCTAAATCCATGATCCTATGTAATGAGTAGATTCTACTAAAATATTTATTCTCACCCTATTTCCATATGCTCATCCTTTATATAGTGTCTTATTATTGAAGAGTTTCTCAAGAAGCAGTAGTTCAAACCAGACAAATGAACTACTGGAAGAAATAAATCAGGACAATATGATTGGAGACTATGAAGCTTAGAAAGAAAATCAACAACAACCCACAACTAGAGAAGTGTCAGCAGAATTTGTTCAAGGTGTGAACATTCGGCAAGAGGAACAATCTTCCCTCCTTTTGTTAACATATTAGTACACTCATGCTCCCTGCTTTATTGATATTCCAAAACACTATGCTACATGTGATATGATCATGCCCATCAACTAACTTTACCCAAATATTCTTTTATTATGGCCCTCCTCTATTAGTTTCTGCCTTCTCCTCTACTCTTAGGGCAGGGCTGTAGATATAAATATTTTATGGTTGGACTAGATCTCTTGGGGTGAACTGTCCTATGCCCCAGCTATGACTCCCATCTACTACTTTTTGCAGTAATTATTCAATGAATTAAGAAGTAGTTGTTGCATGAATAATATGCCAGAGCAAAAGAGACACAATTATAATGAATTAAAACAATTCTTAATCACAATGAAGTTACATTCCAACTGGGAGAATACATACATGTATACATAAATATACATGCTGTATTGACTTCAATGGTTATAGAGTTACAATTTTGCTTTCTAAGTCTGATAGGCCCTCCAATGGTCCCAATTCATTACTTTGTGTTTTGTAAATATATATATATATATATATATATATACTGTATCTATTATATATATTGTAAATATATACAAACATGTGTACATGTAATATTACATATTTATATGCAAATATATTGTTTTTTAAAGTACATACAAACATTTATAAAGTTTGCATATACTTCTAGATATTTGTATAAATATCTATATATGTATATACATATAAATATGTATACATATATCAGTTGAATGTAAAGAGAATAAATATAAATAAATACTAAGCATTTGAGTTCAGGATGGTATGAGAAGAAAACAGTAAGTAGCATCTGGGGGAATCAAGAAAGGTTTAATATAGAAAATGCTGCTTGATCTGCATTTTGAAGAAAAAAAATTCTATGAGATGGAGATAAGAAGGGAGGCATTCCTGACACAGGGGACCACAAGAACACAAAGATAGAAGACAGTGTGTGTGAGAAACAGAAAATTCAAATTTTTTTTGGATATCAGAATGCAGAATGGGGATTTAAATTCAGACCTTAGGGCATATTGATGCTCCAAAGGCGTGTTTAAACATGGTTGTGAAGGGTTTTAAAACAGGAGTTTATATTTTATCCTGTAGGCCATAGGGAGCAATTTGAGTTTGGGAATGATTTGGCCAGATCTATGCTTAATAGAATTATACTAGCAATAGTATAAAGAATGAACTGGAGAGTAGAAAGTCTTGAGACAAAAAGATCAAGACAAAAATTTTATTTATTGCTCTGTGAATGAATTAATTTATCAACAATTTTGAAGTACTTACTATGTGCAGGCATTGTGGCAATCACTAGAAATACAAAAAAAAAGGCAAAAGATAGTCCCTGCCCTCAGGAAAAAAAAACCTGTAAATGTGTGTGTATGTGTGTGTGTGGACATGCACATATATATGTCACACACAAAGAACAGGCTATATAAAGGACAAAAAGGAAGTTTTTAATAGAGGACACAAAGAAATTAAGAAGGACAAGAGAAAACTTCCAGTAAAAGAAGTAATTTTAGTTGAGCCTTTAAAGAAGCCAGAGAGGTCATTAGTCAGAGTGGAGGAGGAGAAGCACTCCAAACATGCAAAAGAACCAGAAAAATGTTAAGATCTGGGAAATGGAGTGTTTTGTTTGTGCAATAGTGTGTGCCAGGGGAGAAAAGGTATAAAAAGACTAGAAATGTAGGAGGAGGAGGCTTAGGTTATATAGGTCTTTGATTATAAAAGAGAACATTTTGTATTTAATTTTGGAGGCAAAAGAAGGTCATTGGAGTTGACTGAATGGGTTGGTGGTGACTTGGTCTAAAGCGTGCTTCAGGAAAACCACCTGAGTGGCTAAATGGTTGATGGATTATTTCAGTGAGGAAATTTTTTGAGGAGATTTGAGGAGAAAGGTCCACCAGCAGGCTATTGCAGTAATCTAGGTGTGAGGCAATAACAGTTTGCTTTGGAGTTTTGATAGTTTCAAGAGATAGAAAAAGGTATATTTGAGAGATGTTCCAACATGAAATCAATAAGTCTTAGCAACAAATTAGATGTAGATGTTAAAAGATAGTGAAGAGTCCAGGATGATTCCTAGGTTGCAAGTCTGGGGTACAGGGAGAATGGTCTTGCCTTCCACAATAATAGAAAAAAATTCTTATTATACTTATGTGATTAGAAAGCTCAAACATTGAAAGGGATATCATTTTGTATGGAATCTAGAAAAATAAGAACACAGTATTTCAGTTTATTGACTTACTCAAAAGAATAGGCTGAAAATGATAATTAAGTACCATTGCCATTATTTGCAGCTTGAGGTAAAAGTTGGTAAGTCACCAAAAAGTCTTTCTGTAGAGGTATTAGTTGTTACATAATGACATGGTTTCTGAAGCTAAAGACAATATGAAATACGTCAAAAAACTTGTGAAATTATTTAATTTTCAAAATCCACCAATCTCAAGTCAAAACTTCCTTCACTGGCATTTTCTTTTAAAAAAATTATTTTATTATAGCTTTTTACTTACAAAACATGCATCGGTAATTTTTCAACAATGACCTTTGTAAAACTTTTTGTTTCAAATTTTCCTTTCCTTCCCCACACCTCTTCTCTTAGACCTTAAGTAAAAAATATATGTTAAATGTGTTAAAATATATGTTAAATCCAATATATGTATACATATTTATACAATTATCTTGCTGCACAAGAAAAATCAGATCAAAAAGGAAAAAAAAATGAGAAAGAAAAGAAAATGCAAGTAAACAACAACAAAAAGAGTGAAAATGCTATGTTGTATCCCCACAGTCTTTTTTCTGGGTGTAAATGGTTCTCTTCATCACAAGACCATTGGACCTAGCTTCATTCATCTCTTTGTTCAAAAGAGCTACATCTATCAGAATTGATCATTGTATAATATTGATGTTATCATGTACAACAATCTTCCAGTTCTACTCATTTCATTTAGCATCAATTCATGTAAGTGTCTCTAGGCCTCTCTAAAATCAATCTGCTGATCATTTCTTATAGAACAATAATATAGAATATCTCATTTAACTTCATAATAAGCCAAGAAGATAGAGACTATATTTCTAAAGATGAGGAACCTGAGAATGAGAAAGGCTCAATGACCTTCCTGCTGTCACAACTAGTCTCATAGGTATATCTGTCTCACAGTTCATGGCACTATCTTTTATAATAGTGGTCTCCAACATGAGAAGTCATGCCATAATTCTCATGTTTTTAATTAAAAATTTTTTACACATGAAATTACAAATCTATTATGTAGAATTTACTATTCCTTTAAAATATATAATAGTTATCATGGAAATTTCTTTTTTCTTTTTCCTTCCATCCCTTGTTTTCTCTCCCTCAGAGATAGTTACTATTAGACATAAGTATGTATGTGTGTGTGTGTGATAAATCATTCTATTCATCTCTTCCTCAGTTTTTTCTCTGACTTTTATTAATCAATCAGAAGGGAGTAATATTAGCTATATCCCTGAGGATATCCAATACAATCAAACCATTGCTTTTGCCTCTTCAAACTTAAACCTATTCATTCTTCACTGGTTGTAGATCCCTACAAACAGTTACACAATATATGTAGACTTGTAACATATTGTTGATCTCATTTATGTTATCATTTTCCTTCCCCAAATCATCCTTCTTTTGATCTTCTCTTTGCTGAGAGTACAACCATTCTTTTAGTCGCCTAGTTCAAAACTTTTGGGTAATTCTCAAGTCACCACATTCATCTCAAATATCCTGTCATTTGCCAAATTCTATCATCTCTACATAGAACTGGTATCTGAATTCAAGCCTTTTATCTCACCTATTGAGATTTCAATGATCTCCCTGACTCAATTTTTTTTGCCATTTCACTTCATTCTTCAATCACAACATAAAGTGATTTTCTTAAAGCACAAATATGACCACACCACTCCTTTATTAAACACACTCCATGAATTCTGTATTGACAAGTACAGACTTTCTAGATTCTGCTTACATTTTAAAAATATATTTTTAATTAAAAAATCTAGAAAAATTAATTGAAAAATTAATTAAAATGCAATTTTTCATTTAAAACAGTAAACCATCAAAAAAGGTTTGGAAACTCAAGCATTATCTTATTAATATTATAACCTTAAGGATCGTCAGACTATAATTTTAAACTGTCTTAGTTAAGTTTTCTAATTTCCAAGATGTGATACTTGAGAAAACCATTCTCATCTCATTTCATGTTCATAGTGCTCCTATCTTTAACTTGAGGTCTATGGAAAAAAAAAAAACAAAGAATGGTTCAGTTTTTAAATTTTCATGTGATTCTGTTTGCTTTTACTAAAACTAACTTTTCATGTTTGTTCAGATATCATATGTTTAGTGTTACTTTGCAAGAACAGAGAACACTGCCACTTCCAATCCACCCCTACTATTTTGTTGCACTAGCCTTTCCACTTTGCTGTTCTTGTTTGGGGTTCTTCTAGACTGACCTCAAGTATTTTCTTTTGTTACTACAAAGAATGTGACAGATTTTTTTGCTTCACTATTCTTTTGAGCACCTCTTTCATAAATTCCCTATACTTTCTTGTTTTTGATCTTCTCTGAGACTATGACTGGTATTCAAAACAGCATCACAGCAATTGCCTTTTTCTATGACTAGTTCATTTGGATACATTTACTTTTTGTTAATGTACAAAAAGGGGACACAAAATTTTAACAACATTACATTCTACCTTCCATTATCTCCCAATCAGAGGTCTGCTGGGAATTTGGATCCTAAGGAATCAGTTCTTGAAAGAAATCAGCTATAAAATTGAGTAAAATAATAAGAGTTCTTGAATTAGTCACAAGGATCTTCTAGGAATAATGATGGAAGATTGGATTAAGCACAGAAGAGTTTCTCTTTGGCATTCAAGTAACATCTTGCTCAGGGAACACTCACCAGCCCAGACTAATAAACACTTAAGCCACACTTAAAAGAACAGGCAACAATTCAAATTCTTAAACCAAAAAGAAAAAAAAAATCACTACAAATGGACATTTGTTTCAGATTTCTTCTCACCATTCAATTCCATTACTGCGTAAGGCCTGGAAATACAAACACCAACCCTCCTGTTTTCTGTCTTGGTCTTCTACACTAGAAACTATGTAGTTAAGCAACTAGGAAAACTACTCTATTTCAGGCTCTCATTACCTTCTTGGTTTATTGTAATTAGTCTCATGATAGGTTTCTTTCTCTCTCTCTCTCTCTCTCTCTCTCTCTCTCTCTCTCTCTCTCTCTCTCTCTCTCGTCCTGTTTCTCCCCTTTCCAATCTTCAAAGATGCCAAACTAATTTTGTTAAAGCACATAGCTTTTTTTAAATTATAGCTATTTATTGACAAAACATGTGCATGGGTAATTTTTCAACGTTGACCCTTGCAAAAACTTCTGTTCCATTTTTTCCCCTCCTTCCCTCCACCACCTCTCCTAGATGGCAGGGTAGTCCTATACATGTTAAATATGTTAAAGTATATGTTAAATATAATATATGTATACATATTTATACAGTTGCCTTGTTACACAAGAAAAATCAGATTTAGAAAGAAGGTAAAAATAACCTGGGAAGAAAAAAATGCAAGCAAACAATAACAGAAAGAGTGTAAATGCTATGTTGTGATCCACACTCATTTCCCAGTGTTCTTTTGTTTGGTGTAGCTGGTTCTATTCATTACTGATCCATTGGAACTGATTTGATTCCTTTTATTGCCGAAGATAGCCACTTCCATAAGAATTCCTCACACAATATTGTTGTTGAAATGTGCAATGATCTCCTGGTTCTGCTCATTTCACTTAGCATCAGTTCATGTAAGTCTCTCCAAGCCTCTCTGTAGTCATCCTGGTGGTCATTTCCTACAGAATAATCATAATATCCCATAACAATCACAATTTACTCAGCCATTCTCCAATTGATGGGTATCCACTCAATTTCCAGTTTCTAGCTACTATGAAAAGGGCTGCCACAAACATTTTGGCACATAATCAAATGTGCCTTTCCCTTCTTTAAGATCTTCTTGGGATATAAGCCCAGTAGTAACACTGCTGGATCAAAGTGTGTTCACACTTTAACAACTTTTTGAGCATAGTTCCTAGGAAAACTACTCTATTTCAGGCTCTCATTACCTTCTTGGTTTATTGTAATTAGTCTCATGATAGGTTTCTCTCTCTCTCTCTTTCTCTCTCTCTCTCTCTCTCTCTCTCTCTCTCTCTCTCTCTCTCTCTCTCTCTCTCTCTCCTGTCCTGTTTCTCCCCTTTCCAAATCTTCAAAGATGCCAAACTAATTTTGTTAAAGCACATATCTTTTTTAAAATTATAACTATACTATAGCTATGGTTGGATCCATTCACAACTCCACCAGCAATGCTTGTGTCCCAGTTTCCCCAAATTCCCTCCAACATTCATCACCATCTTTTCCTGTCATTTTAGCCAAGCTGAGAGGTGTGTAGTGGTATCTCAGAGTTGTCTTAATTTGCATTTCTCTGATCAATAATGATTTTGGAACTCCTTTTCATATGAGTAGAAATAGTTTCAATTTCATCATATGAAAATTGTTCATATCCTTTGACCATTTACCAATTGGAAAATGGCTTGATTTCTTATAAATTTGAGTCAATTTTCTATATATTTTGGAAATGAGGCCTTTATCAGAACCTTTAACTATAAAGATGTATTCCCAGTTTATTGTTTCCCTTCTAATGTTGTCTACATTAGTTTTTTTTTAATTTTTTTAATTGAGTTTTTTTATTTTGAAATCTTTGTTGTTTCAGCTTCCTCTCTTCTCTCTCTCTCTCTTTTTTTATTAAATATTTTATTTTATTTTATAATAACTTTATATTGACAGAATCCATGCCAGGGTAATTTTTTTACAACATTATCCCTTGCACTTGCTTCTGTTCCGATTTTTCCCCTCCCTCCCTCTACATTAGTTTTGTTTGTACAAAAGCTTTTTAACTTGATATAATCAAAATTTTGTATTTTGTGATCAATAATGATATCTAGTTCTTCTTTGGGGACAAATTCTTTTCTCCGCAGATCTGAGAGGTAAAGTATCCTATGTTCTTCTAATTTATTTATAATCTCATTGTTTATGCCTAGAACCCATTTTGATTTTATCTTGGTTAAATGTGATGTTAATGTGGGTCAATTTAACGGTGTTAAATGTGGGTCAATGCCTAGTTTCTGCCATACTAATTTTCAATTTTCCCAGCAGTTTTTGTCAAATAGTGCATTCTTATTCCAAAAGTTGGGGTCTTTGTGTTTGTCAAATACTAGTTTGACATAACTATGACATAAGCTATAGTTATTGACTATTTTGATCTGTGAACCTAACCTATTCCACTGATCAACTAGTCTATTTCTTAGGCAATACCAAATGGTTTTGGTGACCGTTGCTTTATAATATAGTTTTAGATCAGGTACAGTGAGGCCAACTTCATTGATTTTTTTTTTTCATTAGTTCCCTTGAAATTCGTGACCTTTTGTTCTTCCATATGAATTTTGTTGTTACTTTTTCTAGGTCAGTAAAATGGTTTCCTGGGAGTCTGATTGATATAGCACTAAATAAATAGATTAGTTTAGGGAGTATTGTCATCTTTATTATATTCGCTTGGCCTATCCAAGAGCACTTAATATTTTTCCAATTATTTAAATCTGACTTTATTTGTATGGAAAGTGTTTTGTAATTTTGCTCATATAATTCATGACTTTCCTTTGGTAAATAGATTCCCAAATATTTTATGCTATCAACAGTTATTTTGAATGGCATTTCTTTTTGTATCGCTTGCTGTTGGATTTTGTTGGTGATGTATAAAAATGCTGAGGATTTATGTGGATTTATTTGTATCCTGCAACTTTGCTAAACTTATGGATTATTTCTGCTAGCTTTTTAATAGAATCTCTGGGGTTCTCTAAGTATGCCATCATATCATCTGCGAAGAGTGATAATTTGGTTTCCTCATTATTCATTCTAATTCCTTTATTCCCTTTTTCATCTTTTATTGCCAAAGCTTAAAGCACATAACATGTGATTTCCTTGCTTGAGAATCTTTACTACTGATTGGCTTCCAGGATAAAATAGAAACTTCTCTTTGGCATTTAAAGCCTTTTCCTATCCAGCTACAACCTACATTTCCAGGTTCCTTGCATATTACTCTCCCACGCATGCTTTATATTGTAGTCAAACTTGCCTATTTGCTATTTCTCATCTATAACATTCCATCTTCTGTCTCCATGAAATTTTTCCAGATGTCCTACCATCCAAGAGTTTTTCCATCCTCACCTTTACCTTTTCAAATCCCTGGCTTTTTTCAAGACTCAATTCAAGTATTATTTCCCACATGAAACTATTCTTGATTCTCTCAGCTCTTACTGCCCACCCCTTTACTTTGTATGTTTTAAAATTCTTTTTGTTATTATGCATATTTTTTTATTAGATGAGTATGTATGCCTTGCTGAGACAGTGTATATGATACATAAAATTCAGCCCTATTGTTATCAAAATGGCATATCACCTGATATTAGTTTATTATATGTATTGTTAATAAATTTTTGCTATGAATAGCACACAATAAAAGGATTCCCTAGAATATTGGGTTAAATATCCCTATCAGAGGCTAAGGTAATTTGATAATTCTAGTTATCAAGTATATTACATTCTAATTTGCAGGGAACCACAAAATTTTATTCCTCTGAGAGGAATGTAATAGGGGTTTAATAACTGATTGAAATCTTGAGATTTGTAGCTCAAAAGAACAAACTTTTCTTTCTCATATTTGAGAATTAATTTGAGATTACTGAGATCTTTGAGCCCGAAGATTGAGGCACACCCTGAAGTTTTTAAAATAATATTGTTTATGAAGAATACACTAAGGAAGCAATGGGGTTATCAATAGTTGAGGAGCAGCAGCTGCAAGGAGTTTAGCCTCGTATTTCTAAGATTTAAAAAATTAAGTAAGAAAGGAGCAAAAGAAAGTAAAAGAAGAAAGGAAAAAGTGAAACTAGAGCTGAATTATGAAAAAAAGAAGAAAGAGAATGAGGAAGGGCATTGGGATCTACAGGCATCTTGGAACAGAAGAGCTAGGCCAAAAGTCTACTTATTTAAAGGCTAAGAGAACTTCCAATAAAAGATCTGTTCTTTTTCCAACTTCCCTTTCCTATTCCTCTTCATTAAACACAGTATATTATACTCTACTAGTTTCTTTACCCCCACAAAACCTGAAGTTTTATTGACTTTGAAGAAATATGGCATTAGCTAGAGATAAATATAAATTTAAGAAATTTAACATAAAAGTAAGGTAGAAAGTCAAATCTCTAATTAAATGATAGAAAGGGTCTCTGAATGACTTTTAATTTAATATAGATTTCATAACTTAACAAAGATAGGGAGAAACCACATTAGGTGCCCTTATATTGTTCCTAAGTTAAATCTCCAATGCCCTAATGCCTCAAAAATTCATTTTTAACAAGATTTGGTAGATTATATCTCCATAGAGAAAGGATGTAGGAAGGAGAGGATAGTGACAACATTCAGCCAGTCAGTAGTTCACCTACCTCATGGAATGAGCACACACACACACACACACACACACACACACACACACATATACATAACCTGAGTAACCACCAGGTATATTATATTTTGTGTTTGTTTTTCTAATCATATGTTAAACCATTTCCTGTCTCCTCTAGCAACATATTCAATTCTTTGGTGTCAGGAAGTATTTTTTTTTATTTTTGTTTTTATTTTTGTTTTTCTATGTCAGGATTTTATTTTATTTTTTTTTTATTATAGCTTCTTATTTACAAGATATATGCATAGGTAATTTTTCAGCACTGACAGTTGCAAATCATTTTATTCCAACTTTTTCCCTCCTTTCTCTCACCCCTTCCCCCAGATGGCGGGTTGACCAATACATGTTAGATATGTTAAAGTATAAGTTAAATACAATATATGTATACATGTCTAAACAGTTATTTTGCTGTACAAAAAGAGTTGGACTTTGAAATAGTGTACAATTAGCCTGTGAAGGAAATAAAAAATTCAGGCAGACAAAAATAGAGGGACTGGGAATTCTATGGAATGGTTCATAGTCATCTCCCAGAGTTCTTTCCCTGGGTGTAGCTGGTTCAGTTCATTAGTGCTCTATTGGAACTGATTTGGTTCATCTCATTGTTGAAGAGAGCCACGCCCATCAGAATTGATCACCATATAGTATTGTTGTTGAAGTAATATAATGATCTCCTGGTCCTGCTCATTTCACTCAGCATCAGTTCATGTAAGTCTCTCCAGGCCTTTCTGAAATCATCCTGCTGGTCATTTCTTACAGAACAATAATATTCCATAATATTCATATACCACAATTTATTCAGCCATTCTCCAATTGATGGGCATCCATTCAGTTTCCAGTTTCTGGCCACTATGAAGAGGACTACCACAAACATTCTTGCACATTCAGGTCCCTTTCCTTTCTTTAAAATCTCTTTGGAGTATAAGCCCAGAAGTAAACACTGCTGGGTCAAAGGGTATGTACAGTTTGATAGCTTTTTGAGAATAGTTCCAAATTGCTCTCCAGAATGGCTGGATGTATTCAAAATTCCACCAACAATGTATCAGTGTCCCAGTTTTCCCACATCCCCTCCAACATTCATCATTATCTTTTCCTGTCATTCTAGCCAGTCTGACAGGTGTGTAGTGGTATCTCAGAGTTGTCTTAATTTGCATTTCTCTGATTAATAATGACTTGGAGCATCTTTTTATATGGCTAGAAATAGTTTCAATTTATTCATCTGAGAATTGTCTGTTCATATCCTTTGACCATTTATCAATTGGAGAATGGCTTAATTTCTTATAAATTAAAGTCAATTCTCTATATATTTTGGAAATGAGGCATTTATCAGAACTTTTGACTGTAAAAATGTTTTCCCAATTTCTTGCTTCCCTTCTAATCTTGTCCACATTAGTTTTGTTTGTACAAAAACTTTTCAATTTGATATAATCAAATTTTTCTATTTTGTGATCAATAATGCTTTCTATCTCTTCTTTGGTCATAAATTCCTTCCTCTTCCACAGGTCTGAGAGGGAAACTATCCTATGTTCCTCTAATTTATTTATAATCTCATTCTTTATGCCTAGGTCATGAACCCAGTTTGACCTTATCTTGGTGTATGGTGTTGAATATGGGTCAATGCCTAGTTTCTGCCATACTAATTTCCAATTTTCTCAGCAATTTTTGTCAAACAGTGAGTTCTTATCACAAAAGCTGGGATCTTTGGGTTTGTCACACAATAAATTATTAAAGTTATTGGCTGTTTTGTCCTTTGAACCTAAACTATTCCACTGATCAACTAGTCTATTCCTTAGTCAATACCAAATGGTTTTGGTAACCACTGTTTTATAATATAATTTTAGATCTGGTACAGTTAGGCCACCTTCATTTGATTGTTTTCATTAATTCCCTTGAAATTCTTGTATATGAAAATTTTAGCATGGTTCTTGGCATGTAGTGTGTGCTTAATTGCTTGTTTATGGAATAAATTCTATGTATATTCAAGCTATAAAGAAAATATCAAGTATTTCACATGAAGCCAGTGCCTTGTCATCAAGCCTAAATTATCCTTTCTTATTTATGCCTTCTACTAACTAATGATAAATGTTGCTTTCTTGTGGTTGATATTTCTATTTCATATGTGTGATTCATCTCTACAAGTAGACAATAAGTGGAAAATAGACAGACAGTTTCTATTATTTATTATTTCATTCAAGGTTTCTATCTGGATGATCATGACATAGTTTCTATTATTTTGTGTTTATTTTGTTTCTCTTGCACTATATATATATATATATATATATATATATATATATATATATATATATATCTGTGTGTGTGTGTATGTATTATGTGTGTGTATACATATATGTAATATATATATGTTTGTAATTATGAGGTATTATCTGCCACTTCTTTACAATTCCATTCAGCTCTAATATTCTATAATTTTCTGATTTCACTCTCATTTCAATTTATAGTCCCAGTAAGTTAGATGACTTGTAATTTCTTTAATTTCCCTTTTATTTTAAATTTTAAATTTTAAATTTCCCCTTTCCAACAAATATTTATGCTTGGAGCTCCAAATGAAATGCTTTTCACTCCTATTCCCACATGTTGAAATTCTACCTGAAATTCATAGTTCAGCTCCAATATTACTTCCTCTATAAAGTCTCCCTTATTCACCAAGCAAGTGATTCCTCTTCCCCATTTTGAAGTTCAGAAACGTTTAGAAATATCTTATCTTAGGATATAACATTCTATATATCTACTTACCTGTCAAAGTAGATTTAAAAAGTTTTCATTCTTTAGGGAATGAAATTTTTTTTATTTATTTCTGTTCCTCCTACAGTGCCAGTAAACAGACTAGACTCTCAATTATTGTCCTTCTTGAAGAGAAATTTGACATCAGGGAAGATTATAAGAAAATGAATTTGATTTAAATGAGGGTTGGTTGTGCAATGTTGCAGTCTTACTTTCTCCTCCAGAACCAGATAGTCCCAGTGGAAAATATAGATCAGGAAAACTGGATTTAGCCCTGCAGTGGGGGACCTTGATCTCTTTAAACTAAGGTCTTTAAATAGGTTTCAGTTTGATTGAGGCAGTTGGCCCAATTGGTGATTAAGCCTAAGTAAGAAATGAGGCAGTGAATGGCCCCTTTTACCTAGTCAAAAACAAAACAAAACAAAACAAAAAAAATAACAGTCTGAAGAGGAAGACCCTCAGGGTCAGAAAAAATGCTATTTACCTTCTTTATGAACGAATTAGGGACCAAACAATGATCAGAAGGATAGACTGTTCATACCTGGAGTTTTTAAAGTAATATTGTCTGTGAGAGCTATACTAAGGAAGTAGTGGGGACATCAATGGCTGAGGAACAGCAGCTTCAAATGATAGTTGAAGGAATGGCCAGAATGATATTAAAAAACATCAATATTAGCTAATATCATGAGGCAATGGAGTTTTCTTCAATAGTCACTACACTGTGAGCTCCTTGAGAGTAGGGATTAGTTTTTGTTTTTTTGTCCCAATTTTTAGCATAGTGCTTGACATATAGACTTAGTAAATGTTAACTTGATTTGAGTGATAATGACATCCAATTTGATTATTTTGCCCTAACAGTTTATTAGTAAATTCTAAGTGAATGAATGTGTCTCAGAGTCCTGAGAACACATTAACAAAGTTCTTCTAGAAACTACTGAATACTGTTCTTTAGGCTATGTTTACATCTCATTATGATTTTATTTTACCTCATAATAGTTTTGGTTTAATGGAACTATTAGAATTAGATTTTTTAAAATGTAGCATTAGAAGGGAATTTACATATAAGCACATATATAAACCTTGGTGAAAAACTAAAACAGATATTATTGAGTGGTTCTTGTTTAGAACTAAGCTTTTCACTTTGACTACAGGGATCCTGGGAATATTCATTTGAGTGATGTGAGGGCTTGGGGGTGGGAAGAGGTCACAAGAAGTGATGTGTGAGAGTTGTTTTTTTTTTTTTTGTTTGTTTGTTTCCATTTTTCATTTGTTTCCATTTTTCATTTGTGTTTTTTAGTAAAAAGCTATGTCTAGTATAACATAATCATTGCCCTTTCAAAGATAAAAGGGAACAATGTGATGGATTTGGAGTCAGAAAGGCTGACATTTAAACCCTGTCTCATATTTATTAGCAATGTGACTCTGGTCAAGTCACTTAATTTTTATTTTCTCAAGTGGAATGCATACTTCACTCAGAGGAATATGATGTAAATCCTACCTCTAAATGTACAACTTCTATGACTTTGAGCAGGTCACTTATCATTTTGGAGTTTCATTTTCTTTATTTGTAAAATGAAGAAATTGGTCTAGATCAGTTGTTTTCAAACTTTTGTTCTTAGTATCTTTAAACTATTAAAATTATTGAGGATCTCTCCAAAGAGTTTTTGTGGGTTATATTTATATTTACCATATTAGATATAAAAATTTATATTGAATTTGCAAACTCTCTGAGTTTCAAAGACTCCCAGAATTTTCTGGATCACATTTTGAGAACCACTAGATGATCTCTTAAATGCCTTTCAGCTATAAATCTATGATGCCATAACCTAGTAATGCATTATTAAATCATGGATAGGGTGCCATATGCATCTGGAAAGAAAGTTGTTTCTTTTGCTATTGAAAGGTGCTATTCTGAGACATTAAAAGAAATATCAACTAAAGGTAATAGAAGCCATTTTTTTTCCTCCGGCACAAGAAGCATACATCTTTAGTGCAATGACATTATTTCAAAATATTAAAGCAACAGTGCCCATTAATATATCTGGTATAAGTCTTACACTTAGCATGTATTTAGTCTCTATCACTGAATAAACAAGTATGTAGATGTGAGGGGGGTTGTTTTTTAATTATTTCTTGGTCTTAGTGATTTCAATTTCTCTCATTTTTCTTTCTTGTTTTCCCATTTGGAAATTGGGTGTCATTCAGATGACAGACCAATTATTCACCATTTAGAATTCAATAGGACCTTGGTTGGTCTAGTTATACTGCTATTCTGGTTGTAAGTAGGCTACCATGAAAAGTCAATATCCAGTGGTGACATTATGTTTGATTAATCAGCAATGACATGTAAATTTAATGGGAAGTATCTGAATTAGCTCTAGATGGTAATTATTCACAATTGATAAACTGGAACTTGCAAATACTGTAACCACAGTGGATTGTTATTTATTTGGTTTAATTTCACATATAATTCATTGCTTAACAAAATCAATAATACAATTAAATTGGTTGAAGGCTGTTTTAGCATAATTTGCCTGCATTTCCCTTGATTTAATTTTATGTTCTCTTTAGATTAACTCTTTTATTTCTTTCTTTACATTTTTCTTGGAATTTCTTAATATTCTAGTTTTAGAGTAGGGGGAGTGGCCTATGCTATAAAGTATGTGCTTATCTGCTCATTTTCCTGATTTTGTTATACATGTGTCATCATCATTGCTGCTTTTCCACTTGGCTTCACTTGCTCATCCAAAGCTGTCAACTTATTCTTGAAAGACTCAACTCAATTATCACTCGATCCATATAATATTCCTTGGCAACTTCAGTCTGCAGTGCATTCCTCTTTTCTGAACAACATTTGCCATTTCTATAAGATTTAGCAACCAAGGAAACTAAAAACAAATAATTCAACAATTGTTACTAATTTGATCTTTATAATAAATTTTAGTGCAGGTACTATTGCCTCCATTTTCTAATGAAAGTGTAGCTCCACACTTTGGGAGGCATCCAAAGTTAGGAGGAATGATATGGATGATGTGCCAATAAAAGAAAGTGGAAAAAAGTGGTCATTGAGGGCAGAAATGAATCAGGAGAGTAGTACCATGAAATCCCAGTGAGGAAAGAGTATCTAGGAAAGGGTAGTCATCAGGATCAAATACAGTAGAGGGTCAAGAAGGATGAGGACTGAGAAATACCATAAGATTTGGCAATTAAGACCAATGACAACTTTGTAGAGAGTAGTTTCAAGGAGCCTGAAAGACATTGCAAATGAACTAAGGAGTAAAAAAAGAAGAAGATGAAACACATAATGTAGAGAACTTTCTCAAAGAGTTTTCTGAAAAAGTAAAGAGAAAATGGATAATACCTTCAGGAGATAATAAGGTCTAGTGAAAGTTTTTAAGTTATGGTGGGGAGTCATGGGCATATTTGAAGAATATAAGGAAAGAAATAGTTGGCAATGAGAGGTTGGAGAAAGAGGAAGAATGGATAGAGCAGAGTTGGGGGGGGGAGAGAAAGAGAGAGAGAGAGAGAGAGAGAGAGAGAGAGAGAAGAGAGAGAGAGAGAGAGAGAGAAGTTGAAGAGAATTAGAGAGAATAGGAATAGAAGAGATTAGGTAATTGGAAGGTACAATATGCTGGAGAAGATGGGGAATATGCTTAAGTGAAATTGAGGGAATATTCTTAGAAAGGAAGAGAGCTATTTGTATCAGAGACTGGGGGAAAGGGTAAAAGAATAAAAGTTTATGTCAAACATTTTCGGATGAAAAGAATGCAAGAAAATAAATCAATGTCCTTGATGTTTTTTTCAGTAAAATAAGAGACAAAATCCTTAGCTGAAAGGTGAGAGGAGGTGTAGAAGCCTTAGAAAGTGAAGGAATGAAGTAGCAAGTAATATAGGGAAGAACAAAAATCTATTGTGCTACAGTTAGGTCTTAATTGAGATTAGATAATATGATATTCCAGCTTTCTTCAGTGGATCATTAGTAATAGAAAAAGCGTAGGCTGGTGGATGTTGGAGTGAGATTTGACAAGAAAGAGAGATAATAGGACTAGAGGGCATTAAAGTTGAGAGAGGAGGATAATTGAATTCTAAGGTCAAGATTTATGAGGGAGTGCAATGATATCATAGCAAGGGTAGTGGCTTCAGAAAATATCAGATGAGCTACTAATTCTGGGAGTGGCTGAGGAGCTTGTGAACTTGAAAAAGACAGGATAATATTTGGAATTCTTAGGGAAAAGTACATATTTTACAAAGTAAAGGGAATCAAAATAATTATTGCAAGTCATGAAGCTTCATAAAACAATTTACTTAGATTGATTGATCTATGATCTTCTTGGTAAAGATACTCTCTTCAGAGGAAAAGTATGTATCTCATCATGCTTTTTTTTCCCTTACATACATACATACACACATGTGTGTTCATTCCTGTGAGTTACATAGAAAAATTTAAAATGTTATATAATTTTCTAATTATACTTTAATATCATTCAAGTCTCACATGGTAGTGTTGTAGGCTATATAGGGGTAAATGTTTAATACCTCTGTTCTAGAGGACTTGCATTCATTAAATTTTTTTTTGTTTTCTAGAATAACACCAGAATGATAATTCTTCATTTTTGATACACAATCTAACTATAATCAACCTCACTTTATGGTCTGCATGTTCTTGATGACTGAAGTTTTGTGCCATTTCTTGTGAACATCAATGCTAGTAAGAAAATACAGTCTAATAGAGTTATATCTAGGTAGTACAACTAGAGCTTTGATATATGCTACCAAGATTTCAAGGGTGCTGCTAGCACTTATACCACTTTCAGAAGATAAAAGAAAAATCCAGCTAAATGAGTATTTTCTGTGCAACAATTATTCGTTCACATTGGAAGGAACTTCCCAATAGTCTAGGTAAAGACTTCCCTGACAACCTCATTTCACTTCCCAGCAACAATTATATCAGTAGCAGTCTCACAACAACATCATGGTATCTTTTTCTTCATGAGACCTCATGTATACAGGGTCCAACGTTTGTCCTTAAGGTGATCCTAACAGAATTTTTTTCCCAAATGTTATTTGAGGGCACTTTTCATGCAACTAACTTGAGTGTTTACTCTAGATGTTGGAATTGCTAGTTATGATTCTGTAGCCTACCTACACCCATCTATTTTTTTCCTCCATGGAGCATATCCTCTATGAAACTGAAAGATAACTCGGGCAAGTATATCTATCTTTGTTTTATGCCCCCAATTAATACTGATACTTAGCAGGTCATAGAATAGAATCATCTTCCTGGTTGAATTTATGTGATATTAACATATATATATATATATATATATATATATATATATATATATATATATATATATATAGGAGCCATTTTAATTGGGGAAACATGTTAGACTTGTATTTTGTTCTACTTAATCAAATTGATTGACAAAATAAATTATAGATAAAGTAGGATTTTACATCTCTCCATCAATTGGGTCACTAGGAAGAAATGTCCTATATCAAGATTGCATTGCTTTTGAGTTTGTTCTGTAACCTCTGACTCTGGCACACATGAAGGAAAAGAAGATGACTAAAAATTGTTGTCAGAGAGGCATCTCTCTAGCTTTGCAGAATTAATGATATACTCTTTCACATAATTTATATTTTAGGAACTTTCACAGTTTACAGCATAGCTCAATGAACGAGGCTATCATCATGAATATAAAGGAACATAAATACTGATACATAGGTAAAGGTATCTGTGAAGATCAAGTTAGCACCCTGGATGCCTTAGAATCAGCCAGAGTCAGGATAAGCAAAAGTTATTGGTCTTTATTGTTGGAATCTTTACAAACTGCTAACTCATTAAAGTTGATAGATTATTGATCTGATCTTACAAGGAGATGTTTTGGTCCAGAATCTGAAACAAGGTACTAAGTAGAACTAATTGATACAATGCTTGTGTTCACACCTTTACTCATTGAAGTTCACACATTTGGGAGATTCCAGGGTTTAGTATGAGATATCTGAATTCACACCTCCTTTGAAGCTCTTAGGGCCAGAGAGCACTCTGGGAGATATCCCACAATCCCACCTTCTCATATATAAGAAACAGATAGAGGCTGTTGGGAGGAGTTCAGCTAAATTAGATTGAGAGGGGACCATCTTTGTGAGTTCAGCCAGAAGCCCTCTCTCTCAGAAGAGAGTTACTTCGGGTTAGAGAGAGTTACTTTGGAACATTGACTGGGGCTGGAGAGGAGCACTCTGGGAGGAAGCCCACAAGCCCTCTCTCCGAGGCAAGAGAGATTCATTCCATTTTCCACTTGGCTGGCTGGAAGCTGAAGAAAGCAGAGGCAAAAGCAAAGAACAATCTGCAAGAGCTCTTGGAACCAAGCCGAGAGATAGGCCTCAACTAACCAGACTATTTTAGAAGGAGAAAATAAACTGGCTGCATTTTGGGTGATTATTTACTTTTAACTGATGCTAAGACTGCCTCCAGAAAACCTCCCCAAGAAACCTGCTTGCTCCCAGAGAGAACCATTTTTATTTTAAAGAAGAGAAACACCACACTTTATTCTTGGTCTTTAGGGGTAGAAGTGAACAGGATGGATGCAGGATCTCTGCGACCTTCCTTCTCCACATCTACCGCCAAAGTGACTCTGCTTGTCTTACTCCACCCCCTAACCTTCCTATAATTCTCTGTATACACCAAAACATTGAACCAGCACAGAATAGTGGGAAGGGCCATTTTCCAAGTATATACTAATAGAGTATTGGCCAATCAGTAATTAGCCTTAAGTGCTTGGTTGTCCCACCTCAGTTGTCTTATCAACTCAGAGTTTCAGCCCTTTATGGGTATCAAAGAAACAAGATTATCCAGAGTGACAAGGCTATACTACAAAGGAGTTATCACTAGGCTTTATTACTCATCCTCTCATTCAAAGAGACATTTGGGTTATATAGTGGATAGAAAACCTGACTTGAAGTCAGGAAGACCCAAGTTCAAATCTTTCTTCAATCACTAACAGTGTAAGTATTGAATTAGAAAACAGTTAACTGCCTCTTCTATAAAATGGACATAACAAGAGCATCAAACTCACAGGGTTTTGTGAGATCTAAGATAAATGACATATATTAATAAAACTCTTTTGTTGTTGTTATTCAGTCAGTTTTAGTCATATTTAAGTCTTTGTGACTCCATTTGGGGTGTACTTGGCAGGGATAATGGAGTGGTTTGCCATTTCTTTCTCCAGTTCATTTCATAGATGAGGAAATTGAGGCAAACAGGCTTAAATGACTATATTACTTAACTATAAAGCACTTTGCAATTCTTAAAATGACATACAACTGCCAGCTTATAGTATGCCTAAAGTTAGCCTTAGAGGAGGAAAGAAATTGATTGTACTACTGGCAGATTTGTCCCAAAATCAATTTCTCTGCTATCGTTGATGTGGCTGATGGGCACCAAAAATTGGGGTTCTGTCATATGAAGAATTCACAATGACCATTCTCTTTGCACAAGATGGATTTATTTAGGGAAGTAGTTTACAGACAAAATGAAGAGATACAATAGACCCCAGGAATGGTAAATATGAAATAAAATGGAAAGAGGGATTTGGCAAAACTTGAATTTCTGACTGGATAACCTCCCCAGAGGGTGGTATAATGGAGCTAAATTGATTTCCAAAAGTGTCTTCTCCTTGCTTCAGACCAATTCTTCAGTTTCTCTCTAACACACCATTCAGAACCTCATCACCATGAGTATGGAAATACAATCATCATTATCATCAGTATCATCCATCTGTTATTTGCAAAATATTTCATATAAATTATTTTGTTTGATACTCTTAAGAAGCCCTGTGATTTTAATATTATTATCCCCATTTTGCAAATAAGAAAATTGAGGCTGAGAAAGAATAAATGGAGTGATTTAAGTTACATATGATCAGTAAGTGCCAGAAGAGGGATTGAAACCTACAATTGCCTGTCCAAGTTCAGCTAGGTCTCTTTCTTCTAATTATATTAGCCTTATGCACACAAATGCACACAAATGATTTGCATTTACATTCCATTTTACATATAGCATCTCTTTTGAGTCTCACAATAAATCCTGTGAGACTCCTACTGCAGAGATTATTATCTTTATTTGCCAGAGATTTAGGAGAGGTGAAACAACTCCTATATGATTACATCCCTAGCAAGTGTCAGGATCTGGATTTTAATCCAGGCTGAGGTGACTCCAGATTCAGCCCTCCATTCACTACAACATACTGTGAAACACTCTAGTAAATAATCTGTTTTGGAAAATCAGTTAAAAGTTTGTGTATGCCCCTCTTGGGTTTTTATGAAGTTATCAGGAGAAGATACTCCATCTTGTAAACATTTTATAGACATAAGAAAGCAGACATATGTATCAGTAGCTTTGTGCCTTGTGGGTCACTTTTGTTTTTGAAACTGTACCACATTTTCCATTTTATTAAGATTTCACACTCTCTAAAACATTTTGTGCAATGTAGTTGTGTTTGTTTCTTTGCTTTTTTCAGAAGAGATTTCTTGTATAAGCATTTCGCCAGATCCAGATCTTCTCAAGTTCATTTTTTAAAATGTAATTTCCACCTACTCCCATTGCATCCAGGACTATCTCCAGTCATCTTGATCTATATCTTGCCACTGAATCCAGATGACTCTGGAGGGAAAGCAAAACAGATGACCTTGCATAGCCCTCCCTTATTTAAATACAATTCACTTGCATTTCATGGCATGATATCATGACTTTCTTCAAGAATGAAGGACAAACAACCTAATCATTTTCTCAACTTTTTTTCACTCTTTTGGAGAGATAATATTCCTCATGATCCTCAGATTGCTGATTTTCAAAAGATCTTTTCTAAACCAGAATTGTCCTTGCATTACATGATTCCACTTTGTAAGGATATTAAAAAAATTGCTATATGTGATGATTTTTGACTTCTTTGGACCAGATGGTACCAGTGCTTTTTCATTAATGAACCTCTTTAAGATATAGTGATAGTTATTTTTCTGATTTCTGAAAAGTTTCCTATTTTTCAGTCAATTGTTTTAACAGGTTAAACTGTAGGTGCTTCAATAGCACAACAGCATGCACTTTATTCTAATATCTCTTTTTGTTCTAATTTGGTATTGATTATAGTATTTATTCTATTTGGTGAGCTAACTACAAAAATACAATTGATTATGAAATGACTTTTCAGTAGTCATTTCCCTGTCAAGATATAAACAAGTCATGAGGATTTGTGTGCATGTATACAAGTATGTATGTGTGTGTGTGTGTGTGTGTGTGTGTTTAAAAATATTATTCAGTGTTTTCCATCTATGCCTGAACCGCTATACCAGGGGTTCTTAACTTGGGATTCATAAAGCTTTTGTTTCATTGATAACTATTTTAATATAACTTATATATTTTGGTAAATCATTTTTCTTTCAATTTACATATTTAAAAGCATCATATTCTGAGAAGTGAATCATAGATTTTCTTCAGGTGCCATTTGGATATACAGCACTTAAAAGGTAAAACACTTCTGTCCTAAGATGATATTCTTGATCCTGAACTGTATTTTCCAATACAGTTTTTTCTCCCTTGTACCCTATTTTGCATTGAAGTACTGAGTATCAAATTCGTATGTTCATTTAGTTTTGAAGACCTTTTCAGAATTTCTCTTATAATAGATGTTGGCCTTCATGGATTTTTTTTACTTCATCTATTGGCTTCTAAGATATTGTTATCTTCATGGAAGTGCATTTCATTTGGCTTTTTAGGAGTACCACAAGGTAACATGGTCTTATCAGGTTTCTCATAAAATATTTCTTGATACCTTTGGAAGATCAATAAAACAAAGTCTACTGATTCCTTCATTCATTTGAGGACAATTTTTTATTTGTCCTTCCATTTAGTTGCAGCTTTTAAAATATATCCCCTTACATCTAAATTGAAAGTATCTATACAGATGGTGTTCATTTTTTTTAATACAATGTAGAATCATAAACTCTGGCTGTTGAGATGAAGCTCACAGTGAGAATACTAAAGCCAAATCAATGTCTGCATATACTCTATGAATCATATAATTCCTTATACCCTCCATCCCACTTTTCACCACTGTTCCTGGAGAATTGAAATGGTCCTGTGGTGGACTGGAGGCTGTTTTGTATTTGTTTCTGTTTCATGGGTTGCTATGGCCAAAGAAATCATCACCTAGTGCCTAACATTCCAATGATGAACTACTCCATATTTAGCTAGGGTGGTCCTTGGAGAGAAGATTTAGCCATTTGCCAACCTCATACTCAAAACCTTTCTGGCTTAGTAAAACCTGCCAGAGATTGAGCTCCATTAACATAGCTTTTAGGGACTCAAGGTCATCTCCTCAATGTCATAAAGAGATATTTATGTATCTGAATTTTTTTTTTTGATAGAGAATGAAACAACAAAGTGAATGAATAACCAGCTTAAAAATAATTTTTAAAATAATAAACAGCTTGAAAATTGACCCTGGGGATTAGTTACTTTTTTAAAAAAGGAATTTAGTACAAGGAAAATCTCTGGTCAAAATCTAGAGAAACAGAAGGGTTTGCATTGTTATTTGACGTTTAGTTTCATCCTGAGAGCTCTATGCTCTCATAGAGAAAGGAATATGAAGTAGTGAGAAAAGCCATAGATTAAAAAGGATGGAGCAAACTAAATTATGGAATCAAAAATTCTGAAGTAGTTAGTCCCTTTATCTTCGGCTTGTACATACCTTCTATGGTAAATATGCTCATATGCCAACAGGTACAGGAAACACAGAGGTGATCAGTCTATTTAGAACCAGGAAAATTGAAATTTAGTTAACTGTAGCTGGATTAAATGAAGACTTATTTTAAGTAGGTAGAAGTGAGTAGCAAGATATGAGAATGTAGTAATTCCTGATGAAGGAATTGGACCCCTAGAATGAACCAGTATATTCCCATCAGAGTGAGGGAGGCCCTGAATCCTTTGAGAGACTTTATAAAGAAATTGTAAATTACAAGAAGAGAGAGGGGTTTCATGGTGAGCTGAATGGGAACAGAGTGATTAGCATAACAAACCCATGTGCTATGTGTTGAAGACAAGGAATCACAGAAAAGCATGAAAAAGGGAAAACTTATGAAACTCATCTGTATGCACTATGTTAAGAAGCACAGAATTTGATTAAGTAAGAGATTATTTTCCTTGGAATCACCATAAACCTCATATTTCATTGTGAAACAGTTCTCTGACCTGATTGGTGGTTAAAACTACCTGGGGAAATTCCATAAGAGGTTTTTTTTTGTGCAAAGATAGAACTACTATCATGTACTTATTTCAGTCACTTTCTAATGTAATTTCAAGTTCTTCTGTCCACAGCAGTGGAGTCAAACTCAAATAGAAAAGGAACCATTAATAGATGGATTGCAATAGACCTAGAAATTGACCTAGAAAACTATAATTTAACATCTACTTTCTATTTTTAAAATTTATTTTGTTACGTATTTCCCAATTACATTTTACCTGGTTCCCTTGGCACTCAGGAATATTCTGGCATAAGGGCCAGAGGTAGCGCATACATTTGACCTAAAATATCTTTTAACTGAAGAATTCTCTGCTTGAACTCATTCTGGGATAGCCATGATGCTTTATTAAACAAACTATCAACACGATTATGGATTTCATTATGGAAAATAGTACACTGGTTTAAAAAAAAGCATTATAATCATAGTCAGTCCAAGGCATCTCATTCTTCCTGTTTAATAAAGCAATATTATTTCATTAGACTCTTGGATCTTGTTTCTAGCTACCATTGAAAAAATAGGTATTGCCTCAGAGATTTGATTACTAGGCTTATACACCAAAGAGATCATGGGTTAGAAGGAAGTCCCCATCTAGATCTAAATATTTACAACAGCACTTTTTGTGATAGCAAAAATATGAAACAAAGTAGATGTCCATTAATTGTGGCAATGACTAAGTAAATTGTTTACATGGATGTAATGGAATATTACTGGTGCTGTATGATAATAACTGTGAAGAATATAGAGAAACCTAAAAAGACTGATATCAACTGATACAGATGAACTAAGTAGAGCACCAAAACATTATATGCAATAACTATAGCAATGTAAAAGAAAAGGACACCCTACTCGAAATACACCAAAGTAAATGTTGTGAAATTATAATGATCAAATATGACTGAAGAAACAAAAGGCATGAGACACTTCTATACCAACCCTTGACATAAATGGAGGTCCACAATGATTGTTCATTAGTCATATTTTCAAACTTTTGCAGTGTACTGATCAGTAATGCTGATTTTTCTCTTTTTTTCATCTTTAAAAATGCTATTTGTTATGTAAAATTATTCTCTGGGAAGGCTGGAAGACATACTGGAAGAAATTAAGGTAATGTAAAATGTATCAATAAAAATATTAAAGAAGGATGATGATACACTGTTTTCTCCAAATTTTGCTATTTTGGGGATTGGGAAGAAGCTTAACTTGAAATGATTCACCTCTCAGCTAAGTATATTATATATTACCTTTTAATAGTCCTTAATCAAAAGGAAATTTACTCTAAGTAGATTCTACCATCAAATCTGAAAGTAATGCAAAAGAATTATAATTTAAGAAATGTCCACTTAGTGAAAATTACAATAAAGACAAACTTAAAGCAAAGAACATCAAAAGGTTCTCCAAAATGATGTAAAGGTAAAAGTGACTTTACCTTTAACAGATGGAGAAATAGGAAAGATAAATGCATTCAACTAACTTAGTAGAAGAAAATAACACATGTATAGTCACTGGATCATTTGCTTGAGCACATGTAGGACAATACAAGAAAGAAATGAGCTACATGAGGCCTTTAGGACCATTTTTTTCAATTGATTGCAACAAAGCTACAACTAAAAGGGCTTCTTAGGGTGGTATTCTTTTCCAGAATATATATCTTACTCTAAATAAGCAGCATTCCTGCTAAGCAGCAGATCTTCTTTGCCCATATGCTTACTACAATGAACCTCAATATTCGTGTTATTTCTAATGTTGTTTCAAACAGTTATCTTCCTTGGAAGCTCAATACTAACAGCTGGAAGATAAATGCAGCAAACAAATTAGAGAAAAACAGAAAAAAACAAAACCAAGAATATTCTTCTGAGTTTCTTACAGCTCCAATCTTTCTTGGTTTGGGAGATACATGGATCCTTTCTGTGCCAGTATTCCTGTGTTTTATCCAGAATGTCATGTCTTTTTAAAAGAAACTGATTTTTTGTGTGTGTTCTGGGGAATGAAAAATGAATGTTTTGTCTAACAAATAACCCAGTTTCAGCCTCTGGCAAACAGTTTTCCCACACACAACTCTGTCCCAAACCAGAAGAAATGTTCATTGTAGGTCTCTTATAAGCTGACTAAGACACTGGCAAGAGTTGGTCAAATGTGGTTAAGCCAGGTACTATCTGGCACAAAGCTACTAATTTTGGTTACCTCCATCTGAAGTCTGACTGTGGGAGGTTGGAATTCTAATCAAGTCTGCTGGTGTCAAATGGGTGTTCGTCATGGTCTAAAAATAGCATATCCTGTTAGGAACAACCTAAGAGTTGAGAAGATCAACTGGAATAAGACACAAGAGATTTTTAGTGATGAATATCAGAGATTTATCCATGTTCCATAGGCAGAAATAGATGTTTAGATGATATTTGAAATAATTTCAGTGCTGGTACACCCTGGTTAGTTGACGAGCTCCTATGTGTGATGCATTATAATATATGAGAAAGTGAAAATATGTATAACCAAAGATAAGAAGATTGCAATATCTTGGTTATGTTAGATTAAGGTTTTCCTTTCCATTATTCTATAGTGGCAATGATTCCTCCATCTCTGAGAAGGAAAATCCAATATATATTTGTATTATATGTCTTTATTTTCCTGGCCGTTGGTGTAATGTATGGTTAGATGGCATTCCATTTGTGAGCTAATTCACAGAGTAGGAACTGAGTAATACAGTTATATGATCTATAATGAAGGCTTCATTATAACTGGAGAATCCTGTCTGGTTGTAGGCATTTTCATGATATATTTTGACATAACCTTTCAGAGGTGGCTTTATCTGGTCATGATTATCATTATCAAAGAACAACCATTTATTAAGCATCTTCCATGTGACAGATATTACTTCAAGTATTCAGGATATAAATACACAAATAAAATAATCCCTCTCCTCAAAGGCATGTATCTATCCACTACCACCACCCATCCCCATTAGGGGAAGATGGGTAAAACAATGGTATCAATATATATAACAGTGGTGTCAAAGTAAAATAAAAACAATCCTTGAGAACTGCATATTGCTTTAGAAAACTTCAAATTGAAATTATATCTGATGTACTGTATCATTATTTGTCTTTCTACACATTTCTCATTTAATTTTAATCTAGGCTCTTCACCCAGGAGTTTTGTGGGTCCTTTGTCCTTTGCAGCCTGCAAATGTGACATCTCTGCTATGCATTATATTTATAGATAAGTAAATAGAATATCAAGGTATGCCCAGAAAAAATAGGGTAATCATGTACTGACAACTATGGGGAGGTACAAAGAAATCTTTTTTTTTTTAAGTTCAATAGTATTTTATTTTTCCAGATACATGTAAAGATAGTTGTCAACATTGATTTTTGTAAGACTTTATGTTCCAAATTTCTCTTCTTCCTTCCCAAGATTACAAGCAATCTGATATAGGTTAATTCTTTTATTTTTTTATTTTTAATAATTATAACTTTTTATTGACAGAACCCATGCATGGGTAATTTTTTACAATACTATGCCTTGTACTCACTTCTGTTCCGACTTTTCCCCTCCTTCCCTTTACTCCCTTCCCCAGATGGCAAGCAGTCCTATACGTGTTAAATATGTTACAGTATATCCTAGATACAATATATATGTGAAGAACTGAACAGTTCTCTTGTTGAACAGGAAGAATTGAATTCAGAAGGTAAAAATAACACAAGAAGAAAAACAAAAATGCAGTTTGCATTCATTTCCCAGTGTTCTTTTTTTGGGTGTAGCTGCTTCTGTCCATCATTGATCAATTGAAACTGAATTCGATCTTCTCTTTGTTGAAGAAATCCACTTCCATCAGAATACAGCCTCATACAGTATCATTGTTGAAATATATAATGATCTCTTGGTTCTGCTCATTTCACTTAGCATCAGTTCATGTAAGTCTCTCCAAGCCTCTCTGTATTCATCCTGCTGGTCATTTCTTACAGAACAATAATATTCCATAACTCATATATCACAATTTACCCAACCATTCTCCAATTGATGGCATCCATTTATTTTCCAGTATCTAGCCACTACAATCAGGGCTGCCACAAACATTTTGGCACATACAGGTCCCTTTCCCTTCTTTAGTATCTCTTTGGGATATAAGCCCAGTAGTAGCACTGTTGGATCAAAGGGTATGCACAGTTTGATAAATTTTGGGGCATAATTCCAGATTGCTCTCCAGAATGATTGGATTCGTTCACAACTCCACCAACAATGCATCAGTGTCCCAGTTTTCCTGCATCCCCTCCAACATTCATCATTATTTTTTCCTGTCATCTTAGCCAATCTGACAGGTGTGCAGTGGTATCTCAGAGTTGTCTTAATTTGTATTTCTCTGATCAATAGTGATTTGGAACACTATTTCATATGGGTAGAAATAGTTTCAATTTCATCATCTGAAAATTGTCTGCTCATATCCTTTGACCATTTATCAATTGGAGAATGGCTTGATTTCTTATAATTTCTTAGTCAATTCTCTATATATTTTGGAAATGAGGCCTATATCAGAACCTTTAACTGTGAAAATGTTTTCCCAGTTTGTTGCTTCCCCTCTAATCTTGTTTGCATTAGTTTTATTTGTACAAAGACTTTTTAATTTGATATAATCAAAGTTTTCTATTTTGTGATCAATAATGATCTCTAGATCATGTTTGGTCACAAATGTCTTCCTCCTCCACAAGTCTGAAAGGTAAACTATCCTGTGTTCCTCTAATTTATTTATAATCTCATTCTTTATGCCTAAATCATGGACCCATTTTGATCTTATCTTGATATATGGTGTTAAGTGTGGGTCCATACCTAATTTCTGCCATAGTAACTTCCAGTTTTCCCAGCAGTTTTTGTCAAATAATGAATTCTTTTCCCCAAAGTTGGGATCTTTGGGTTTGTCTAACACTAGATTGCTATAGTTGACTATTTTGTCTTGTGAACCTAACCTATTCCACTAATCAACTAATTTTTTTCTTAGCCAATACCAAATGGTTTTCGTGACTGCTGCTTTATAATACAGTTTTAGATCAGGTACAGCTAGGCCACCTTCATTTGATTTTTTTTTCATTAATTCCCTTGAGATTCTTGACTTTTTGTTCTTCCATATGAATTTTGTTGTTATTTTTTCTAGATCATTAAAATATTTTCTCGGGAATCTGATTGGTATAGAACTAAATAAATAGATTAGTTTAGGGAGTATTGTCATCTTTATTATATTCGCTTGGCCTATCCAAGAGCACTTAATATTTTTCCAATTATTCAAATCTGACTTTATTTGTGTGGAAAGTGTTTTGTAATTTTGCTCATATAATTCCTAACTTTCCTTTGGAAGATAGATTCCCAGATATTTTATGCTATCAACAATTATTTTGAATGGAATTTCTCTTTGTATCACTTGCTGTTGGATTTTGTTGGTGATGTATAAAAATGCTGAGGATTTATGGGGATTTATTTTGTATCCTGCAACTTTGCTAAAGTTATGAATTATTTCTAATAGCTTTTTAGTAGAATCTCTGGGGTTCTCTATGTATACGATCATATCATCTGCAAAGAGTGATAGTTTGGTTTCCTCATTACCTACTCTAATTCCTTTAATCTCTTTCTCAGCTCTTATTGCTGAGGCTAGCGGTTCTAATACAATATTGAATAATAATAGTGATAGTAGGTAACCTTGCTTCACTCCAGATCTTACTGGGAAGGATTCCAGTTTTTCCCCATTGCATATGATGCTTACTGATGGTTTTAAATATATGCACCTGACTATTTTAAGGAAAAGTCCATTTACTCCTATCCTCTCAAGTGTTTTTATTAGGAATGGATGTTGGATTTTATCGAATGCTTTCTCTGCATTTATTGAGAAGATCATATGATTTTTTGTTAATTTGGTTATTGATATAGTCAATTATACTAATAGTTTTCCTAATATTGAACCACCCCTGCATTCCTGGTATAAATCCTACTTGGTCATAGTGTATTATCCTGGGAATGATTTTCTGTAATCGTTTTGCTAGCATTTTATTTAAGATTTTAGTATCAATATTCATTAGGGAGATTGGTCTATAATTTTCTTTCTCTGTTTTCAACTTGCCCAGTTTAGGTATCAGTACCATGTCTGTGTCATAAAAAGAATTTGGTAGGACTCCTTCAATCCCTATTTTTTCAAATAGTTTATATAGCATTGGAATTAATTGTTCTTTAAATGTTTGGTAGAATTCATATATAAATCCATCTGTCCTGGGGATTTTTTCTTAGGGAGTTGGTTAATAGTTTGTTCTATTTTTTTTTTCTAAGATGGGACTGTTTAACCAACTTACTTTTTCCTCTGTTAATCTGGGCAAGATATATTTTTGAAGATATTCTTCCATTTCATTTAAGTTGTCGAATTTATTGGCATAAAGTTGGGCAAAGTAACTCCTAATTATTGCTCTAATTTCCTCTTTGTTAGTGGCGAGTTCTCCCTTTTCATTTTTAAAACTAACAATTTGATTTTCCTCTTTCCTTTTTTAAACCAGATTTACTAAGGGTTTGTCTATTTTGTTGGTTTTTTTCATAGAACCAACTCTTAGTTTTATTAATTAATTCAATAGTTTTTTTTTTTTTACTTTCAATTTTATTTGATCTCTCCTTTTATTTTTAGAATTTCAAGTTTAGTATTTGACTGGGGTTTTTTGATTTGTTCCTTTTCTAGTATTTTTAGTTGCAAGCCCAATTCATTGACCTTTTCTTTCTCTATTTTATGCAGGTAGGCCTCTAGAGATATGAAATTTCCCCTTATTACTGCTTTGGCTGCATCCCATACATTTTGGTATGACATCTCATTATTGTAATTTTCTTGAATGAAGTTATTAATTATATGTATGATGTGCTGTTTCACCCAATCATTCTTTTTTGGTCTATTTTCCCCTGGCTTTTTGTTGAATGTAATTTTCATTGCATCGTGGTCTGAAAAGGATGCATTTACTATTTCTATCTTACTGCATTTGAGTTTGAGATTTTTATGTCCTAATATATGGTCAATTTTTGTATAGGTTCCATGAATTGCTAAGAAGAAAGTATCCATCCTCCTTTCTGTCTCCATTTAGTTTTCTCTAGAGACCTATTATATCTAACTCTTCTAGTATTCTATTTACCACTTTGACTTCTTTCTTATTTATTTTGTGGCTTGATTTATCTAATTCTGAGAGTGCAAGGTTGAGATTTCCCACTATTATAGTTTTCTTGTCTATTTCTTCTTGCAGTTCTCTTAATTTCTCTTTTAAAAATTTAGATGCTACACCACTTGGTGCATATATGTTTAATATTTATATTGCTTCATTATCTATACTACCCTTTAGCAAGATATAGTGCCCTTCTTTATCTCTTTTAATTAGATCAATTTTTGATTTTGCTTGATCTGAGATCAGAATGGCTATCCCTGCTTTTTTGACTTCACCTGAAGCATAGTAGATTCTGCTCCAACCTTTTACCTTTACTCTGTATGTATCTCCCTTCTTCAGGTGTGTTTCCTGTAAACAACATATTGTAGGATTCTAGCTTTTAATCCATTCTGCTAACCATTTCCTCTTTATGGGGGAGTTTACCGCATTCACATTTATGGTTAAAATTACCAATTCTGTATTACTTGCCATCTTGTTAACCCCTGTTTATACTTTTCTCCCTTCCTTCTCCCTTAACCCCCTCCCCAGTATTAAACTTGTGAACACCACTTGCTTCTCACAGCCCTCCCTTTTCAGTATCCCTCCCCCTGCCTTAGAGTTCCTTCCCCTATCTTATTCATTTTCCTCACAATTTCTACATTCCCTTCCACTTAGCTTATTTCTTTCTTTTTCACTTTTCCCTTCCCACTTTTCATTGAGGTGGGAGAAGTTTCACCATAAATCGAATATGTCTAAAATTTTTCTCTTTAAGCCAATTCTGATGGCAGTGAGATACACACTATATTCATCCCCCTCCATTTTTTCTCTCAGATATAATAGGTTTCATTTGCCTCTTCGTGAGATGTAGTACCCCCTTAGAAAGAAATCTTGAATGAATTTACAGGAATACTGACCCTTGAGGAGACCTAGTTTCCAAAAAGTAAAGAGCATTCTAGGCATGAGGTAGGCTTCAAAGGATATAAAGTTCACAGAGACAAGAAATGAAATTTTAATAGGATATATTATATAAGGGAGGATAATTGGGCTAGTTTGGCTAGTGCATGCAATGCATGGTGGGGAGAAATGTGTAATCCATTTGGAATGATAGGCTGGAGTCATACTAAATATTTTCAAACTCAAACAAGAGAGTATAATTAAATAATTATATAGATAAAAGAGAATATCCTCAAATCTTAAGTAAGGAAATATGGTTAGACCCAGATTTTAGAAATGTCACTTTGGTAAATGTATAGGTTAACAGCTTCATGAGAAAAGAGACTAGATTATAGGAGACTTTTTTAATAATTATTCAACTCATTCATTTTCATTATATTTAATAATGAGTATCAACTTAGTAACAAAAAATTGGAAACAAAATGAAGCCCATTGACTGGAGAATGGCTAAACAATCTATAGTACATCAATGTAATAGTATAATAGTATATTATGTTGAATGAGAAACAATAAATATGATGAATATGGAGTAACATGGCTAAATTTATATGAATTTATACAAATAAGAAAAAGCAGAAAGACAATAAATCAGGAAAACAATATACACAATCTCTAGAACAATGGAAATGGAAAGAACAATAAAAACAATTGAAACTGAATGCTGTAAAATTTCAATGATGAAATTTGCCCAAAGAAAAGATATGAGAAGGCAACTTGCCCTACCTCTTTGCAGGATATGGGATTTACCACATACAAGGTTGTGTTGGATTGCTGCATTTTTAGTGTGAGCATTTACAACTCAGAAATTGGCAAATACTGCAAATGAGGACTTAATTTATTATTTTGTTTTTATCTAGAATTAACTTTCTTAATGAGAGTTAAGACAGAAAAATTCCTGAAACAAGTCACTATCCTGCTATTATTCTTTTATGTTTAATATGCTATGGACAAGATAAAAATATTTATTGATAAGCCAAATTTTCTGTTCAGCTCTGATCTTTTCATCAGGAATACCCAAAAGTCCTCTATTTCACTAAGTATTTTTATTTATTCTGTTAAATATTTCTAAACTAAATGTAAAAAATATTAATCAACTATTGAGTTCCAAATGTCCTTCTTCTCACTCAACTTGTCCCATCTTCTTGATATTGATTATGCATCTAAAATCATGTGAAAGACATTTCCATATTAGCTATTTTGTAAAAGAAAATATAAAAAAAAAGGAAAAGAAAATTTTGAAAAAGTATGCTTCAATCTACATTCAGATTTCATCACTTTTCTCTCTAGAACTGTCTAGCATGAATGAATACATGAATGGATTTTCTCTCTGCTGAATCAATTTAGAAGTGAATGAAGTTCAATCATTGCCCACCCTCTTTTAATACCCTGTCATTTCCCTCTCCATTGTAAAAGCTCTTTCTTGCATGCCTTTCTTATGTGAAATGACATATTTTGATGATAAATTTTCCTTTCTTTTTGTCCCTTCCCTTTTCTCCCAGGGCATCCCACTTTCTCACCTATCTGTAGAGACCCCGCTAGCATCCAGGACACCCCAGAATCAGCTGGAGTTAGGATAAGCAAAAGTCCATATTTATTCTTGGGCTTTAGGGGTAGAAGTGAAGGGGATGGAAGAGAATCTCTGCAACCGCCTTCTCCCTCGTCTACCTCTGAGAGTGTATCTCTGGCTCGTCTTACTCCACCCCCTAGTCCCTTCTACAATTCTCTATACACCAATCATTGAGCCAGTACAGATAATGGAAAGGACCTTTTTCCAAGCATATGCCCATAAAGTATTGTCCAATCAGTAGTTAGCCTCAAGCACTCAGCAGTCCTGACCTCAGTGCATTGATTCCATAGTTTCAGCCCTCTACACCATCCATTTTTTAAACATCATCCCAAGTATAATTGATTCATTCCTGTGCCCTCTTTCTATTTAGAATACTTCTAAATTCCCTAAAATGATAAAGTTCTTAGAAATTACATGAATCATCTTCCCATACAAAAAGGTAAACAGTTTAACCTTTTTTTGCAATCTTGTTTGATTTTTCTTTCATGTTTACCTTTTTGTGCTTTTCTTGAATTTTGTATTTGAAAGCCAAATTTTCTGTTCGGCTTTGATCTTTTCATCAGGAATACCCAAAAGTCCTCTATTTCACTAAGTATCTTTTTTTCTTGATGGATTATACTGAATTTTGTTTGATATCTTGCTTGGAATCTCAGTTCTTTTGCCTCTCAAAATATCATATTCCAAACTCTCTGCTTTTTAATTTGGAAGGTGTGATCTTACAAGATCTTGATTATGACTATGAATGTGTTATTTATGCTTGATTAGAGTATTTTCTTTTTGACCAAGGATCTCTGGAATTAGGCTATTATGTTCCTGGAATTTTTCCTTTGGGGATCTCTTTTAGATGGTGATGAGTATATTTTTTTCTATTTCCACTTTATAGTCTAGTTGTAGTATATTCGGACAATTTAACTTGATACTTTTTTGAAATATGATGTCTAAGCTCTTTCTTTGATCATGGCTTTCAGATAGTTCAAGAATTCTTAAAATATCTTTCTTCAATCCATTTTCCAAATCAATTGTTTTTTCAATGATATATTTTATATATTTTATTTTCATTCTTTTAACCTTGTTTTTATTGTATCTTTGGGTCTCACTTTCCCAATTTTAATTTTTAAGAAATTAAAACTTTTTGTGAGTTTTTGTGCCTCTTTTTTTTCCATTGGGTCAATTTAATTCTGTTTTGAAAAGGGTTATTTTCATCATTGAATTTTTGTATCTCTTTCCATTTAGTCAATTATGTTTTTCAAGGTTTTTTTTTTTTTCCAGTATTTTTCTGCCTCTGTTTATCAAACTGTTCATTTTCTTCTCATAAACTTCTTTCATTGCTTTTATTTCTTTATCCATTTTTTTCTATTTGCTACTCTTATTTGATCTTGAAATTTGTTTAGCTCTTTCAGAAGTTATTGGACTAGGGTTCATTTTTTTTCTTGTAAGGTTTTACTTACAGTTTTTTTGACTTCATTGTCTTCCGAATTTCTGTCTTCATCTTTTCTTTCACCATAGTTTTTATGGCTATGGTCTTTATTGTTCTTTGCTTATTTTTTCTACTACTACTATTTTTCTTTTTTAAATTTTGTCTACAGTAATTTTGTTTTTAAAAAAAATTTAAATTCATTTTTCAATGAAAAATGTTTCAACTGAATACAACTTCAAGTAATGTTAACAGTTTTGGTATGAAGCTCCAGACTTAAAACAGATAATTAGACCTACAGACATTCTTGTATCAGAGATATATTAATTTCCATGCATTTTCTCAGCAAATCCCCATAGGCATAGATAGATGGTGTTGCTGGGACATAGACAACACACAAGATATACTATAGAGAAACAATTCAATTAAGCACATTTAGTTTGCCTTTAAGAAAAAAAGAACCCCTGATGGCAAGAACAATCATGACCATCATGGCTTAGTTACATGAGAGAGATCTTCCAGCCCTCCCTCTTGAACTTACATTAAAAACATTGGAATCTTCAAAATACTGAGATTTTATTTTAATCAGCAGTTTTAACTATCTTTATGAACATGTTTTAAAAGATATATTGGAAATTTTTTGTATTTACAAAAAACAAAATAGACCACCATCATCTTGCTTTCTTTGTCTCTATGCCCTATTATTTTAAAATTTATCCTAAGTGTTAGTTATACTAAAGGTAGGGAGAAGCCAGAAAGCAGACTCTTAAACTATCTAGAATATTGTTAAAGACAATCAGAGTTACTATTATATCTAAAAATGTTAAATTGTCTCTTAACAGGCAAGAGAAGTCTAACATATTAGGATCATCTACTTCCTAAATTGTGGTATATAATCTCTCTTTTGAAGTGTTGAAAATTTTTGTTTTGGTTTGTATGGTAAGACCCTTTCTATTTTGGCTCTTTTGTGAACTGTTCCTGTTTTGGGGTGGAAAGTAAGTTGGCTTTACTGTCTCTTCCTTCGCCAACCAGACTAATGCCCACATGTTGCTTTTTTCCCAGAAAAATCTATATGGACATTATTTCTATTCTCTAGATTTTGATAAAAATTCTACAAAAGCTGTCCTTTACTTCTATCTTTTTGACTTATAAGAATACATCAGAATTTTGTAATGATGCTTCAGAGAAATAGGAAAATTGATTTCTATATTTAAAAGCACTGGAGGCACTTACCATTTTAGAAACAAAAATGTTGACCTTGACAAAGCCAAAAAGAAAACTTGATTCTGATATCATAATTATAAACAAAAAAAATTATCTTAAGCTATGGGGGCCAAGAAATTTTGGGGGAAAAGTAGTAGGTAAATATACAATAACATTGAGGCAGCAAATTGGTTAATTTTCTGTGAGTTTGTCTTGGCAGTAAAGTGCCTCATAAGTCATTTTAACAGGTGATACCCTCCCTGTCTTGCCCTCTGTAGCTTTATGTAAGAGAAAGCCAAATCAGCACCTGGCACTGAAATATAGCACTAAAAGAGAGCCTCAGCTATGGGTAATCATCCATCACCTTTATGATACCCTGGGGCTTCAGTCGACTGCCACTACGTTCTCATTTGAAGGTGTCATTGAGTTTTTATCAGGCTTGATTCAATGGGACTGAATAATTTTCTCACACAGCAAGGGAGTTTAGATGATTCAGATGACAAGTAGAATAAAATCTCCATAGCCCTCTGTAATTATAATGAGGGAAAAAATCATTCTGGATAGAGAAAAAAAATGTAAACTTTAAAATAAGTGAAAAGGATTCTAATTTTTAATTGATCCATGAACATTTAGGGGCAATATTCCTCAATAACAAGGAGCTCATTAACAGAAGAGAAGAAATACAGTTGTCTGGCCATATTTGTTTGATTCTATGTATTCTAATTCAGAACTAGCATGTTTATTGCTCATGGATAACATGATACTTTCAAAAGTATAGGCAGGAATATACATATCAATCATCACTCAACAAGCATTTATTAAGTAGTTTTTGTATACTAGAAATATAAAGAAAAAATAGAAATAATTTCTGCCTTTAAGGCACTTACATTCTAATGGGGGAAAATAATATGTACGTAAATCTGATATATACAACATACAAATTAGCTTTAGTTGAGAAGGCAGTAGTAACTAGGACTAAGAAAGTTTTCCTTTAGAAAGTAGCTTTTAAACTGATCTTTAATGAGGTCAGAGATTCTAAGACATTGAGGTAGAGAAGGAAAACATTTGTGGGTGGGGAATAATCCATACAAAGGCAAAGAGAGAAAAAATGAGGCTCAAATGTGAGGAACAACAAATTGGCTAGAATGCTTCAATCATAAAATTATTGGAATCATGGATAAGACTGGAAAAAATAGGAAGGGGCTGAAATGCTAAAGAACTACAGATATCCCAAGAAAAACCTTTACATTATTCTAGTAATAATGAGTCAATGAAGTTTATTCAGCTTGGTCAGAACTGCAACTTAGGAAAATCACTTTGGTAGCTATCTAGAAAATATAGTTAAACAGGGAGAATCATAAGGTATAAAAATCAATACAGTAAAGGATAAAGTGGGAGTGCCGAATCTAAGGTGGCATATTGTTAGAGAAAAGAAAGGGATACAATTTTATATATATATAGTTACAGATACATATGTGTATATATATGTTATGTATACCTCTATATGAGTTAGAAATAATGACATTTGGCATTTGATTGGATTATGGCATGTGAGAGTACGGAATTGAAAATGACTAAGTATAATCATGGGTGAAAAGAAGAATGGAAGAAAATAAGTATTTTTAAAGCACCTTTATGTGCCAAGCACAGTGCTAAGTGCTTTACAAATAATATCTCATTTGATCCTCACAACAATCCTGGGAAATAGGTGCTATTTTCACTCCCATTTTACATGTGAAGAAAGTAAGACCAATACAATTAAAATAACTTGCCCAAGGTCATAGAGCTTGTAGTGAGTGAGGTCAAACTTAAACTCCTTTTTTTTTTTTTTTTGAGCCTAGTCTCAGAACTCTATTTACTGCACCAACTAGCTGTCTCTAGAGAGAAAATGCTAATATGCTTAATAATAATAATAAAACTTAGCAAAAGGATGTATTTGATGGAGGATAATAATCAGTTCTGTTCTGGACATTTTGAGTTTGAAACATCCAGTTTGAAATGTCCAACAGATAGTTGGTGATATATGACCAAAGATTTGGAGAGTCTAGTTCTGAAAATATAGAACTGGAAGTCATTTGCTATAGCTGAACATATGGGGCTGATAAAAATTTCAAATAAAAGATTATAGGGAGAAAAATAAAATAAGGCCCAAGGCAGAGCCTATATATTCATAATTGAGTATTGATGTGAATGAAGATTAAGAAAATACTAAAGTGATGGGGTGCATCAGACAGATAGAAGCAAAACCAAAAGAGGAGAATGCTACTAAAACCTAGAGAAAAGACAAAAGAGAGTGGAAAATAGTATCAAATATTGTAGAAAGATGAAGAAGGAGGGAAATTTCAAAAATCATTAGATTTAGCAATTAAGACATCCTGAAAAATCTTTACCCAGTTAACCTTTCCTTATGACAGATTTAAAAAAAAATTATGTACAACCAAATGCCACAATGATCCCAAATGATTGTACATGCAACATTCCTCACCTGTAATCTCTTCCCTGTGGCCAACAATGACTATTATAATTATAGAGAATTAACTATTTGTTTATCATTCTTTTTATTTACATTATTACCTAGTATTTATTTTGATTCTTCTCACTTCATACTGCATCAGTCAATAAAGTTTACTCATGTTTTTCTGCATTTCTCATATTTTTTACTCCTTATGGGGAAATAATATTAATACATGCATATGTACACATAATATATGTATAATATTATATCAGAAACATGTATAATATATATCAGAAACAAATGCTGCAAAATGCTGCAGCAAATTCAGCATACTCTGGTCAGTTCTTATCCATTTTGTTTCTTGTGTTTTTATGGGTATTGGTGGGGAGGGGAGGATGTGCCATAAGACATAGAGCTATGATTTTTCACAATACATGGGACCATTCTTTCTAAAAAACGTTGTTGGGGTATATATTAGTACTCAATACTATGCTTTACTTTTCACTAATAATACCAAATTATTTTTCAGAGTGGAACTAAAATTTGTAGTTATTTGTATTTTGTATTTGTAGTGTATTCCTGAGACTGGAACATTGATTCTATCTTTTGTCTTATTTTGATATATGATACCTAAAAGTATAAGAATTGTTTTTATTTTCACTCTTTATGTGACAGAGAAATCAGTGAAATTTATTAGATACTACAGAACAAACAGAAAAAAATGAACATATAAGCATCATATGTTAACTTCCCAAACTGAGTTTAAATGAAAAGGACTCAATATATGATTTTTAAAATGCAGCAAAAAATAGGCTACTCTCTGGAAGAAATTAGGCTTAAGCTAATATCTTATATAGCATACCAAGAGAGACTCCAAATGAATTAAAGATTTGGGTATAAAAAGTCACATCATAAACAAATCATAGGAGCAAGGAAGAAATTCCCTTTCAGATTTACAGAGATGGAATGAGTTCATGTGTATAAACTATAAAGAGAATTATATATTATTAAATGGACATTTTTAACTTGTTAAAATTAAAATTTTTTGCATAAACAAATCTAATATAGTAAAAATTAGAAAGAAACCAGTTTAACTGAAAATATTTCAAAATATTTCTTTGATAAAGGCATAATTGCCAAGCTATATAAGGAACTGATTCACTTTTATAGGACTAAGAGCCATTTTCAAATAAATAAATAGAAGGCTTTATTAGGCAGTTTTGAAGAGAGAAATATAAGCTATCCTTAATGACATTTTTAAAAAAGTCCTAATAATTAAAAAAAAATAAATTAAAGCAACTCTGAGATTCTACCTCAACCTATCACACTGGAAAAGATGACAAAAGAAAATTTCAAATGTTGGAAGGGATTATGGGAAAACGAGTATACTAGTACATTGTTGAAACTGAATTAATCCAATCATTTTGGAAAGTACTTTGGAAATGTGGCCAGAAAGTCATCAAATTGTGTATGCCTTTTAACCCAGCTATATCACATCTAGACATATACTTTCCCCAAAGAAATCAAAGAAAGAGAAATAATATCTACATATACAATAAACTTTTATAACAACTTTTTCATGTTAGTCAAAATCATAAACAAAAGGATTATCCCTCTATTTTGGGGTGATTAAATGTGGGTTGTGTTAAATAAAATTAATAGAATATTACTGAGTCATAAAAATGATAACATGGACAATTTCAGAGGAAGACAAATGCAGAGTAAAGTGAGTAGATTTCAGAAAAACCTGGAAATTACATAAACTGATGCTGAGTGAAGTGAACAGAACCAGAAGATTGTATACAATAAAAGCCAGATTGTATGATGATCAACTATGATAGACTTAGATCTTCTCAACAATATAGTGATCTAAGACAATTCTAATGGACTTGGAATGAAAAATGCCATCCACATTCAGAGAAAGAACTATGGAGACTAAATATAGATCAAAGCATATTATTTTCACTTTTTTTTCTCTTTCATGGTTCAGGAGTAATATTGAAGTAGATTAAAATTGATTGTACATATATACCTATGTCATTGTAGATATATAACCTATATCAAATTGCTTGCTGTCTTGGGAATGGGGAAGGGAGAGTAAGTAGAGAGAAAAATTTGAAGCTAAAAATCTAACAAAGGTGATTGTTGAAAACTATCTTTATATGTAATTGAAAAAAAAATACTATTAAGAGTGTGTGGGGAACCTGTGTATTTGGTAGAATCTATGTTGTTAAGTTTAGTGGAATGAGCACTGAATTTGAAGTCAAAGAACTTTGTCTCACAGTTCAGTCTTGCCACCTACCACCTACCACCCATATTTAGAAGCTTTTCGAACTATAGTCAATGAAAAATAAACAAAAAGGCACAAAGAGTCTTTGGGAAATAGCATTATAGTAATCAGTCTGTTTCTCACATTAGTTCAGTATGTTTTATCCCTCTGCTTGGGCCCTAGTATTGGAGGATATGACCAGGGATCCATTGACTCTTTTAAATTGGGAGCTCAGCACAGCTTTTCTCCCCATTTTCCTTTAGCTACACTATTTTCTCTGGAATTCCTGGCTTCTACTTTTTCTTCCACTCCACACTACGTTGTCCTGTCCTATTAGAATATAAGGTTAGGAGTTCTGGGGAAGGAATCAAGATGGCAGAGCAAAGCAGGAAGCTGCTCAAACTCTCTCAATTTCTTTTGAAATTGACTGAACAGTCTGGAATGGCAGAGTCTACAAAGAGATGGAATGAAACAATTTTGCAGATCAAAATAGGTTGGAAGGACTTTAAGAAAAGTAAGTCTTAGTGAAGTAAAGATGGGGGAGAGGACACACACTTCTTTCTGACCTTCTCTCACAACCCTCACACTAATTACCAAATCCAGCCTCTGAATTAGCTCTGGACTAGCAGAACTCACAAATATTGGGAATATAACAAATTATCAGTAGAAGATAATTTTGAAGATCACCAGAAAAATCTTTTTCAATCAGGCATGGAGGGAGGTGAGCCAAGCGCAAGCAGATTGGGCACAGATCCTGGTGCATGCAGCACAGATCTAGGGTGGTGGGGGCTCCGCTAGGGGAAAAATCTATAGAGAGGAATTTTACAATAGTGTTGGCTACTCTGCCCTGGTTGCAAGCCAGTAGATCAGCAGAGTAGTTATAAAACATCCAGCACAACCACAAAAGGTAAACAGTGAACCCTGAAATGTCAGAATCTCATGGGACCAGGCCACATCCACCTAGCTCCAGGAGTGAGTCAGCACGGATTTAGCACAGCCATTGCTGTTTATAGAGGAAACTTGGATAACCTCCCTTGCCCTAAAAGCAGATCTCAATTTATTTTAAAAAGAATGAATAAAAAAGCAGAAGGAACTTTGACCATTGGTAGTTTTTATGGTGAAAGAGGAGAACAGATTTCAAGTCCTGAAGAGACTAAAAGCAGATCATCTCTAGATGAAGCCCCAAAAGGTGAAATAAATTGGTCCCCATCACACAAGGCTCTCCTCCAAAAAATTATAAAAGATCGTAAAAGATAGCTGGAAGAAAAATGGAGAAAGAAAATGAGAACTTTACAAGAGAGTTTGGAAAAGAAAGTACAGAAATTATCTAAATAAAATTCACTACAAAATAGACAGTGAAATGGAAGCATATAAATCCTTAAAAAATAGAGCTGACAAAATGAAAAAAGAAAACAACTCCCTGAAAAAAACAGAATTTGTGAAATGAAAAAAGAAAAAAACTCCCTGAAAAAAACAGAATTTGTGAAATGGAAAAAGAAAATAACTCCCAGGAAAACAGAATTTGTGAAATGGAAAAAAAAGAAAATAATTCCTTAAAGCACAGAAATTGTTAAATGACAAAGAAAAATAACAAGACAGAATTTGTGAAATGGAAAAATAATCCATAGAACAAAACAACTCATTTAAAAATTCAATTGGATGAATACCAAAAAAAGTAAAAAAGTAAATGGAGAAAATAATTCACTAAAAATCAGAACTGAACAAATGGAAATGAATGACTCAATGAGACATCAAGAATTAGTCAAGCAAAATAAAAAAAAAAGTAGAAGAAAGGTCTCACTAAAGCAAAAAGGGTGCACAGCCCAGGTCAGATAGTGTCCTGGAGAGCTTTTAATTTCTCCACTTTTTAATCACAGTGCATCAGCAACTGAAATCCTCAGTCCTAGCTCAGTAAAGACCAGTGGGGCAGCCTCCAGGCCCAGACAAAAGACAAATTGTCAGCCTGGGAAACCAAACAACAACAGGCAGGACTAAGTAATGTTATTTGGGTTCTGTGAACAAAACACCAAATACAAGGAGACCTCCCTGCTCAAATACAAGGCTCAAATCTGCACAAAAAGCTTGGAACAGTGCTCCTCATACCCCCAAAGGAGAGCTCAACTTTAAAAGTCATGAAATAGGAAACAAAAGAAAGAAAATTATCAAAAAATAAAAAAAAGAAATTTGACCATAGAAAGCTACTATAGTGGCAGGGAACACAAAAATGCCAACTCAGAAGAGGACAAAATGCTCACATGCAAAATCTCAAAGGAATCTGAATTGGTCTCCAGTACAAAGATCCTTCTTAGAAGTGTTCATAAAGGATTTTAAAAGTTAAAAAAGAGTGATAGAAGAAAAACCGTGAAAAGAATAGAGAGGTATACAAGAGTCAGCACCTTAGAAAAGTAACAGAATTCCTCAAAACAATACAATTGGTCAAATAAAAAAAATCCACTGTAGAAAACAACATCTTTAAAATAAAATTATCCAAAATGGAAAAGAAGATACAAAAGCTAATTGAATAAAATAATACATTAAAAACTAGAACTAAGCAAATAAAAGCCAATGGCTCCATGAGACATCAAGAATCAGTCAAGAAAATAAAAAGAATGAAAAAAACAGGAATAAATGTAAAATACCTCATTGGAAAAATAACCTGATTTAAAAAATAGATGCAAGAGAGACGATCTGAAAGCTATTGGACTACCTGAAATCCATGACTCCTTTCCCCCCCCCCCCAAAAAAAAAAAAGAGCCTGGACAGCATTCTTCAAGAAATTAGAAAACTGCCCTGATATGTTAGAACCAGAAGGTAAAATAATCATTGAAAAAAAAAAAAACATTGATCACTTTCTCAAAGAGATCCCACAAGAAAAACTCCAAGAAAATTAGTAAATTATTTACCTTTCCCTTTTAAAACTTGATGAAATCCAATCCAATCCAAAATCATATTTTAAAGTAAAACAAAATTCTATCCCATGATTTTAGAGAGTTGGAAATTAACAATGTAGTTAAAACCTGAAATTTAGCCTACTATCAGCCAAAAAAAATCATGTTTCCCTTCTCTTTTAAGACCTACTAGAGTTCTTCCATAGATACACAGCCTTAGAGAGAAACCAGAGATTTCTTACATTGTATTCAGTATATAATTCACAGATAGCACTCCAAATATTTATAAAAACAAAACAAAACAAAACCTTAGGAAGAATTAATCCTTCACCATCCTAATAGCTATTCCTTTGGAATTCCTGTTGACTTTTACCATGTATTCCCATCCATTTTTATGTCAGTCACAAGTTCTTCAATTTTACTGCTTCTAATCTTTCCTTATACAGCTGGAACCATTGAAGAATATAACTATCAAGGAATGAGGGGAGTGAGAGTCAGATTCCACAAAACACAAAACCAATGATGATTCTTTGGACTGAGTTTGAATCCTTTTCACCCTTTATATGGATTTCCTTTTGTTCCTGTTGGTGTTATTCTTCATGGGGTGGAGTAAAGAGTGGGTGAACTGGTTTCTGGAATTGCAAGATGAACATATTCAAAAGTATTAAAAGTAATCTTTTAAGTGAGTATATGTGCTGCCTTATATCTCACCTGAGATGGGATCTGCAAAGGCATATTCCATTTTCCCCAAAGCAATTAAACACTATATATTTGATCGAGAGAGAGAGAGAGAGAGAGAGAGAGAGAGAGAGAGATTAGAGAGAGAGAGAGAGAGAGAGAGAGAGAGAGAGAGAGAGAGAGATATTTCCAAAAGTGGAAGAGGCACATGATGACTGCTGTTCATTTTATCTCCACACTTTACATTAAGTACCATAAATCCTGGTTTCACTCAGAGACAAATTGTCACACTACAGCTGTGCAGTCTCATGGGGGCATATATACAAACCTCTCTTTGAAAAGGAAACACAGGCCTGATTAAAACAAAAAGAATCTTTGTTTGACTGAAACTTTTTATTTAAGTTTCCTTCACATAAAATGTGGGCGACTGAAAGATTCATGTCTTAGATAATTTATATGCAAAAATATTTATAATTAGTAATATAAAATGGAAAGTGGTGAGTTTTAGCAGCCACAGGAATGTAAAACTCATGCGTTGTTTTAGCACACAATAACTCAGGGTGCTGAATGGATGGAAATTCTGGTGAGAAAAGAATGAATAATGAATCCCCTTAAAAAGTCAGAAGGAAAAGTCAAATCAAGTTGCAGAGGGAAGTTAATTGTATTAAAAATAGCTTACTCCACTATTCAACTTTTAATAGGGTTAATACATTGTTTGTCAATTTATTCATTTTAGCTAACAACTATGTTTACTCTTACCTGTGCCTACCACTTTTAGTACTAACAATATCATCAGGAATACATTGCTTTACATAAGTGAACTTCTCAACTGACCAATTTTTTTCTTTGAATAACAGAATCACCTAAATGAAGAGAGTTTTTAATAGAAAAATTTTCAAGACTGCATTATGCAACTCTCTTTCTCATTAAATAGAAATTAATGAACAAAACATTTTATTGATGACTCAAGATCCTCACTGTTAATGATGCATACTTCCCAAGACACATGAGCATGTCAGATAGAGAAAAGAAGAGCAGGGTTTTTGTGGGATAAGGAACAAAAACCAAAAAAACCCTAGAACTCCTTTGTGTAAAGAATGGGGGCTATTACACACACATACACTCGCACACACACATGCTTTCTCTTTTCAGATATGTTTAACAGCCCTCTTTTGCATATATGTGCACACAAATATACACATATGTACATATAAACATATATATTTCTTTGTGTATGTATATATGTTTGCTTAGTTGCATATTGAGGACAAAAGCAGCTATAGAGCTATTTCATATGTTATTTAACAATATGATTATTTAATTTCAATTTACAGTCATCGGATATCTTCTTCCTCCTCTATCACTACACTTCCCAACAAAACTCTAAATTCATGATTCTTTCGTTTTCCTGAAGTCACAGATTTTAATTCAGTGGCAGAGATGAGACTAGAATCCAAGTTTTTCTGATTCCCAGTCTCCTGCTTATCCCACTATAGAATACTTGTTCATATGAGAAACAATGTCTATTGCATTCCACTCCTATGGTATAGGAAGTTCAATGGCTCCTAGGTACTCTTTGAGTTCCATGGAAGGTGATGAGATGAATTTGTCTGTTCTCTAAGGTAGATTGATGCTCATATGATGGAGTACAATTACTGGGAATTGACCAAGGTGAAGTGAAATGACAGTGCTCAAAAAGAAATCAAAGTCAGAGGATCAACCAGATAAAAATGTTGAGAATCTCAGAAATGTACTAAAAGGATTATGTGGGAATTTAAGAGCATGACTGAGGAAAGACAGGTGATCTCAGAACAAACAGAGTTAAATATTATAGGGGAACAATTCAGGGAGAAATTTTCCTATCAAGAGATAGTGAAGGGTTGTACAAATTTTTTTTTTCTTTCAAGATGATTTGACAATATTACCATGTCTTCTTCTTTAATGAAATCTGCTTTTCTGAAAGGGGTATAAGACAATATCCATTTTATATTTTCTCATTGTTAGCAACTTTTCTCCTAAAAGGGGAAAGGAAATAGCTAATACTAATTTAAAATTCTCTCATTAGGAACAATTCTTCCTTTTCTATTCTACATCACTAATTATAAACAATTGCTCAAGCTGGTACAAGTCAGTGATACTAAATTTGTCAAAAACGATCCAAGAATAAGGTATTATATAAGTGAAGCTTTTGCAATACTTCCATCTACAAAGTGAATATATGATATAGGTATATGACAGATTAGGTAATGTTAAGGACTAGAATGTCAATTTAATCTTTATAAATACTTTTTGTGAGTTGTAGTATTGTTGTCTTTTTTTCTACTGTCTTTTTTTCTGGTAATAGTTGGACATATATATGTATATATATGTATATATGTATATACATATATATATATATCTATATATATATAGTTATAAGATAATAAAATAGCATTTTTGTTTCCCATTTCTAAATATCTAGGACATAATTTTTTGAGGTTCACTTCCAATTTCATGACTTCAGAATCTTATCAGTGGCCTGTAGAGGGCACTAACACATCTACTAAGAGGCCTCTCAGTTGTATAACTGGAAATTGTAAACAGCATGGATTACAATGTTTGACTTTGTAGTAAGGTGTGGTTTTTCCATGTTCTGTGACCCTACAAGAACAGAACCTTCTGCTGTTCATTTAAAATAGAAACAAATCTTTTGTCCACATGTGCTGCATGATTTGTACTAAGTCTGTCATTACAAATATCACACCTAAAGAGCTAAGACAGCTGTAATAAAATAGAGAACATCTGGAATGGACAAAATAAGGTCTTTGGTGCATATGAACCAGCATCATTACAAGATCTTCTATTGGGATATATCCAAGCACCAGTATCAGGATCTTCATCCTGTCTAAGAAAATACTTTCATCTTTCTGCCTTTTCATAGGTAACTGAGGATAGGAATATAATGAACAAACTAAATTCAAAGGATAACTGACTAGTAGAGAAAAAGTATCTAGTTTTCAAATATTTGGTACCATTAACTTCAAATTTCCACAGTGCGGCTCAATTGGTAAAGGGAAAGGTGTGGGTTAAAATAATTTTTAAAATATAGCATAAAAACAAAATTTTATTCCTGAGAGGATGAAAATCCCTTGAGTGCAAGGGCAGTTGTTTTATTTTTTGTTTTTATACCCTGAATGATACTGATACAGTGATCCTGAGTGCCAAGCTAACACAATACTTGGCACATAGTATTTAACAAATATCTGTTGATTGAGTTTACCAGGTATATACCTAGAAAATATTAAACAATAAACATAAAGATATTACACTTTTACAAAGTAACTGTCATGAAAAGTCTTGGCCATCATGTAAGAGGAGTATGTTTTGTAGAATCTCAATTTCTATTCTTAGACCAACCATCAAGATGTTCTTTTTGGAAACATTTGAAAATCATCTTTTCAACATTAAATTGTTTGTATATTTGTATGTGTGAGAGAGATTTCACATAGAGAGTTTCTCATATTGATAAATTCACAGATCCAGACCACTCCTCTCAAAAAAATAAAGGATTGCTAAATAAATTATTCTAAGATTATCAGATTGTTCTGCCTTTGAACTAAGACAACATTCCATATACTTCCATTTCCTTAAATACTATTTCTTATAAAGCTTTTGGGGTTTGGGGCAAACTGTTGAAGGAAATTAATACTCTGTTTTGTCAAATATGATCCAGATTTTCAGTTCTTGTGCATCATTCAATATAATGATAGAACTCTCATCTTACTAATAGAAGTTCTTCCTTCAGTGTCACAGATTATAATACTTTTTTATCCTGTGCTACTCAAAATCATGAAAACCTTCAATGGGTGTAGAGTGTTTACTTATCTTGCTGGGGGAAGGCTTATCATTGCACATATTAGGCTAGGGGCTATGCATGGGGAAATTAAATCTCTTCAATTCCAGAACTCTCATCCTTAATGGCTTGCATTATTGTGACTAGTGAATTCCTCATATGGCCCATCATATTTAGCCCTTCATAATTTAGTTTGACTTTAAAGCTTAAAGTTGTAAATAGACTCACCTTTTGTAGATTTAGTATCTGTATCCCCATCATTAAGAATAGTATTTGGCATGTATTAAGATACTTAATGCTTTTTTTATTCATTCATTTATCAATTAATTCATTCTTTAATCATTCATCTCTTGACCTTGAATGGATCCCAATGGTGCATGCAAGCCATCTATCTCTTTTTTTTTTTAATTTTTATTTAATAATTACTTTATATTGACACTTGTTTCCGTTCCAATTTTTTTTCCCTCCCTCCCTCCACCCCCTCCCCTAGATGGCAAGCAGTCCTTTATATGTTGGATATGTTGCAGTATATCCTAGATACAATATATGTTTGCAGAACCGAACAGTTCTCTTGTTGCATAGGGAGAATTGGATTCAGAAGGTATAAATAACCCGGGAAGAAAAACAAAAATGCAGATAGTTCACATTCGTTTCCCAGTGTTCTTTCTTTGGGTGTAGCTGCTTTTGTCCGTCATTTATCAATTGAAACTTAGTTAGGTCTCTTTGTCAAAGAAATCCACTTCCATCAAAATATGTCCTCATACAATATCGTTGTCGAAGTGTATAATGATCTCCTGGTTCTGCTCATTTCACTTAGCATCAGTTCGTGTAAGTCTCGCCAGTCCTCTCTGTATTCATCCTGCTGGTCATTTCTTACAGAACAATAATATTCCATAACATTCATATACCACAATTTACCCAGCCATTCTCCAATTGATGGGCATCCATTCATTTTCCAGTTTCTAGCCACTACAAACAGGGCTGCTACAAACATTTTGGCACATACAGGTCCCTTTCCCTTCTTTAGTATTTCTTTGGGATATAAGCCCAATAGAAACACTGCTGGATCAAAGGGTATGTACAATTTGATAATTTTTTGGGCATAATTCCAGATTGCTCTCCAGAATGGTTGGATTCGTTCACAACTCCACCAACAATGCAATAGTGTCCCAGTTTTCCCGCATCCCCTCCAACATTCATCATTATTTTTTCCTGTCATCTTAGCCAATCTGACAGGTGTGTAGTGGTATCTCAGAGTTGTCTTAATTTGCATTTCTCTGATCAATAATGATTTGGAACACTCTTTCATATGAGTGGTAATAGTTTCAATTTCATCCTCTGAAAATTGTCTGTTCATATCCTTTGACCATTTATCATTGGAGAATGGCTTGATTTCTTATAAATTTGAGTCAGTTCTCTATATATTTTGGAAATGAGGCCTTTATCAGAACCTTTAACTGTGAAAATGTTTTCCCAGTTTGTTGCTTCCCTTCTAATCTTGTTTGCATTAGTTTTATTTGTACAAAGGCTTTTTAATTTGATGTAATCGAAATTTTCTATTTTGTGATCAGTAATGGTCTCTAGTTCATCTTTGGTCACAAATTTCTTTCTCCTCCACAAGTCTGAGAGATAAACTATTCTATGTTCCTCTAATTTATTTATAATCTCGTTCTTTATGCCTAGGTCATAGACCCATTTTGATCTTATCTTGGTATATGGTGTTAAGTGTGGGTCCATGCCTAATTTCTGCCATACTAATTTCCAATTATCCCAGCAGTTTTTATCAAATAATGAATTCTTTTCCCAGAAGTTAGGGGCTTTGGGTTTGTCAAACACTAGATTGCTATAATTGACTATTCTGTCTTGTGAACCTAGCCTTTTCAAGCCATCTATCTCTTGAGCTCACTAGAAAACTGGTCCACTTATTTTTTCTCCAAATCTACTTACACTAATATCTGAAATACCATTTCATCTACCCAGTTCTTCATTGGTGATAAGTTGCAGCTGATTTAAGTCTATGTCTTTCCTTTGATTTTTTTGATGACCTATAACTAATTCTTTAGGTTGCTTCATCTCCTAAAATTGTATAGAATAATTAAAAATAATGATGATTAAAATGAAATACATAATGTTGTTTTAGGGAGAAATATATGGTCATATGTTGCACAATTTTCCCAGGGGTAATATAGCTAAATCATTGCATTTTATTCAGTTCTAAGTCTAGGTAATTGTTTATTTTCAGAGCCTATTTGGGATAGATGTGCTGATAGACCAGTTCTAATGGTTGTTTATCCAATTGCATAACAGTCTAAACATTTTGCATTTTCATTTCTTTGGTTTATCCTTTGTAAAGAGTTAAGGACAAACTCTTGGAGTAATTACAAATATCATTTAGGAGGATCAATAATGTTCTAGGGCCTAATGCAATCAACTTATTTTCTTCCTTAATTGTAATATCTAGAGCAGAAGTGGCAAACACACTGCCCAGGAAAAGTGTGGCCTGGACCTAATTAATGTGATCATGGAAAATACTTAACAAAGTAAATAAAAATGCATAAAACATAGACATTACATTTTAAAATTAAGTCAATTGTGGTCCCCAGAGATCCTTAAGTATAAATTACTAGCTGGCATTTCTATATGATTTTAATACCATTGAACAAGAGGACCTCATCAGACCAGGGAAAAAATAAAGGTTAATAATCTTTTATAGTAAAAAGTTAAAGAATGACCACTACCTCTTTTTTTGTTTTTGTTTTCTATAGTTTTAAATCATTTGGGGCTTCACTCTTTTGTGTGGAGGATATCTTTTTACAAAGTACAGTAAAAGCGTTACTGCTACAAAAGCTTTTTTCTTCCATTTGAATTCCATTTTTAATACTTTCCCTGATGCTGACCAACTCGTTTCATATCTTTTTTTCCACTTAGTGTTTTACAACTCACTTCATATTTATACTTGGACAGTTAACAACCAAAGTCATCTCTGTTGTTATTACATCTAAAAATCTTGTTGGGTTTTAATAACTCTGTGGAAGAAATCTTATTGCAAGAGAAGAAAGAGGACCTTTAAGGTGGGACTTTATTGAATCAAATGTGTGTTATTGTTTTTCTTAGACAATAGCAACTAACCGTAAGAATAACTGCATTTCATATTCTTTGTACCTTTTGATATATTATTTGATTATAATATCATCTGTTATTTAATTTAATTTAATTTCCCCAAAGCTACCTTTTCCATTCTCATATATATATATTTAATCAAGAATGCTTTGTACATGCATGCAGATTTATCTCCTAAATATTTGGTCTACATGGTAAGTTAGAAATACCTGTCAAAAGATAATAATATTCTTTTTTAAACAATCTTTTATTTTTGTAGCAATAATATTTATTATGGGGCATTTAGGTAGTTAGCACCAGCCTGGGGTCCATACCCCAGCCCCACTGTAACTACTGTTTCATTAGTTGCCACATCTTTCTACTTTCTAAGAATATTACTTCTTTGCTATATGAAGTAGATTCTAGGTTTTTTATGCTGTGATAATTAATGTGCTTGGGTTAATCTTCCTTAGTAAATAATGATAGTCTGTTTCATTATTTATTCTTTTTCCATTTCCCATTTTTCATTGTCAGTAACTTATTTTTAAAAAAATCAAGCTGGAATTTCTTTTCTTGTATGTCTTTTTTATTTTTTTCTAATTTGGAATTAATGTTGATTGCTGATCTGCTAAATCAATCATCTAACAGCAGATATGAAAATGACCCTACATATTGGTAACCAGCCATTCCATTTTTGTCTATTTCATAAATATACATTGAGTTAACTTGGAAGATCTTATCAAGGAATTCACAGAACTTCTCTGCCTTTTCATTCTTGGAAATATATTCTGGTGGACAAACTGTATATTTATGATAATATATATCAAGAGTGCATCATGAATACTGCAATGATAGAACTCTAAATGTCCTATGACATGATGTTTTTTGCTGAAATATGTGATAAATACAACTTGGCCATTTTCATTTTCCCCCGCACCCCCACAAAAGGATCTGTTAACCAGATTCTCATTTGCCCTTAACTTTGTTTTTTGTTTTATTTTTAGAAAGAATGCCATGATAAATATATTCAGTTCCTCCAGAAGAATGTCCATTTGCTAATTACTAAAAATATGTCAAATTTAGTATTCTGACAATTAAGTTGATTTTTATAGACATTATCAAAATTTTGTGTATGTGTTTATATTCTCAGTTTCATTTTCTTCCATTTTCATCACAGGAAAAAAAAAGCGATACATAGGACTGATGGACAATTTTATTTTTTTCTTGCTTCATGTGTTAACCCAACCCACTGTTAGTGATTTCTGCTATACTAGCAAATAATAACTCTAAATAATCAACAAAAGTTTTCCCAGAAACCTAGAAAGCAATGGATTCTCCTTCCTTCTTTGAAAATAACAATGACTCCTGGAGACATTTATATCACCCTTATATTTGAAAGTGGGGCTATCTATTAAAAAGTTTAAAGATTCTGAGTATATATGAAAATATTCCCATTAAACATTTTCTAGATAGTATTTTCATGTAATTAAAGTCAGGGAGCAATATATGAAAACCACATATTAACATTTTATTTATTAGTCTGACAAAAAATTCCTAATCTAAAAACTTTTATTGTATTAATGGAGGGAAATAAAATGACCATTGAAAGGAAAAATGTAATAAATGTTTTCCTTTTTGTTTCTGGATCTCATCTCTCTATTCCACTAATAGTGGAATTGTCTCAAGGTAAAATCCTATTTATAATAATTGCTCACATTTATATAGTGGTTACCAAATATTTTTCATATTTATTTAACTTGTTCTTCACAACTCTATGAGTAAGGTAGCATAAATATTATTATTCCTATTTTCACTTGACCTGGACCTCCATCTAGGTGACTTGCTTAAGGTCATAAAGAAATAAATAAACTTGAATCTAGGTCTTTCGATTCCTACTTCAGCATGCCTTTCAATTACTATACAATATTTTCCAATGTGGATTGTGAATCCATCTCTCTGATAAAGATGCTATATAGCATTAGATAGATTATCTTTTTTTCTTTTGTAACTATCTTAAAAGAGTATATTACAAGTGAACCCATTAATTTTTAACAAGTGCTGCAAAAATACATATTATCAACATGACTATGGTTACTTATGCCAACACTAACAGGAAAGAATTTGTAAAAATTTAAAACAAATACAAGGTATCATATGGTCCTTCCAGGACATCTCTTACTTGATTACAGAACATCAAGGGTATATTGGGAAAAAAAAAAAAAACACATCAGGACACTGTATTTTGGGAAGGTTAAATTGTATCAAGAGGGACAAAAGAACATAATGGATATATAGGTGGATAAGTTGGTCTCATATTAAGGCTGGCTTTGAGTTCAAAGTACTGTTTCTGACACATACCTGTTTGTATGATATATTGTAAGTCTTTTACCCTCAGTGCCCTTGATATCTCTTAGGGGCTTTAGGTTGCTGAAACAGTATTGATCTAAGTTGGCAGATAGTTTCTTGACTGAAATACTCTCTATGCATATGAAATCACAGAAAAAAATATGAAACTGGATGGAATAGTTTTTTAATTACTTCAAGACTGATAGTTTTTCCATTCTTTCCTATTTTGTATTGTCACATATTTGGAAGGAGAAGAAAAAGAGAAGGAAGAAGAGGAGAAAGGAAGAAAATGAAAAGGAAAAAATAGACTTAAAATGTGCACTACACTTTAGGCTTACAAAGATTTAGCCCAAATATAAACACTTCAAGTCCTCTGGAACACTCCTCTTTCTGGAACTGGTAGTAGGACAGTTAATCATTAGAACTATTGCAAAATGATCATTGGCATTGGTGGGATTAAGTCAATAGGTATGCATCTACTTGTAACTTAGTCATCTATCTGTCCCTAGATAGGCCTAAATCTATTGTAAGACTGTGGCAGAAGACCACATCACAGTGTGTCGGTTTTAAGGATATTTGTCCTGGGATTATAACTTCTTGTTGCATGTATAAAGATAATTTTCAGAATTCAATTGTTCCAGAGAAAACATTTCAACATAACTTCAGCTTCCAAAAACTGTAGTTAAGTACCTGGGCCTGGAGGTGGTTAAGGGGAGAAGATAGTGATGAGGTTGATGAATACAATTGTGTCAGTGGCTCAGAAATACTTAGACATAGTGCTATATTAGCTAAATTGGTGCTGCACAAAGTCTAAATTATTGTCTTTAATTTTTTTTAACCTTCAGTTGGTACCCCCAGCTGAATCATGTCTTTCTGAGCAGCCAAGGAGCTTAGTGGGTCTGATGGGGGCTCTGTGGGTGGTGCTGTATGGGGCAATAACAACACTGTTAACTCACATTGCTTGGAATTATATTTAACAAGAGAGAGAAAAAGAACAACAAACCAGATTGATTGATGATGATATTTTGGCCTTTCTGTGAGAATAATTCACTTGAGAAGTATATAGAAATAGGATTCTTTGGTGCTATTCAGAAATAGTAAAACCAAGGCAAGTTTTAAGGACTAAACATGGTAAGTACCAGCCTGGTGCAAAACCAGGAAGACATGACTGTTCCAAAGCAGAGACATATGGCAGACTGAGAAGTAAAGAGGCAAGGCAAAAACAGTGCCAGCTTCTACCAGTGCCACAAACCAAAGACTGGTTTAGATGGGTACATAGTGTAACTGACGACATGTTGTTTACCCTACCATCCACTTATCCACAACCACCCATATACACGCACATAAACATTGATTATTAGAAGTAACAACTTCTTACAATACAGAAGGAAATAATCAAATGGACAATTAACACATGGACAATAGAGAAAAAAGGTTGAGATAGTGATCTGGATGCTCTTTTCCTTTCTGTCAAGATGGATATTATTTTTGAAAGATTCTATTTTTGTTGCTACATTTCAAATTATTATAAAATACCATGCTTTTTGAGGACTTGTTAATGTTGCTCAAATATTCATTGAGATCCTACTACATATAAGGTACTGTGCTAGCTATTAAGGGTGAAATGAAGATGAATATAATTTTCTATTTATTATATTTTTATGGGGAAAGATTTTACTAAATGTGGACATATAGTCTGAAAAAGCCTGAAAAAGTCAGCTGAAAAATGCATGTGTGTATGTGTGTTTGTGTGTGCATATACTGACAAATCTTAGAAAACTTCTATATGGCAGTCACTGAGGCTTGTGCTGAAGATACAAAGAAAGGCAAAAGGTAATCACTGTCCTTGTAATTAATGGAAGAGACTTCAGTATAAGTTATAAGAAGACTGGAAAGGTGGTAGTATTGGGAGAAGGACATTATAAAAGGCTTTGAATGCCAAATGGAAGATTATATATTTTCTCATAGAAGTCTTATGGAGCAGCTAGAGTTTAATGAGCATGAAATACGGAAGAATATCTCAACTAGTCCAGATTGACATTTCTTCCTTTGACTTTGTTACAAAACTTCTTTCATTTCCTTCCTTTACCAGCAATTCCTTTCAAGTTCAACTAATAACCAGAACAAATTCAATAATATGATTTTGCATTGTACTATAGACTTCTGAATAATTGGGGAGCTGTTCATGTTTAATTCAGTAGCATGTATTTAATTACTTTGGGGGGTACCTGTGATTTCCTTGGTACAGAAAACTCCCTTAATCAATGCATATTATCAACTACTTCATACCTTGCAGTTTTAGAGAGATTCCTGGCACATTAAAAAGTTAAATTATTTTCCCAGGGTAATACTACTAGTATGTGTTAGAAGTGGGACTTCAATCTCAATTTTCTAGATGTCCAGGTGAGTTCTCTATTTGCTATGCCAAGATACTTCTCAATTAACCACTATACATGATTTCATATATATGTATACACACACACACATATAAACATAAATACATGTGTATGTGTATATGTACATATATGTTTTCTATCTTAACTCCTAGATTAATTTGAAATAAATTATGTAAAAATCTTCAGAAAAAAAATTCAGAAATGTCAGGCTGTATTATTCACTCTCTCTCTCTTTCTCCTCTCTCTCTCTCTCTCTCTCTCTCTCTCTCTCTCTCTCTCTCTCTCTCTCAACCAAAGCAAAAGCTAGATGGCACAGAAGAGAACAATACAAAAGCTCTTCAGTGAATTGAATATATCACCTCTGTTGAATTTATGAGAAAGTATTAAGAAGTATTATATAGGATTACAAGGGGTAAGAGGGCAAGTAACTTCACTGAAGGAAGGAAATTCCATAGCAGTGAAATCAGGATTCTACCAAAGTCAATATAAATAAAGAGGAGTAAATGATAAAAGAAAGGAAATGGTGGTAAACAGAGAAGGATAAGAAAGAGGAGATTCTCCAACATGATGTAATAGAATTTTGATAGAAACAAAATACTGGAGTAATTCAAAAAACATTCATGATTAGCATAATATATGAGTAAAATAATGTCACAGAATCACATAATTTGACACAAATAACCACATTGTCATTACTTTCCCTCTCTTTTCCTAAGTTAAGGGTCATCTCTAGTCATCCTGATCTGTATCTTGGCCACTGAACCCAGATGTTTGTAAAGAAGAAAGTGAAGCTAATGATTTTGTATAGCCCTCCCTCACTTAAATCCAATTCATTTGAATGTCATGTCATCACCTTTCTGATGTCATGGTCATCTTTGAGAAAGAAGAACAAGCAATAGCAACAAACTCCATCAACAACAACAACAACAACAACAACAACAACAACTTTCCATAGTATACTTGTAGGATTTGATTATAGATGTACAAACTAACTTGTAAATGGAGTCCCATTCTGGATTTTTCTAAGACTATATTAGAAAAGCATATAGTCTAGCAGTTATATATATATATATAAACACAACAAATGGTAAACCACTGCAATATCTTTTCCAAAAAAACCTCAAATGGCTTATGGTAGAAAAGAAGTAGAAGATAATTTTTTTAAAAATCATAATTTTTAGACTGTATAATCATTTACATTTGATCTTCTAAGCATTAGGTCTTTGTCTAATACCCAACAATTTTACATACTTTTTGGGGAACTTAACATTAATATTGATATGTTCATGATAAATGAGATTAGAAAAATTTTCTGCTAAATAGATTTTAGATTCTTCTTAGAGAGGTAAATCAAGGATTTCATAGAGTTGATTTTATCATATCCCCAAAGGCATTTTATGAGGCATCTTATTTTGCATTGTTTGCAATGAACATAGGAAAAGGAACACCATGAAGATAATTGCAGCTTATTTCCAACATCCATTGTAGTGATGAATAAGTAATAGAGAAATTCTATAGGGAAGTTAATGAAATGTTTTAAACTAAATGAATATAAAGCTTGATGTTTTAGAATTTCTCTGCAAAATGGGCATATGGAGAGGAAAAAGATCTGTAAACTGCTTAGAAATCTCACATTTATATATACAGCACAATACTTTCAGAAAATTCAGCTGGTGTTGCACATGTCAAATATTGAACAACATAGCAAAGTATGAAATTAACTAAAGCTAATAACAGGAAACTACTTGTTACTGATATGGAAGCAATATTCAAATCAACTGGATGTGTGTGTGTAGCCAGACCATTAATTAGTTAGATTAAGGCTCAAAATCACATAAAATTATATGAAAGGTTAAAGATAAAAATGATTATCTATTGAACAATTGCATGAGTTTCAATACTTGAACTATCGAAAAGCTTCATGGATATATGCTTCCTTCACATACAGTCAAAGCACTACCTTCAAAGAGTCTTTTCTAAATCTTGCTTTATATTTATTCTAAATATACTTATATACATTTCTGTTATTGCTTCCATTTGTATCTCTAGCATCTAGCACAGTTGTTAACACGTAGGAGCACTAGGCATAAAAATAAGGATAGACCTGGATTTGTGATTTATTGGAACAGAGAATACCTGGATGATAAAACTCTCTCCCAATTCAGCTGAGCATTTTTTTTTTGAAAACTAAAGTCTTAAAAGAGTTAAATACAGTAGGGGTTGAGCACCTTATGTACACATGTCAAATCTGGTCCAAAGCCTATTTTTGTAGCATATTGGCTAGAGAATGGGTTTTATATTTTTAAAATTTTACTATACTTTAAAATGTAAAAAAAAAAACAAAAACATTCTGAACTTAAGGATCATAAGATTTGGCACTCAGGCTATAGCTTGCTGACTCCTGATCTAAAACATTGCAGTCTTAAGTATAAAGGACAAAACATAAACCAATTCTTCCTGGTTCTAAGGTCAGCATGCTACTCTTGCATATTACCTCTTACATAGTGAGAGTTTAATAAATGTTTATTATTTGTTAAAAAGCAATGATTACTGATCCTCCTTGGTCTTTATCAGTAGGACAGACTTTTTGAATTGAAAGTTTCTCAGGACTATAAAAAACTACTCAGACTCAGTAAGTAAAGCATGATGGTACATGGTATTCCATGTGGTACATAGTATTTTCTTTGTTTGCTGACTGATGCTGAAAAACAAGTAACTGAAAAAGGTTAGATAATAGAGATAGATAATAGAGATAATATCTATTATCACATTTAGCTATAGAAATATAACATGGAAATCTGTCTCCATAAAGAAGAGGCCAAAGAAACCACATTAGACAAATACTTAATTTCTTTGTCAAGAGGAAAGATATGCCAGTCAAACGAGGCATTGATTTAGAATAAAAGTTTAGTTTTAAAACACTACTGAGAGTACAGGTATAATATGAGTCAAAAAATACTAATATCAGTAGATGCAGAAATAAGTTTTTTAAAGATTGGCATGAGCCTCAATTGACTAAAATATTCATAGATAAAACTATTAAGTGAATAACAAATAGGTAAAATGGAATAATGTCCATTTTTATAATGATTTTCATCAATAATAGTCATAAAATTTACACATTTATCCCTCCTCGTTCCCTAAAATTGAAATGAGAAAGTTCAAGTAGTTCTAAAAAGCATTTAATAGAAAAAGAGTGTTGGACAGGCCCAAGTATGAACCAAAGAAATTCATGATGAAGATTACACAATCTTGAAATGAATGGAATTGATGGATCATTTTACAAGATTTCTCAAAGAGGTAAAAATAACAAAGTGATGGGGGAATGAATAATAGCATAACAATAATAATAGCAAAACAACAGTTGTTTTATTGTTGTTATGGTTGTCTTTGTATCAACAATTATGTCATGGTTATCTTTATAAGGTTTTCATAAGAATGATTTAGACAAATATTGATGGTATCTTTGATGAAGAAATGAGGGAAGAGGCAATTTTTTTTTTTTTTACTGAACTACATTTTAAGTCACAGAATTGACTGAAAGGAGTGAAGAATATGAATTCTTATTTTGGTTGTGTTCTACTCAGTGGAGAAAAATAGAATTAAAGATTCTTTATCAAGGATACTTTCATATACATATGGAACAACTATACAATGATTGTTTAGTTATTAACATCACATAGAATTGGAACTAGAAAAGACCTTTGTGATCATCTATTCCAATTCCTTTCTTTCCTAGTTAGGAAACTGAATTCTGAATAAGTTGAATGAAAAGTGCAGTCATATGGATTATAAATTAGGTCAGCATTTGAATCCAGCTCCTCTGATTTCAAATATAGCACTTTCCATTATAACCACAAAATTTGGAATGAGTGCTTGGTAAAAAATGTTCACCACTGTAACTGAAAAGTATTCAAATGGAAGGGGTATTCCCTAAATGCTGAATTCCTCTACAACTTTCTTTTTTAGATGATAAACTGATTGCCTCAAGTACCTAAACATTATAGAGATAAGCTTTATAATGCCCACATTGAATTCCAAATACCAAATCTTAACATACATATTTTAAAAGATGAATGGGTCAATTGTAATTCTAGAATAGGAAAGAGCCATGTAGTACAGACTCTTTATTTTACAGATGAATAAACTATGATCCTGAGAGATCAAATGATTTGTTCAAGGTGACTCAGGTAATAATCAGAGACAAGTTGGAATCCAAGTTTGCTTTTTCTTTCCCTTGCTATGTAACACTGCTCCCCAAATTCAGGCACTCTTCATAAATAGGGAATTGATTTGGTCTGGGTTTGTACACTTTTGTATATATGTCTGTGTATGCTAAACACATTTTTTTTTTAAAAAAAGTGTTGACATCACAATCCATCTTTCAAGTGGGAAAATTATCAAAGTATAAATATCAATGGGGAATGGACCAGGGATTTCACCAGAGTAGGAAACTTCCAGTTCTGGCAACTTTCTCTATAGAAAAGGGCAGCACTTCCTAAACAAAAAAGTCTTGCAGAGTTGCCTGGGACACTAAGAGGTTAAGTGAATTTGCTGTCTTTGTAAAACCAGTATAAAGACAGAGGCTAGACTTGATGCCAGATCTTCTTGGATCAGAAACCAGCTCTCTATCTAGTATGTGACACTGTCAAGATATAATTATTTATATATTCTGTTAAGATGGTTCTTGTTCATTATGTGGCTACCTATGGAGAGTTCCACCTTTAGCCTGTTTTAATTTTAATGTGAACCTATCCCTTGGGAAATAAAAAAGTCAAGACATCTGGGCCAAACTGTGGGAAATTATCCACTTCTCTTACCCCATGCCTGGAGAGCCAATGGGTAACATGACAGCAGGATAGAGTCAGTATTATTCCTGAGGCATATTTCCATATCTGGCTATTTCTTTGCTGCTTTTGTTAATGTGAGCTATACTTGTCCTCTGCCAGAAAAAGTGGAATCTATTTAAGCCTCCAACTTCACTCTTTCTGCATCCTTACATTAATCTCTAAAGAGGAAGATGTTACTCATTCCTTCCTGTTTGTAGAATGCCCAAGCACTCCAGATCATAGATCTGAGACAGGAAAAGTATCTCTCTTCTCCTAATTAATGTGCTTGGACTTCATACACAGGCGCCCCATTGGGAATGAGGCTTGATATTATTTCCCCAAACAGAAAACTATTTTGCTAAACTGGCAATTCATAGTGCAGCTGTCATTTGAAATTCAAGACTAGGATAAAGTAAGTTCTTATATCTTCCCTAAAGGCAAAAATCTAGCTGTTTTCATGTGGTTACAAAAATTTCACATGAAGTTAGCAAAAATGGTTGATTTCCCCCATCCTCACCTTTTTTTGAAAGTCTGGAGGTGGGCGGAAAAAGAGAACAAGGGGCGGAGGGAGGCAGAAAGACTGCTTGTGTCCTTCAGCCTTGTCTGTTAAATAAAAACCATTCTTTACTTGAATCTTTCTCCCTTACACACATATGGGTTGGACTTATGGGTATGAATCACAGGATTCCAAATAACAAGTGCCAACTACATTTTATTTAAAAAAAATTAAAAATGAACCCTGAAACCCAGCCTTCCACCCATCCTGCCCCTCCCCGGCCTTCTTCTCTTCTCCTCCCCTCCCTATCAACCTCTAGTCTGACTAGCCCAAGGGGGAGCAGCCGTGGAGCTATTAAATCAATTCCCAGGAGGTTTAACACTTGCAGCAATTTGTAGTGAAATTACCAGCTGAACTCGGTTTGGAGTCTGGCTCTAACTCTCCTCGAAGGGTGTGGTGCCAGAGCAGAGTAATTTGCTGTCTGTAAATGCCTTGAATTTGATTATTGTGCAGGCTATGAAGCATACACGAAGCTAAAGCAGACAGGAGAGCTTAGCAGACCAGCCCTTGAGTTCAAGGCTCTGTGGTTAAGGTCACCCTGGCTCCTTTTCCTGCCTCATGAAATGCATTGTTGTTAACTTTGGCTAATCTACAAGATGTGCCAATTGCAGGGCAAGTAAAACCCTAGGCGACCCTGTTTGTTTAGGATAAGGCCATCTCCTGTAAATCCAATGTACACAGGGTCCCTCTGTATCTACCTTCCACATGAAGTTGGAGAAGCACAATCTCCCTTCTAATGCAATGAAGAAGTAATGTTTCCAAGAGGCTGGGATGCTTATGTAACTGAAAAGGATTCTGTTGGAAACTGTTGCAAACTCTGTTACCTTTGCTTCTCAAAAGGAATCCTTGAGGGCAAGTACACCAGCTTGCTTTTCTCTGTGCCTTCCCCCCTTCTTTCCCTTGCAATGTAATGAATATTATGCAGTTGTTTCCAACTTTTAGTGACCCCATTTGGGATTTTCTTGGCAAAGATATTGAAGTGGTTTGTCATTTCCTTCTCCAGCTCATTTTGCAGGTGAGGAAACTGAGGTAAACAGAGTTAAGTTAAAGCCAGTGTCATATAGCTAGTGAGTGTTTGAAATTAGTTCTAAACTCAGGAAGATGAATCTTTTTGACTTCCTGACTTCAGATTCATCACTCCATCCACTGTGCAACTTAATTGCCCTATAATGAGCACCACAATTGCATGATCTTTTGGTGACTTAAAAAGCCCTTCTCCCTCCATAGACTCTAGGAGGGAGGCTGAACAAGTATGTAATCTACTGGTTTACAGATGGGAAAAATGGAGTTCAGAGTGTTAAGCAACTTGTTCAGTTACAGGGCTTGTAAGTGTCAGAACCACAAAGGAAACTCATTGAATCCTGCAACTTAAACTGCTTTTGTCAGTCCTGGGCTCTTGCCATTAGAAAGAATGATTGGGTACTGGATGTTTTGGTTTGTTATTATAGCTGTGCTTGGGGGTGGGAGAATGGAGATGGGTAGGGTTAGGGAGGAGTGGTTACTTATGCCAACAAGGTTAAGCCTACATATGATTTATCATGGCCATGTGTCCTAGGAGTGACAATTGCCTGGAACTCATTTTCCTTATTAGAAATAAAATCCCTATATCCCTTAATTTAGTTTTACATAATTAATTAATATGATACAAAATTAATTATGTGAAATTTGTAGTTATATAGAAAAATAAAGTGATATATTACACATATTCAATAAAATTATGAAGCCATTTTAATCACCTTTTTTGTTTATACAAGTTAAAATATCATCTTTGGAAGGATCTTCAGGATTTTCAAAATAGTTTCATTTTTTTTTTTTAATTCTGTCTCCCAGTTCTGTTGGCTACAGAATTTAATCCTCAGTTCAAGTCTTAAATAGCTGTTGGAGATGTCTGCATTTTATTTCCATAAATGTGATTTTGCTTAAACACTCTTATAATCACTGAGCATCTGTAGATTGGATTATTTTATTGGCTGCTGTTCTGTGGCTAGAACCACATTTACTCTATGTAAAATACTGTTGATAAATTCCTTTCTTTCATGAAAACTCTGGTAGTAGAACTTGGATGTGGGTGAACCTAGGCCTTAGCCAGAATATCAGAATGAGGGAGTTAATGAGCAATGATTATTTTATTATACTTGGTTCTTAATGACCAGAAATGGGACCATGAATGGAAAACAAATGATCTAATTGAAATTCCCTTTAATATTGGATATTTGGCCTTAGTTAGCACATCAAGTGTCATCCACCAAGAAGACTTATAATTGTAAAATTCTCTAAGCTTGGGATAAAATTCATCATCTGAGATGTCTTGAATTTTCAGTGGTGTTTTTTTTTTAATCTCTGTTCATGTTTAAGCTTCTTATAAGCAGAATAATAATTGAGCAATATGTAAGCAACAAACACCACAGAAACATCATCAATCCTGTCTTTATTCACATTGATGTACTTACTAAAATCATCATAACCTCTATGAAAAGATTTAATAATTCCACTTGGGAAACAATCCTGCTTCATTATTGAGGCTAGTAGCTGGTCCAATTTGACAGTTAGGAATTTTTGTTCTTTTTTTCCTCATTTTAATATCTTTAATTTTCCAAACATATGCAAGAATAATTTTCTTTTTTGTAAAGCTTTTTATTTTCAAAACATATGCATAGTTAGTTTTCAACACTCACCCTTGCAAAACCTTGTGTTCCAAATTTTTTTTTCTCCCTTCCTTCCCCCCATCCCTTCCTCAGATGGCAAATAATCCAATATATGTTAAACATTTGCATATCTTCTATACACGTTTCTACAATTATCAGGCTGCACAAGAAAAATCAGATCAAAAAGAAAAAAAAATAAAACAAAATGCAAGAAAAAAACAACAACAAAAAAGTGAAAATATTATGTTGTGATTCATTTTCAGTCCCCACAGTTTTCTATCTGAGTGTACATGGCCCTCTCCTTCATAAGACCATTGAAACTGCCCTGAATTACCTTGCTGTTGAAAAAGAGCCACATCCATCAGAATGGATCATTGTATAATCTTGGTTTTGCTATGTACAATGTTCTCTTGCTTCTACTCACTTAGCATGTAAGTCTCTCCAGACTATTCTGTAATCAGAACAATCTTTCTTATAGAACAATCTATACAATAACTTTCATATACCATAACTTACTCAGCCATTCTCCCACTGACGGACAGCCATTCAGTTTCCAATTCCTTGCAACAGCAAAAAGGGCTGCTACAAACATTTTAACACATCTGGGTCCTTTTCTCTTTTTTTTATTATCTCCTTGAGGTAAGTAGAGAAACTGCTAGAACAAAGGGTATGCATAGTTTGATAGCCCAGTAGGCATAGTTCCATATTGCTCTACAGAATGGTTGGATCAGTTCACAACTCCATCAACAATGTATTAGTATCCCAGTTTTCCCACATCCCCTCTAACTTTCATCATTATCTTTTCCTGTCATCTTAGCCATTCTGAGAGATAACTACCCCAGAGTTGTCTTAATTTGCATTTCTCTGATCAATAGTGATTTACAGCACCTTTTCATATGACTACAAATGGTTTTAATTTCTTCACCTGAAAATTGTCTGCTCATATCTTTGACCATTTATCAATTGTGGATGGCTTGTATTTTTATAAATTTAAGTCAATTTTCTATATATTTTAGAAATGAGGTTTTTATCAGAATGCTTGGATGAAAAAATTTCTCCCTACTTTACTGCTTCCCTTCTAATCTTGTCTGCATTGGTTTTGTTTGTACAAAAAAAACCTTTTTAACTTAATATAATCAAAATTATCTATTTTGCATTTCATAATGTACTCTAATTCTTTGGCCACAAATTCCTTCTTTTTCTATAGAGCTGAGGGATAGATGATTCTTTTGCTTTAAATGTGTTTATTCTAAACAATATATTGTAGGATTCTGGCTTTTAATCCAGTCTGCTATCTACTTCCATTTTATGGGAGAGTTCACCCCATTTACATTCACAGTTCAAATGATAAATTTGGTATTTCCTGCCATCTTATTAACTCCAAATTATGCTTTTCTCTTTTCTTCCCCCTTTTCCTCTTTCCCAGTACTTTGCTTCTCATCACCATTTCCCTCAAGCAGACTTCCCCCTTATAGCTCCTCCCCTTTTCTTATACTTTTCCCTTACTTCTGTTTTCCCTTTTATTAGCCTCCCCTTTTCTTTTCCCCTTTCCTCTCCCACTTCCCTACAAGGTAAGACAAGTTTCTCTGTGAAACCAAATATATCTTATATTCTCTCTTTGAGCCAAATCTGATGAGAGCAAAATTCACACAATATTTATTCCCTTCTCTTCTTTCCTTCAATTATAATAGATCTTCGTTGCCCCTTAATGAGATGTAATTTTCCTCATTTTACCTCCATTTTCCTCTTTTCCCCTCCATTTTCCTCTTTTCCCAATACAATCCCCTTTCCATCTCTAGTTTCATTTATTAATATTATTACATTAAAATCAAATTATACCTGCACTCTCTATGTATACTTATAAAAGAGATATAGTTCTCAAGAGTTCTTTCCTTTTTAAATTTTTTTATGCTTCTCTTGAGTTCTGTATTTGGAGGTCAAATTTTTTGTTCAGTTATGGTCTTTTCATCAAAAATAAATGAAATTCACTATATCTTTGAATGTCCATCTTCTTCCCTAAATGCTCACTTTGTCTGGATAGTTTATTCTTGGCTGCATTCCAAGTTCTCTTGCCTTTTGGAATATCAGATTCCAGGCCCTTTAATCCTTTACAATGGAAGCTACTAGATTCTTGGTAATCCTGATTATGGCTCCTCAGTATTTGACTTGTTTCTTTCTGGCAGTTTACAATATTTTTTCCTTGGTCTGATCATTCTGAAATTTAGCCATGATATTCTTTAGAGTTTTCATTTTGGAATCTCTTTCAGGAGGTGATCAGTTAATTCTTTCAAAGGCTATTTTATCCTGTGATTCTAGGACATCAGGGCAGTTTTCCTTGATAATTTCCTGTAAGATAATGCTTAGGCTCTTTTTTTCATCATGGTTTTCAGGAATTTCAATAATTTTTAGATTGTCTCTCCTAAATCTATATTCCAGGTCAGTTGTTTTGCAAAAAGGTATTTTACATTTTCTTCTATTTTTTTCCATTTGTTCAGTTCTAATTTTTCATGAATTATTTTCTTCAGTTACCTTTTTTAGTTCTTTTTCTATTTGGCCAATTGAATTTTTAAATGCATGGATTTTTTTTTTCCATTTCCCAAATTCTTTTTTTTTTTTTTTTTTTTTAAGGAGTTGTTTCCTTTTTCCATTTAACAAATTCTGGTTACAATCACCAAATCTGTATTTCCCTCCATCCTGTTTTCTCCACTGTACACACTTTTGTTCTCTCCATCCTCTCCTTAATCATGCCTTTTTTTAAAAACCCACCTCACCCTCTACCTTATCTTCTATTACCCCTCCCTTCTTAACATTTTCCCTAGTGATTCTGCTCTCTTCTATCCTGTCCCTCCATTTTCTTTTCCTCTTTCTCCTCCTGTAATGACTGCGTATTTAAAATCAGCCGGAGTCAGGAATTCAGGTTAAGGGGAAAATCTTCAATATTTATTGAAGTGAAGAGGTGAATAAAGATTGCAATAGCAAATATAGGCAAGAAAGATTGTGATAGCAAATATAGGCAGTTGCAACAGGAAGCCAGCTAAGAGAGAGAGACGCAAGCCGAGCCAACCGTGGCAATGGCAGTCCCAAAAATCTCTCCTCCCCTTCCTTTTCCACTCCCCTGCCTCCATCCACCAAAATCGTCATTTCCTATACAACACATCAGGACTTGCACAAAGAGTGGGTGGGGGCCATTCTTTCTCCAAGCTTATATATTAATAGAGTATGGTCCGATTACTATTTAGCCTCATGTGCTTGGGACCTCAGTGCATCAACTCAAGCCTCAGCCCATTACATCCTCCTACTTCTTTATAGGGTTAGATAAATTTCTGCCCAACTGAATGATTAAATTATTCCCTCTTTAAGCCAAAATTTGTGAGATGAAGCTTGAGACAATGCTCATCCAATCCCTTAATTCCCTATAAAGTAATAGGTGTTTTGCACCTCTTCAGGTGAACTAATTATCCCATTAAATCTCCCCTTTCCTCTTTTTTTTTTCCAGCACAGAAATTTTCCCAACATTTACTATCTTTTTCTTTGATGTCATCCCATCAGAGACCATTCACAACCACACTCTCAGTCCATGTGATGCCCCCCTCCGTCTGCCCCAGTGACAGATACAGTTTTCAAGAGTTAAAGATATTGTTTTCCTATCTAGGGATGTAAACAGTTTAAGTATAAATTTTCCCTGTTTACCTTTTTATGGTTCACTTAAGTCCTGTGTTTATAGAATAAATTATCTGTTTATTTCTGTTTTTTTTTCCCAATAAAAATTATTGAAAGTCTCTTACTTCATTGAAGCTCTATATCCTCCCCTGAAAGATAATGCTGAGTCTTGCTGGATGAGTTAATTCTTGATTGAAATCTCAGGTCCTTTGCCTTCTGGAATATGATATTCCAGGCCCTCTGATCCTTTATTGTAGAAGCTGCCAGAACTTGGGTAATCCTGACTATTGTTTTTATCTGGCAGCTTGTACTATTTTTACTGGAGATAATATTTTGGAGTTTTGCAACAGTATTCCTTGTGGGATCTTTTCCCAGAGGTGATCAATGCATTCTTTCAGTATTTCCCCCTCTGTTTCTAGAGGACTAGAGCAGTTTTCCTTAGTGACCTCTTGTAGAATGCTATCCAGGTTCTTTTTGTGGTCATAGCCTTCAGGTAGGTCAATAATTTTTAAATTGTTCTTTTGGGACTATTCTTTAGGTAACCTATTTTGCCAATGAGGTATTATAAATTTTCTTCTACTTTTTCATTCTTTTTAGTTTGTATAATTTATTTTTGCTGTCTCACAAAGGCATCAGCTTCCATTTGCCCTGTTCTAGTTGTTAATGTATTCTTTTCTTCAGTTACCTTTTATATCTCTTTTTCCATTAGATTTATTCTACTATTTAAATATATGTTTTATTCAGACAATTTTTTCCTTCCTTTTCCAAACTGTTGACTTTCTTATGCATATCTCTCATTTCTTTTCTCATTTTTTATTCTGTCGGAATTATTTGCCTTTTGAAGTCTTTTATGAGCATATCCAAAAAGCTTCTTTGGACTTGAGACCAATTTACCTCACTCTTTGAGATTTCTTCTGTGGACATTTTGAACTTCTCTGAGTTTGTTTTGGTCTGCTCTGTCATTATAATAGCTTTCTATCGTCATGGTTCTTTTCTGTTTCTTGCTCATTTTCTTTCCTTTTCTTTTGGTATTTCCTGTTTTGTTTGTTTGTTTGTTTGTTTTTGTTTTTTTACTTTTAAATTAAAACTCTGCTCCTAGGGTCAAGGGTGCACTGCCCCAAGTTTCCTGTGAAGCTTTGAGCCTTGGTTTTGAGGGGATAGCTTCATCTTCTCTAGTCAGGAAACAGCCTAGTTTCCCAGAGTTTGCCATTTGAACTGAGACTGGAAGCTGCTCCTCTGATTTGCTCCTCTACTGAGCCAGAACTGAGGGTCTTAGTTGTTAATTTGGTTTGATTAATACCCTCTCATTGGCTTTCCCAGAGTCTATCTGACCTGGGCTGACCACTCTTTTTACCCCAGTGATTCTGACTTTTCTTGAAGTTTTTTTCAGTTGTTTTGAGCTGGAGAATGATTTCATTTTGTCAGAGGCTTGATTTCATTTGGTTTTTGAGGGAAACTGGGAGAGATCAAGTAGCTTCCTGACTTTACTCTGCCATCTTGACTCTATCCCCAGAACTCTCGAAAGATACATTTCTGAAGAGTTAAACATGTCATCTTCCCATATAGGGATGTAAACATTTTAAACTTTAAAATACATAGGGATTTTTCCCTTTTCACTTTTTTATGATTCTCTTGAGTTGTCTATTTGTAGATCAAATTTTCTGTTCAGCTTTGGTTTTTAATATCAAAAAACAAATGAAAACCCCCTATTTCATTGAATGGACATTTATTCCCCTGAAAGATAATGCTTAATTTTGCTAGATAATGATCCTTGGCTGAAGCACAGACTCTTTTGCCCTCTGGAATATCATATTCCAGACCCTTTCATCCTTTAAAGTGGAAGCTGTTAAGTTCTGGATAATCCTGATTGTGGCTCTTTGATATTTGAATTTTTTTTCCTGGCTACTTGCAATATTTTCTCCTTAGTCTGATAATTCTGGAATTTAGCTAAAATAATCCTTGGATTTTTCTTTTTTTGGGGGGTCTCTTTCAGGAGGTGATCAGTAGATTCTTTCAACAGCTATCTTATCCTCTGGTTCTAGGACATCAGGGCAGTTTTCCTTCATGATTTCTTGAAAGATGTCCAGGCTCTTTTTTTCATTATGGTTTTCAGTTTGTCCAATAATTCTTAGGTTGTCTCTCCTAGATCTATTTTCCAGGTCAATTGTTTTTCTGATGAGATATTTTACATTTTCTTCTATTCTTCCTTTTTTTTTTTTTTTTTTTTGGATTTGCTTGACTGATTCCTGATGTTTCATTGAGTCATTCATTTTCATTTTTTCAATTCTAATTTTTAGTAAGTCATTTTCTTCAGTATACTTTTTAATCTCTTTTTTTTTTCATTTGGCCAATTGAACTTTCTTTCTTTCTTTCTTTTTTTTTTGAAAATTTAATTTTATTTAATAATAACTTTGTATTGACAGAATCCATGCCAGGATAATTTTTACACAGCATTATCCCTTGCAATCACTTATGTTTAGTTTTTTCCCCTCCTTCCCTCCCCCCCCCCCAAGATGGCAAGCAGTCCTATATATGTTAAATATGTTGCAGTATATCCTAGATACAATACATATTTGCAGAACTGAACAGTTCTCCCGCTGCACAGGGAGAATTGGATTCAGAAGGTAAAAATAACTCAGGAAGAAAATCAAAAATCAAATAGTTCACATTCATTTCCCAGTGTTCCTTCTTTGGGTGTAGCTATTTCTGTCCATCATTTATCCAATGAAACTCAGTTAAGTCTCTTTGTCAGAGAAATCCACTTCCATCAGAATACATCCTCATACAATATCGTTGTCGAAGTGTATAATGATCTCCTGTTTCTGCTCATCTCACTTAGCATCAGTCCGTGTAGGTCTCTCCAAGCCTCTCTGTATTCATCATGCTGGTCATTCCTTACAGAGCAATAATATTCCATAACATTCATATACCACAATTTACCCAGCCATTCTCCAATTGATGGGCATCCATTCATTTTCCAGTTTCTAGCCACTACAAACAGGGCTGCTACAAACATTTTGGCACATACAGGTCCCTTTCCCTTTTTTAGTATCTCTTTGGGGTATAGGCCCAATAGAAACACTGCTGGATCAAAGGGTATGCACAGTTTGATAACTTTTTGGGCATAATTCCAGATTGCTCTCCAGAATGGCTGGATTCGTTCACAACTCCACCAACAATGCATCAGTGTCCCCGTTTTCCCGCATCCCCTCCAACATTCATCATTATTTTTTCCTGTCATCTTAGCCAATCTGACAGGTGTGTAGTGATATCTCAGAGTTGTCTTAATTTGCATTTCTCTTATCAATAGTGATTTGGAACACTCTTTCATGTGAGTGGGAATAGTTTCAATTTCTTCATCTGAAAATTGTCTGTTCATATCCTTTGACCATTTATCAATTGGAGAATGGCTTGATTTTTTATAAATTTGAGTCAGTTCTCTATATATTTTGGAAATGAGGCCTTTATCAGAACCTTTAATTGTAAAGATGTTTTCCCAGTTTGTTGCTTCCCTACTAATCTTGTTTGCATTCGTTCTGTTTGTACCAAGGCTTTTTAATTTGATATAATCAAAATTTTCTATTTTGTGATCGGTAATGGTCTCTAGTTCATCTTTGGTCACAAATTTCTTTCTCCTCCACAAGTTTGAGAGATAAACTATCCTATGTTCCTCTAATTTATTTATAATCTTGTTCTTTATGCCTAGGTCATGGACCCATTTTGATCTTATCTTGGTATGTGGTGTTAAGTGTGGGTCCTTGCCTAATTTCTGCCATACTAATTTCCAGTTATCCCAGCAGTTTTTATCAAATAATGAAATCTTATCCCAAAATTTAGAATCTTTGGGTTTGTCAAACACTAGATTGCTATAGTTGACTATTCTGTCTTGTGAACCTAACCTTTTCCACTGATCAACTAATCTATTTCTAAGCCAATACCAAATGGTTTTGGTGACTGCTGCTTTATAATATAATTTTAGATCAGGTACAGCTAGGCCACCTTCATTTGATTTTTTTTCATTAATTCCCTTGAGATTCTCGACTTTTTATTGTTCCATATGAATTTTGTTGTTATTTTTTCTAAATCATTAAAATATTTTCTTGGAAGTCTGATTGGTATAGCACTAAATAAATAGATTAGTTTAGGGAGTATTGTCATCTTTATTATATTTGCTCGGCCTATCCAAGAGCACTTAATATTTTTGCAATTATTTAAGTCTGACTTTATTTGTGTGAAAACTTTTTTGTAATTTTGCTCATATAATTCCTGACTTTTCTTTGGTAGGTAGATTCCCAAATATTTTATGCTATCAACAGTTATTTTGAATGGAATTTCTCTTTGTATCTCTTGCTCTTGGATTTTGTTGGTGGTGTATAAGAATGCTGAGGATTTATGGGGATTTATTTTGTATCCTGCTACTTTGCTAAAATTATGAATTATTTCTAATAGCTTTTTAGTAGAATCTCTGGGGTTTTCTAGGTATACCATCATATCATCTGCAAAGAGTGATAGTTTGGTTTCCTCATTGCCTACTCTAATTCCTTTAATCTCTTTCTCGACTCTTATTGCAGAGGCTAGTGTTTCTAATACAATATTGAATAATAATGGTGATAGTGGGCAGCCTTGTTTCACTCCAGATCTTACTGGGAAAGGTTCTAGTTTTTCCCCATTGCATATGATGCTTACTGAAGGTTTAAAATATATGCCCCTAACTATTTTAAGGAAAAGTCCTTTTATTCCTATGCTCTCAAGTGTTTTTATTAGGAATGGCTGTTGGATTTTATCAAATGCTTTTTCTGCATCTATTGAGATGATCATATGGTTTTTGTTTGGTTGGTTGTTGATATAGTCAATTATGTTAATAGTTTTCCTAATATTGAACCAGCCCTGCATTCCTGGTATAAATCCTACTTGGTCATAGTGTATTATCCTGGGGATGATTTTCTGTAATCTTTTTGCTAATATTTTATTTAAGATTTTAGCATCAATATTCATTAGGGAGATTGGTCTATAATTTTCTTTCTCTGTTTTCAGCCTACCTGGTTTAGGTATCAGTACCATGTCTGTGTCATAAAAGGAGTTTGGTAGGACTCCTTCAATCCCTACTTCTTCAAATAGTTTATTTAGCATTGGAGTTAATTGATCTTTAAATGTTTGATAGAATTCACATGTAAATCCATCTGGTCCTGGGGTTTTTTTCTTAGGAAGTTTCAACTTCTTAGGGAGTTGATTAATAGTTTGTTCTATTTCTTTTTCTGAGATAGGAGTGTTTAGGATATTTACTTCTTCCTCTGTTAGTTTGGGCAAGTTATATTTTTGGAGGTATTCTTCTATTTCATTTAAGTTGTCGAATTTATTGGCGTAAAGTTGGGCAAAGTAACTCCTAATTATTGCTCTAATTTCCTCTTCGTTAGTGGTGAGTTCTCCCTTTTCATTTTTAAGACTAACAATTTGATTTTCCTCTTTCCTTTTTTTAATCAGATTTACTAAGGGTTTGTCTATTTTGTTGGTTTTTTCATAGAACCAACTCTTAGTTTTATTAATTAATTCAATAGTTTTTTTACTTTCAATTTTATTGATCTCTCCTTTTATTTTTTGAATTTCAAGTTTAGTGTTTAATTGGGGGTTTTTAATTTGTTCCTTTTCTAGCATTTTTAGTTACAAGCCCAACTCATTGACCTTCTCTTTCTCTATTTTATACAAATAGGCCTCTAGAGATATGAGATTTCCCCTTATTACCGCTTTGGCTGCATCCCATACATTTTGGTATGATGTCTCATTATTATCGTTTTCTTGGATGAAGTTATTAATTATGTCTATAATTTGCTGTTTTACCCAATCATTCTTTAGTATGAGATTATTTAGTTTCCAATTATTTTTTGGTCTACTTTCCTGTGGCTTTTTATTGAATGTAATTTTCAATGCATCATGGTCTGAAAAGGATGCATTCACTATTTCTGCCTTACTGCATTTGAATTTGAGGTTTTTATGTCCTAATATATGGTCAATTTTTGTATAAGTTCCATGGACTGCTGAAAAGAAGGTGTACTCCTTTCTGTCCCCATTACATTTTCTCCAGAGATCTATCATATCTAATTTTTCTAGTATTCTATTTATCTCTTTGACTTCTTTCTTATTTATTTTGTGGTTTGATTTATCTAATTCTGAGAGTGCAAGGTTAAGATCTCCCACTATTATAGTTTTACTGTCTATTTCTTCTTGCAGCTCTCTTAATTTCTCTTTTAAGAATTTAGATGCTACACTACTTGGTGCATATATGTTTAATATAGATACTTCTTCATTATTCATTCTACCCTTTAGCAAGATATAGTGCCCTTCCTTATCTCTTTTGATTAGATCAATTTTTGCTTTAGCTTGATCTGAGATCAGGATGGCTACCCCTGCTTTTTTGGCTTCACCTGAAGCACAGTAGGTTTTGCTCCAACCTTTTACCTTTAACCTGCATGTATCACCCCGCTTCAGGTGTGTTTCCTGTATACAACATATTGTAGGATTCTGGCTTTTAATCCATTCTGCTAACCGCTTCCTCTTTATAGAGGAGTTTACCCCATTCACATTTATGGTTAAAATGACCAATTCTGTATTACTTGCCATCTTGTTAACCCCGGTTTATGCTTTTCTCCCTTCTTACTCCCTTACCCCCCCCTCCCTTAGCCCCCTTCCCAGTATTAAGCTTGTGAGCACCCCTTGCTTCTTACAGCCCTCCCTTTTTTAGTATCCCTCCCCCCCTTAGAATTCCCCCCCCCAACTTGCCCCTTTCCCTCCCAGTTACCGTATTCCCTTCCACTTAGCTTATTCCTTCCTTTTTCACCTTTCCCTTCTCACTTTTCAATGAGGTGGGAGAAGTTTCACCATAGATTGAATATGTCTAAAATTCTTCTCTTAATGCCAATTCTGAAAGCAGTAAAATACTCACTATATTCATCCCTCTCCATTCTTTCTCTCAGATATACTAGGTTTTCTTTGCCTCTTCATGAAATGTAGTACCCCCACTTTCCCTTTTTTCTGGTACAATGTCCTTTCCACATCTAGTTTCTAGAACAAGGTATACATGTATTCTTTATACATCTTTATAGCCGAAATATAGTTCCCAAGATTAAGCTTTACCTTTTTGGATTTCTCTTGAGTTCTGTGCTTGTAGATCAAATTTTTTGTTAAGTTCTGGCTTTTTCATCAGAAATAGATGAAATTCGCTTATTTCGTTGAATGTCCATCTTCTTCCCTGGAAAAAAGATGCTCAATCTCGCTGGGTAAGTTATTTTTGGTTGCATACCAAGTTCCTTAGCCTTTTGGAATATCATATTCCAGGCCCTTCGATCCTTTAATGTGGATGCTGCCAGATCCTGGGTGATCCTTATTGTGGCTCCTTGATACTTGAATTGGGTTTTTCTAGCCGCTTGCAGTATTTTTTCCTTCGCCTGAGGGTTCTGGCATTTGGCCACTATATTCCTTGGTGTTTAGATTTTAGGATCCCTTTCAGTAGGGGATCGATGAATTCTTTCAATGTCTATTTTACCTTCTGTTTCTATGACTTCTGGGCAGTTCTCTTTGATAATTTCCTGGAAAATAGTGTCCAGGCTCTTTTTTTCATCATACTTTTCTGGAAGTCCGATGATTCTCAGGTTGTCTCTCCTGGATCTGTTTTCCAGGTCTGTTGTCTTCCCCAGAAGGTATTTCACATTTTTTTCCATTGTTTGATTTTTTTGGATTTGCTTGACTGATTCTTCTTGTCTCCTCGAGTCATTCAATTCCAATTGTTCGACCCTGATTTTCAGTGAGGTATTTTCTTCACTCACTTTTTAAATATCGTTGTCGAAGTGTATAATGATCTCCTGGTTCTGCTCATTTCACTTAGCATCAGTTCATGTAGGTCTCTCCAAGCCTCTCTGTATTCATCCTGCTGGTCATTTCTTACAGAAAGTACCCCAAAATGTTTGGTGATTGAAAAATTCTTACTCCTACATGCTACATTCTAGGTAAACTCTTCTCTAATTCTGTCCTAATTCTAACCTCCCTGTCAATGGACTCCATGAAACATTTTTCTTCCCATGGGTCAGTGTCACAGAATCTCTCTCTTCTTCCTATGAATTTGTTTCTAAAAGATGGTTTAAAAATGAACTTCATAATACTTAAAAAAGTCTCATGGCATAGTTGGTAGGCAGAGTCTAGCCTTATTCAGGAATATTTGAATAGCTATGTTGCCACAATGGGTAGATTCCATGGCCCAGAAGTCAGTAAGACTCATGTTTCTGAGTTCAACTCTGGCCTCAGACACTTACTAGCTGAGTGGGCCTCTTTGCCTCAATTTCCTCAAATGACCTAAAGAAGGAAATAGCAAACCACTTCAGTATCTTTGCCAAGAAAACCCTGCAAGGTTAACGAAGAGTTGGATATGACTGAAATAACTGAACAACAACACAACAAAAAATTACTTATTAACCCTCATGTAATTTTCTGGAGACAAAAATGTTTAATCTTTTCTCTATATTACAATCATTCAGTTACTTAAAGACAACTATCTCCCTTATTCCTTCTCCCCACATGTGCTGTCTTTGTCAGGCTAAAGATTTCTAGTTCATTCAAATAATTATTATGAGAAAATCTCTAAGACTTTCACTATTCTTGTTTATCAGATCCTCTCCAGAGTGTCAACTCTGGTTCATTCTTCACTCAGCTACTAAAGAAATATTCCTGAAGGGTAAGTCTAACCATGTCAACCTTCTTTCAAACTCCTCACTCCTCCTCATTTGGTAAACTCCAGCAGTTCCTTATAACCTCGTGATACATCACAGATACTTACTAAATAGATGTCAATTAACTCTCTTGCTTAGTCTATAAACTATGACACCCAGAAATGAATGGAATATTCCCCATGAGGCCTGTTGAAGACAGAGTAGTAAGTTGGGACTATCACTTCTACTTTCTGGAAGCTCTACAGCTCTTAAAGCAGCCCAAAAAGAATGTTGGATTTTATAGCTTTTATGTCTCACTTTTGATTTACTGAACACATAGTTCACTAAAAATTCAAGACTTTTTCAAACTATTACAAAGAATAGAAGGTCTACAAAGTAGGCCTCTCATAGGACCTGGCAAACTTATGTTCTCTTCAGGGGCAGGAACAGTGTTTTCTATCCTTTTAATATTCCTCATTAGTCTTAGATATAGTTCAGCTACCAATAAATATCTACTAATTATAGAAAATAACAAAAAGGCCCCATATATAGAACTCTAGACTTATACCAATGATACATAAAAAGGGGATAATTGAAATTTAGATAGATTTGGTTAAGGTAGGAAAATTTGAATATTATTTCAAGATCTTCTAAATGTGAGCTTGGTTGTGGGTGGTGACCGTGACTCACACTTTTTTATTGCACTTTAAGGTTTATAAAAAACACTTTTCTCACAACCACCCTCTAAGAAAGGAAATAGAAGTATTATGAGACCTATTTTGGAGATGAAGAAACTGAGGCTTAGACAGGTTAAATTAAACAAAGCCACACAGCTAGTTATTGGCTGAGCTAATAGTTGAACTCAGGTCTCTGACTTCAGATTCATTTCTCTTAACTTCTTTAGCCAAAATAACTTTAAAATAGAAAGCTCTCATTAGCCCCTTTCTCCATTCATTTTCACTGACACCACCTGGGTTGTTTTTTTTTTTTTTTAAGCATATAGACACACACACACCTATATTTATATCTATATATATATTCAAATATACATTTTTATCTGTACATATATATATGTATATATATACATATACACACACATACATACCTTCTTTCTCAAGTCTATGCTCCTTGCTGAAATTCATCCCTACACTTTTTTTTTCTTTCCTGTCTGTTATGAGCCAGAACTTGAAACAAGGTGATAACTCAAGAGAGATGTTAGAATCCTAGTTTTAACTCAATGGAATAGATACAATCCTTATTGGTTCACACATCAGAGCAAATCCTTACAAAGTGGTGTCAGTTGCCTAATTTAGCATGGTACTTAGCAAATTCTCTAACTCACTAATGTATTTAAGTACTCATGGAGTTCACAAGTATGGGGGATTCACAAAGTTAACTTTGTAACTTTGTGAATTCACACCTGCCTTAATCCTTCCCTCAGAGGAGGAGTCAACCTTTGGGAGATCATATATAAAGAAACTCTTAGAATTTCAGGTTAGTTAGTTCAGTTGAAAAGATTGAGAGGCACTCTGGGACAGACACAGGAGGACTCTGGGAGGAAGCTCACAAGCCCACTCTCGGAGGTGGAGTCAGATTCATTCCATTTTCCACCTTTGTGCTGGCTGAAGGCTGAAGAAAGCAGAGGCAAAGGACAACTGCAAGAGCTCTTGGAACCAAGCAGAAAGATAGGCCTCTAAGAAAAACAAATCGGGCTATTTTGGAAGGAGAAAATAAATGTTTGGATTTTATCAGCTGGCTGCATTTGGAGTTATTATTACTCTGAACCAAAACTAAGGCTGCCTCCAGAAATCCCCCCAAGAAACCTGCTCTCAGAGAACGGTTATATATTATAAAAAAGAAGAGAATATCACACCTATCAATATAGCTTTCTATATACACACTATAGTATTTTCAAAGCTCATTCAAATATACAGCTAACGTGATGATGAAAATCTTGAGATTATAAAGATGAAAATTATAAAATCTCACACTATTCAATTGTTTTAACACAGATTTAAAGTCCCTTGTTATGGGTCAGAACTCTGAACTTGAAACAAAGAATTTTTACAAGGTACTAAGTCAGTGGAGTTGATAAAGACAATGGTTATCTAATTTAGCATGGTTCAGTATGATTAATTTAATCCTACAAGGAGATGTTATGGACCAGAACTTGAAACAAGGTACTAAGTGGAATTGAGGAGACAATGGTTAAATCTAGTTTACCGTTATTTAATCCTACATCAAATAATGGTTTCCTAGTGATATGATTGGTGTATATGCAGTGTAGCATATAAGCTAGAAGCCTCAGCCAGAGAGATTTAGAAATTCAGAGACATGTGCACTAGAAGCTCTCATAGGCTGAGACAGATTCATTCCATCATCTGCCTTTGTGGTGGCTGGAAGCTGAAGCACAAACCTTTGGATTCTGAGAGATTCAGAAAGCAGAGAAGGAGGTAGAAGCTCAAGCTCTCGGAACCAAGGAGAGAGATAGGACTATAAGAAAACTAACCAGGCCCCAGGAAAGGAGACAAGACTTTGAAGGAGACAATAAAGGATTTGGACTTTAACCCCTGGCTATTCGTGTGGTGATTACTGAACTGAAATTAAGGCTGCCTCCAGAGATCCCAAGAAAACCTCAACAGAGAACATTATATTTTAGAGAGAACATTACAATCCATCCTTTGTGACATGGACTTGAAGGCTTTGAATATCCTGCTAGTCCTTCTCCAGATATTCACCAGAGTATCTTTGCCTATTTTGAGTCCGTGGTGTATTCAGCTTTCATTTTGCCAACCCAGTTTCCCTTAAAGATAGCTCTAATCCATTATTTCATTCTTGTGAAATCCCCTACACAAGGCTAGGTTGAACTCTTTCTATTTTTATATTCTTGGAGAATGGGAATCTTTTCCTGCATTAGTTTCAGATCTACACCACTTTGCATTTGAATTAAAATTATTGTTCCAAGTAAACACATGGTTCATTAATATGCACAATGAAAATCTCTCATGTACACTTAGCCCTTTATTTAATTCAGGGGTCCTTAAACTATAGCCCGTGGGCCAGATACAGCAACTGAGGATGTTTATCCCCCTCACCCAGGGCTATGAAGTTTCTTTATTTAAAGGCCCACAAAACAAAAGGTTTTGTTTTTATTATAGTCTGGTCCTCCAACAGTCTGAGGGACAGTGAACTGACCCCCTATTTAAAAAGTTTGAGGACCCCTGAAATTCATCTTAATCATCTTCCCATTTCCATCAATACATCCTGGGTTCCTTTTTTTTTTGCCACTGGCAAAACACATAAACTGGCTGGTCTGATAGAATTATAGATATTATAGCTGAAAGAATCTTAAAGTTCATCTAGTGTATCCCCCCCCCCATTTTACCCACTAACAGAACACATAAATGCTCCAAAAAGTTAAAGAACAAGAATCCCCATTATAGATACCTTACCTAAGATGTCATAGGTAATTAGTTATAGAATCAGTATTACAACCTAAATAAGTTTTTTATTCCTTACTTGCTTATCTTTTATTTTAAGACTTTTCTATCCTGCTTGACTCATTCCAGGTTTACTCAGGTCTTCTAGTTCTCCACTCAAACCTCTTAAATTCTTGATAATTTTCTCCAATCCAGTTCTCTCCCATCTTAAATCAGATCACCTGGTAGAATACCAAGGTTTTTCCTCCAAATAGAGCAGGAATCAGTCCTAACCCATAGGTACTTAAAAAGCATGTTAATGAACTCTCTGTTTAATCCACAGGTTCGCAGTAATAGTTATTAATGATATACTACTCCCAGGAGCTAAGATTCTGGAGTAAGCAGCGAATGAATCATTGCAATTCTATGTTCACTTTTAGGCAGCTATAAAATAACACTTGAGATAGTACATGGAAGAGTAGAACCAGTAATGAAATGGATAAAACAATCTTTTAGCCCTAAAAGTTTTCCAGGAGTTCTGTCTCAACTTGGGTTAAGAAGGTAGTAGTACAGGACAGGACAGGAAGCTTCCCAGGGAGCCAGCAGTAAGCCCCATCTCAGCAAAACATCAGGAGATGCTGATCCCTAGTGTGATAGAGCAGCCAAACACCAACACCAGGCCCTCCAACATGCCTTAGTATAGACTGGGGTGTTGGCAGGTAGTAAGACCTTCACTTGCTTCAGCACAGCTTCAGGCAGACATGTATCCTCCAGTAGCCAGACCTCCACCTGCTTCACTATTACTTCACTGTACACACAGTGTACTTTAACACAGAAACAACTACCAGTCTCAGAACACACTATACACTACCATTAGGACCCCACCTAGGCAGCAAATAAGCTGCCAGACTTATATGATTGTCAGAAGTGCCAATCACTCTCACACTACCTCCACAAGTGTAGCTCAAGACATGATAGTCCCTATGGGCATCAAGATAACATCAGACAAGCCCTAAGTAAACAGCAAAGGCCAGCAATCCCTGAAAGAAGAAACCTGAGACAGTTCTCCTTCCATTCCAGGAGCAGAGTTCGAAATTAAAAGGAAGAAAAAAGGCCCCCCAAAATATGAGCAAAAAAGAAACAAACATAGAAAGAATCTGACCTTAGAAAGTTGTTATGTAACAAAGAAGATCAAGACACAAACTCAGAAGAGAATAACAACCTATGGGTAACAATAACACCTATAAGTAAAACCCTAAAATAAAAACAGTAAGTGATATGAAGCCCATGAGAACAAATTCATAGAGGAGCTCAAAAAGAGCTTAAAATAATTTAAGAAAAATAGAAGAAAAATTGGGAAAAGAAATTAGTGATACAAGAGGATTATGAAAAATGAATCAACAGTTGGGAAAACTGCTTAATAAGTAGAACTAGCCAAATGAAAAAGGAAAGTATAAAAACTAACTGAGAAAAACTATTTCTTAAAAGTTAGACTTGGGCAAATTAAAGTTAATGACTCTATGAAATATCAATAATCAATTAAACAAATTCAAAAGAATGAAAAAACAGAAGGAAAGGTAAAATAACTTATAGGAAAAATAATTGACTTGGAAAAATAGATCCAGGAGAGACAATATCAAAATTACTGGATTATTTGAAAGCCATAATCAACAGGAAGACCTGGACAGCATTTTTCAAAAAATTAGACACACAAAACAAAAACAAAAAAAATGGTTCTGGTGTCCTGGAATCAGAGGGCAGAATTGACATTGAAAGAATCTACTGATCACCTCAGGAAAGAGATCAAGTGATAGAGCATGAGGAAAAATTAGAAACCAAAAAAAAATCTATCAATCACCACTTCAAAGAGATCCTATGTGGAAAAAAAACATTTGGTGATAATATTATCACCAAATTTCAAAACACCCACATCAAAGACAAAATTTTGCAAGAAATAAACAACAATTCAAATATAATGTACCTATAAGTAGATTTGCCTAGGATTGAACAGCAGTTACAATAAAAGACTACAGGTCTTAAAAATAATATCTATAAACAATCAAAAACTAGGCCTACAGCCAACAATATCATTTCCAGCAAAACTATCTATAATAGTGAATGAAAAATAATAGACATTCAATGAAATTGCATATTTTCAGGACTTCATCTCAAATTTCAAAGCACTCAACATGGACAAATTATTATTATTATTTTTTTCATGGAAATGTTTACCTTAAGTTTAATATTAATAACAGTAATTAGGTATCTCAAAGAAAGATTGGTCTGAGTTGAGTATGATCTGAGTTTTCTGTCTAGAAAGAGGTAAAAATAGTAATTATTTTTACATGAATGAGACTCAGAGGAAAAAGACACACAAAGGCATTTTGAGGGGAGAGGAGAACTGGTAATTCTGAAAACCTACTCACATCAGGAATGTGTTAAATAGGGGACACTACTTATAAATTATCAGGAAGGACAATCTGTACTCTTCAAAATTCACCCTTCAAATCTATAAAAAATAATCTTTTCTATTATTATATAAGCTTTCTTGAAAGGGAAATTTATTGTTCCATATTTTGAATCTTCCTTGGTGTAACACTGGGTACATGACAATGTTTAATATTTTTTATCTTTCTTTTTCTATTTTTTCTTAGTTTATATTTAATTTCAAACAAATAAAAATTAAAATAGTATTTATAACAGCCCTTTTTGTGGTGACAAAATATTAAAAATTGAGATAATGCTCATCAATTGAGGAACAGATGAATAAGCTTTGACATATGAATGTTGATGGTTGGTTGTTGTCCTTTATTCTCGAATAGGACCAAAATGACATCACTATTTCAGAATCAATTTATAGAGTATACAATTGTGACTTATCAGATCAATAAAACCTTGGGATGTTCTACCACAGGTCAGGGGCAAATAGTCCATATGAACATGTGCATCTCACATTTTTTTTTCCTTTTTTTTTTTTGCTGAGGCAATTGGGGTTAAGTGACTTGCTCAGGGTCACACAGCTAGGAAGTGTTAATTTTCTGGGCCAGATCTGAACTTAGCTCTTACTGAATTTAGAGCTGGTACTCTATCCAATGCACCACCTAGATGTCCCATCTCACATTTCTTTTTAGCTACTTTAATTCTGCTTTGCTCACAGAGAACAGCACCTTATCTGATGAGGATATGCCGCACTGAGTGGTCCTGTCTCCTATTTCTCACCATTACTTCCAAAGTTCTTAAGAAAGACTTGGAGAATGTCTCTGTATTGCTTTTTTGGACCACCACATCAGCACTTGCCCTATGTGAATTCTCCATAAAATTGTCTTTTTGGCAAGCATGAATGTAATGTAATGCTGTGCAATAAGAAATGAGGAGCAAAATTTCAGAAACAACATGGAAACACTTGTATGGACTAATGCAAAGTGAAATGAGCAGAACTAGGAACAGAGTGTACATAGTATTAGCAACAATGTATAATGATCAACTATGAAAAATTCAGTTCTTAGCAACACAGTGATTCAAGACAAGTACAAAGGATTCTCAGAGGAAAATGCTATTCACATTGCAATAAAGAATAAGCGTGCATGCAGATCAAAATATACTATTTTCATTTATTTTATTTTTTATCTTTTTCCCCTTTTGATCTGTTTCTTCTTTCACAACTATGAGTAATATGGAAATATGTTTTACATGAATACACAAATATATTCTATATCAAAGTGTTTATCTTTTTAGAAAGAAGGGAAAAGAGAGAGAGAGGATTAATTTAGAATTCCAAATCTTATAAATGTGAATACTAAAAAATTGTGTTGACATGTAATTGAGAAAAATGCTATTAATTTTTAAAACATTACTTTTTAGTTTGTGTAAGAGGAATGACAACATAAGTTCATGTTTTTTTTGTTTTTTTTTTGATTCCTTGTCTGTCCCTTTATCCAATGAACCACTTTTAAATTCAAACAGAAACAGATTCCAGTAGACTGCAGTGACCTAGAAAACCACACATTAGCATTACCCATATTTTATTGCATTATTGTTTTATTTTTTATTAATTTATTTTTGTAATTTTAATCTGATTTCCATAGGATGTGGAGGAGGCTAGAGTTGGACACCACTGCACTAAATTATGCTGCCTTTCATCTTTGGTAATGCTGTATATTATTCACAAACTGAATTCAGCATAGGACAGATCCCCCTTAACCTTAATAAAAAAAATATCTCAGAAGGATTTTGAACAGTTGTTATTGTCTCATTTTGAACATGGTCCCATGCCATACAATCCAGAGACTATTGTCAGACAATCCTTTAACACAACTGTCAACAACTCTTCAGAACAAATTTCATGAACGGTCTGATCTAACTTTTATTTTCTTGCTTCAACTATGAGTTAATGCATATTCACCATCTCTCTGTTCACCTGGAAGGTGAGACGAATCTAACATCCAGATTTGCCATCAAATATCTGGCAATATTTCCTGAACTTTTCATCTTAGAGCAATGAGTTATGGGCTCTCTCACTCCATATGTATTTGTCATACTTGGATTCATTTAATTTCGGCCACTTTTAATTTCTTGTCAACAAAAAAAAGGCTCAGCAGGTCTCCATGAATCAAGTTCCTTTTTTCTTCTTTGCTTCAAAGGCTTTTCTGATACAAACAGGGAGCCCTGGGGGACTCCCTTCCCATTTATTTCACAGCCTAAATTTAATTTGAACAGATACAATAAGAACTACAAAACCAAACAGCCTGAAAATAGTGATACAGGCCTTCCAGAAGAAGATAAAATCTTATTAAAGAAAAACAACAACAACAACAACAACAAAAAAAAAAACATCGTTTTTATATGGTTTCTAACAAGCTCTAGAAAAAGAGGGAAGGGAAACTTTGTAACTGAGAGCTAATTTGAAAATGGAAACATCCTTTTGTTTTAATCCCTAACACAGTTTTAAAACAGGGGGCCTTGTGTTTTGGATACAAAATAGCTCAAACAAGGCATGATTGTAGAGAAATATCTCATTGTCAAGTTCCACTACCAGAGGCAGAAGCCACCAAGAAGAAGACCCCCTTTGTATTCCCTTAATGTCTTTTCAGATCACTGTACTCTTTTTCTTAGACTTCTAGGCTACTTAGTATAAAGATAGAAAGGATCCAGAAGGTAAGTTTCTGATATTTTATAATCACCAATAATACAACATGGATTTCCTCCCCCTTGTCCAACTAAAGGATTATGGGTGTTCTGCAGTCCTTGTGTCCTGGCCAAATTCCAACATAATTTCATTCTGCCTCCTTATGTTCTCCTTGAAGTTTCAATTGAATGCAGGATCCCTTTTCCCTTCCTATTCTAGGATGCTGTGGCTGTACTACTCTCCAGCTGTATGACAGCTGTCACATTGCTGTCCAGAGGTAGTGTCATTCCAATGATAGCTGAAATGATTACTCTTTTGCACAACACAGTGCACAAACCACTCTGGATTTCTTTGTTCTGAAAAGTTCTATAAATGTCAGGTATTATTAATTATCCTAATTAGGGATGGAAAAACAAAAACATTTTTTGAGGTCTGGATAACTCTAGAGAAACTTTTCCTCCTGTGAAATATTGTTTTTCCAGCTTTCAGTTTCAATGTAAAATTCCAAAATGGTGAGCAAAAGAACTAAAACAATTGATCCCATAAATGTGCAAGGGGACCCAAAAATATAGATGCAACAACCATCTCAAAAGTGTAACATTTTGTTTGCTTGCATATTGTTTACATAGTATACTTAAGAAATAAGATCTAAATTACCACTGCTCCTTTAAAAAATCATTGTTTCTAATAAGAAATAATACCCACAAACTGAACATTGAGCCTGGGTACCTGCCAGAACCTAACAGCTGGCTACCAGAGGATGGGTGGTTTAGTAGGGAGGTTTTGTGCCCCATGGAGTTTCTTTTTATCTCAGTAGGTCCAAGATTGCAATCACACTGAGTAATTTGGGAATTCCTGGACCCTAATGAGAAGTTTCTCCAACCACTAATTATTTACATTTTACACATTCTATGACTCTTTTAGGACCCTCAAGAAGTGCAAGATTCCTACTGACAGCCTAGAATGGGTTCAAAATAAGAAACACAAATCATCCCCAATCTAACTCTAACACTTATCCTTTCTATCTGGTCCCATTGAACTCTTGAGGCTTTGTTCCTGGGGATGGGGATTAAAAATAATAGTCTACCATCACAAATAAGGATGAAGAGAGAAAGAAGATAAGGTGAGAGAAATCATCCAGATATAATTTTACCCTATTACCAGCCAGAGTAGGAGGATAGATGATAAGGAAAGAATTGTTAAAAGGTTAGTCAGAGTACTACTTGGTTCCCTCATCTAAAACAAGGACAAGAAACATTTATTTAGCACTTACTATGTGCCAAGCACCTTGCTAAGCACTTTCCAATTATACTGCCATCCCTACCTCTTACACTCTATGTTCCCACATCTCAAGCACTAATTGCTCAATGGAGCTATAATCAGAACTGTTTCTATCTAGTATCATGCTTGTGAATCACCCTTACCATATCCCAAGGAGGTGAGAACTCAATCCCCCCAATCAACATTCTGTGGCAAAGCTCAGTTCATCCAATACTTGTTACATTCATATTATTCCATCAGTCAACAAAATATTAAACCGTGTGCAATGTGCAAAGGACTGGGTACACACAGACAAAAAGGAGACTTTCCTCCACTTTCCTCAAGTAGTATATGTGATGACCACATTTAACACCCAGAGTATTTTAAAATCAGCTGGAGTCAGGATAAGGGAAAATCCTTGATCTTTATTCTTTGCAGAGATGAAGGGGAATGGCTATACGAAGTCAGAGCAATCACAACACGAATCTGGCCAGCAGTGCCTCTGGCTCTCACACTCTACCCACCAAATCTTCTAGGCAATCTCCTATAAAACACATCAAACTTGCACAGAGAGTGGGCGGGGCCATTCTTTCTCCAAGCATATATTAATAGAGTATTGTCCAATTGATAATTAGCCTTAAATGCTCAAACTCAGTGTATCTGCTCAGCTTCAGCCCATTACAAGTATACATTCTATCACGGAACATAGGATATACATAAGAATCTAGAAAACAGTAGATAAGGACAAGGTCTGGCCCTATAGTTTCATTGGTTTAGGGAAACTCCCAGTTGAACCTCCCTCTATCAACATAACTCGATACTTTTTCTGCAATTTATACTCTTAAAGTGTTACCTAGATTGCTAAGGGGCTAAAGATTTGCCCATGGGCAAGCCAGTTTATGTAAAAAGTAGTTCTTGAACTGGGACCCAGTTCTTACTAGATCTGAAGCTATCTTTCATGCAAGTACCCCATATCACATTTTTTACCTAATATATATATATGCAAAACAAATGCAAGACAAGTTCATTCATTTATTCATTTAATAGAGAGACCACTATCAATGCATTAACTATGCATTTAGGTGATGTGTCATAAAGAAGAGGTTCTTGGAAGGTGCAGAATTTTGAAAGAAACAATGTTCTTTAAAAAAAAATAATTTATTTTCCTCAATTACATGTTAAAATAATTTTTTTAACTTTTAAAAAATATTTTGAATTCCAAATTCTACCCTTTCCTTTCCCCTTCCTGAAATAGTAAGTAATCTAATATAGTTTATTTATGTGTAGTCATATAAAACATTTTTATAATAGTAATTTGAAGTAAGAAGACTGAAAGGAAGGGAAAAAAGAAGGAAAAAAGAAAGGAAAGAAGGAAGGAAAGAAGGAAGGAAGGAAGGAAGGAAGGAAGGAAGGAAGGAAGGAAGGAAGGAAGGAAGGAAGGAAGGAAGGAAGGAAGGAAGAAATAATATGCCTCAATTTGTATTCAGACAATCTCAGTTCTTTCTGTGGAGGCAGATAGCATGTTTCATCATGAATCCTCTGAGATTGTCTTAGATCATCATATTGCTCAGAATAGCTAAGTCATTCAGTTTTTCATCATACAATATGGCTATTATTGTGGACAATGGTTCTCCTACTTCTGTTCACTTCATTTTGCATCAGTTCTTGTAAGTCTTTCTAGGTTTTTCTGGGGTCATCATGTTTGTAATTTCTTATAGCACAATAATATCACATCAAAATCATATTCCACAACTTGGGAAATTGAGTATTCTAAGAATGAAGTATTCTACTACCTTCCCAATAGCCTTTTGTGCTCCTAGCAATTTGAAGACCTATTAAAACTAGTAGTAGAGCAGCCTAAATGATTAATTTAATGGAGATTGCCTTTAAGGCCATGCTTTATAAAAGTTGATTATGTATATGTGCTCTTGAAACTACACATATACTAAGAATTACAAAATTTGAACAAAGACAATGTATCAATTCTGGACATGACTTGAAATGTTTGTAATAGAATTGGCATTATAGATATGCCTAGGAAAGTGAAAGTGTACTTATTTATTTAGCAACAATTTGCATGTACAAATTAAAACAAATTTATTTTTGAGTGTGTCAATCTGCTGTAGACATAGCTGATGAAAGCAATAACAGTTAGCTGTCTGAACACTGTAACCAATCGATGCATTTCCCTTAATTGATCTCTCCTGGAAAGGTTTCAGGTGGGACTGGCTAAATTCCAAAACTGCTAGATTAATAATAGCAAACTCAGGCTTGTCCTTGAGGGACTGCTGTCTTGTAGAATAAAGGATTATTTGCTTCACACTAATTTATGAAAGCATTTTTTTCTTCAAAATTCTTCCAATAAATGCAGCACTTTGTGGAGGTCTCTAGGTGTGAGTGACAGTTTGCTCAGTTTTAGATTTAGTATATTAATAGACTCAGCTGAGGTTTGGAGCTGAGTATTTGGAAAACAAATTGGGTCAATTTCTTGAGTGAGCTATAGCACAGAACTACCAAACATCCAAGGCTATTGAAAATAGAGGGAGATGAATTATTGGAGTATAATGCTGCTGTCAGAGCCGGAAGGAACTTTAGAGGTCATTTACTCTCTCTTTAGAGGTCTTTATTTTTTTCATTTTATAGATAAAAATTTGTGAGAGAATATAAAGTGCTTTGCACTTTGAGTGCTATATACATTTTTTAATTGTTGCTACTGTTATTGTTATTATGATGATGGTAGTGATGATGAATTGCCTAAGATGACATGGTTTCTAAGTGGCAAAGCCAACCTAAGGAATCCCAGATCTCTTTATCCATAGAAATTGGGCTGCACTGCTGTCCCTTTCTCTCAAATTCCTATGTAGCAAAGTGGTGTAGTGGACTTGAGTCAAGAAAATCTGAGGGCAAATTCTTCTTCAGTCCCTTATTACCTCTGTGACCTTAGACAACTCAGGAAACCTATCTTACCCTTGCTTTCTTAAAGTGTAAAATGAGGAATTTTTCTTAATAACTCTCTTCCATCTTCAAATCTAGATTCCTCCCATCTTTGCCTGTTCAATTTTCTTATGCATATGTATATACTTTGGATTTTTTTGTAGCAGGATCAAAGATCTATATCTATCACTAGGAGCAGAGAAAATTCCCAATGTATTACATTTACATAGGATCACTGATTTAGAGCTCCAGGGTATGTCATATAGTTCAACCATTTTCTTTGATTTTTAAAGTATTTTTTAAATTATATTTTTAAATTTGTAGAAATCTATTTTCTCTCCCTTCAATTTATCATCTCATGGTGGGGAGGGTGGAGAAGAGAAGAAGAAAAAACAATTTTCTTTTAACAGATATGCATAGTCAAGTAAACCAATTCCCTTCATGGTTACAAACAAAAAAATAGTTATATTAAATAGTTATGTAAAAAAGATAGTTAACTTAGACTAAGTCCACCACCTCTCATGAGGTAAACGGCATTTTCATCATTGCTCCTCTGAAACTGTGGATAATAAAACCTGTTTGTTTTTTTTCCTCCAAAACAATTGGGGTTAAGTGACTTGCCCAGGGTCACACAGCTAGGAAGTGTTAAATGTCTAAGGTCAAATTTGAACTTAGATCCTCCTGACTTTAGGGCTGGTGATCTATCCACTGCACCACCTAGTTGCCCCCCTCTTTTTAATATAAAGAAACTGTCCTAAGGAAGATAATTGACTTATCCAAGAAAACAAATCTAGTAAGTAGGAGAGCTGGGTTTGAAGCCTTAATTATCTAACTTTTGGAACAGTGCTCTTATCCCCATACTGCAAAATTTTTATATCAGTGAAAGATTATTAAATTTAATTAAATTAATTAAAATTATTAAATTTAAGAGTGGCCTTTAAGAGAAATGTGAAGCTTGAATAGTGGCTATGAAATAATGAAGAAGAAAATGTCATCACTATGTTTTAAAACCAGATAAAAGGATCACTTGCTTTCCTCTATCACTGAATCCACAACTATAAAGTCCCAGTGTTGAAATGTAAAATTCAAACATCTTTTGGAAAGAGAGTGCAAAGCTTATGGCCTAGAACAATGACTCCATTTAAAAAAATAATCTAACAAGAGGAGAAGCTAGGTAGTAAAGTAGAAAGAACACCAGGCCTGGAGTCAGGAGTTCAAATTCAGTTCCAGATACTTATTAGCTGTGTGACCCCAAGCAAGTCATTGCCACCCTTCTCCAAAAAATTGTCACCCTTCTCCAAAAAATAATCTAGCAGGAGCAGTTTTATTGTATTATTTTCCAAATAGCTGAAAGGGCCCTAAGAGGCTATCTAATCTATGTCCTTCATATTATAGCTGAGAATATGGTATAGACCATAAGGATAGTAAGATCACACAAGCAGGAAGTAATAGAACTGGGAATCAACACAGATCTACTGATCCTCAAACCCAGCACCCTTTTCACTGAACTGTGCTTGCCCTTTTGTGTAGAAATGTCTGGGACTGCCTAGTTCTCTATGTCCTTAATTCAGTCACTCTTAAGAGATCTTGGAGAAAGAGGGCAGAGAGCCAATAGTGGGAAGAGGAATATTTAATGAAGAGGGGAAAGGACTTTTTCACACTTATTTTTTTTAAATGAAGAACTATCTGTAATACTAAGAATTTTGCAGAGTGGTTAAAATTGACCAAGGGCTAATCAAGTAGGTGTTAACAGACATTGCTCTCACTCTGAGTCTTTCCCTCAGTCTTGAAAGGTAATCAATGTTCATTTTATGTTTATCTGTCTCTGTGTCTCTCTGAGGGCACATTTGAACTCAGGTTCCTTAAACTCCAAGGCTAATGCTCTGTCTACTGCTCCCATTTTAAATCTATCTCTCTGTCTCTGTCTCTCTTAGTGCCTTCCTCCCCCTCTACCTTTTCCTCTTCCTGTCTCTCTCCCTTTTCCATCTTCTTCTCCCTTTCCCTATGCCTCTCATTCTTTTTATTGACACCTTCTCTCCATCTCTGTTTTTCTATCTCTGTCTTTCAAAACTGATAGAATAAATAATAGAAAAGATCTATTGTTTGGTTACAAATGATCTATTCTTGGGAGGCAGGTATATAGTCTGGGGCTTTGACTATTAAAGATGCATAATGGAGATTTTCATTAGTGTTTTTTTTTTAAGAAAAATATTACGCATATGAAGAGGATTCATCTGCATTTGCCTTGGCTCAGCTTTTTGTGGTGGAATGAAACTGTCAGTGTTATATGAATACTATGAGCAAAAGAGTTGAATCTTTGCATTGAGGTTTTAGGGAGTTGATGGGCTGGGATTGTTTATGTAGTACCCTTTATATTTCTTGAGATTGCAAAATGAGGCTTTCAATCCAAAGTTTCTGACTCAATCGTCCCCTGAGAACAGGAGTTCAGAAAACACAGGTGTGCTGTCTACAAAACTGGTGGTTTATTTTATAATGTGTCACTCAGAAGAAATAAACACTACCCTTTCTATTCATTGGCGTATAGAGATCTGCCCCTCAGAAGAGTTCTCTTATCCCCTGGATGATTTGTAAAGTCTGTAAGAAAATGACAGTGGCACAATGTAAGAACCTTATAAGCTAGTTTTCGCCCTGGAAAATTCAATTCAAGTTGCATTTAAATGCCTATTACAGACAAAGAACTGTGCCTACATTAAGGCTACAAACACAAAACAATGAAACATGGCATGGAGTTATTCAAGAACTCAGAAATGACTTTAGAAATCATTTATTTCACTGCCTCCTCTTTGCTTTTAGAAATGAAATCATTTGATATTTAGTACTTTTGCATCTTTAAATGTGTGTTGAAAGAACTTTTATTCACTATTTTTTACACATACACAAATCACAAGGTATGTTATAAGAATGGTTAATGGAAAGAAATTAGATATTAAATCACTTGGCCAAAGGTGCATAGCCCTTGAATTTTTATTGTTGTTCAGCTCAATGAAGTATATATTTTCAGAAGAAACAGATTCAGTGAAACTGAATTTTACAATATTTTATTTGAGTTTTGAAGTGCTAGCAAAATAATAACTTTATGGCTATGATAGCTAGATTTTTTGTTTCTTTTTTGTTTTGTTTTATTTTAACAGAAGAGCCTTTCTATCTTTATATGGTTGGGAAATATAATTGCTCCAACTATCCTCTCTTCTTGTGCTGTTCACTTTACACAAGCCTCTCCTTTACATGGTACTTTTCTACTCAGGCCAGTCTACTTGCCATTCACTCAGTCTCATGTCCCTGCACCTTTGCATCTGATGTCCTCTGTGCCTACAGTACTTGCCTCTGCCTCTGAGAATTCCTGGCTTCCTTATCAGTTGGCCAAATGCCACTTCCTTCAGGTCTTTCTCAATTTCCCAAATATCAGTGTCTTTTCCTCTAAGGCTATCTTGGATCTATTCTACTTGTATCCCATATATGTTTATTTATGTATGTAACAATGATATGTTGACAGAGCACATCAATTAAGTCGTCCAACTTTACTTAAAGAAAGTAAAAAGATGCCTCTGAGAAAGTCTCAATCAATCTTAATCTTAAACTTTAGTTTTAATCAATTACAACCTTTTGGATTACATGAAAAGGGGGGCAGCTAGGTGAATAGAGCACTGGACCTGGAGTCAGAAAGATTCAGCTTCCTGAATTCAAATCTGGCCTCAGAAGCTTATAGGCTATATGATCTTGGGCAAGTCACTTAATCCACTTTGTCTCAGTTTCCTCGGTTGTCAAAAGAACTAGAAGCAAATGTCAAAACACTCAAAGGAAAAAAAAAAAACAAATAGTGTCACAGTCAGGCACAAATGAACAATAACAACAAAAATGCTTGGACCTAGAACGACATTACAAAGTAATGTCTGGCTGAAGAAATTTTCTAATACCCTAGGGGTCATCTATAAAATAGCAAACTAATTAAGAACTAGAGTTCATGCCCAAAGGACTATCAAACTATTGATCCAGCAGCATTTCTACTGGATTTATATACCAAAAAGCTCTTATAGGAGAGAAAGGGATCCACCTGTGAAAAAATGTTTGTGGCAGCCCTTTTTGTAGTGGCAAGAAACTGGAAAGTGAGTGGATGCTCATCATTTGGAGATGGCTGAATAAGTTATGGTACATGAATACTATGGAATATTATTACTCTATAAGAAACAATCAGGAGAATGATTTTAGAAAAGCCTGGAGAGACTTATATGAACTGATGCTAAGTGAAATGAGCAGAACTAGGGAATCATGCTACATAGCCACAACAAGAATATAGGATGATCAATTCTGATAGACATGGATCTTTTCAACAAGGAGATGATTCAGACCAGTTGTAATGATATTGTGATGAAGAGAGCAATCTACACCCAGAGAGAGGACTGTGGGAAATGAGTGTGGATCACAATATAGCATTTTCACTCTTTTTGTTGTTGTTTGCTTGCATTTTATTTTCTTTCTCATTTTTTATTAGATTTGATTTTTCTTATGCAGCAAGATAATTATAGAAATATGCATGCATATATTGGATTTAACATATTTTTACCATGTTTAACATATATTGGATTACTTGCTTTCTAGGGAAGGGGATGAGGGGAAGGAGGTAAAATTGGAACACAAGATTTTTTACAATGATTAATGTTGAAAAATTATCCATGCATATGTTCTGAAAATAAAAAGCTTTATTTTAAAAAGGGAAGAAGAGAAGAGATGAAGAAATTCCCTTGATTAATTCAAGTGAGTACCTTCTAAGCCATTAGTATAGTAAAAAATTTTGATGATTTTTCCAGCATCACACAGTCTCTATGTATCTATAGGTAATTTTTGAATTTTGTACCCAGCCCTGTCTGGATCTGAAGTCAGCTTTCCATCCATTATGCCCATATTATACTCTATAAGTCCCCTCCCCATTCCAAGCAATGAAACAGGATTCCAAGAGTCATCCATATTTGTTCTCACTTCATCCTTTTTATTAAATGACCACAGGGAGATAATGAATTCTGGAATTTTGAAGTCATATTTAAGTATACAAGGATGGAACATAAAACTGAGGCCTCATTCAGCCCATGTTCTAACAAACTGAAATAAAGGAAAGAGTATTTGCTTCTCAATGGAAAGTAAAAGGAAAGTTAAAGGGCAAAGCCAAAGGAAATGATCACTTTCCTCCTTTTGCCTCCATATACATATAGACATTTTTACATGTTGCACTAATATCATTTTAGGTTTAGGAAATAAACCCGAGTTAGACTTCAGAATCATTGCTTCTTTCTCAACTACTCTAACCCTGACTGATCCCAGTCAGACAATATTTTTATGTTTCACATTGGCAAATAATTTCTCATTAGTCTCATCTTTCTCCCTCCTTTTCCCTTCCCTTACCTCTCTCTGTATGTAGATAATTAAGGTTAAATGCTTTGCCCAGTTACTTAGCTAATGTCAAGTGTCTGAGACCAGACTTGATCTCAAATCTACCTGATTCCAGGTGCCACCTGGCTACCCTTTCAGTTTCCTGTGTTTTGAGAGATGATTTCAGAGCCTTATATTGGGTTTAAATGTAGTAAATGCAAAAAACAACAACAATAAAAAACAAAACTATAAATCTTTTTATTTGGGAGTAAGAGAGAAACCAAAGGGAATGTCTCATGGCTTAACTATAGACACTCAAAGAAACTGAACCCAATGAAGAATACTGGAACCTATAAATTAACCTCTCACACTGGTCCAAAGAAAACCTGGGGAGATATAGAGAAATGATATAATCATGAATATTATCAGGGAAATGAGTGATGATTAAAGAATCATATATTTCTAACTAGAAGGATCTTGGAGATAATTTATTCCAACTTGATTGTTTCCAGTTGAGGAAACTAAGACTCAAAGAGTTAAATCTCTTGATTAAATTAGAGACATATAGAAATTAAGTGGCAGAATTAAAATTTGAACTCAGAACATCTAGGTTCTTGTTTCAGGTAGTTTCAAGGGCATGGCAGATATTTCAGCTCATGGGTCATAGTCATTCTTCAGAAGAGCCATCTGATATTTTATAGAGAGAAGAAAGGTAGCTGTTTAGAAAATCTAACTGGATTCTCACCGGAGGCCACAGACAGGAAGAGAACAATTATCTAAGAAGCTGAAAATTTCTAGTCTAGAAATATCCAAATATACATTTCCAGAAATAGGCAGCCCATTTGAATAGATAAAACAAGTTGGGGAAAAACAAGGTTGATTTATTTTTTCTGAACTATGACTATTACAAAATAACTTAGGGCATAAAATACTACAAATAACTTATTTAGGGTATTTAATCCAAGTAACAAAAATGAAGATATATTCAAGTAAATATGAGATGACTGTGATGTGAAAATCAGGGTGTCTTCCAATGAAAGTAAGACATCAGTAATGATACTGATCATTTCCTTTCCAAACTTACCATTACTTCTTTATTGTAATTTCCTATCTTTTTTAGTGAAGTTAAAGAGAAGGCAATGGAGAAAATCAATCAATGGCCATTTCACAGCAAGAAATTGAAGCACATAGAATGGTGGACTAGTAAAAAAAGATTAGGTAAGACATAGTAATAAATGACCACAGTAAGCTAGTGTTTGCTAAACCTAAAGACCCCAGCCTCTGGAAAAAGAACACCTATTTGATAAAAACTGCTAGAAAAATTGGAAAACAATATGGCCCAAACAAGATCTTACACTGTATATACCGAGATAATATTAAAATGGGTACATGATTTAGACACAAAGGATAAAATCATATGCAAATTAGGAGATCAAAGATAATCTGTCAGATATATAGAGAAGGGAAGAATTTATAATGAAACAAGAAAAAAGCATTACAAAATGCAAAGTAGATAACTTTGCTTACATTAAATTAAAAAAAAAAAAACAAATTACACAGGGGCAGCTAGATGGCATTGTGGCTAGAACATTGACCATGAAGTCAGGAGGACCTGAGTTCAAATTTGGCCTCAGACACTTAATATTTATTAACTGTGTGACCCTGAGCAAGTCACTTAACCCCAACTGCTTCACCAAAAACCAAAACAACAACAAAAATTCAATTAACATTGCAAGGAAAGCAGAAATCTGGGAAACAATCTTTCCAGCAAATATTTCTGATAAATGTCTCATTTTTCAAATATTTAGAGAACTTTGTCAAATTTATAAGAATACAAGTATTCTCCAAAAGCTAACTGTTCAAAGGCTAGGAATAGCCAGTTTTCAGATGAAGAAATCAAAGCTATTTATAGTGATTTGAATACATATTCTAAATCACTTTTATTTAGAGAAATGCAAATTAAAACAACTCGGAGGTACCACTAAAACCTATCAAATTGGCTAATATGACAAAAAAAATCATAAATATTGGAGATGAGGGAAAATTGGGATACTAATGTATTATTATTAGAGGTTTGAAGTGATCCTATCATTCTAGAAAGAATTTGGAACTATACTCAAAGGACAGCCAAACTGTGGATCCAGCAATACTGCTGCTAGGTCAGTATCCCAAAATATCATTAAAAAAGAGAAAAGGGCTTATATATACAAAAATATTTATATTAACTCTTTTTTTGATAGAAAAAAATTGGAAATCAAGGGAATGCCCATCAATTGGAGAATAGCTAAACATGTTGTGATATATAGATTATAATGGAATACTGTTGTGCTGTAAGATATAAGGAGCAGGCAGATTGCAGAAAAACCTGGAGAGATTTATATGAACTGATGCAAAGTGAAATGAGCAAAAGCAGGATAATATTGTGTTTAGTTACTGCAACATTGTGTGATGATTAACTATGGACTATGTGGTTCTGTAGTATTCTCTCTAAAATGTAATTTTCTCTATTGAGGTTTTCTTGGGGTCTCTTGAGGCAGCCTTCAGTTCAGTTCAGTAATCACCACACGAGTACCAGGGGTTAAAGTCCAAATCCTTTATTGTCTCTTTCTAAGTCTTGTCTCATTTCCTATGGCCAAGTTATCTTTCTTATACTCCAGATCCTTTATTATCTCCTTCCTGGAACTGGGCAGCTTTCTGGAGAGCCTTTCAGTCTGCCCTTGATTCCAAGAGCTTGAGCTCCAGCCTGCCTTCTCTGGCTTCTGCATCTCCCCGACTGAATCCTGGCTGAGGCTCCTAGCTTATATATGCTCTCTTATCAAAGGTGTGAATCTTGTGGAACTATAATAAGTACTAAGTATATGAACTGAACTACACAACTGTTAAATACCATGCTAAATGATCATTGTCTCGATCAATTCCACTGACTTAGCACCTTGTTTCAATCCTTTGTTTCAAGTTCAGAGTTCTGGCCCATAACATGGTTCTTCTCAGCAATACAGTGACCCAAGACAATTGCAAAGCACTCATGGATGAAAAATGCTATCCAAATCCATTTACAGAAATGATGGTGTTTGACTGCAGAACAAAGCATATTATTTTCATTTACTTGTGTGTGTGTGTGTGTGTGTGTGTGTGTGTGTGTGTGTGTGTTTCCTATTGGGTCTCCTTCTTCTTTCACAACTGTGATTAATATGGAAATTTCTTATATATGATTGCACATATATAGCGTATAACAAACTGTTTTCATTTTAGAAAGAGCGGAATTTTGGAAGGGAGAGAGAAAAATTTCAAATTCAAAATCTTGTGAAACTTAATGTTAGAAATTTTGACAACATATAACTGAGGGGAAAAAATACTATTTTTTAAAAAAAGGAAGCAAGTATAGGTTAAAGATAGATTTATGTTATCCCTCTTGGGTCAGTTTCTCTACTTTCTGACAAGTTGGAAGAGACGGAAAAAATTTCTTAGAGGGCTTACACATAAAGGTTATAATGACATAAAGTGCCTTCTGCTACATTTAGAAATGAGGAAATTCAATCTCCATGGAAAACAAGAAACAAGGAGCAAGCCAAACAAACATACTGCCTTCCACATTCAAGCACCTGACATATCTGCATTTTCATATATCATTTTTGTTTGTTTGTTCTTTCTTCAAGATCCCACTTCCTCAATATTTGGGTAAAAGGAAGTGATGTTTTAGTGGTCCCCAAATATAGAAAAATGTTGAGGACTTTCTGAATTGTTTCCTTGTTATGAATAGCAATAGGGACAGCAGAGATTCCAAATGATAAAAAGATAATGAATTCTGTTGTTACCATTAAGAGAGGGTAGCAAGCTTTATATAGTATCTTAATTTAGAATGATCCCTATTGAACATTTAAATTGGAGTTTATCACAATGAAAAGAAGGCTGGATTTAGTCAGAGATCTTGAGTTTGAATTTTTGTTCTGGTATTTACCACATGTGATCTTGGGCAAATCACAGGTTTTGCATCTCAGTTTCTCCATATATAAAATTAGAGGGTTGAATTGGATGACTTCCACAGTCCTTTTCAGCTATAAATCTATGTCTACCATGCAACGAACCTGCCTACCAAATTATTGCTCTACAGAAGTGATGAGACCCATGAACAGTAGTGATTGAAGACGATTAACAGAACCTCAGGGAAAATATACTGTTATAGAAAGAGAAGGAGGCTCAAAGTATGATTCACAAGAAACAAATAGCATTCTCTGTGCTGGGACAAACTAGACTTTTTAGTATAACCCAATCCACGTGGCTAGTCTATAGGTAGGAAAAGGAGTGGTCAGGAAAGTCAGCATGGAGTTAGCAAGATAGCAGTGGACATTGACAAGATAATAGTTTGTCCCACATAATTTTTCTACCAGAAAGGGAACATTTTAAAAATATATCAATATACAATCACTTAATTGCTCAATATTGTTTTAATCTTGAATTTTACTATTATAGATGGATGTGCTTGAAAGACATACAAATAACCAATGATATGCACTTGATCAGTACATCAGAGGTGATACCTGGATACACAGTTAGAATAAGTTAAGCCATGTTGTATTCAGCCAAGACATTACTTCTAGAGAAAAGTGATTAGATTGAGTTAAGTCTGACCCATCTTAGACATTTAGAGATTCACTACTTTCTTTAATCAAAAATAGAAAACATTCTAATTTGTGATTTTTTTCTGATGGATTTTTTGGTGTTGTAGTCTTCTATTGGTTAATGCATTTTAAAATAACAAATTTATTTTAATTGATTCAAATGAAAATATCAAGCCTCATTGCCCATGGCAATGATTCCCATTTTGATCCTTGCCACTGGTTGTAGTGTCCTGGTTCTTTCTAAGTTCCACTTATTCATTCAAGCAATTCATATGTACTGAGAACCTACTATGCATAATGCTATTAAAATAATGTTATTCTTGGGTTACACAAAAGTTTAGGATTACTTATTGAAGATATAGGTTATATTAACTGGAACTCCTAACAAATCTGACAAAATACCATCCTTGGACAACTGTGTAGTCTGAAATCATCTTACTTTGTAAGAACATTGGTCAACAATGTTCCCAAAGGATGTTTTGTTAAAAGAAAAAAAAGATATATTATAACCGAAATATCAAAGTAGTCCCAAATTACATAAAAATATTCCAAAGTAAACATTCCCCAATGTTACTAAAAGTCTTTAGAAACCACAAGGATCTATTATGTTCATTCTCTTTGCTAGCAGAGTTACTTTGATGAATTCTCTATTGTTTACCACTAGCTAGCATCCTAGTTGCTACAGCTTTTCCAAATTTATCTGCTCCTCTTTCTTCTGTTGGTATAAGTATAGTATATGAGTCTTAGATTGTCCTTCTTTAGTCTATTGATTAGTGATTGGATGAATCTGCTAGCTCTGTCTATTGGTCTATCTTTGGTGCATCATAAGTCATGAGACTGTTTTGAAATGTCAGTTAATAAGCATTTATTAAGCTCAGTTTGTAGCAGGTACTGTACTAAATACTAAGAATATAAAGGCAAAAACATTTTCTGCTTTAGAAATTTAATGGGGGCGAAATACTGTATACAACTATATACAAAGATACATACATATATATATATATATATATAATATACACAAATGTGTGTATTTATGTATGTAAAGTATGTAAGTGTATATATGTATTTATGTACATATATATGTGTGTGTGTGTGTGTGTGTGTGTATCTACATACAAATATAGTTAATCTTAAAGGAAATATATTATCCTTAAGGGATACTAGAAGGTGGATTTTAACTGAGATGTATGTAATGGGGCTGAAACTGAGTTGATGCACTGAGGTCCAAGCACTTAAGGCTAATTACCAATTGGCCAATACTCTATTATCATATGCTTGGAGAAAAAGTGGCCCTGCCCACTATTCTGTGCAGGCTTGATCTGTTGATGTATAGAGAGATTGGGTGGAGGATTTAGAGGGTGGAGTAGGACAAGTGAGGTGGCTTCAGGCGGGAGAAAAAAGAGGAGATTCCTATGTCCACGCTCTCTCCTCTGGGTTCGAAAAAGAATAAAGATTGCTTATCCTGAATCCAGCTGATTCTAAAGTATCCAGGGTGCTGACATGGTTTTCACACAAAGATATGAAGAAAGCCAGGGAGGCCAGGAGGGAAAAATGAACAAGGAGAGGACAATTGCTGAAGTTGGATTTGGAGTATCATATTCAAGAATATCAAGATGGGCAGTGACACTGAATCGTAGAATACATGGCAGGGTATACATTATAAGACAACTAGAAAGATAAACTCTGCTGGCTGGCTAGAAGCCCTGGGAAAGTCAAAATTCAAAATTTTGCTCAAAGTTACCTGTAACTCTGCTAACATGCTAAGGGAACCAGTGAAACCAAAACCAATAGTAAACATTACTACCTATCTTCCTCACCTCCATACATGACAAATCATAGTAAAGGACTTTGCTGATAATAACCTCAGATTTTTTTCTTTCTTTTTTGAAGGGAACATTAGCGTTAGATCCACTCTAATTTTTGAAGAGAGTTCAAAAAGCTCAGCAAATTATGGGGCAATTACTAATCACATATATTTTTACATTAATAGTTTCCTCCTAGGACCAAAGATAAAATATTCAACTATCATAAGAAACCCATTTCAGCTATACTAGGAATGGCACAGATCTGACCAGAAATAAAGAAAAGCCAACCTCTTAAAATAGTACAGCAGGATATGGGACAAGGAATAATTTTCACTGGAGCTTCACATTGAACAGAGTTCTAATTGACCTTTTGATTCCTGTACTTAATAGGACACATGATATATTTCCTTTTACCCTGATGATGGCATCTGGAGTTGTAGGAGGGGCAGTTATCCAGGGATCATTTGTAGTGCTATAATAGTAAAGGGGGTCATTAATGGATATAGTGATAGTCTACTCCCCAGTCCCAGAGCCATAAAAACTGGCCACTACTAGTGTCATTTTTTTTGCATATTTTTCTTTTGCTTTTATAATAGCTTTTTATTTTTCAAAATACATGCAAAGACATTTTTCAACATTCACCTCTGCAAATTATGTTCCATATTTTTCTCTCTTCCTCCCTATCTCTCCCCTCCCTTAGGCAGCAAGTAATCCAATATACGTTAAATATACACAATTCTTCTAATCATATTTCCATATTTATTATTCTGCACAAGAAAAATCCAATCAAAAAAAAGAAAATGAGAGAAAACAAACAAGGTGCAAACAACAAGAAAAAAAGTGAAAATGCTAAATTGTAATCCACATTAATTCCCCATATTGTTCTTTCTGCATGCAGATGACTACATCTCATGTCTATTGTAATTGGCCTGAATCACCTCATTGTTGAAAAGAGCCAAGTCTATCACAGTTGATCATTACATAATCTTGCTTGCACAATGTTCTCTTGGTTCTACCTCACTTCATTTACCATCAGTTCATATAAATCTCTCCAGGCCTATCTGAAATCATCCTGCTGATCATTTCTTATAGAGCAATAATTACATTCATATACCAAAATTTATTCAGCCATTCTCCTACTGATGGGCATCCATTCAGTTTCAAGTGCCATGACACTTGCCAGGACAAAAAAGGTTTTTGCATATATTTTTATAGTAATCTTCCTTTGTACTGTGTTGGAAGTATGATTTGGTGAAAATATTCTATATTTTGAGGAAGAGATTCTGAATTCAAAGTTTGACTGACAAAATTTGTAGATATGGCCCAGTTTCTTTTCTTTTTTGAATAATAACATTTTATTTTTATGATATATACAAAAGTAGCTTTCAACATTCACTCTTTCAAAAACTTGGCATTCCAAAATTTTTTTTCTCCCTTCTTTCCCCTTCAACCCCTCCTTCAGAGAGTAAACAATCCAATATATGCTAAGCATGTGCAATTGCTCTCTCTCTCTATTTCTACAATTACCATGCTGCTCAAGAAAAATCAGATCAAAAATGAAATGAAATGAAAATGAAAATGAAAACAAAAAGCAAGCAAGAAACAAAATAAATGAGAATAATATGTTGTAATCCACACTCAATCCCCACAGTATCTCTCTGGATGCAGATGGCTGTCTCTCTCACAAGTCTTTTGGAATTGACTTGAATCACCTTGCTATTGAAAAGAGCCGTGCCCATCAGAATTAATCAATGGATAATCTTGCTGTTGCTATGTACATTGCTCTCTTGCTTCTACTCACTTCACTTAGCATCAGTTCATGTAAGCCCTTACAGGCATAGTCTGGCTTGTTCCTCATTTATAAATGAAGGGGATTGTAATAAATGGCCTTTTTAGCTGTGAACTTACAGTTTTGTGGTATAAAAATTGCATGAAACTTTATCAATAAATGCAATTTGTTGTTTTTTTAGTTGTTTTTCAGTCACTTCCAACTCTATGTTGAATGGTTTGACATTTCTTTCTCCAGCTCTTTTTGGAGATGAGAAAACTGAAGCAAAGAGTTTTAAATAACTTACCCAGAGTCACACAGCTAGTAAATATCTGAGGTCCCATTTGATTAGTCTTACTGCCCTCCAGTCTCAGCATTCTATCCACTGTATCATCTGGATTGTCCAAGGAATGTAATACATGGTCATTAAGAGTTATTTGGTACAAAAGAAAGGGATTTTGGAGTTAAAGGAAAGGAGTTCAAATACCAGTTTTGTCATTATTTGTATGAATTTGACTAAAGAATTTAATCTCTCTGAATTTTGGTAGCCTGATCTATTAAAAATGAGGATATTGGACTTAATGAGCTCCATGAGACATTTCAATTTTAAATATATGATTCTATGACTTGTCAATAACAATCCATCTAGACTATGTCATAGAAAAGACATGAACCCAGGTTTTCTTAACTGTTAAATCAGCTCATTGCCATCAAAGCCTACTACTGTCTTTCTCCAATCTTAATAAGAATTTCATATCTCCTGTGTCCTAAAATATTGTAATTTCTGGAACCATTAAAAATACATCTTTCTTTTCGCCTCCAGTGCATTAATATCACATTTCATTATATTGAGGATGTTTTGTGGCAGTTCATTTGTTTCCTGACTTTTTCCTCTTTTAACTTTACGTGAATCTTAATGTCTCTATTAGGTGGGGATATTTTGTGGATATCAGTCCCTTGCTGAAAAATGACTTAACTAAATCCCCTTAATGTCATAATCAATACTAAGTATAAAGGATTGTGCTGAGATTTTGATGAAAAAAGTTGATGAGAATTTTCTACTTGGATAAGATTCCACTTTAGTCAAACAGAAGAAAAAACATTGATCTAGCTAACCTATATTAATAAGTTGATTTTTTGTAGATAAAAAGGAGAGGTTATCTTTTTTAAATCTCTGTCATGTATCTAACATGATCAGTAATTGCTAGTTCATATCATAAGCACTAGAGATGGTAATGACAACATGGTGATCGGAAAGGAGCACATGATCTTTGCCTGTTAAGGATTGTTCCAATATATTTAACGTTTTAAAGTTCCCAGAATGGTTTATATACACTATCCCATTTGATCCTCCCCAAAACTCTGTGAGGTAGTTCTTAAGGACAAAATTGTTCCCATTTTATATATGAGGAAACTGAACCCCAAAATAATTAACACAATATTCTTCATGTAATTATGACTACTAAGTTTTAGCAAAGAATTTGGACTCAGATCTGTCCTAACTTGCAGTTCAGTATTCTTGTTATGAGGCCAAGCTTATTTGAGCCTTATTCTCTCCTTTTGTATCCTGGTTCTTTTCTTTTGTACTCCCAAGTACTGTTGGCCTCAAAACTGCCCAGCTGCTGTTTTGTTGAGTAAGCATCTCTAGAACATATTAAACTCCTTATTTATACAACACAATAAAAATTAAAATCAATAAGGAAAATTTGAAGGAAGATTAAGCTGGAAACTAAATAATGTTATCTTAAAGAGTGAGTGGGTCAAGTAATAAATCAGAGAAAATTAAACATCATATAAAAGAAAATGATAAAAAGGAGACACCTTCATCTTTTACAATTTCCTTTCATTCTAGCTATCTCTGCCTTTTTATTTGGGGTTTCTATACCTTTGCATATACCCTCTGCTTATCTACTACTTAAGAACTATTTCATATGCCAAGCCTTTTCTAAGAAGGATCCTCTTCTTTAAAATTACTTTGAATAATTTTGTATTTGCTTATCTATCTATGTAATGTATCATCTCCTTGAAATAATCTAAGTTCTTTGAAAGTAGGAATGATTTCAATTTTGCTTTGTAAAGAAAGCAGGACAGTGTCTGGCATATAGTGAGTACCTTATAAATCTTAAATTTGGTAAATTGAACAAAGTGGATCCTGCCAAGGAAACGTAGCCAAGATAGTGAATGCTAGCAATATTAGACCTCAAAAAATAATGACAAGATGAGGTTTAGTACTATTGAGAGAAGGCAGAATCACAGGAACAGATACCCAACAGTTTATCTACATCCAATCAATAGCATTTTTTGTAAACCTGCTTTAGGAAACAATATGTTGAAAGTTGTCAGGGACCTTAAAGGAGCCATTTATTTCATAAATAAAGAAACTGGCATTCAGAAAAGTAAAATGACTTATCCAATGTCCCATAGGTATTAAGTGGTAGAATTGGAATTTTAATGCAAAGATTCTGACTACAATACAGTGGTATTTTCATATATAAATATATTTATGCATACATACACTGTAAGTCAAAAAAAAAAAAGAAGGGAGTGAAGAGTATTTAGATATGAATTCACCAGATCCATTGAAAATAATCACAGATACAACCCAAATCCAAGAGCAGAGATCAGACTCAGGAGATTCTCTTCTGGGAAAAGAGAGGCAACTGGATCTCAATAATTAAGAACAAGAAAATCAATAAACAAAATTGAGGCAGAGTTTCCTTCCATGGGAATCAAATTAGAACAGGTTCAGGGTCAAAACTACAAATTAGTTAAATTAATGTTTCATCTCCATTTGCCCCTATGTTGGAATGATGGTAGATTGACCATACCCATTCTTTCCCTTTTTTTTATGACTTGATGTAGCTGTGATGTGAAGACAGGAGAGAGATATTTTCAGAATAAGTTTTTTTTTTATAAGTAGGAAATAAAAAGAGCATGAGGACATTGGCATATTGGTGGGAATGTAGAAAGTCTGTCATCAATCAAGGAATTTAATAAACTAGTGCCAGATTTCACCTGTGTTTATTTCTGGCTGTCATAGTTATATGGAATAAAGGTAGGAGAAAAGAAGCCAACTATGTTATGTGCATGTAGATTTATATGTGTACAAAATTTATGTGCATAAATATATATGCATAAATATGTATACTTTTGTGAATGTAAGTACATACATTGTATGCTTTATATATGGACATACACATATATTTACATAAATATATATACATTTACAAACTGGATAATTTGAAAAATGCAGTTCTGGATTGGAAATGTAAAGAAAGAATTGACTTAGTGATATAAACAAATCTTAATTCATTTATTGAAAAAAACAGAAGAAGGATTTTCATCTTCTGGACCAGTAGAAGTAAAAGTGATTAAAGTGAGAAAGTCTGACCCAGTCTATCCAGCACTAAAGTAATGATATTAACATGTATAAAAAGCCACATGGTCTTCCCCATTGACTCATTTAGCCTTGATGGAAAAGCAGATTTTTTAATCACAATTTTCAGACCAATTCTCCACTGGACCTCTACAAAGTATTTCACTTTTATGCTTTCTTCATTACTCTTTAATAAAAACACATTTGTAAGTAACAACATAAGAAACAGGTTACTGACAATTATGATACAATTCTTTCCACTGCTCTTAAGAAAAATCACTGCTATCTCAGGCTAGATAATCTTTAAAGATTCTAAGAATGTATTATATTTTTATGTTTTCTCTACTCTTCAAATAAATATTTAACAGCTAAAATGAAAGGGATAAAAATGGTGGTAGTGATAATGATCATGATGAATGAAATTACCAATAAGGCAGTATCCTAATTTCCTCTTAGACTTGTCTAATCCTACCTTTTTTTTTTTTAACAGAATGTATTACATCTATTACCAAAGGATAAGAAGTCTAGAGAATCCTCCAAATATATATATGTTTATGTACCATATACAAAATATACAACTTTGCCATAAAATATATGTATGGATATGTATATACACATTATGACATCTAGCTGTAAAACAAATATTGTCATCAAAAACTATGGGAGAGCTATGCTTAAAAAAGACAGTAATTAATGTAAATTATTCAAAGAAGTCATAGGTTTAGTGCAATAGATCATTGTAGGTCATAAATGTTTAGTACCTGCTGACCAACCGGCAATGATGTGGTGCATGAAACTATTGGTCAGAAGTTCATTATTTTTCATGGATTAATAAATGACAAATCCCCATATTACAAAAAATATACTTCAGGGGATATGGGAACACTGGAACACTAATACATTGTTGTATTGGATCCAACCATTCTGGAGAGCAATATGGAGATATGCCCAAAGAGTTATCAAACTGTGGATACCATTTGACCCAGTAGTGTTTCTACTGGGCTTATATCCCAAAGAGATCATGAAAAAGGAAAAAGGATCCACATGTGCAAAAAATGTTTGTAGTAGCCCTTTTTGTAGTGGTAAGAAACTAGAAACTGAGTGGATGTCCATCAGTTGGGGAATGCTGAAAAAATTATGATATATGAATATTATAGAATATTATTGTTCTATAAGAAAACAATCAGGAGGATGATTTTTGAGAATTCTGGAGACACTTGCATTAACTGAGGCTAAGTGAAATGAGCAGAACCAGGAGATCATTATACATGGTAACAACAAGATTATCCAATGATCAGTTCTGATGGATGTGGCTCTTTTCAACAATGAGATGATTCAGGCCAACTCCAATGATCTTGTGATGAAGAGAGCCATGTACATCTTGAGAGAGACCTGTGGGGACTGAGTGTGTATCACAATGTAGCATTTTTACTCTTTTTGTTGTTGTTTGCTTGCATTTTATTTTCTTTCTCATTTTTTTTCCTTTTTGATTTGATTTTTCTTGTGCATCAAGATAATTGTATAAAGATGTGTGCATATATTGAATTTAACATACTTTTCTACCATATTTAACATATATCAGACTACTTGCCATCTGGGAAAGGGATAGGGGAAATGGAAAGGAAATTGGACACAAGGTTTTTCATCAGTTAATGTCAAAGAATTATCCATGCATATGTTTTGAAAAATAAAAAGCTTTAATAAAAAAAATTAGAAAAAGAGTAAAAAAAAGAAGTATAGATCTTAAAATATTCTGGAGAATTCAGCAAGTAAACAGCACTTGAATTAAATGATTATCACATATCAAAAAGTTATCCATAACTGCACTAATATTATGTATTCATAAAATATTTAGAATGTTCTTCTAATGATGCTATTCCAAATATTCATCATCTCTAAACTACAGAATGAAAAAAATTAAAAATATAGAAATCTGGCTGGGAAAATAAAAATCATGTGAGAAAAGGAAGGGGTATATAGCATATCTTTTGAACTATTTGCCATTAAATTTGTCTTAAAGATCTGGAGAACTCAATCAATATATTGTACTGTACTGAATCTGGACTTTGAATCTAGGCATCTTGATCCTCAGTCAAAGGCTGTTTCCCATTTCACTACAGTGCCTCTTAACATTTCATTAATCGCAGCTATCAAATGAATGATCTCTCTGGAAAAAAAAAAACTAATTCCATGTGATAGATATTTTCATTTTTTTAAGCTTTAAGCACAATAAATAGAGGTTGTCTATTGTACTGGAAATAATATTGCACTTAAAATTAGACCACCAGTATTTTAACATTGACTGTGCTATTTCTGTGTTAAAAGAGGTTTGTGACTTTTGGCACATTATATTACCTCCCTAAGACTAAATTTCTCCAGTATTTGAAAAGAGTCACCACTTGGAATACCTTAGTGCATAGGGATTGTTGTGAAGATGAAATAAGGTATGTTAAAAGTCTTTTTTTTTTTTTGGTCATTGAAAACCCTACATAAATACTAGTTCTTATTGTTATTTTTGTGTTGGATAAAGCTGCCTAAACAAGGCTGTTTCAAACAATATCTCACTTAAGAATTTCTAAAATTTCTCCATTACCTTGCAAATAGTAATTTGGGGTTTTAGAATCTCTTCCCATCTCCCCATTGAGTGCAAATATTCCTGGGAGTAATAATACATTAAAATACCTAATATCCTGTGGTCTAGAGTCCAGCTTCTTAAAATATAGTTTGTAACTCCATATGGAGTCTCGTAATTGAATGTGGGGGTCACTGATTATCATCAATGTTTGATTTGCATACCTGTTTCTACATCTATATACCCAGTCATATAAAAACATCTTGGGCTAAAAAGAGTCATGAATAAAAAAAGAAATCCAAATCTAAGAAAAGAGGGAGAAAGTAGTTTAACACTGGTGAAAGACCATCTATGAATCATTTTTAAGAGCTTACTATGGTGAAAGTTGTTTGTCTTCATTCTTGAAGAGAACCAATGATATTAGGAAGGTGATGTTTTGACTTGCTCATGAATTGGATTTAAATGAGGCAGGGCTGCTTCATCACCATTAAGAAAAAGTTAAAGGAAGGGACAATTGAGAAGAAGGAAAAAGAAATTCCACTTATTTCACAATTTTGCCCGTGTTTAGGGCCAAGACTGCAAACTATGTCCTGATGTAAGAAAGATAATGATAAATGTTGAGGAATCATAAGTCATTTTTACAAAGCCTATGTGATGTTTCAAAGTTCTGACTTCAGGCATTGTTGGTGCCGAACTTTGTTCTAAAAACTGATTTGATTTCAGAGAGGGACTTTTCTATTTCAATAATAAAGAGGTAAAAAAAGCAAAGTTATTAGAGATAATGTGAAAAAATATCAGCAAGAGAAAATAAAACTTTATAAAGATAAGTGATTTCTGGACTTCAAAGTACTATTTCATTTACTGGGGAATCAAAAGAGAAGTTGCACTGTATTCAAAACACCACAAATTTTTGTGTGCTAAGGCTTGGTTCATTTCTCTCTTCAGTATGATCACGGGCAAATCATCTAATAAGTTTGATGGACCTGATTTTTTCCATTATAAATAATCTGGAAAACTAGCTATTCTCCCATTTTCTTTCCAGCTCCCATTCTATGATCTTGCTACTTTTCTTTCACTTTTTCACTCACACCCTTACATAGAGATGTGCTAGAAAAATGGTACTCTGAATATATATATATATATATTTAAAAGTATATATATATATGTATGGCATACTTTTAAGTTTAATCTGCATCATTACCATTTTCTCCACCATTTTTTTATTCATCATTAAAACAGTAAATCAAACCCTGATTTGTAGCATTTGAAGAGTTTGGTGATTTAAATATTGGTACTGAAAATTTAACAACCAGCTTTTACTAGATGATAGGATTTGGCTGCAGGACACCTTACCCCAATCTCTTCCCTACTTCTGTCTAATTTATGAAAATTAATATGTAAAGGGTTGATCTAAGCTTAACTTGATAACCTTACAGGATGATCAGCCTTTATAATGCAAGAATATTCTCTCCCCATTGATGATTCTATAATTGCCAAGAAACTCAAACTTCTGATCTCTATATTTGTAATCTTGTCTGATAAAACCCCTGAAGTGTACTCTTGAGGAGAAAAAAACAGAGATATATTCTTTTTAATCAATGGCTTTAAAATCTAAATATATAAAAATAGCAAGCAAAATGCTACTCTTTTTGGGAAGATGGATACATTCAAATCACCTGATAATTACCATTGCCTTCTATTAGATCTACAAAAGACTAAGGGGCAGTGGCAATGTGTTCCTTATATTTTATCTAATGCTGTATCACCCTCACAAGGTTAGATATGCACAGAGTTACTGGGAAGTGTGCTGGAAAAGACAAAATTGAATTACACCAGCTATTGAGTATGCTACATCCCTGAATTTGCTGCGAATCAGCTCTCCTGTGATTTTTTTCAGACCTTGGTAACTGCACATGTGACAATGTGAATCTTTTTAGAGTAATCACACAATTTTGTTTTCCAGAGAGAAATCATAGATCCTTAATTGAAAGACCCCTCAGAGGCTCCTTATTCCAAGTTCCTCATTTTATAGTTGAGGAAACTAAGGCCTCAGGAAGCTCAGTGATTTCTTGAAAGTCACACAGATATTAAGCATCAGAAGTAGACATTAAAACCCCAAGCCACTTAGGGACCATGACCGTATTAACCAGTAGGAAGATCCTATTCCAGGAACTAATATTTAAGTTCATCTATACTTCATTATTTTAAAAAACCAAAAATTTAGCAATTATCCTAAGTATATAAAAAAACACAGTTCTGAATAGATCAATTACTTTTCCTTAGCTCTATGGAACCCACCTGAGGAATAAGAGATCCAGGAATTCCTAAATTCCTAAAGCTTAGCAAAAAGAGAATAAGGAAGAAAAGAAGGACTTTTGATTATTTATCTTCTCACAAAAGTCTTCAAGGGATTTATAATCTACTGGAAAGATAAGGCAGGTATTCATATTATTACAGTACAAGCCTTTGTGTGTTAAATTACATAAGTACATGCTACAGGTACTTAATCAAGTGAAATCACTGAAGAAGGGGGGGGGGGAGGGAATGAGGCAGATGGTGGGGTAGGGTGGGACTGGACCTGACATTTCATTGGAACAGAGAGCTCCTAAGTGAGCAAATTCCCTTTATCAAAGTTGACTGGCACTTTTTCTGCAACATTATCATTTTAGAAAGTTTCCTAGAACACATGATTTGTTTATACTCATACAGGCAATAGATCGATGGTATCTTAGAATCCAGGGTGCTAGTTCCAAAGCAAGGTCTCTACCCACTATTGTATGTTGCCTCCCTTTTAAGGCTTCACTAATAATAAATGTTTTATTCTCTCTTAATATGAATTGGATTTCAATTAATGGTATGTAGACTCTTGTACTTTAAGTGGTTTGCACTTAAGAGAAAGTTGTAAAATCAACTTTAATAAACTAGTATACTTGAACTTAAAAAAATTCCCATTGTGTTTTCTGTGAGTTTTGTTGCTAATTCTTTTCAAACTCTTCAAACATGTAGCTTTAGTCACTGTATGTATTTGGGGAGAGGGAAGTTTCTTTTTTAACTGTGCAAAACTTCAATCTAAAATTCCTTTTCCATATTCCTCAGAGTAACAGTAAATAACTTTGATGATATGAGAAATGACAGAGGAAAGAGGAAACATGCAGTAATGAATAATGAGAAGGCCTCCTTGGAGTCAGGAAAACTTGGATTTCAGTCCGAGCAATGTACCATGCCATCTGTGTGGTCCTGCCCAGGTCATTTAACCTCTCAATGTCACCAGGCAACTGTCTGAGTCTAATTTATAGAGCACATGAAATGTCCTAGTGGTAGAGAGAAATTTTCCACTGGGAACTCCCTTTACCAAATGAAATCATAGGACCCATTAGAAAAAAAGAAGATTATTGCTGTGGGCCATGACAGTAGAGGATCTGGCTTCAATTCACCTGGATACTTCCACACTGTTCTCTTGTGAGCTGAGACTTAGGGCTGTTTGACTGAGACTTGCCCATGGATGTGTTGATGTGGAAATGCAGATGTGGGTCCTTTGGATAAGAGGATCACAAAAATAATTTTGGGACTTTATGGGGAGTGTTTCTGAGACCCCAGAGAACTTCCTGGATGACTGTTTTTCATCTCTTTGCCAGTGACTTTTATCTGCTTTTTTAAATCTTTGAATTTCTAAATGTTTTTATCTTAAACCTCTGGATTTGAGCAATCTACTATATCAGAAGTAGGAACTGAGACCAAGATAACTGTCTTCCTCTTTTCTAAAATGAGGGAATCAGACTAGTATAAGTTTAAAGTTTACTGTGGCTTGAAAATTCTATGATTCTCAAAGAAACAGGAGAATTGTGGCAAAATATGTATATATTATTTTGATGGATTATTCAACACTGAAAAAATTCTTGATTGCTATATGACTATATAGAAGTTGGTAACAACTGTCATCAGGGTTAGGTGCTCTCTTGCTAAAGAGATTGGAGGTGAAATTGCAGGAAGAAGAGGAGTACAAAGCTAATTTGCAGGATTGCTATTAAAACTTTGCATTTGGTTGCAGAGAACAGTAAGTGTAATACATTGGAATTTTACCTTTATCATACCTGATACAGAAAACTTTGTTAATGAATCCTGGATTTTGCCTCATTTTTCTCCATTCCCATATATCCTCCACTCAGCTGCCAAATTGATCTTCTCAAAGTATATATCTCACCATATCACTGCTCTTCCTCCTATCCCACTCAATCAACACCAATGTCAGTTTATCACCTTCAGTATCAAATAAAATCCTCTTTTTCACTTTGAAAATTCTTCTTAAAATGACCCTTTGCTTCACATACTTGTGCTTCAGTAACAATGGCCTCTTAGCTCTTCCTGAACAAGACACTACATGATTTGACTCCAGGAATTTTCATTTACTGACCCCTTTCCTTGGAATGCTCTCCCTACTCATCTCTGACTCCTGGATTCTCTTGCTTCCTTGAAGTTTCAGTCAAAATGTCATCTTCTGCAAGAAATCTTCCCCAGTCTTTAATCTTAATACATTCCTTCTGAGTACCCTCAATTTATCCTGTACATTTTTTGTTTGTACATAGTTAGTGAGCTCCTTGACAACAGGAATTTTTTTTTTTCTTTAATCTTTCTTTGCATTCCCAAAGACCTATCAATGCCTGGTACGTAATATAAAATTAATAAATTATACTTTACTGACTGACAATTTCTCCTGAACTTGCTTATGATCGTGTTTTTAATGGAATTTTCTTTTCAAAAACTACTATTATCTTTGATTCTCTGAGGTCATCAATTGACAAACATTAAATTTGACCTTTGCTACACACAAGACAGTTACCTGGATTTTTCTATTCCCAGCTTTGTGTTTCCTGCCTGATTTGCCTTTTCTTTTATGCCATTTTCCCATCTCTAAGGTTTGCCTGCAGCAGAACATCCTGACTGAAAGTTTTTGCCTTTCTATTCATACCCAGAGAAAGAACTAATTTTATCTGAATACAGATTGAAGAAAACTTTTTTTTTTACCTTATTTTTCTTCAGGGTTATCTTCTTAGGGGAGGGGAGAATCTATGTTTACTTTCACAACATGACTTGAAATGTTTTGCATAACTTCATAAGTACCTTCTTACTAGGAAGTGGAAGTGGGGAAGAAGAAAGAGAATCTGGAACTCAAAGTTCACATAAATGTAAAAATTATTTTACATGTAACTGAGGAAAATAAAAATATCAAATAAATATTAAATGAAAGATCTCCCCTGTCCCTTTATGCAAGAAAACTTCTGCTAGCACCATGGAATCCGACAACATAGTATTCCTGTTCCTGTGTAAGGGCTGGACTATGTGAGTGTAATTTTTAACTTATTTTGTCTCATCATACATTAGAAAGTCATTTTGAAAGGTATCTCAAATATGCCAAATCAAAAGATCTGAAGCTGTTGAAATGCTGCTGAAATACATGGGAGCCACCTAATAGTGGCTGCTGGAGATCCAATGGATCTCCATCCATTCTGGAATGGATTTCCTCTTGTGAGAAGATGTTACAAGGAGACTTAGAGGCAGTTGTTGTTCTCTGATCTCTCTGACTGAGAGGCTGTTGCGTTATCTGACCTCTCTCCTTTTCCCTCTGCTTCCAATTTATCTCATTCCTAATCCCCAACACCTGTGTCAGCAAAGGCTGCTTTGCAAACCCTTTTGATGTTATGATCCACCGCTGTGGAGGTTCTTGGGAATTGACCTGTCCCTTAACAAAATCTATATCAGATTTTATACCCCACTGGCATATCTTTTTAATCCTCAAGGACAGGCAATTGTAGAGAAGAGAAAGAGAGACATTAAGATACTCCTCCAAAAACAAAAGAAAGGGGGAGTCACAAGTAACCCCAGAGAACTTTTAAATTTAGCTCTCTTTATCATTAATTCTTTAAATTTTTGATAAAGATGCACTGGCTACAGCAGACAGGTTTTATAATCTACCAGAAGGGCAGTGTCCAGTGCGAGAAGCTCCACTATCTTTAGATAATCACCAGGTGATGTGGAAAGACCCAGGAAGTGGCAAATGGAAGGGACCAGATAGGTTAACTGCTTGGGGAAGAGGGTTTGCTTGTCTTTCTACAGATGGAGAAGGAATCATATGGGTGCCAATGAGCCATATTTGCCTTGTCCATCAGAGAGAGACAGAAAAAGAGAAAAAAAAACCCTCAAAACAAAGGAGAAGACCTAAGAAATATCTGACACTGAAAGAGTATGGCTGATAATGAGACTTACAGAACTTCAGAACCAGCAGGAATCACTGGATTCCCTGAGATAAAAAAGTGTTGATAAAACTGTGGCAGAACTTCAAAACTTGCAGGAATCGTTGGATTTCTTGACACATGAAGTAATGAACAATAGATTGGTTTTGGATTATTTCTCAGACTTATGGACATGTAGAATTCCTTATGTTGATTCATGTTATTTGTTACGTCACTACTAGTCTGTGTTATATTACTATGTGCTTATGTAATTTATGTAATTGTGTGTAATACCTCCCGTGTTGATATTATGTATACCTGTTTCAAATGAGACCCTTCAGAAACCCAGTAATCTGGTTTGATTCCCTATTTTCCTTTGGTTTTCATTTCCTTTCCTGAGACATCAGGGAGGGCATGATCACCTCCTTTTATGGTGGTTTCACCCCTTTTTTGAGGAATCAGGCAAGGCATGAGCACCTCTGAACTTGAAACAAAGGATTCTTACAAGGTGCTAAGTCAGTGGAATTCATAGAGACAATGGTTATCTAGTTTAGCATGGTTCAGTATGATAGATTTAATCTTACAACAAATAATGGTTTCCTAGTGATATAATGATTGGTTTATACTCAGCATAGAGCATATAAGCTAAAAGCCTCAGCCAGGTTGATTCGGAGAGATTCAGAGGGCAGAGAAGACAGACATGAACTCAAGCTCTTAGAACCAAGGAGAGAAAGATAGGCCTTTAAGAAAGCTAACTGGGCCCCAGGAAAGGAAACAAGATTTTGAAAGAGATAATAAAGGATTTGGACTTTAACACCTGGCTATTCTCGTGGTGATTACTGAACTGAAATGAAGGCTGCCCAGAGACCCCCAAAGAAACCGAACCAAAGAGAACATTACATGAAGCAATGTTAGCTAATGGTATGAAGGAAACATAGCAAAATTTCAAATATTATACCCAGTATATCAGTGGGACTATACGGGACACTTTGAGGAAGATTACCTTCAGGATTGTTGGTATCATTTACTTTCTCTAGGCTTTGTGGTTGAGAAATCTTTATTTTCATTAATTCATAACCATAACTATTATGTTTAAATAATAATAGGCACTTAGGGTTTGCAAGGCACTTTAACAATCACTCCATTGATTCGTACAACCTTGTAAAGTGGGTGCTAACTTATGCTCATTTTACTGATGCAGAAAGTTAGGTGGAGAGTGAGTTGAACAATTTGCATAGAATTGCAAGGCTAATAAATGAGGTAGAATTTTGAAGCCATGTTTTCTGCTCCATCAGTCTTTTGAGCTGATAGAAGACATTAAATTTTGAGATCATCGAAGTTGAGGCAATAAATCACAAAGGTGAGATGGGTATTTAGTGTAATTAGGTCATTCTTGTCAGGGGAGAGTATCTGTGTTAGATTTTATACTTTTAAAAACTAGCCCTGAAGAATTCATTGGACAATGCTATAACTCTCTTTGCTATTTAAATATACAACATTTTAAATGCTATAGAAATAGATTTTCATTATTTTATAATGAAAAAAATACCAGATTTTGATTCAGAGAACTTTGATAAAAAAATCTTCTGATGAATTATGTTTCTCATCTATAAAATAACAGAGTATCAAAAGATCTCCAAAGTCCATTATAGCTTTGATTTTATAACTCCCTACTACCTTCTCTCTGGGCCCCAGTTTTCTCATCTATAAAATGAGGAAGTTGAATTGGGTGACATGTAAGGCCACATCTCTCTAAATTAATGATCCTAGGTTATCTTGTATATTGAGAATATACATTCTATCTACATATAATCCGTCTCTTCTAATGCCATGTTGAAACAAAACATTTTTTTCCTGGGCTCAATAACATGCAAAATTTGGCCACTCCCATGAAAATGAAAGCAGGTTATAATAAATTCCCTGCAAATTGTGCCTTGAAATTGTTTATTCAGTGACTGGAGATAGTCTTTTTTGGACACAGAGCAGATCGTGAACCTGTCACCTAAAACAGTTTTAAGCATAGATTATAGTTAAATCATTTTAATGATAACAAAAGCTGAAAAGTCTGGAACCATCTAAAAACCCACAAGACAGGATCTCTTGTGTTTTTCTTAGCATAAGCAAAATAACTCATTTATCTCTATGTCCTATATTCAGAGTCATTTCTTATCTGACCCTGCCCTGTCAATTCAGCTTCATTTGCCATTCCAATGTCTCCATCCCATTTTGGTTAGCCTTCTTAGTGAACTTGCCTCATAACTATGCTCATTCACGCCTCCTGGATTGCATTGGTATTTCTAGTTTTTGTAATACATTCATTCCGAGGTCTTAGAAATCACTGACTTCTGAATCAATACAGTATGATTTTAATTTTCTCTGAACTTCAATTGTCTTAATTTTCAGATGAATGAACTTCTCCATGTCATATTTTGGCCATATATGGCATAATATTTATCATATAATACTGCCTTTATATAGTTCTTCAAAGATTATAAATCACTTCTTTATAATAATCATTTGAAAGAGTTAGGAGTAGATATATGTAGTCATGAAAATAATAATAATACACTTCTATTACTCTTTAAAGTATCCCCTCTTCCCACAAAAATGTTGAGAGATCTGAGTTACAATAGTAAGCAATAGTAGAGTAACTATATTGTTCATGAAGATCAGTCATCAAGAAAATATCTTAATAGTATAAGAGTATTTCTACAGTTATTTTACAAGCAATCTATGGGTATGTATCTTTGATTATATTTTTATTACTCTTATCTCATTATAACCTTCTATTAATATTCCTTCTAAACCTATCCATAGTTATCACAATCTCCAGTCCATCAGTACTTTCTCAAGTCAGTGCTCCTGCACTTTCATCTTTTCTAAATCAGGACCATATATTTAAGTAATTCTCTCCTTCCCTGTACTGTGACCTTTCATTCTTTGCTAAATCCTAATCTTCTATGATTTCTACTATCTGCCCCTATTCTCACTACTCCTATTTATGTGCTGCTAAATGGAAGCTGGAGGAAATCCATAACAATAATGATTGGGAAGAATATAAATTGATGTTACCTTAATCTTTAATGGGCTCTTACTAAAACAAGGCAATTCTCTTGCTCATCTCTAATTGATATATCATCATAGAAACATTCAAATCTTGTCTTTATTTTTCCTAAATCTTCCCACCGACCCCACAACCCCATCTTTTTAACTTAAAACTGTGTAACTTTAAGTTTAACTTAGAATTGTAATAGTTAGAAAAGACACTATTCATTTTGTTTCCCGCTCTCTATTTCTTTTAATCTCAGAAGTTCATACTATTTCCTTGAGTGAGCACCCTTCTGCTCACCTTGATAATGAGGTTGCTCTTCTCATTATGCTCTATATATTCTTTTTTTTTTCTCTCTCTCTATATATAAATTCTTGATCCCATTTTTTCCCTATCTTTCCCATTAGAATAGTTATTCAAGTATATCTTCTGTCAAATCTTCTTTCTGCATTTGTTTCCTTTTCTATTGACTTCAAATGTAACAACATCTAGTCCATTCTTAGGAAAAACACCTCCCCCCCCCAGCCCAAAACCCGACGTTATATTGTATCAATCCCTCCGTCTATTTGTTTCTCTCCCTCTCTCTTCCTATTCCCAAACAAATTCTAAAAAAACAAAAAGTTTTGCCACTAATACTTCTGTTCTAACTCATTCCTTAATTCTTTGCAGTTGGTAGCCCAACTTTATCATTCAACTGAAACAACTCTCTCCAAGGTTATCAATGATTTCCTAACTGCCAGATGTGTTGATATTTTCTCAGTTTTCACCATTCTTGACATATTTTCTTCATTTTACTTTGTTGACCATCCCCGCTATCATTTTCCCCAAGAGAGAAATGAATACTCTTTTCCCTCAGGGTTATATGAGTGTGGGTGTGTGATATCAGTTTTTTATGGTTCTTCTCTTACATTTCTTAATTGCTGACTCACTATCTATTTCATTCTCCCTTGCTATGGGGTTTCCTACAGAGATTTTGGACCATTTTTTTCCTTTGGGTGACTTCATCAGTTTCCAAAGAGTTGATTATTATCTCTTTCTAGAAAATTGATATATGTATATGTTAATATACATATATCCAGTTCTAATCTCTTTCTGAACTTTAATCCCATAGCACAAACTGTCTATAATTAGACAGTTTGTGCTATGGGACATTTCAAGCTATATTTCCTACATGTAATATTTCAAATTCTCCTTATTCAAAACATAACAGTGTATTTTCTCTCAAATCTACCCTTCTTTTGAATTTTCCTATTTCTTTTGGATTTATAACATTTTTAGATATATGAAATCTCAATCTTCACTTTAATTTCTATTTTTAAAGTATTGTGGCATTTTATATTTGTCACATATCTATTTGAAGCTTATTATGGATAATATAGTGTTCTAAATCTAGATTCTTCCAACTCTCCTCCTCATTTTCTGTGATTGTTTTCAAATAGAATTATTACCTGAATAGTTTCTATATTATGTCTATCAAAAATGTGATTGCTATATGTTTTATGTTATAATTCACTATGTAGAAAATTTTTGCATTGTTCAAGTCTTGGTTTTTAAAAATTATACTCAATTAATTTCACCTTTATTTTTTATATTCAAAATCAAATATTCACCTTTTGTCATCCCTGCCCCTTCCCTCCCCTCCTCCCCCCCGAAGAAGGTACTCTTTGGAAAGTTTCTGCATTTTTTCTCTCAGTCTCTACTCTCATTTGTTTTATTGATTTCTTCCTCAAGAATTCCAATTTCCACTCTATTTTCTTTCATTTTTAAAAATTCTTTTATTGATCTTATAAATCATTTTGTCTGTTTTAGCAGTGTTTTTAGTCTTATTTCTACACATACTTTTTCTCAGGTGTTTCCTTGTGTCTGATGTAGTTATTATTGTCATTAGCTGCTTTTCTTGTATGGATGCGATTTTTACTTTTTAATCATGTTTTTGCTGGTTTTGCTATGATCAGCTTCTGTTAATGACCCTCCCCAACTTCCTTTCTTAGTCATTCATTATTATTCCTTTACTCTATCCTAATACTTGCTCCCTTGAGTTATATAAGTGTATTAGATCTAACCATGGTCATCTATCAGAATGTTCCTCTCTTTCTGCCCTTTTTATTTTTGCTTTTTCCCTTTCATTTATTTGGATCCCTTTTGATTGTATTGGAGGCTATATATTTCCCACTTTTTACTTATCTATCTTGCTGAAAACTAAATTTCACTTTTGTTCTAGGAAACTTTATGAGCTTCTCTAACTTGTTAAGTTATACTATGTGCCTTAGCCACCAGCTTGATCCAGATTATCAGGCAAGACGAAGTGAAGGGTATAAAAAATGTCTCATTGAATCACTGAAGAGTGGGGTTCTGAGACTTTGAGAAACTATGACAGACAGATACTTTGTTGCCAGATGGAACATGGTCCAGGACTCAAGGTATTAGCCTGATGTGTACTGGACATAATGTGATAAGACTACAATGCAACCCTTTGTGATTTATTTTTGTAGCTTTAGCTTTTGGGGAATTGTTTCCCCTATTCTTTTCTTCTTCATCATGTTCATGTTGCTTTGTTTAGTGCATCATTTTTAGTTAAGGAATTGGAGGGGTTCAAAACAAGGTCCAGATACCTCTCACACAACCATTTTGCCAGGCATCCCAGTGCTTTTTCCATTACACCAAAGACATCTCTCAATCTTCTGGAATATGTAACCCTAATTCCATTAGCCTTTTTTCATTGACTAGGTTTTCTAAGCCTTTTAAAACATTTTGTCAAAGACATTACCCATCATATGACCTATATGGGGATGGAGAGATGATTTGAAAAAGTTAAATCACTTGATCTGAAGTTGAAAATCACCACTTATGCAATACTGATGCCTTTAAATTTAAAAGTCATCACTTTTTTGATGAATATACAAAATTACCTGGCATGTAACATTCTTCTCTATATGAATGACCAAATCATTCATTTTTATTTCTGGCTTTCAAAGACAACAATATGTCTTCTTTCTTCAAAAAAAATATCCTTGAGAATGAAGGACATCTCTTCTCTGCAAAGCTTCTGGGCAAGATCACCACAGGAACTGTAACTGAATCAAGCATATTGTCTAAATGAGACTTGGGCTTTCTTCATTGTTCTCTATTTGTAGCAGCAATTATGGCTTCCAGGGTCAGGCACTTTAAGCAAGAAAATGCCCAATTTGACTAAAGGTCTTTTAGCTATCTCACCATTCATTAACAACTAGCAAATGCCTGGCCCCAAGGTCATTACTGTTTAGCTCAATCATGCTTTCTAATGTATAGAACTTTCCTTTTTATGTTCAATATTATTGATTGACATTTTCTGGATAGTCCATGGTGCATTTAATTTGAGGGTAGGGAGGGAAAAGAAGAAAAGAACATTTAGAAGAGAAAAGCATGTTCAATTGCCAAACAGGTGACATCATCTTTCCAATGGTATTATGGGAATTGTTGCAATGTTGAAAACTCAGTCCAAAGAGATTCCCCTTCAGATATTGGATTTCACTGCTGCAGCATGACTACAAAGTTGTTCAAAAGAGACAGAAAAGTCAGAGGAGCAACAAATCCCACAGTGGAAACTTTCAGAGAAGTGCTTAATAAACTACCATTTCCATCCTTAGCCACAATGCTTCCATCAGACTGAAATAGAAGAGTGAATATGACTAATTTTTCCCTCCACCCTCCAAAAATAAATCACAGCACCCAGCAGAAATGAGACATAGACTTTTCCAGAAAGTGAGTTTGGGATGAAGGCTGAGGCATAGGAAACATTATGAATAAAAACCAGATTGAAGAAACAGAAGGTGGTTAAACCAGCTCCTCAAACCAAACCTTTTCCTGAAAAGCTGAAGTATTTTGAGGCAATTGTAATAATTCTAGGGCTCCAAGGGCATTTGTGGAATTTAAACCATTCATTGTTATTTCCAATATGCTCCTTATTACTATATTAACATAGTATTTTACCCATGAAGTATAGTAAAGGAAGTTGGGAATGTGCAATCAATGAAGATCTGGGCTTAGATTTTTGTTCTCACATAGGAGTTGTAGGGCTGTGGCAAGTCATTTGACCTCATGTTCCTTATCTGCCAAATATGGAGCATGATACTAATATTATTTTCCTCATGTGAACATTGTGAGTGATGAAATTTGTAAACTTCCAGGTATGGCATAAATGTGTTATTATTACCTTCAAAGATGAAGGGTCCTCTTATTTTAAGAAAAATGATGATTTTAAATAACCTTTTGCTCATGTCTTGAGCATTGTAACCCTAAAATGTGGCCCTGTGAGCAGTAGTTATCCAGCAATGTTCATTCTCTTGCTTGAAAGGTAGCTTTGGTTAGTCATGGTCAAATGGAGCTAGTGAATCATTTGATTATATCTGATTCTGCCATGTTTGGAAAGAGAGTCCATGTTGGCATCACAGAATTTGAAAACAGTTCAGTTGGGAATTCTTGAATATGAAGATAGAGTTTTATTTTCCATGTAGTTCTAAGCACTCAACTATTTCATTCCTTAACACCATAATGGAAAGTTCACCGGTGGCAGCCTGGGTTAGCCTATCCTACACTTTCCCTAGCTTTTGCCATTTTCACTCAATTTGGGGTTGTCTCACTAAAGCGAACACACTTGGCAAGCTTGACCTACTTTAAACAAAACACTGTCTCACCAGACAGGTTTTTAATAATAATATATATGAAAGTTTAGTCAATGCTACCGAAGGCTGTTAGTATCTGTCTGGTACACTGGAAGTAACAAAAGTGCATGGTGGAATACTGGGACATAGCTGGAATGATCTGAAGTTCATACATCAGCAATAGAGTCACATCATTTTCTTTTTTTCCAAAGAGGTAGATCACTCTTCTCCCTCAACTCACTTATGTTATCCCTGTAAATCTGGCCACACTCACTATGACTGATCTAAAATATTCCACTTTTAATTAGTTCCAGGCCACTAAATGTGATTGCTCCATCTGTACAATGTAATAGTGCCAATTCAAAGTCTGAAGTTGATGAACTAATATAGCCAGCTGAAGACCTGTTGAAGGAGGCAAATAGGGCCATGCTGTTGGAAAGTCTCCCTGGAAAATCCGCCAACACTACAGCACTTTCCAAGCAGTACCTTATCCCTTAGGCCTCTTACTGAAGGATGTGCTGAATTCCATATTCTGTCCCCTTCCTTCCAGAAGTCAGTGCTTGGATTTTTTTTGGGTTTTAAAAATATCTAGGACATAAGAATCCCCCAAACCCAGCATGTGTACAGTGGTATAGCACATGTTAACAGTATAATCTTGAGCCATGACCCAGAGTACAGAAAGTCCATGAGACTTTGTAATAGGGTCACTTTTATTTAAATGTCCTTCAAAGTGTATTTGTATTTGGCCTTAAAACAAGGTCTTATTCCCTACCCCCTCATATTGGTCAAATTATTTTCTTTTACTTTTAGGGATTTTTGGATCAAGTAATACAACCAACTTACCCAGTGGGCCAAGTTTTTATTTTTGAAAGAGGAATAGTAAGTGATAATAAAATTGCTCATGAAAGACCCTTTTAAATCTTATCTGTTAGAAAAATAGATGGTGAATGTTGCTAAATCTCTATTCATTCCTTCACATTAGAAGCTAAGTGACCATTTATCCAAAGCTTAAAGGTTCCATGGGTCTCCTTTGTATAAATACTCCCTATGTAGATATGCATTGTGAATAAGTAGATGGTCTTTGAAAATGACAGTGGATAAAACACAGTCATCATTGTACAATTAGTTTGTTGATAAGCCTTTCTAAATTCGGGTAATCTGGTCCTCAGGTAATTTGGTACATACATATATATTTGGAGAGAGAAAAAGATAGAAGCAGACAGACATAGAGAGAGGAACAGAGAGACAGAGACAGAATGTGATTGAATGAAATCTCAAAGATTCTTGGGATATCATAAATGATGTGTAGATATTTTTCACAACTTCCTAGTTTCATAGTACCATTTATATGCTATTATTGTGATAGTGGAAAAAATTAATATGACACTACAATAGATTGTGATTTCATCAATGAATATGATTATTCCCTCCATATCCGTCACTGTCTAATCTGTTCATTTCTTAGCTATATCCTATCATAAATGCTTGGTAATTGGTCTATCCAACATCCCAAAGAGCTTCACTTCCTTTTAAATGTTCATTTATAAATCTTTTCAATTTAATGTAATAAAAAGTATTCATTTTGCATTTCACAATGTTTTCTGTCTCTTATTCAGTCATAAATTCTTCCCTTTTCAATGGCTCTAACAAGTAAACTATTCCTTGCTTTTTGCTTATGGTATCAACCTTTTATGTCTAAATCATGTAACAATTTCAACATTATCTTAGAATAGGGTATGAGATATTGATCTTTGACTAATTTCTACTATATTATTTTCCAGTTTTTCCAGGAGTTTTTGTAAAATAGTCAGTTCTTATCCCATAAACTGAAGTCTTTGAGTTTATCAGACAATAGATTACTATTGTCATTTATTAAAGATACCTTGTGTATCTAACCTATGACATTGTATTTTTTAGCCAATACTAAATAATATTGATTGATGCTATGTTATAAAATTGTTTTTATCTGATGTGGCTTGGGCACCTTCTTTTACATTTTCCCCATTAATTTACTTTATATTCTTGATCTTTTGTTCTTCCAGATGAATTTTTACAATTTTTTAGCTGTATAAAATAATTTGACAGTTTGATTGGTATGGCAATAAATAAATAAATTAATTTACCTAGAAATGTCACTCTATTATATTAGCTCAGCCTACCCATGAGTAATTGACATTTTCCCCATTGTTTATAACTTATGTGTGTGAAAATGTTTTATAATTGTGCTTCTATAGTTCCTGAGTTTGTTTTGGCAGGTAGATTCCTAAATGTTTTATATTGTCTAGAATTACTTTATATGAAATTGCTCCTTCTACCTCTTGCTACTGGGCTTTGTTGGTAATATATAGAAAAGCTGATGATTTATGGGGATTTCTTTTATATCCTGCACCTCTACTAAAGTTGTTAATTGTTTCAAATAGGTTTTCATTAATTCTCTAGGATTCTCTAAGTATACCATCATATAATCTGCAAAGAATAATAGTTTTCTTTTTTATTGCCTATTTTACTTCCTTCAATTTTTTTCTTTTCTTATTTCTCTTTTTTTGAAACATAAAAAAATTAATTAGTAGAAAGCTCACTACAAGTGGCTAAGTGAAAATGTTTTTATAAAGCTTTTTATTTTCAAAACACATGCATAGATAGTTTTCAACATTCACCCTTGAAAAATCTTGGGTTCCAATTTTTTTTCTTCCTTCCTTTTCTCAAGCCTTTCTCCCAAATAGCAAGTAATCCAGTATATGCTAAATATGTGCAATTCTTCTATATGTATTCCACAGTTATCAAGCTACACAAGAAAAATAAGCTCTAAAAGGAAAAAAATGTGCAAAAGAAAGAAAAACAAACAAAGAAAACAAAATGCAAGCAAACAACAACAAAAAATGTGAAAATACTATGTTGTGATCTATAATCAGTTGCCAGAGTTCTCTTTCTGGATGCAGATGGACACTCTCTATCACAAGTTAATTGGAAATGGGTTGAATTACCTCACTGTAGAAAAGAACAACATCCATCAGAATTGATTATTGCATAATTTGTTGTTGTGTACAATGTTCTCTTGGTTCTACTCACTTTACTTAGCATAATTTCATATAAGTCTCTTCAGACATTTTTGCTGATTGTTTCTTATAGAACAATAATATTCTTTAACATTCAAAAACCATAACTTATTCACCAATTCTCCAACTGATGGATATCCACTCAGTTTTCATTTCCTTGCCACTACAAAAAGTAGTGCTACATTTTTGCAAATGTGGGTCCTTTTCCCTTATTTATGTTGTAATTTTTCCAATTAATTTATTTATTGTATATTTTCCTCCAATTACATTCAACACAATTTTTATATTTGTTTTTAAGAATTTTGAGTTCTAGATTCTCTCCCTTATACCCAACCACAATTAAGAAATTACATGTGAAGTTATACAAAACATTTCCATAAAAGTGAAATTGTAAAAGAAAACATAGATCTTCCACCACCCTAATAAAAATAAGAACCCTCAAGAAAAATGAAGTTAAAGTAGAGATTTTTTTTCTTTTTGTTCTGATTTTTCTTGTGCAGCACAATAACTGTAAATATCTATAGGAGAACTGCATATATTTAACATATATTGGATTATTTGTCATCTAGGAGTGGGAGTGAGAGAAAGGGAGGGAGAAAATACTTGAAATACAAGGTTTTACAAAGGTGAATGTTGAAAACTAGCTATACATATGTTTTGAAAATTAAGGGTTTAATTTCCCCAAAAATAGAGAGAGAGAGAGAGAGAGAGAGAGAGAGAGAGAGAGAGAGAGAGAGAGAGAGAAAGAGAGAGAGAGAGAGAGAGAGAGAGAGAGAGAGAGAGGTGGAGGGAGAGAGAGAGAGAGAGAGAGAGAGAGAGAGAGAGAGAGAGAGAGAGAGAAATAGAGAATTCTTTGATCTGTATTCAGAGTCTATCAGTTCCTTCTCTTAATATGGAAATGATTTTTCATCATAAGTCCTTCAGAGTAGTTGTGGATGATTGTCCTACTGAAAATAATAAAGTCATTCACAGCTGCTCATCCCAGAACATTGCTCTTACTTTACATACAGTACATTTCACTTTGTTCATGGAGGACTTTCCAGGTTTTTTTTCCCTTGAGAGCATTTTGCTCATAATTTCCCAGAGAACAATAATATTCCTTTAGAGAAATTTGCTTCATTTTTTAAATAATTACTATTGCTAACTGTATTTCTCCCATTTATTCTTTCTCCTTTCACCCTGTCCCTCCTCAAAAGTGTTTTGCTACTAGAGATAAAAATTGAAATTACATTTAAAATAACTGTAGATAATGTAAAACATTTGGAAGTCATATTTTGGAATCTATCTGCCAAGGCAAAAGCCAGGAATTATATGAACACAATTACAAAACACTTTTCATGCAAATAAAGCAAGTGCTTATAGGTAGGCCAAATGACTATAACAAAAATGACAATACTAACTAAATTAATCTACTTATTTAGTGCCATACCAATCAAACTCCCAAGAAAATATTTTATAGATCTAAAAAAAAATAACAAAGTTCATCTGGAAGAACAAAAGGTCAAGAATTTCAAGGGAATTAATGAAAAAAATCCAAATAAAGGTAGCCTAGTTGTACCAGCTCTAAAACTATATTATAAAGCAGTAGTCATCAAAACCATTTGGTACTGGCTAAGAAATAGAATAGTCAATCAGTGGAATATGTTAGGTTCTCAGGCTAAAATAGTCAATGACTATAGTAATCTAGTGTTTGACAAAGCCAAATAACCCAGTTTTGAGGATAAGAACTCACAAAACTGCTGGGAAAATTGGAAATTAATGTGGCAGAAATTAGGCATTGACCCACACCTAATAACATATACCAAGATAAGGTCAAAATGAGTTCATGATTTAAACATAAAAAAATGATAATATAAGCAAATTAGAATAACAAAAGATAGTTTAATTCTCAGATCTGTGGAAAAGGAAGGAATTTGTGGTCAAAGAAGAACTGGAGTATATAACAGAACACAAAATAGATAATTTTGATTATATTAAGTTAAAAAGGTTTTGTACAAAAAAACCCAGTGCAGACAAGGTTAGAAGGAAAGCAATGAACTGGAAAAAATTTACATTCAAGAGTTCTGATAAAGGCCTCATTTCTAAAGTATATAGAAACTTGACTCAAATTTATAATAATAATTCCAGGCATTCTCCAATTGATAGTCAAATAATATGAACAGACAATTTTCAGATAAGAAATTGAAATGATTTCTAGTCATATGAAAAGATGCTCTAGCTCACTATTGATCAGAGAAATGCAAATTAAGACAAATCTAAGATACCAGTACCTACTTCTCATGTTGGTTAAGTTGACAGGAAAAGATAATGACAAATGTTGGAGGTGATATGGGAAAACTGGGACACTAATGTATTACTGGTGGAGTTGCAAAGCAATTCAATCATTCTGGAGAACAATTTAGAACTATGCTCAAAGGGCTATCAAGCCTTTGATCCAACAGTGTTTCTCCTGGGCTTGTAACTCAAAGACATCATAAAGGAGGGAAAGGGACTCACATATGCAAAAGTGTTTGTGGCAGCTCTTTTTGTAGTGGCAAGAAAATGGAAACTGAGTGGATGCCCATCAGTTGAAGAATAGCTGAATAAGTTATGGTATATGAATGTTATGGAATATTATTGTTTGATAAGAAATGATCAGCAGGCTGATTTCACAGAGTCATGGAGAGACTTACATTAACTGATGCTAAGTAAAGGGAGCAGAACCAGGAGAGTGGACTTTGGGAACTGAGTAGGGATCACAATATAGTATTTTCATTCTTTTTATTGTTTGCTTGCATTTTTTTCTTTCTCGTTTTTTCCCTTTTTGATCTTATTTTTCTTAGGCAGCGTGATAATTGTAGAAATATGTACAGAAAGATCACACATGTTTAACATATATTGAATTACATGCCATTTATGGGTTGGGGAGAGGGGAGAAAATTTGAAACCCAAGGTTTTGCAATGGTCAGTGTTGAAAAATTATACATGTATATGTTTTGAAAATAAAAAGCTGTAATAAAAGCTACTGATCACTTCCTCCCCTAATATGTCATTTTTATCAGTCTTCCCTCCTTCCCAAATCCCATTTCCTTCCTATTTTCTGCAGGGTAAGATAGATTTCTCACCTATATTAAGTATGTATGTTATTTCCTATTTGAGACAGTTATGATTAGAGTAAGGTTCACTCACTCACCCTCTCTTCACCTCCACTGTAAAAGCTTTTTCTTGCCTTTTTTTAAATGGCAAATAATTTGCATTATTACACTTCTACTTTTCCCTTTCTCCCAGTACTATCCTATCTCACTTCTTAATTTCATCATAAAAAAGATATTATCTCTTTATATTCAACTTATACCTCTTCCATATATATATATACTCCTAACTGCCATAATAATGAGAAATTCTAATAAGTTACAAGTATCATACTCCCATGTAGGAATGTAAACAGATAAACTTAATTAAGTCCCTTATGATATCACTTTCCCGATTACCTCCTTATGCTTCTCCAAAGTCCTGTATTTGAAAATCAAAATTTCCATTCAGCTCTTGTCTTTTCAGCATGAGTGTTTGCAAATCCTCTATTTCATTGAATGACTACATTTCCTTCTAAGAAATTATCCTCAATTTTGCCAGGTAGGTCTTGGTTGCAGTTCTAGCTCTATTGCTCTTTGGAGTATCATATTCTAAGTCTTGCAGTCCTTTAATGTAAAAGCTGTTAAATCTTGTGTTATCTATCTTACCCTGCAGAAAATAGGAAGGAAATGGGATTTGGGAAGGGGGGAAAACTGATAAAAATGACATATTAGGGGAGGAAATGATCAGTAGCTTTTATTACAGCTTTTTATTTTCAAAACATATACATGTATAATTTTTCAACATTGACCATTGCATTTGATTTTTACTTTTGCATTATTGTATCTTGATTTCTCATAAAGTCATTAGTTTCCATTTGCTCAATTTTATTTTATGGAATTATTTTCCACCTTGAGCTTTTTTATACCTCCTTTCCCAATTGACCCATTTTGCTTTTTGAGGCTTTCTTCTCTTCATTAGCTTTTTGTATTTCCTTCTGCACTTCTCTTGATTCTTTTCCTCATTTTTCCTGTTTGTCTCTTATTTGATTTTCAAAATCCCTTTTGAGTTCTTCCACTGCCTGAGCCCAATTCTTATTTTTCTTGGAGGCTTTGTATCATCTTCTGAGTGTGTGTATTGGTCATTCTTGTCACCACAATAACTTCCAATGATCAGAATTTTTTTTTTGTTTTCTGCACATTTTCTTAAATTATGACTCTGCTTTTAACTCTTTGTTATACTAGGGATCTGTTTCTAGGGTAGAAGGTATACTGTCCTAAGCTTTAGGGGTGTTGTGCAACTGTTTTCAGAAATCCTTCCAGGAACCTGATCACAAGCACACTTTTCTGCTTATTGTTATTGCTTCTAGCTTATTCCCATCTTGCTGATGGTCCCTGATAGGTAACACTTAGCATTTTAAAGAAAATCCCATTCATCCCCATGCTTTCTAGTATTTTTAACAGGAATACTGTATTTTATTAAACAAAAAAACTTTTTCTACATCTATCGAAATAAGTTTGTCATTTCTGACAGCTTTATTATCATATCAATGACACTATATCAATATATGGTAAATTACGCTGATAGTTTTCCTAATAGTGAAGAAGCCCTGCATTCCTAGTATAAATCCCATTTGGTCATATTGTGTTATTCTGATAATAAATTGTAATCTCTTTGCTAATATTTTATTTAATTTTTTTTGTATTCATATTCATTAGGGAGATTGGTCTATAATTTTCTTTCTCTGTTTTGAATCTTCCTAGTTTACGACACATTTTTGCACTGTAGAAGGAATTTGACAGGATTCTTTTGCATATATTCCCAAATAGTTTACATAGTATTGGAATTATTCTTTAAACATTGAGTAGAATTCACTTATAAATAAGGTTATTTAAGATTTTTTATTTCTTCTTTTGTTAATCTGGGCAATATTTTCATAGTTATTAATCCATTTCACTTAGATTGTCATATTTATTAATATACAGTTAAGCAATGATTTCCTAATTGTTGCTTTAATTTTCTCTTCATTGGTGGTGAATTCACCCTTTTTATTTTTAATACTGGTAATTTGATTTTCTTCTTTCTTTTTCAATCTGATTAAACAAATATTTATTTAATTTACTTTTTCCATAAAATTTTTTTTTATTTCCAATTTTATTAATCTCTCCTTTTATTTTCAGAGTATTTATAGGGGATTTTTAATTTGTCCCTTTTCTACCTTTTTTTGGTTGAATATCCCATTCACTGATCTTTTCTTTCTTTATTTTATTGATTAAAGCATTTAGAGAGATAAAATTTCCCATAAGAATTGCTTTGGCTAGATTCTATAAGTTTTGTTATGTTGTTTCATCACTGTCATTATCTTTTATGAAATTATTTAGTGTTGATAAAACCAACTTCCAGCCAAGATGGTGGAGAGGACACACACACCTACTTAATCTCTGTCTTTGTTCTCAGAATTTATTTCATGATAAGGCCTCAGAATTAGGGCTTGACTGAAAAAACCCACAAATACATTACCAACAGAAGATATCCTCGAAATTTGCCAGAAAAGGGTCTGTTTTCGCTTGTGGATGGGGACAGTTAGATTGGGCATGGACTGCAGACAGGCAGTGAGAACACAGAAGGTAGCTCAAGCTGAGCAGAACTGAGGGGGGTGGGGTGTGATCTCAGCCAGCAGAAAATCTGCAGGGTACACTTTACCACGGTGTAGCTACTTTGCCCTGGCAGCAAGCCAGCAGATCAGCAGAGAAGCTATAAACACAGTGGGTAAAGACTATAATCCCACTGGGGTTTCTCAGGACCTGGCCACACCCACCAAGAACCAGGAGTGACTCAGCATCTTCTCAGAGTCTCAGAGCATAGACACAGCAGAGCCATTGCTGTCCTGCTGGTGCTTCACTGCTACCTCCTGCAGTCTGTAGAGGAAGCTTGGTTATACCATCTGGCCCAAAAAAGCAGACCACATTTGCTTTTTTTGTTTGTTTTCTTTGATTCTTCTTTGACAAAATGAGCAAACAATTAAAGTGGGTTTTAACAACAGATAGCTTCTATATGGATAGAGAGCTGACTTTAAACCCTGAGGAGAACTAAAAACAGAGTGTCTCCAGATGAATCCCCAAAGGGGCATATGATCTGGTCACCAACACACAAGACTCTCATAGAAGAAATTAAAAAGGCTCTCACAATAGAGCTAGAAGAAAAATGGGGAAAAAAAAGGGAAGCTTGGCAAGAGAGTCTAAATAAGTCATCCCACTCATTTAAAGATAGAGTGGATAAAGAAATCAAATCCTTAAAAAACAGAATTAGTGAATTGGAAAAAGAAAAGAAAATAACTCTCTAAAAAATAAAATTGGTGAAATGGAAAAAAATTCCATAGAACAAAACAACTCACTTAAAAACTCACTTATAGAATTAGAAAAAGATAGTTAAAAAGTGAGTGAAGAAAATAATTCATTGAAAATCAGAATTGAACAAATGGAATTGAATGACTTGAGAAGACACCAAGAATCAGTCAAACAAAACCAAAAAAAAAAAAAAGTCAAATACTTTCTTGGGAAAACAACAGACCTGGGAAATAGATCTAGGAGAAACAATCTGTGAATTATTTTCCAAGAAATTATCAAAAAGAACCAACTGCCCAGAAGTTATAAAAATAGAGGGTAAAATAGACATTGAAAGAATTCATTGATCACCTACTGAAAGGGACCCTAAAATCAAAACTCCAAGACCCATAGTGGCTAAAATCCAGAACTATCAAACCAAAAGAAATATATTACAAGCTGCTAGAAAAAATCAATTCAAATATAGAAGAGCCACAATAAGGATTACTCAGGATCTAGCAGTGTCCACATTAAAAGATCGAAGGGCCTGGAATCTGATATTTTGAAAAGCTAAAGAACATGGTATGCAGCCAAAAATAACTTACCCATCCAAAATGAGCATTTTTTTTCCAGGGAAGAGGGACATTTAACAAACTAAGTTAATTTCATCTATTTCTGATGAAAAAAAACGGAAGTAAACAAAAAAGTTTTATCTCCAAATAAAGAACTCAAGAGATATCTAAAAAGGTAAAAAGAAATCTTGGTAACGATATTTCTGCTATAAATATATATAAAGAACACATGTATAATTTGTTCTAGAAACTAGAGGTAGAAAGGAAATTGTAGTAGAAAAAGGGTAAAGTGGGGTACTACATCTCACAAAGAGGCAAAGGAAACCTATTATATCTGAGAGAAAGAATGGAGGGGGGTGAACATGGTGTGTATCATACTCTCATCAGAATTGGCCTAAAGAGAAAAATATTAGACATATTTGATTTATGGAGAAACTTCTCCACCCTCATTGAAAAGTGGGAGGAGAAAAGTGAAAAGGGAAGGAATAAGCTAAGCATAAGGGAATATAGAAATTGTGAGGAAAAGGGGTAAGATAGGGAGAAGAACTCTAAGGTGGGGGGAGGAATACTAAAAAGAGAGGGCTGTGAGAAACAAGTGGTGCTCACAAGTTTAATACTGGGGAGGGGGGTAAGGAGGAAGGAAAGGAGAAAAGCATAAGTAGGGGTTAACAAAATGACAAGTAATACAGAATTGGTAATTTTAACCACACCTGAAACAGGGTATACATACAGAGTAAAGATAAAAGGTTGGAGCAGAATCTACTAAGCTTTTGCCAGAAAAATAGGGGTAGCCATCCTCATCTCAGAGCAAACAAAAGCAAAACTTTAAAAAAGATAAGGAAAGGCACTCTATCGTGTTAAAGGGTGGCATAGATTATGAAGCAATATCAATATTAAACATATATGCACCAAGTGGTATAGCATCTAAATTCTTCAAAGAGAAACTAAGAGAGCTGCAAGAAGAAATAGACAGGAAAACTATAATAGTGGGAGATCTTAACCTTGCACTCTCAGAATTAGATAAATCAAACCACAAAATAAATAAGAAAGAAGTCAAAAAGGTAAATAGAATACTAGAAAAGTTAGATATGATAGATTTCTGGAGAAAACTAAATGGAGACAGAAAGGAATACACTTTCTTCTCAGCAGTTCATGAAACCTATGCAAAAATTGACCATATATTAGGACCTCAAACTCAAATGCAGTAAGGCAGAAATAATAAATGCATCCTTTTCAGACCATGATGCAATGAAAATTACATTCAACGAAAAGTCAGGGGAAAATAGACCAAAAAACAATTGGAAACTAAATAATCTCATACTAAAGAATGATTGGGTGAACAATAAATCATACATATAATTAATAACTTCATCCAAGAAAATTACAATAATGAGAAGTCATACCAAAATGTGTGGGATGCAGCCAAAGCAGTAATAAGGGGAAATTTTATATCTCTAGAGGCCTACTTGCATAAAATAGAGAAAGAGAAAGTCAATAAATTGGGTTTGCAACTAAAAATGCTAGAAAAGGAACAAATTAAAAGACCCCAGTCAAACACTAAATTTGAAATTCTAAAAGTAAAAGGAGAGATTAATAAAATTGAAAGTAAAAAAAAAAAACTATTGAATTAATAAATAAAACTAAGAGTTGGTTTTATGAAAAAACCCCAACAAAATAGGTAAACCCTTAGTAAATTTGATTTAAAAAAAACAAAGAGGAAAATCAAATTCTTAGTCTTAAAAAATGAAAAGGAAAAACTCGCCACTAATGAGAAGGAAATTAGAGCAATAATTAGGAGTTACTTTGCCCAACTTTATGCCAATAAATTCAACAACTTAAATGAAATGGAAGAATACCTTCCAAAATATAGCTTGCCCAGATTAACAGAGGAAGAAGTAAATTGGTTAAACAGTCCCATCTTAGAAAAAAAATAGAACAAGCTATTAACCAACTCCCTAAGAAAAAATCCCCAGGACAGATGGATTTACATGGGATTTCTACCAAACATTTAACTCCATTAACTCCAATGCCATATAAACTATTTGAAAAAAATAGGGATTGAAGGAGTCCTTTTATGACACAAACATGGTACTGATACCTAAACTGGGTAGGTTGAAAACAAAGAAAGACAATTATAGACCAATCTTCCTAATGAATATTGATGCTAAAATCTTAAATAAAATATTAGCAAAAAGATTACAGAAAATCATCCCCAGGATAATACAAGTAGGATTTATACCAGGAATGCAGAGCTGGTTCAATATTAGGAAAATCATTAGCATAATTGACTATATCAATAACCAAATTAACAAAAACCATATGATCATCTCAATAGATGCAGAAAAGGCATTTCATGAAATCCAACATCCATTCCTAATAAAAAGCACTTGAGAAGATAGGAATAAATGTACTTTTCCTTAAAATTGTCAGGAGCATATATTTAAAACTGTCAGTAAGCATCATATATAGTGGGGATAAACTGGAACCATTCTCAGTAAGATCAGGAGTGAAACAAGGTTGTCCACTATCACCATTATTATTCAATATTATATTAGAAATGCTAGCCTCAGCAATAAGAGTTGAGAAAGAGATTAAAGGAATTAGAGTAGATAATGAGGAAACCAAATTATCACTCTTTGCAGATAATATGATGGTATACTTAGGGAACCCCAGAGATTCTACCAAAAAGCTATTAGAAATAATTTACAACTTTAGCAAAGTTGCAGGATACAAAATAAATCCACATAAATCCTCAGCATTTTTATACATCACCAACAAATCCAACAGCAAGAGATACAAAGAGAAATTCTATTCAAAATTACTGCCAATAGCACAAAATATTTGGGAATCAATCTACTAAAGGAAAGTCAGGAATTATATGAGCAAAATTACAAAATGCTTTCCACACAAATAAAGTCAGGTTTAAATAATTGGAAAAATATTAAGTGCTCTTGGATAGGCTGAGCGAACATAATAAAGATGACAATACTCACTAAACTAATCTATTTATTTAGTACTATACCAATCAGACTCCCAAGAAACTATTTTAATGACCTAGGAAAAATAAAAACAAAATTCATATGAAAGAACAAAAGGTCAAGAATTTCAAGGGAATTAATGAAAAAAAATCAAATGAAGGTGGCCTACCTGTACCTGATCTAAAACTGTATTATAAAGCAGCAGTCACCAAAACCATTTGGTATTGGCTAAGAAATAAATTAGTTGATTAGTGGAATAGGTTAGGTTCACAAGACAAAATATTCAATAACTATAGCAATCTAGTGTTTGACAAACTCAAAGATCTTTGGGGATAAGAATTCATTATTTGACAAAAACTGCTGGGAAAAACTGGAAATTAGTATGGCAAAAATTAGGCATGGATCCACACTTAACACCATATACCAAGATAAGATCAAAATGCATCCATGATTTAGTCATAAAGAATGAGTTCATAAATAAATTAGAGGAATATGGGATAGTTTACCTCTCAGACTTGTGGAGGAGGAAGAAATTTGTGACCAAAGAAGAACTAGAGATCATTATTGATCACAAAAGAGAAAATTTTGATTATTCAAATTAAAAAGCCTTTGTACAAACAAAACTAATGCAAACAAGATTAGAAGGGAAGCAACAAACTGGGAAAACATTTTTACAGTTAAAGGTTCTGATAAAGGCCTCATTTTTAAAATATATAGAGAACTGACTCTAATTTATAAGAAATCAAGCCATTCTCCAATTGATAAATGGTCAAAGGATATGAACAGACAATTTTCAGATGATGAAATTGAAACTATTTCCACTTATATGAAAGTGTTCCAAATTACTATTGATCAGAGAAATGCAAATTAAGATACCTCTGAGATACACTCCTGTCAGACTGGCTAAGATGACAGAAAAAAATAATGATGAATGTTGAAGGGGATGTGGAAAAACTGGGACATTGATGCATTGTTGGTGGAGTTATGAAATAATCCAACCATTCTGGAGAGCAATCTGGAAATATGCCCCAAAACTTATCAAACTGTGTATCCCCTTTGATCCAACAGTGCTACTACTGGGTTTATATCCAAAAGAAACACTAAAGAAAGGAAAGGGACCTCCATGTGCCAAAATGTTTGTGGCAGCCTTTTTTGTAGTAGCTAGAAATTGTGGAATATGAATGTTATGGAATATTACTGTTCTGTAAGAAATGACTAGCAGGATGAATACAGAGAGACTTGGAGAGACTTACATGGACTTATGCTAAGTGAAACGAGTAGAACCAGGAGATCATCATACACTTCAACAATACTGTATGAGGATGTATTCTGATGGAAGTGGATATCTTTGACAAAGAGAGGATCTAATTCAGTTTCAATTGACCAATGATGGACAGAATTAGCTACACCCAGAGAAGGAATACTGGGAAATGAGTATAAACTGTTTACATTTTTGTTTTTCTTCCCAGGTTATTTTTACCTTCTGAATCCAATTCTCCCTGTGCAACAAGGGAACTGTTCGGTTCTGCACACATATATTTTATCTAGGATATACTATAACATATTTAACATGTATAAGACTGCTTGCCATCTAGGAGAGGGGGTGAAGGGAGGGAAAGGAAAAGTGGGTGTAAGGAATAATGTTGTAAAAAAATTATACATGCATATGTACTGTCAATAAAAAGTTATAATTATTAAAAAAATAAAAAATTTAAAAAAAAAGAAATTTTTTAGTGTTTCTATGATTTGTTAATTGATCCATTCATTCTTTAGCATTAGCTTATTTAGTTTCCAATTAATTTTTAGTTTGTCTCTTCATGATCCTTTATTACATGTAATATTAATTGCATCATGATCTATTTTTTCTTTTCTGCATTTTATTGTGACGTTTTTAATACCCTAATATATGTCAATTTTTGTGTAGTGCAACGTACTACTGAGAAAAAAATACTGAGAAAAAAAATACTGAGAAAGAAAATACATTTCTATTTCCATTAATGTTTCTCCAGAGGTTTATTATATCTTCCATTCCTAAAATTCTAGTTACTTTCTTAACTTCTTTCTTATTTATTTTATTTTTAGATTTATCTAGTTCTGGGAGGGGGAGGTGCAGATCACCACTAGCATAGTTTGGTTGTCTATTTTTCCTATAAGGAACTGTTTATTTTCAAAGGGAATTTTGTCTACCTTTACCAATATTCTTACTGATAGTGCAAAAAATATACTGACAAATAAGTTATGTGACTAATTGCTTCAACTGCTTATAAAATTCTATAGCAGGTTTGACAAACCCCTGCCATATAAGTATGGCAGTTATGGCCTGGAACACACCTGTCTTTAGGAACCAGGTTAAAATAGAATTGGGAAATGTTTAACAAAATAATAAAGATAAAATAGAACACAATGTGAATATGTTACATTCCTAGAATGCTCCGTGTCATTTTATTGTGTATTTTACCTTCATTTTGGTGGCTCTATTTCTATATTACTTTGGTACTATGGGTGTATACAATAAGCCTTCTATATTCATTTGACTTTTTCTATGTAGATAGCTAGGTTAAACTCCTTTGAGTGATTATGGATTGCACTTAAGATCTCATTTTCCTGGGTGGTGTAATCTTCATCATTATTATCATGTAATAGTAAAAATATTTGCAAAGTTCTTTTCATATCTCACCTCTTTTGATGCTCACAATTACCTTGTGAGGTATTACATTGTTAACTCCCTTTGACAGAGAAAATAAGAGAGAGAGAGAGAGAGAGAGAGAGAGAGAGAGAGAGAGAGAGAGAGAGAGAGAGAGAGAGAGAGAAAGAGAAAGGAGGGAGGGAGGGGCAAAATGACTTATCTAGGATTATATAAGAAGTGTCTGAGGAAGGATTTGAATTCAATTCTTCACAGGTTACTCCTCTACTCATTATGAATGCTATCTATTTATTCATGGGCAAACAGCTACTGACTGATACTTTATTATCTTTGATCTGGATTAAAGAAGGAATCATTGGTGGTTCAATGTAAATGACCAGTTTTGGAAAGAGTATTGAAAGGGTCCTACCAGATAGTCTCTTCATGTATAAAGTCAGCATATTTAACTTATCTTTATTTTAATTTTTAATGCTTTTTGTTGTTAAGTTATAATGAATTCTAAATACTCTACTATCTCAACTCTGTCAGAAAGCCTCCCCTTTGTGACAAAGTAACAGTTAAAGAAAAAGACCTGGCAGAATACTCAATCTCCAGTGTTTATAGCATTTTACACCCACAATTATCTCTGTCTCCAATGAATTAACCCATCAAAATGCATTTATTAAATACCTACTATATCTTAGGCTTTATGCAAGGTGTCAGGGTTACAAAGACAAGAATGTAGCATCTTTTCAAAGAGCTTATATTATAATTGAGGAGCTCAGAGTCCAAAATAATGAAGATAGATTTCTGCACCTCGTCTATAGAGCCACTTCATGCATTTAACTTTTGTATTATTTTATCAGGGTATTTCATGCAAAACAACTTCCTTTCAAATTATTCCTGCCCAGTTATATGTTAAAAAATGGATAATTTCACTTTACATTTCTTAGGACTGCAAGATTATTCCCCATAAAAGGTTAGTAAGTCTTATCCTATAGGGTGTAAATTACCTCCATCTCCATTCCTGGAACAGCATTTCCCACTATCCCAGATGATTGTTTTTCTAAGGAAGGGTGTCCTTATGGGGATGCGCTATGTTTAGTGAGAATTTCGTTGAAAGAATAAATCAAGTCTGAAGAGGTTCTGGCATGATTAATTTGCAGGGAATTGGTAAAGAAAGTAGAAGGAAATCTGGAAGGAGATCCTGCCCTTTGCTTTAGTTTCACCTTATTGAGATTAATTAGACCTACCTGTGACCTGTGGTGTTGACCAAAACTGTCAGTTAAAACTAAACATAGTTCTATGTGGCTGCCAGCCAAAAACATAAAACCTGCCAAAAACTAAACACTAAAAAGTGCCTCATTTCAAAACAAGCATACCAGCTCTGCAAGAATATTGTGTTAGTAGCTTTTCAGGACCTTCTGGTACTGAGTAGCTTCAGGATAGCACCTGGTAAGGTTTATCTACCTTCAGGACTTGAGGTTCTCAAAATATTCTTTCCCCTCTTGGCTATATTTAAATCAAACCCTATCTAGGAGCTATCCATGTCCTGGATCTACTAATCAGGCAGAGAGGTACATGTCAAAAGTTAAAGATAGCACATCCCCCGACCATATCAAAATGCCTACAGAAATTCCATATGTCCTGCCAGATCGCCACAAAATTGCCTCAGAAAAGCAGGAACTGAGGAAACCCATTACAGTTTGGGGATACCAAAATTTTTAACTCAAATTAGCACAAAAGACCAAGTTTAGTCAGACCCAGAATGATTCTCAGTTCTTCTCTGGAATTTCAAGAATAGGAGAGATTCTAGGATGCTTAAATTTAACAAGCATCTTCTATGCTAACTTGGAATGGCTTCAAATTGCACAATGAAGAAATATGGAGGCCCACATTTATTAATGGGCAGTTAGATAGCATAGTGGATAGAATGTAGAACCTGGAGTCAAGAAGACTTCTCTTCCTGAGTTCAAATCTAACCTCAGGTATTTACTAAGGGACCTTGGACAAGTTACTTTACCCTATTTGCTTCAGTTTCCTCATCTGTCAAATGAACTGGAGAAGGAAATGGCAAATCATTTTTTAATATTTTCCAAGAAAACCTCAAAAGAAGTCACATAGACTTTGACACAACTGAAAAATGACTAAACAACAACATATTCATTTAGCCAGAGCTACTATGACACGGACATCTCCAAGGCTTTATTAGGGCCAATAACACTATAACTAATCATCTAGTTTTCAACTTAGTTCAGATCAGCAAACATTTATAAAGTTTCTACTTTGTTCTACACTGTATGCTAGGCTCTAGGGAAATTAAAACAAAAATGAAATGACTTCAAAGGACTATTGTTCTTATTAAAGGTCTCATAAACTACACTCTTAAAAACAATATTCCATGAGTAATAATAATTCAGTTATATGGATTTTAAGGTTTATAAAAGTACTTTACTCACAAACCCATGATTTACAAATATATTTTTAAAAATATATTCTCATTTTATAGATGAAATTGAAAAACTTTAACCAACTTGCTAAAGGTTTCAAAACTCAGAACTTTTGGAATTATGATTTGAAATCACATTTTCTTTTTTATACTTAATTTTTATTTTATTTTTAAATGATATTTTAATTTTTCCAATACATTCAAAGATGGTTTTCAACATTCACCTCTGCAAAATCTTGTGTTCCAAATTTTTCTCTCTTTTCTCTTCAATTCCCTCTCTTCAAAATAGAGGTTACTCTTCAAAATAGTAACCAATTCAATATATAGATTAAACAAACATGGAATCATATTTTCTAATGGCTAATTCCATGCTCAAAGCCATTCTACCATTTTAATTTTTATTTGAGAACCTATTTTCCTTTTCCTTTTCATTACCATTTTCATTAACCATTCATTAACCATTTTTCCTTTTCATTGTTTTCTTTTTCTGGTTATACATCTACATTAGTTTTTAAAATACACATTTCTTTATAATCATGTTGGAAGAGAAAAATCAGAAAAAAAGGGAAAAACCACTAAAGGAAAAAAAAAAACAGAAGAAAAAGAAAAAGAAAGTGAACATGGCTTGTGTTGATTTATATTCATTTTCCATAGTTCTCTCTTAGGATGCAGATGGCATTTTTAAACCAAAGTTTATTGGGACTGCCTTGGTTCACTGAACTGCTGAGAAGAACCATGTCTTTCATAGGTTATCATCACATGATTTTGCTAGTTACCGTGTTCACTATATTCCTATCTCTACTTGTTTCACTTAGCATCAGTTCATGTAAATCTTATGGATTGCAGCTGAGATTGGGAGGTAGAGTCATTCTTTAAGTCTTTCATCTCCAGGACAGAATATAAGTCTGATGGTTGAGTAGAAGAACTTGAAGGGCCTTCCATTGTCGAGGAGTGCCAAGCTCAGCTTTGCTAACCAAATGCATCCTGCATTATAATTGCAAGGAAAAGGACACAGCTGATGAGGGCAGCAGCAGAGGGGCAGGGATCCTGTTGGCTATGAGTACTCACAGGACAGTGGATTCCCTGATTTCAGCCCAGGGCAGAGAGGACAGGTATAGTTTGCAGACATCCAAGAGATGACAGGAGCAAAATCATTGTCAAAGGAGAGCCCAAAGTTCAGCCCCAAGATAGATCTCAGAAAATAGCAGTAAGAAGAACCTGAGGTGTAGGGCATCATTCCCCATATTTTAGGACTAGAACTTAATTGCACTAATAGCAACTATAAAAGAAAATAAAAGAAAATTAAATAAATAAAAATGAGTAAGCAAAGGAGAACCCAACAATAATAGACAGCTACTCTGGAAATAGAAAAGATATGAGTCATATTCATAAAAAGATAATGGAGCCTTAAAAAGCCACTTATTTTTCCATGAGAAATGTCAAATGGTACCATTCATAAAGATTTATTAGAGAAACTTAGAACTTAAAAAAAGAACCTTGAATATAAATAAGAAAGATCAAGGAAAAATTAGGGGTAAAAGCAATGCAAGAAAATTATGAAAAGTCAATCAAATTGAAATAGAGAATCAAAAATTTAAGAAAAGACATAATTCCTTGAAAGATGGAATTGGGCAAAGGAATGCTAATAACATTCTAAGATGCTAAGAAATAATAAAGCAAAATGAAAAAATAGAAGTGAAACCTCATCAGAAAACTTATCAAGGAAACAGATTGTAGAGAAATAATATAAAAATAGTTGAACTACTTGAATATTATAATTTTTAAAAAAGAATCTTGTTAAAACACTACAAGAAATTATTAAGGGAAGTGTCCCTGAGGTCCTGGAAGAAGAAAGGAAAGCAAAAAGAGAAAAAATCCCACTGATCAGTACATGAAAAGAGAAAACATTCCAGGTAGAAAACTTAAAGGAAGATCATGATCAAGTTTCAAAGCTCCCAAATTAAGAAAGAAATATCAGAAGCAATAGAGGGGGAAGCAATTTCGATATCATGCTACAATAAAGATTACATAAGACCCACTTGTTACTATCTTGAAAACCATAGGTTTGGTTATACTGTATTTCATCAAGCAAAAATGTTGGAATTATGAGCAAAGGTTATGCCTAGAAAAGTATAGTCCTGATTTTTTTTAAAAAGACTATTTAATGAACTAAAAGACTTGCAGATATTTGTGACAAAATAGCAGAATTTAGGGAATAATCTGACAGATAACATATAGAAGAAAAAATAAGGTAAACATTAGTGACCAATTATAAAACTCAATAAGATTAAATGGTTTACTTCTTATATATGAAATTATAACTACTTAGCCTGTTATCATTATTTTGATAGTTTGAAAGAAAGCTGGGGGTGATTCTAAAAAAATAAAATTGCATAGAAAGAGATTTTTTAAAAGAGTAATTATCTCTTACAAATGAATAAGAAGAATGAATAAGAGAAAAATGATACAGAAGAAGCTAATGGGGGAAGTGTTGGCAGTGCTGGAACTTTAAGTAAGAAATGATTAGAGGGAAAACAAATCTATAAGGGTAAAACAGTGTTGTAAATTCATAAAGAAATAAGAGGGCAAGGGGGTAGAGACAGAAGACAGTAAAGGCATTCTCACACTGGTGGGCAGGTTAAGGAATAAGAGGGCAAAGTAGCAAGTAGAAATAAAGTAGTAGAGTGATGAGAGATAATCTAATGTTAAGAAGGATAGTGAGGGAAAATGGGAAGGAGGAAAATATAAAATTATAATTACAATTATAATTTCAAATATACTTATAGGTTAGAATGTGAGTAGGATGTTTGTCCATAAAACTGAGATGGATAAGAGATTAAACATTTTAATTCAGCAATATATTGTTTTCAGGAAACAAACACAATAATAATGAGAAATACAAAGATAAAGGGAAGAAGTAGAATTTATTCTGTAAAAAAAAGGAGTCGTAATGATGATCTTAGGGAAAATTAAAGCTAAAATAGATTTAGTCAGAAGAGAAAACTAGAGAAGCCACATTATATATTGTAATGGGCTGAGGCTTGAGTTGATGCACTGAGGTCCCAAGCACATGAGGCTAAATAGTAATTGGACCATACTCTATTAATATATGGCTTGGAGAAAGAATGGCCCCCACCCACTCTGTGTGCAAGTCTTGATATGTTATATAGGAAATGACGATTTTGGTGGGTGGAGGCAAGGGAGTGGAAAGGGAAGCAGAAAGAGAGACTGCGGGCTGGCAGCTTGTCACAGCTGCTCGCATTGCTATCACAACCGCCCTTCACCTCCGATCCCCCTCTGCTATCTGACTTCCTGTCGCAGCTGCCCACACTGCTATCATAATCCTTCTTCACCTCTATTGAGAATAAAGATTGAAGATTTTTCCCTTAACCTGAATTCCTGACTCCAGCTGATTTTAAATACGCGATCATCACAATATATCAGTCACAAAATCAAATAAGAGTATGTAAATAAGTAAAGAAATGAAATCAAAGGAAGACAATTAAAGACAATTCCCAGTTTGGTGAAAGAGACAAAAACACTGAAGAAAACAAAACCTTAAAAAGCAGAATAGGCCAAATTAAAAAGAAGCACAAAAGCTCACAGATAATTTTTTTTAAAATTAGAACTGAGTAATTGGTAGCTAATGACTCTATGTGACATTAAAAAGTAATAAAACAAAGTCAAAAGTATATAAAACAGAAGAAAATGTGAAATATATCATTGGAAAAATAACCTGGAAAATGGATTTAGAAAAAGGTAATTTAAGAAATATTGTACTGCTTGAAAGCCATAATGAAAAAAAGAGTCTAAATAGCATATTTCAAAAAAAAAATTAAGCAAACTACCTCGATATCTTAAAAACAGGACAAACTAAAAACTGAATGAATCTAGGAATCATTGCCTGGAAAAGATACCAAATTGAAACCATATAAGATCATGGGTAAAACTAGGTTTCCCACTATCACCATTACTATACAATTTTGTATTACAAATGTTAGCATTATCTATAAGAGAAGAAAAAAATGAAATTAGAGTATGTGATAAGGAAACCAAATTATCACTCTGCAGATGATATGATGTTATACTCAGAGAATCCTAGAAATTCAACTAAAAACTACTGGAAACAATCCACAACTTTAACAAAGTTGCAGGATACAAAATCAATACACATAAATCATCAGCATTTCTATTTATTACCCACAAATTCCAGCAGCAAAGAGAAATTCCATTTAAAATAACTATAGGTAATATAAAACATTTGGGAATCTATCTGCCAAGACAAAGTCAGAACTACATGAACACAATTACAAAACACTTTCCATACCATGTCCAAAGGATTCTAAAATCATTCACATCATTTGATATGGATGTGCCACTACTGGGTCTGTATCCCAAGGAAATTATAAAGGAAGAAAAAGGACACAGATGTGCAAAAATGTTTGTAGCAGGCCTTTTTCATGGTAGCAAAGAATTGAAAAATGACAAGATGCCCATCAATTAAGAGATGGTTGATTAAATTGTGCTATATGAAGATAATAGAATAGTATTGTTCTATAAAAATGATGGACAAGCTAATTTTAGAAAGATCTAGAAAGATTTACACGAACTTATGCTGAGCTAAACAAAGCAGAACCAGGAATACATTATATACAATAATAGCAAGAATGTTTAATGATCAACTATGAAAGACTTCATTCTTCTTAGTGGTTTAGTGATCCAAAGCAATATCAATAGACTCTGGACAGAAAATGCCAGCTGCATCCAGAAAAAAAAAAAAGGATCATAAAAAAAGGAAAAGTCTCACATGTATTAAAATGTCTGTAGCAGCTTTTTTTTGTAGTGGCAGGGAACTGGAAACTGAGTGTATGTTCATCAGTTGGAGAATGAGTGAATAAGTTATGGTATTTGAATGTAATGGAATATTATTATTCTATGAGAAATGATCAGCAGGATGATTTCAGAGAGACATGGAGAGACTTACATTAACTGATGCTAAGTGAAGTGAATAGAACCAAGAGAATATTGTGCACAGTAACAATATTATGTGGTGATCAGTTATGATGGATGTTGTTCTTTTCAACAGTGAGGTGATTGGGGCCAGTTCCAATGGACTTGTGACAGAGAACACTATCTGCACCCAGAGAGAGGACTGTGGAGATTGAGTGTGAATCACAACATAGTATTTTCACCTTCTTTATCACTGTTTGCTTGCTTTTTGTTTTCTTTCTCACTTTTTTCCTTTTTGATATGATTTTTCTTGTGTATCAAGATAACTGTATAAATAATGTATAGAAGAACTGCACATGTTTAACATATGTTGGATTTCTTGCTGTCTAAAGGAGTGAGTGAAGGAAGGGAAGGAGAAAAAAATTTGGAACACAAGGTTTTGCAAGATTTAATGTTGAAAACTATCTATGTATGTATTTTGAAAATAAAAGGCTAAAAAAAGGGATACCAAAATGAAAATTTTGGAGGAAAATACTCCAGAATGTCCAGGTCAAAGAGAACATATTTCAAGCAGATAAAATAAAAGATTCAAATACCATGGAGAAACAGTCACTAGCACAGAAAAATTAGCAGCTATGTTAAAGGAGGAGAGAAGTTGGACTAGGATATTCTAGAAGCAAAATAACTGATATAGTAACTAAAAATAACCTGCCCAGAAAAACTGAGTATAATCCTTCAAGGAAAAAAAAAATTTTTAATGAAATAGAGGTCTTTCAAGAATTCCTAAGGGAAAGACCAGAGCTGAATATAAAACCTGACTTTCAAACATGAGACTCAAGAAAAGCATAAAAAGGTAAATAAGAAAGAAAAATAATAAAGGACTTTTCTGCATGGGTAGATGAGATGTGTAATTTCTAATGATTTTATGATCATTAAGGCAATTAGAAGGATTCTACACAGAAAGAAGGCACAGGACTGAGTCATTTATATTCAGCTCATGATTTTTTTTGTTTGCAGATAGTGTACTCAATGCAGCCTCTGAAGAGGATATGCAACAAAGTAAGGATCAATTCTTTGCTGCTTGTGCTAATTTTGGCCTAATAAATAACACCAAGAAAGTACAGATACTTCATCAGCCACCACACCTTCTTTATGTGTAACCACCAGTTACAGTAAATGGTGAAAATTTGAATGTTGTGAGTAAATTCTCTTACCTTGGTAGTATACTTTCCAGGAATGTCCATACTGATAATAAAATGATGTAAAAAAAACCCAAAAAACGGACAGGTGGGGAAAGGCATGCCTTGAAGGGGAATAGAAAGAAAGAATAGGGAAAATAATTCCATATAAAAGATTTATACAAGAAAGAGCTTTTACTTTGAAGGAGAAAATGGTGGGAAAGCAACACTTGAAATACATCTAAATTGGTTCAAAGAAAGAAATACACACACATACATACACACACACACACACTCACAATTGACAACAGAAATCTATACTATTCCCACAGAGAAGTAGGAGGAAAAGAGGATAAGAGAAAAGGGGATGGTGATAAAATGGAGGGTAGTTTAATGAAGGTAGTACTTAGCAGCAAGAGATTTTAGATATTAGAAGGGATAAAAAGAAGAAAATAGGATGGAGGGAAATGGATAGTAAGTGATAATAACTGAGTGTTCATGGGATTAACTCATTCATAAAAGGAAAGCACATAACAGAATAGATTAGAGACCAGAATTCAACAATATATTGTTTACAAGAAATAATATTTGAAACAGAAAGATGCACACAGAATTAAAATAAGAGGCTGGAACCTATTATATTTCAGCTCTAAAAAAAAGAAACTGAAGTAGCAATCATTTCCAACAAAGCAAAAACAAACGTAGATCTCATTAAAAGGCTTAAATGGATACTATTTTGCTAAAAGATACCATAAACAATGAAGCAATATCAATATTAAACATATATGCATATAATAGCATCAAATCCAAATTCTTAAAGGAACAATTTAATTGATTACAGGAGAAAATAGGCAGCAAAAATCTACTAGTAAAAGACCTTAACTTTCTTCTCTTAGAGCCAGATAAATGAAATTATATAATATATAAGAAAGAAGTCAAGGAAATGGATAAAATCTCAAAAAAGTTATATATGATAGACCTTTGGGGAAAACTAGATGGGAACAGAAAGAACAATAAACCTTTTCTCAGCTGTACTTAGTATCTTCACAAAAGTTGCCCATATATTAGGATATAAAAACTTCACAACTCAATTAAAAAAGCAGAAATATGTATTGTACCCTTTTAAGGTCATAAGGCAATAAAAATAAATTTAATAAAGGATAGTGGAAGAACACAGTAAAAATTAATTGCAAACTAAATAATCCAATTCTAAAGAATGATTAGGTCAATGAACAAATCAGAGAAACAGCTAACAATTTCTTTAAATAGAATGGTAACAATGAGATAACTTTGCAAAGTTTGTGGGATATAGCCAAAGCAGTACTTAGGGGGAAATACATATCTCTTAATGTGTATATAAATAACAGAAAGAAAGAACAGATGAATGAATTAGGTTTATAACTAAAAAAAGAAAAAAAATAAAATCCTCACAAAATTGAAAATAAAAAGTCAGTGAAGAAGAAATAAACTAGAAATTGATTCAATGGAAAAAATAATAAAATATACAGTCAATTTGATCAAAAAAGGGAGAACCAAATTACTAGTAAAAAAAAATAAAAGGGTGAAAAGGGTGACTGTATTATTAATGAACATAAAACTAAAGCAATTATTCAGTTATTTTTGCCCTATTGTATGCTAGCAAAACTGATGATCAAAGTTAAATGATTATTTACAAAAATATTTACTGCCCAGACTAACAAAAGGGTTTCAGAGAATCCATAAATAGCTCTATATTAGAAAAAAGAAACTGAATAAGCCATAAATGAGCTAAGAAAAATCTCCAGGACAAGATGGATTTACTAGTGAATTCTACCAAACATTTAAGAAACATTTAATCACAATATATAAACTCTTTGAAAAATAGATGAATGGGTCCTATGACCTTCCCCTTACCAAAGAAATATATAGTAGTAAATGACCATAGTAATCCAGTATTTGATAAACTAGAAAATTTAAGTTTTTAAAGTAAGAATTAACCATTTGACAAAAAATTACTAGGAAACTGAAAATAAGTTTGGCAGAAATTATGCATAGACCAACATCTCACACCTTATAATGAGATAAAGTCAAAATGAATAGATTATATAGACATAAAGGATGCTATTTGGGGGAACATTTAGGGATAGTAATTTAGGGAGCATGGAAAAATGTACCTGTTAGATCTATGGATAAAAGAAGAATTTATGACCAAATAAGAGCTAAAGAGAACTACAGAAACAAAATAGATAATTTTGATTATATTGAATTAAACATTTTTGTACAACAAAATCAATGCAGTGGAAATTAAAAGAAAAACAGGAAATAGTTGTGGGGATTGCACAACAACTTTGTTAAACGTTCATTTCTCAGATATAAGCAAAATTTATTTTAAAAATGAGAGCCACTTCCCAATTTATAAATGGTGAGATGCTATGAACAGACAGTTTTTAGAAAAAGAAATCAAAGCCATAGTCACCTGGGAAAATGGTCTAAATCACGTTTGATTATGTAAATGCAAATTAAAATAGTTGTGATACTACCTCACATAGTCTAGCTCATATGACAGAAAAGAAAAATATCAAATGCTGGAGTATATGTGGTAAAAACTATGACATTAATTAATTATTGGTGGAATTGTGAACTTGTCCAATAATTCTGGAGAAAACTTTTGGAATTTTACTCAAAGAATTATAGAAATATACAAATCCTTTAACACAGTAACATCACTACTAGATTTCTATCCCAGAAAGATCAAAGAAAAAAGAAAAAAATGATTTACCTGTATACAGATATTTATAGAAACCTTTTTTTTTATGGTGACATATAACTGGAAATTAAAGCAATGCCTGTCAGTTGAGGAATTGTTTAATAAGTTGTAGCATATGAATGTGATAGAATACTATTGTGTTATAAAAAATGATGAGCAGCATTGTTTCAAAAGACTGAAAAGTCACATATGAACTAATACAAAAGAAGTTAGCAGAACCAGTAAAACATTATACACAATAAAAGCAATACTTTAACAATGATCAACCTGAAATACAGTTCTACGATCAAGAAAATGATCCAATTTAATTCCAAAGGAACAATGATGAAAAATGCTATCCATCTTTAGAGAGCCACTGAACTCTGAAAGCAAAGTTAAGCATACTTTTTACTATCTTTATTTTTCTTGGTGTCTTTGTAGTTTCTTTTCCAATATAGCCAATAGGAAATTTTTTTAGCAGGAATATATCCATATAGATATTTGATATTAACTTGTCTTCCTTCTCAAGGAAAGGTTAGAGTGGGAGAGAGGGAGACAACTTTGAAAGTTAAAAAAAAATTAGTTTGTTTAAAAAAAAATCTCTTAGATATAATTAGGAAATATTTAATTAGATAAATATGTTAATTTTTTTAAATAAAAAAAATTCAGGCCTTCCAGGGGCAGAGCCAAGATAGGGGAGACACCACATCTTTCTTTCTGATCTTCTCCTACAACCCTCAGACTAATTAGCAAATCCAAACTCTGAATTATCTCTGGACCAGCAGAACCCACAAATTTTGGGAGTACAATAAACTGCTACAGAATATAATTTTGAACATCACCAGAAAAGTTCTGTTTCAATAAGAAATGAGAGGGAGGCAGCCAAGCCCAAAAAGCTGAGCACAAATGCCAGCATAGATAGTGCAGAGTCCTGGGGCAGTGTGGACTCCGTGGGGTAGAGAATCTACAGGGAGGAAGTTAGAAAACATCCAACAGAACCACGAAAGGTAAACACAAAACCCCAAAATGCCAGAATCTCATGAGACCTGGCCACACCTACCCAGCACTGGGAGTGACCCGGCACAGCCAGGGCTGCCAATAGAGGAAGCTGCTGCTTGCAGAGGAAACTTGAAAACCTTCTCTGCCCTAAAAGCAGATCTTAACTTTTAAAAAAGTGAGTAAAAAAGTACAAACTCTGATGATAGACAGATTCATGGTGAAAGAGAAGAAAAGATATCAAATCCTGAGAAGACTAAAGGCAAATTGTCTCCAGATGAAGGCTCAAAAGGTGATACAAACTGGTCCCCATCACATAAGACTCTTCTAGGAAAACTTAAAAAGGGTCTTATAAGAGTACTAGAAGAAAAATGGGGAAAGGAAATGAAAATTTTGGAAGAGGGCTTGGAAAAGGCAAATAACACATTAAAAATAGATTTGATAAAATGGAAAAAGAAAACAACTCCCAGAAAAACAAAATTTGTGAAATAGAAAAAGATAACAACTCCTTAAAAAAAAGAATTTGTGAAATGGAAAAAAATCCATAGAACAAAACATCTCATTTAAAAATTCAATTGGACAAATACAAAAAGTAGTAAAAAAAAAAGTAAATGAAGAAAATAATATGCTAAAATTCAGAACTGAACAAATGGAAATGAATGCCTCAAGAAGACAACAAGAATCAATCAAGCAAAACAAAAAAAAAAAAAATAGAAAAAAAAAATAAAATCCCTAATTAGGAAAACAACTGACCTGGAAAAATAGATAGATCTAGGAGAGACAATCTAAGGATTAATGGATTCCCTGAAATCCATGAAGATAAAAAGATCATAGACACGATTTTTCAGGAAATCATCAAAGAGAACTGACCAGATGTCATAGAATCAGAAGGCAAAATGACCATTAAAAGAATTCAGAAAACATCTCCTGAAAGAGACCCCAAAATTAAAACCCCAAGAAATAATGTGGATAAATTCCAGAACTATTGGACCAAGGAAAAAAATATTACAAGCAGCCAGAAAGAAACAATTCAAATACTGAGAAGCCACAATAAGGATAACTCAGGACCTAGCAGCTTCCACTTTAAAGGATCAAAGGGCCTGGAATCTGATATTCTGAAAGGTGAAGGAACTTGGAATGCACACAAGAATAAATTACCCTGCTAGACTGAGCATTTTCTTTCAGGAAAGAAGGTAGACATTCAAAGGTACTGGTGAATTCCATTTATTTTGATGAGCCAAAGGAAAAAAAAAATTGCCTCAAATATATAACTCAAGAGAAGCATACAAAGGTAAAAAGAAAAAAAAAACAACTCTTGACAACAATTTCTGTTATGGGTATACATAGAGAATACATGTATAATCTGTTTTTACTATTATAATATAAAAAAGAAACTAGAGGCAGAAAGGGGATTGTAGCAGAAAAAAGGGGGAAAGTGGACTTAAAATGAGGGAAATTACATCTCAGGAAGAAGCAAAGGAAACCTATTATAATTTAGGGAAAGAACGGAGGGTGAAAAAAATATTGTGTGAATTTTACTCTCATCAGATTTGGCTCAAAGAAAGAATATTAAATATATTGGTTTCACCAAGAAACTTCTGCTATCTTATAGAAAAATGGGAGGAGAAAGGCAAAAATGGAAGAGGTAGGCTGAATAGAAGAGAAAACAGAAATAGTAGGGGGAAGATATAAGAAAGAGAGAGGGTCTCTAAAGAGGGAAGACTGCTTGAGGCAAGTAGTGTTCATAAGTAAAATACTGGGAAGGAAGAAAAGGGTTAAAGAAAAAGTATAATTTAGAGTTAATATGATGGCAGGAAATACAGAATTTGTAGTTTCAACTGTAAATACAAATGGGGTGCACTGTCCCATAAAACATAAGCAGATAGCAAACTGGATTAAAAGCAAGAATCCTAGAAACAATCTAGAATTGTTTCCAAGAAACATATTTAAATCATAGTGATACATATAAAGATAAAAGACTGGAGCAATATCTATTATGTTTCAAGTGAAGTAAAAGAAGCAGGGGTAGCCATCCTGATCCAGACCAAGCAAAAGCAAAAATTGATCTAAATAAAAGAGATAAGGAAGGAAACTATATCTTGCTAAAGGGTACCACAGATAATAAAGCAATATCAATATTAAATATATATGCATCAAGTGGTATAGCATGTAAATTCCATTTTTTTTAATAATAGCTTTTTATTGACAGAACATATGCATGGGTAATTTTTACAACATTGTCCCTTGCACTATTTTCCCTTCCCTCCCTCCAGATGGCACACAGTCTTACATATGTTAAAGTATATCCTAAATACAATATATGTGTACAGATCCATTCTCTTGTTCTCTTGTTGCACAACAAGAATTGGATTCAGAAGGTAAAAATAACCTGGGAAGAGAAACAAAAATGCAAGTAGTCCACATTCATTTCTCAATGTTCCATCTCAGAGTGTAGCTGATTTTGTGCATCATTGATCAATTGGAACTGAATTAGATATTCCCTTTGTCTTTTTTTAAATTTAATAATAACTTTATATTGACAGAATCCATGCCAGGGTAATTTTTTTACAACATTATCCCTTGCACTCGTTTCTGTTCCGATTTTTCCCCTCCCTCCCTTCACCCCCTCTCCTAGATGGCAAGCATTCCTATATATGTTAGATATGTTGCAGTATATCCTAAATACAATATATGTTTGCAGAATCAAACAGTTCTCTTGTTGCACAGGGAGAATTGGATTCAGAAGATAAAAATAACCCGGGAAGAAAAACAAAGATGCAGATAGTTCACATTCGTTTCCCAGTGTTCTTTCTTTGGGTGTAGCTGCTTCTGTCCATCATTTATCAATTGAAACTCAGTTAGATCTCTTTGCCAAAGAAGTCCACTTCCATCAGAATACATCCTCATACAATATCGTTGTCGAAGTGTATAATGATCTCCTGGTTCTGCTCATTTCACTTAGCATCAGTTCATGTAAGTCTCACCAAGCCTCTCTGTATTCATCCTGCTGGTCATTCCTTACAGAACAATAATATTCCATAACATTCATATACCACAATTTACCCAGCCATTCTCCAATTGATGGGCATCCATTCAATTTCCAGTTTCTAGCCACTACAAATAGAGCTGCCACAAACATTTTGGCACATACGGGTCCCTTTCCCTTCTTTAGTATTTCTTTGGGATATAAGCCTAATAGAAATACTGCTGGATCAAAGGGTATGCACAATTTGATAACTTTTTGGGCATAATTCCAGATTGCTCTCCAGAATGGTTGGATTCGTTCACAACTCCACCAACAATGCATCAGTGTCCCAGTTTTCCCGCATCCCCTCCAACATTCATCATTATTTTTTCCTGTCATCTTAGCCAATCTGACAGGTGTGTAGTGGTATCTCAGAGTCGTCTTAATTTGCATTTCTCTGATCAATAATGATTTGGAGATGTTCCCTTTGTCGAAGATATCCACTTCCATCAGAAGATATTGTTGAGGAAGTGTATAATTATCTCCTGGTTCTGCTCATTTCACTCAGCATCAGTTCATGTAAGTCTCTCCAAGCCTCTCTGCATTCATCCTGCTGCTCATTTCTTACAGAACAATAATGTTCCATAACATTCACATACCACAATTTACCCAACCATTCTCCAATTGATGGGCATCATTCATTTTATAGTTTCTAGCACTATAAAAAAAGCTGCCACGAACATTTTGGCACACATAGGTCCCTTTCCCTTCTTTAAGATCTCTTTGGGATTTAAGTCCAGTAGTCACACTGCTGGATCAAATGGTATGCACAGTTTGATAACTTTTTGAGCATGGTTCCAAATGGTTCTTCAGAATGGTTGGATCCATTCACAACTCCACTAACAATTCATGTGTCCCAGTTTTTCCTTATCCTCTCCAACATTTATCATTATCTTTTCCTGTCATATTAGCTAATTTGACAGATGTGTAGTGGTATCTCAGAATTGTCTTAATTTGCATTTCTCTTTCTTCACCTGAAAATTGCCTGTTCATATCCTTTGACCATTTATCAACTGAAGAATGAATTTGTTTCTTATAAATTAGAGTCAATTCTCTATATATTTTGGAAATGAGGCCTTTATCAGAACCTTTGAATATAAAAATGTTTTCTCAGTTTATTGCTTCCCTTCTAATCTTATCTGTATTAGTTTTGTTTATAAAAAAGCTTTTTAATTTGATATCAAAATTTTCTATTTTGTGATCAATAATGATCTTGAGTTCTTCTTTGGTCACAAATTCTTTCCTCCTCCACAAATATGAGAGGTAAACTATCTTATGTTCCTCTAATTTATTTATAATCTCATTCTTTATGCCTAAATCATGGACACATTTTGATCTTATCTTGGTATACAGTGTTAAGTGTGGGACCATGCCTAGTTACTGCCATACTAATTTCCAGTTTTCCCAGCAGTTTTTGTCATATAGTGAATTCTTATCCCAAAAGTTGGGATCTTTGGGTTTGTCAAGCACTAGATTGCTATAGTTATTGACTATTTTCTCCTGTGAACTTAATCTATTCCACTGATCAAGTAATCTATTTCTTGGCCAATACTAAATGGTTTTGGTGACCACTGCTTTATAATATAGTTTTAAATCAGGTACATCTAGGCTGCCTTCATTTGATTTTTTTCATTAGTTCCCTTGAAATTTTTGACCTTTTGTTCTTCCATATGAATTTTGTTGTTATCTTTTCTAGGTCATAAAATAGTTTCCTGGGAGTCTGATTGGTATAGCATTAAATAAATAGATTAATTTAGGGAGTATTGTCATCTTTATTATATTTGCTCAGCCTATCCAAGACCACTTAATATTTTTCCAACTGTTTAAATCTGACTTTATGTCTGTGGAAAGTGTTTTGTAATTTTGCTCATATAATTCCTGACTTTCATTTGGTAGGTTGATTCACAAATATTTTATGCTATTGACAGTTATTTTGAATGGAATTTCTCTTTGTATCTCTTGCTGTTGGATTCCAGGAAGTCCAATAGTTCTCAGATTATCTCTCCTAGATCTATTTTCCAGATCTGTTGTTTTCCCAAGAAGATATTTGACATTTTTTCCCATTGTTTCTTTCTTTCTTTTTTTTTTGGTTTTGTTTGACTGATTCTTGGTGTCTCTTCAAGTCATTCATTTCCATTTGTTCAATTCTGATTTTTAATGAATTATTTTCTTCATTTACTTTTTATTTCTTTTTTTAATTGTCTAATTGAGTTTTTAAGTGAGTTGTTTTGTTCTATGGAATTTTTTTCCATTTCACCAATTTTATTTTTTACAGAGCTATTTTCTTTTTCCATTTTACTAATTCTGTTTTCCTTGAAATTGTTTACCTTTTCCAATTCACTAGTTCTATTTTTCAGGGATTTGATTGCTTTATCTACTGTATATTTAAATGAATGGGGTAACTTATCCAGACCCTCTTGCCAAGCTTCCCTTTCCTTTCCCCATTTTTTTTCTAGCTCTCTTGTAAGAGCCTTTTAAATTTCTTCTATGAGAGTCTTGTGTGTTGCGGACCAGATCATATCCCCCTTTGGGGAATTCATCTGGAGACACTCTGTTTTTAGTCTTCTCAGGGTTTAAAGTCTGTTCTCTATCCATAAAGAAGCTATCTATTGTTAGAGCCCACTTTAATTGTTTGCTCATTTTGTCAAAGAAGAATCAAAGAAAACAAACAAAAAAAGCGAAAGTGGTCTGCTTTTTTGGGCTGGATGGTATTACCAAGCTTCTTCTACAGACTGCAGGAGGTAGCAGTGGAGCACCAGCAGGACAGCAATGGCTCTGCTGTGTCTGTGCTCTGAGACTCTGAGAGCATGCTGAGTCACTCCTGGTTCTTGGTGGGTGTGGCCAGGTCCTGAGAAACCCCAGCGTTTGGGATTATAGTCTTTACCCCCTATGTTTATAGCTTTTCTGCTGATCTGCTGGCTTGCTGCCAGGGCAAAGTAGCCACACTGTGGTAAAGTTCCCCCTGCAGATTTTCTGCTGGCTGAGATCACACCCCACCCCCCTCAGTTCTGCTCAGCTTGAGCTGCCTTCTATGTTCTCACTACCTGTCTTCAGTCTGTGCCCAATCTAACTGTCCCCGCCCTCAAGCAAAACCAGACCTTTTTCTGGCAAATTTTGAGAATATCTTCTGTTGATAATATATTTGTGGGTTTTTTCAGTCAAGCACTATTTCAGAGGCCTTGTCAAAAAAAGTATTTTGAGGGCAAGAAGGAGCTTAGATAGATATATGAGTCCTCTCTGCCATCTTGGCCAGAAGTCCTGCTTCTAAATTCCTAAAGGAGAAATGAAGAAAGTTGCAAGAAGAAATAGACATAAAATTATAATAGTGGGAGATCTCAACCTTGCTCTCTTAGAACTAGATAAATAAAATCACAAAATAAATAAGAAAGAAGTTAAAGAGGTAAATGGAATACATGAAAAGCTAGATATGATAGATCTTTGGGAAAACTTTAATGGAGACAGAAAGGAGTACACTTTCTTCTCTGCAGTTCATGTAACCTATACACAAATTGAATATGTATTAGGACATAAAGACCACGAAATCCAATGCAGAAAGGCAGAAATAGTAAATGAAATTTTCTTTCAGATCATGATGTAATAAAAATTATATTCAATAAAAGTCCAGGGGAAAATAGACCAAAAAGTAATTAGAAACTAAACAATCTCATCCTAAAAAATGAATGGGTGAAACAGCAAATCATAGACACAATAATTTCATCCAAGAGAATGACAATAATGAGACAACATACCAAAATTTGTGGGATGCAGACAAAGTGGTTATAAGGGGAAATTTTATATCTCTAGATACTTACTTGTATAAAATATAGAAAGAAAAGATTAATGAATTGGGCTTACAACTAAAAAAGCTAGAGAAAGAACAAATTAAATCTTCAATCAAATACCAAACTTGAAATTCTAAATATCAAAGGAGAAATCAATAAAATTGAAACTAAAAAAAAAAAAAAACTATTGATTTAATAAATAAAACTAAGAGTTGATTTTATGAAAAAATGATTAAAAAAAGAAAAGAGGAAAATCAAATTGTTAGTCTCAAAATGAAAGGGGAGAAATATCTATTTTTTTTTATTAGTTTATTTATTTATTTTTTTTTTTTGCAGGACAATAATTCACTTTATGAGACTATTTTCACCAAATATCTACTTCACTTCTTGGCTAAATTCCTATTTTTTTTTAATTTTTTATTTAATAATTACATTATATTGACACTCGTTTCTGTTCTGATTTTTTTCCCCCTCCCTCCCTCCACCCCCTCCCCTAGATGGCAAGCAGTCCTTTATATGTTGGATATGTTGCAGTATATCCTAGATACAATATATGTTTGCAGAACCAAACAGTTCTCTTGTTGCGTAGGGAGAATTGGATTCAGAAGGTATAAATAATCCGGGAAGAAAAACAAAAATGCAGATAGTTTACATTCGTTTCCCAGTGTTCTTTCTTTGGGTGTAGCTGCTTTTGTCCGTCATTTATCAATTGAAACTCAGGTCTCTTTGTCAAAGAAATCCACTTCCATCAAAATATGTCCTCATATAATATCGTTGTCGAAGTGTATAATGATCTCCTGGTTCTGCTCATTTCACTTAGCATCAGTTCATGTAAGTCTCGCCAGTCCTCTCTGTATTCATCCTGCTGGTCATTTCTTACAGAACAATAATATTCCATAACATTCATATACCACAATTTACCCAGCCATTCTCCAATTGATGGGCATCCATTCATTTTCCAGTTTCTAGCCACTACAAACAGGGCTGCTACAAACATTTTGGCACATACAGGTCCCTTTCCCTTCTTTAGTATTTCTTTGGGATATAAGCCCAATAGAAACACTGCTGGATCAAAGGGTATGCACAATTTGATAATTTTTTGGGCATAATTCCAGATTGCTCTCCAGAATGGTTGGATTCGTTCACAACTCCACCAACAATGCATTAGTGTCCCAGTTTTCCCGCATCCCCTCCAACATTCATCATTATTTTTTCCTGTCATCTTAGCCAATCTGACAGGTGTGTAGTGGTATCTCAGAGTTGTCTTAATTTGCATTTCTCTGATCAATAATGATTTGGAACACTCTTTCATATGAGTGGTAATAGTTTCAATCTCATCCTCTGAAAATTGTCTGTTCATATCCTTTGACCATTTATCAATTGGAGAATGGCTTGATTTCTTATAAATTTGAGTCAGTTCTCTATATATTTTGGAAATGAGGCCTTTATCAGAACCTTTAACTGTGAAAATGTTTTCCCAGTTTGTTGCTTCCCTTCTAATCTTGTTTGCATTAGTTTTATTTGTACAAAGGCTTTTTAATTTGATGTAATCAAAATTTTCTATTCTGTGATCAGTAATGGTCTCTAGTTCATCTTTGGTCACAAATTTCTTTCTCCTCCACAAGTCTGAGAGATAAATTATTCTATGTTCCTCTAATTTATTTATAGTCTCGTTCTTTATGCCTAGGTCATAGACCCATTTTGATCTTATCTTGGTATATGGTGTTAAGTGTGGGTCCATGCCTAATTTCTGCCATACTAATTTCCAATTATCCCAGCAGTTTTTATCAAATAATGAATTCTTTTCCCAGAAGTTAGGGGCTTTGGGTTTGTCAAACACTAGATTGCTATAATTGACTATTCTGTCTTGTGAGCCTAGCCTTTTCCACTGATCCACTAATCTATTTCTTAGCCAATACCAAATGGTTTTGGTGACTGCTGCTTTATAATATAATTTTAGATCAGGTACAGCTAGGCCACCTTCATTTGATTTTTTTTTCATTAATTCCCTTGAGATTCTCGACTTTTTATTGTTCCATATGAATTTTGTTGTTATTTTTTCTAGATCAATAAAATATTTTCTTGGAAGTCTGATTGGTATAGCACTAAATAAATAGATTAGTTTAGGGAGTATTGTCATCTTTATTATGTTCGCTCGGCCGATCCAAGAGCACTTAATATTTTTCCAATTATTTAAGTCTGACTTTATTTGTGTGGAGACTTTTTTATAATTTTGCTCATATAATTCCTGACTTTCCTTTGGTAGATAGATTCCCAAATATTTTATGGTATCAACAGTTATTCTGAATGGAATTTCTCTTTGTATCTCTTGCTGTTGGGTTTTGTTGGTGATGTATAAAAATGCTGAGGATTTATGGGGATTTATTTTGTAGCCAGCTACTTTGCTAAAATTATGAATTATTTCCAATAGCTTTTTGGTAGAATCTCTGGGGTTCTCTAGGTATACCATCATATCATCTGCAAAGAGTGATAGTTTGGTTTCCTCATTGCCTACTCTAATTCCTTTTATATCTTTCTCGACTCTTATTGCCGAGGCTAGTGTTTCTAATACGATATTAAATAATAATGGTGATAGTGGGCAACCTTGCTTCACTCCAGATCTTACTGGAAAAGGTTCCAGTTTTTCCCCATTGCATATGATGCTTACTGATGGTTTTAAATATATGCTCCTGACTATTTTAAGGAAAAGTCCATTTATTCCTATGCTCTCAAGTGTTTTTATTAGGAATGGATGTTGGATTTTATCAAATGCTTTTTCTGCATCTATTGAGATGATCATGTGGTTTTTGTTTGTTTGGTTATTGATATAGTCAATTATGCTAATAGTTTTCCTAATATTGAACCAGCCCTGCATTCCTGGTATAAATCCTACTTGGTCATAGTGTATTATCCTGGTGACAATTTTCTGTAATCTTTTTGCTAATATTTTATTTAAGATTTTAGCATCAATATTCATTAGGGAGATTGGTCTATAATTTTCTTTCTCTGTTTTCAGCCTACCTGGTTTAGGTATCAGTACCATATCTGTGTCATAAAAGGAGTTTGGTAGGACTCCTTCAATCCCTATTTTTTCAAATAGTTTATATAACATTGGAGTTAATTGTTCTTTAAATGTTTGGTAGAATTCACATGTAAATCCATCTGGTCCTGGGGATTTTTTCTTAGGGAGTTGATTGATAGTTTGTTCTATTTCTTTTTCTGAGATGGGACTGTTTAGGATATTTACTTCTTCCTCTGTTAGTTTGGGCAAGCTGTATTTTTGGAGGTATTTTTCTATTTCATTTAAGTTGTCGAATTTATTGGCATAAAGTTGGGCAAAGTAACTCCTAATTATTGCTCTAATTTCCTCTTCGTTAGTGGTGAGTTCTCCCTTTTCATTTTTAAGACTAACAATTTGGTTTTTCTCTTTCCTTTTTTTAATCAGATTTACTAAGGGTTTGTCTATTTTGTTGGTTTTTTCATAGAACCAACTCTTAGTTTTATTAATCAATTCAATAGTTTTTTTACTTTCAATTTTATTGATCTCACCTTTTACTTTTAGAATTTCAAGTTTAGTGTTTGACTGGGGGTTTTTAATTTGTTCCTTTTCTAGCATTTTTAATTGCAAACCCAATTCATTGACCTTCTCTTTCTCTATTTTATACAAATAGGCCTCTAGAGATATGAAATTTCCCCTTATTACCGCTTTGGCTGCATCCCATACATTTTGGTATGATGTCTCATTATTATCGTTTTCTTGGGTGAAGTTATTAATTATGTCTATGATTTGCTGTTTCACCCAATCATTCTTTAGTATGAGATTATTTAGTTTCCAATTATTTTTTGGTCTACTTCCCCCTGGTTTTTTGTTGAATGTAATTTTCATTGCATCGTGGTCTGAAAAGGATGCATTTACTATTTCTGCCTTACTACATTTGAGTTTGAGGTTTTTATGTCCTAATATATGGTCAATTTTTGTATAGGTTCCATGAACTGCTGAAAAGAAAGTGTATTCCTTTCTGTCTCCATTACATTTTCTCCAGAGATCTATCATATCTAACTTTTCTAGTATTCTATTTACCTCTTTGACTTCTTTCTTATTTATTTTGTGGTTTGATTTATCTAATTCTGAGAGTGCAAGGTTAAGATCTCCCACTATTATAGTTTTACTGTCTATTTCTTCTTGCAGCTCTCTTAGTTTCTCTTTTAAGAATTTAGATGCTACCCCACTTGGTGCATATATGTTTAATATAGATAGTGCTTCATTATCCATGCTACCCTTTAGCAAGATATAGTGTCCTTCCTTATCTCTTTTAATTAGGTCAATTTTTGCTTTAGCTTGATCTGAGATCAGGATGGCTACCCCTGCTTTTTTGACTTCACCTGAAGCATAGTAGATTTTGCTCCAACCTTTTACCTTTAACCTGCATGTATCTCCCCGCTTCAGGTGTGTTTCCTGTAAACAACATATTGTAGGATTCTGGCTTTTAATCCATTCTGCTAACCGCTTCCTCTTTATGGGGGAGTTTACCCCGTTCACGTTTATGGTTAGAATGACCAATTCTGTATTACTTGCCATCTTGTTAACCCCGGTTTATGCTTTCCTCCCTTCTTTCCCCTTTCCCCCCCTTCCAAGTATTAAGCTTGTGAGCACCCCTTGCTTCTCACAGCCCTCCCTTTTTAGTGTCCCTCCCCCCGCCTTAGAGTTCCTCCCCCTATCTTACCCCTTTCCCTCCCAGTTCCCGTATTCCCTTCCGCTTAGCTTATTCCTTCCCTTTCCACTTTTCCCTTCTCACTTTTCAATGAGATGGGAGAAGTTTCACCATAGATTGAATATGTCTTAAGATTTTTCACTTAAAGCCAATTCTGAAGGCAGTAAGATACCCACTATATTCATCCCCCTCCATTCTTTCTCTCAGATATAATAGGTTTCCTATGCCTCTTCATGAGATGTACTACCCCCACTTTACCCTTTTTCTGGTACAATGTCCTTTCCACATCAATTTCTAGAACAAGGTATACATGTATTCTTTATACATCTATATAGTCAAAATATAGTTCCCAAGATTAATCTTTACCTTTTTAGATTTCTCTTGAGTTCTATATTTGTAGATCAAACTTTTTGTTAAGTTCTGGTTTTTTCATCAGAAATAGATGAAATTTGCTTACTTTGTTGAATGTCCATCTTCTTCCCTGGAAAAAGATGCTCATTCTCGCTGGGTAAGTTATTTTTGGTTGCATACCAAGTTCCTTAGCCTTTCGGAATATCATATTCCAGGCCCTTTGATCTTTTAATGTGGATGCTGCCAGATCCTGGGTGATCCTTATTGTGGCTCCTTGATACTTGAATTGGGTTTTTCTAGCCGCTTGCAATATTTTTTCTTTCATCTGAGGGTTCTGGCATTTGGCCACTATATTCCTTGGTGTTTTGATTTTAGGATCCCTTTCAGTGGGTGATCGATGAATCCTTTCAATGTTTATTTTTTCCTCTGTTCCTATGACTTCTGGGCAGTTCTCTTTGATAATTTCCTGGAAGACAGTGTCCAGGCTCTTTTTTTCATCATGTTTTTCTGGGAGTCCAATGATTCTCAGATTGTCTCTCCTGGATCTGTTTTCCAGGTCTGTTGTCTTCCCCAGAAGGTATTTCACATTTTTCTCCATTGTTTGATTTTTTTGGATTTGCTTGACTGATTCTTCTTGTCTCCTCGAGTCATTCAATTCCACTTGTTCAATTCTGATTTTCAGTGAAGTATTCTCTTCACTCACTTTTTTAAAATCTTTCTCTAATTGTCCAATTGAGTTCTTTTGTTCTGTGGAATTTTTTTCCATTTCGCCAATTTTGTTTTTTAGAGAGCTGTTTTCTGTTTCCAGTTCACTAATCCTATTTTTCAAGGATTTTACTTCTTTATCCACTCTCTCTTTAACTTTCTCCAGGCTCTTTTGCCAAGCCTCCCTCTCCTTTTCCCAAGCCTCACTCTGCTTTCCCCATTTTTCTTCTAGCTCCCTTGTGAGAGCCTTTTTAATCACTTCTATGAGGTTCATCTGTGCTGAGGAACAGACAATCTCCTCCTTTGGGGATTCACCTGGGGACTGCCTGTTTTTAGTCTCCTCAGGATTTAGAGTCTGCTCTCTATCTGTGTAGAAGCTGTCAAGGGTTAAAGTCCTCTTCAGGTTCTTGCTCATTCTGTCTATTAATCAGAGACAAACTACCAAAGAAAAACAGAAAAAACTGGAGTCTTTCTTTGGGGGGGGCTGGGTGTGTTATCGAGCTTCCTCTACAGACTGCAGGGGGCAGCAGTGAGGCACTAGCAGGACTGTGCTGCGCCTGCGCTCTGAGATCCCAAAGCGTGCTGAGTCACTGAGGGGGGGGAAGGGGGAGGCGGCCAGGTCCTGAGAGACTCCAGCTGTTTGGGGTTGTATTCTTCAGCCCCGGTGTTTTTAGCTTCTCTGCTGGGCTGTTGACTTGCTGCCGGAGGAAAGTATCCAAACCTGTAGCGAAGCTCTCCCCGCAGAGACGGCTACGATCACTCTCCACCCCCTCTCCAGTCTGCTCCTGTGCCCTCACTGCCGCTGCCCGCCGCCTGCGCCCGATCTAAAACCGCCCCAGCCCTCCAGTAAAGACAGACCTTTCTTGGCGGATCTCAAGGATGGCTTCTCTTGGTAAGTATTTGTGGGTTTTTTTTCAGTCAAGCATTGATTCAGAGGCTTGTAATGAAATGGATAGTGAGAGAAAGCGTGGAGCTTATGCAGCTGTGAGCCTCCTCTCCGCCATCTTTACCGGAAGTCCAACAGAAATATCTATTAATGAAGAGGAAATTACAGCAATTATTAGGAGTTACTTTGCCCAACTTTATGCCAATAAATTAGACAACCTAAGTGAAATGGAGGAATGCCTGCAAAAGTATAGATTCCAGATTAACAGAAGAGGAAATAAATTACTTAAATAGTCCCATATAAGAAAAAAAAGAAATAGAACAAGTTTTTAATCAACTCCTTAAGAAAAAAATCCCCAGGACAAGATGGATTTACACATGAATTGTACTAAACATTTAAAGAACAATTAACTCCAATACTATATTAACTATTTGAAAAAATAGGGAATAAAGGACTCCTACCAAATTCTTTTTATGACACAGACATGGTACTGATACCTAAACCAGGCAGGACAAAAACAGAGAAAAAAATTATGGACCAATCTCCCTAAGGAATATTGAAGCAAAAATCTTAAATAAAATCATAGCAAAGAGATTACAGAAAATCATCCTCAGGTTAATACACTATGACCAAGTAGGATTTATACCAGGAATGCAGGGCTGCTTCAATGTTAGGAAAACTATTAGCATAATTGACTATATCAATAACCAAATTAACAAAAAGACATATGATTATCTCAATAGATTCAAAAAAAGTATTTGAAAAAATCCAACACCCATTCCTAATAAAAACACTAGAGAGTATAGGTATAAATAGACTTTTCCTTAAAACAATCAGTAGCATCTATTTAAAATTTTCAGCAAGCATCATATATAAGTGGTATAAACTGAAACCAATCCCAATATGATCAGGGGTGAAATAAGGTTGCCCACTATTCAATACTGTATTAGAAATGCTAGCTTTGGCAATAAGAGAAGAAAAAGAAATTAAAGGAATTAGAGTAGATAATGAGGAAACCAAATTTTCACTCTTTGCAAATGATATGATGGCATATTTAGAGGACCCTAGAGAATCAACTAAAAACTATTAGAAATAATGCACAACTTCAGCAAAGTTGCAGGATATAAAACCACATAAATTATCAGCATTCTTGTGCATCATTAACAAAATACAACAGCAAGAAATACAAAGAGGAATTCCATTTAAAATAACTTTTGATAGTATAAAATATTTGGGAATCTATTTGCCAAGGAAATGTCAGCATCTATATGAGCAAAACTACAAAACACTTTCCACACAAATAAAGTCAGATCTAATCACATGGGAAAATATCATGTGTTCTTGGATATATTGAGTAAATCGAATAAAGATGACAATGCTTCCTAAAGTAATCTATTTATTTAATGCTATATCACTCAAACTCTCAAGGAACTATTTTACTGACCTAGAAAAAATAACAACAACATTGATCTGGAAGAACAAAAGGTTAAGAATTACAAAGGAATTGATGAAGAGAAAAGCAAATAAAGGTGGCTTAGCAGTATCAGATCTAAAACTATATTATAAAGCAGTGGTCATCAGAACCATTTGGTACTGGATAAGAAATAGACAAGCTGATCAGTGGAATAAATTAGGTTCAAAGAACAAAATAGTCAATGACTATAGAAATCTAGTAATTGACAAACCCAAATGCCCCAGCTTTTGGGATAAGAATTCAGTATTTGACAAAAACTATTGCAAAAATTGAAAACTAGTATGACAGAAAGTAGACTAGACCTTCACCTAATACTGTATACCAAATAAGGTAAAAATGGGTTCATGATCTAGTCATAAAGAATGATATTATAAACAAATTAGAAGAACAAAGAATAGTTTACCTCTCAGTGTTAAGATTCTTATAAGGTACTAAGACAGTGGAATTGATAGACACAATAATTATCTAATTTAGCGTGGTTCAGTATGATTGATCTGATCCTACAAGGAGATGTTATGGGCTAGAACTTGAAACAAGGTACTAAGTGGAATTGAGGAGACAATGTTTAAATCTAGTTTAGCATGGATTTAATCCTACAACAAATAATGATTTTCCAGTGATATAATGATTAATGTATACTCAGTGTATAGCATATAAGAAAGAAGCTCTCAGGGCCAGACACACAAGCCCACTCTCAGAGGAGGAGACAGTTTCATTCCATCTTCCATCTTTGTGTTGGCTGGAGGTTGAAGCTGGCAGAGGCAAAGGACTAGCAGCAGGAGCTCTCAGGAAACCAAGAGAGATAGGCCTCTAAGAAAGCTTCAGGCTATTTTGAAGGAAACAATAAAGAATCTGGACTTTAACTCCTGGCTGCATTTGAGGTAATTATTATACTGAACTGAAACTAAGAAGTTTCCCAGAAGCCCCACAAGAAATCTGCTTTCAGAGAACATTACAATTTAGAGAAGAACATTGCATCTCAGATTTGTGAGAAGAAAGTAATTTGTGACCAAAGAAGAACTAGAGATCATTATTAATTACAAAATAGATAATTTTGATTATATTAAGTTAAAAAGTTTTGTACAAACAAAACTAATACAGACAAGATTTGAAGCGAAGCAATAAACTGGGAAAACATTTTTACATCCAAAGGATTTGATAAAGGCCTCATTTTTAAAATATATACAGAATTGACTCATATTTATAATAGTTCAAGCCAATTGATAAATTACCAAAGGATATAAACAGATAATTTTCAGATGAAGAAATTGAAACTATTTCTAAGTCACATGAAAAAGTGCTCCAAATCACTATTGATCAAAGAAATGCAAATTAAGACAACTCTGAGATACCACTACGAATCTCTCAGATTGGCTAAGATGACAGGAAAAGATAATAACGAATTTTGGAAGGGATGTGGGAACTGATACATTGTTGGTGGAACTGTGAATGGATCCAACCATACTGGAGAGCAGTTTGGAACTCTGCTCAAAAAGTTATCAAACTGTGCATACCCTGTATTCCAGCAGTGTTCCTACTGAGCTTATATCCCAAAGAGATTTTTAAAGGAGGGAAAGGTAATCACATGTACAAAAATGTTTGTGGCAGCCTTTTCTGTAGTGACAAGAAACTGGAAACTCAGTGGATGCCTATCAATTGGAAAATGGCTGAGTAAATTATGGTATATGAATGTTCTAGAATATTATTGTTCTATAAGAAATGGCCAGCAGGATGAATACAGAGAGGCTTTGAGAGACTTACATGAACTGATGCTAAGTGAAATGAGCAGGACCAGGAGATCATTATACACAACAACAAAAAGACTATACCACGATCAATTCTGAGGAACATGGCTCTCTCCAACAATGAGATGATTCAAACCAGTTCCACTTGTTCAGTGATGAAGAGAGCCATATACAGCCAGAGAGAGAACCATGGGAACAGATTGCTGACCACAATGTAGCATTCTCACTTTCTCTGTTGTTAGTTGCTTGCATTTTGTTTTCTTTCTCAGTTTTTCTTTTTCTTCTTTTTTGATCTGATTTTTCTTGTGCAGCAAGATAACTGTATAAATATGTATACATACATTGGATTTAACATATATTTCAATATATTCAACATGTATTGGACTACCTGCCAGCTAAGGGAGGGGGTTGAGGGAAGGAGGGGAAAATTTGAACAAAAAGTTTTGCAAGAGAAAAAAAAATAAATGTTTATGAATAAAAAAAAAGAAAATAATTAAAATTTAGAATTTTAAAAATCCAAAAAATTCCTTTATCCCATCCTTCAAAAGAGTGTTCTTTAACTTATATTTGCATTTTCAAAATGAAGTGAAAGTAAAATAAATATTTTATTTTTAGAATTATGCTACCAACTTTGATATAATCAGAGAAGCCCTGGGATATCACAAAACCAGAGATAAATTTTGCTGTTCCAGGAACAAGGACTTGGTAGTCAGAAGCTACAATGGAAATAGCAGTAGATTTAGAGAAGAGGTCCTGGGTCCAAATCCTAGCCTTATTATTTACAATGTGTCTGACCTTAGGTAAGTGATTTTAGCTCTCAGTTTCATCATGTGTAATGTGAGAAAGTTGGAGTAGGTATTCTTTAAGTTGTCTTCTTGCTCAAAGCCTGTAACCTCTGATTAATCAGTAAATTAATGATGACATTGATTAATTCTAAGTAGAAAGGATAGAGGAAAATGTTTTGATAATCTTTGCTTCCACCTTCAATTTACAGGGCTTTTGTTTATCTATTGATCTTTTCACTATGTTCTATCTTTTCTGCCTAATAGTCTTGTCCTGGTGTAGCTCCTTATCTCCCCCAACAGAGGTCATAACCTGAATCCTTTTTTTCAGATAATCATTCAAACTAAGATCCTACTGCTCTCAAAAGTGATAAGGGAGAATGGTAATGAGTATAACAGGAAGTAATAGGTAGAAAAGAATCAGCTTTATATTTTTCTTTAAAACAAAAATAAAATTCTATGCACTTAAAACATTTGCCCATCCTTGCTTAGCAATTTTTCCCATTTTTTTAAAGTTGGAATTTTTATATCTGTTTTTCTTATTAACAGTATAATAATGGCATATGAAAATCATGATGATGATGAAGCAACCTTACTAGTGTTGCTTCTAGTTTTTATACACAACCATTGAATACTATGTACTTGGATCTCCTACAGTCAAAACAATTATATCATAATCATAACATTCTAAATCATTCTCTCTTTGAAGTAAATTTCTCTAATGGTTAGTATATTATTTCCATTTAAAATCTTCTCTTACCCTTAACCTGATTTGCAAGTACAATGGTAAAAGTAATATCTTTTAAAATATAGTGCTTTCCTTACCCTGATCCATACCCTTTTTTTACTATGTATGACCTTTCCAGTGTCAATTTCTTATTTCATAGACTGACTTGACAATTCAAGTGACTTCATAAAATTTTGATTATCACAAAGCTTTAGCAAATGCTGGGCTCTTGTTACAAGAGTTATACAAGGTAAATTGTTTCAAAGTAAATTAAATGTTATTTCTTTTTCCTGAATGATCTCACTGATGCACATGTATACCAATAAGGTCAAATACACAAAGATAGATAGATAGATAGATAGATAGAAGAATTTTGTCACTGAAAAATAACAAGAAACAAAGTAGATATTCATCAATTGCAGGATAGCCAAACATTCTTATATGAATGCAAAGGACCATTGTGGTAACAAAAGAATCATTAACTATAGAAAATTCAGAGAAGCATGGAAGACTACTAAGATTAAGTAAAATGATGAAATGGCTAAAATATAATTTTCTGAGCATAAATTAAATTAGAAATCAGTTTACAATTCATGTCCTTCAGTGTTCTAATTTTACACATGAGGAAATTAGGGATCTTTCATGTCCTTATTATAAAGAAGAAGCAGTACAATGCTTCTAGCAAAGGTCATATAATTCCACATTAAATTCTTTTTATTTTGTATCACATTAATTCAAAGAATACAAAACCAAACTGAATAAAAAGCAAGCAATAAACCAACAATTTTTGATAGTAAATGATATTTCATGCTAATATTCCCTTACCTCAGCAATGAAGAAAAAATTACGTATTTTTACTCCTTTTTTGTAGGGCCATTTTGATATTTCATTGTGTTTTCTTCTGTTTAAATTTTTGTTATAAGGAATGCTTCCTTGGGTATGATAATAGGATCATGTCAACTATAAAAGATTTGTTCTTCCCAGTGGTTCAGTGATCCAAAAGCAATCACAATAAACTTTGGACAGAAATTATCACCTGCATCCAGAAAAAGAACTATGGAGACTGAATGTAAATTGACACACGCTATGTTCACTTCTTTTTTTATTATTTTTTTCTCCCTCATGGTTTTTCCTTTTGGTTCTGACTTTTCTCCCACAACATGATTCATAAAGCAACATATATTAAGCTAAATAAATTATTTTTAAAGGGGGGAAAAAGAAAGAGAAAGAAAAAAAAGTTGGTAGTAGGACATTCTAAGAATAGCTTCTTACAGTTTCATCCACATTTTATCCTTCACAATGGCATGAAAGTATGAATAGAAGATAATAATGGATTTTGTTTTCTTCTTTATGTTATCTGGGAAGATGAAAAAATGTATCATGGAAATGTTAAATTATCAAATTAAATTTCCACCAGTAAAAAAATGTTATTTTTTACTACTGACTACATGCAAAAAATGATAATAGAAGCATGAGTTTATGGCTACATGAGAACTCAGTGGTCATTTGGTTAATTTATATATGAAGAAGCTAAAGTTGATATAGGTTAAGTTACTTATCCAACATCATACAGGTATATGAGGACATAGCTAGTATTGAAGCTTAGACTACCTGACTCCAAACCCAAAACTCTTTCCACTAGGAAATGATATTTTCAGAAGTGAAAATAAGGGACAATGATAAAAGTGAAGTAATATTTTTAAAAATTATTAGGTTTAATTTCTTGAACTACATTGCCTGCCTATTAATTGAATAGCCAATCAATCCAATGTAACTAAAATTTATCAGACCACATATAATTACTCAATTGTTTCACAAGTTATCAGTTGTTTGACATTCAGATGTTAATATAGTTAGAAAGAAAAAAGTTTTGAGGCATTGTTCAGATGCTAAGACTTTTTAGTGCATGATTTGGTATGTCAACAAGCTATTGTAACACACTGAACAGGAATTATGCTTAGATTTGCTCAGTGGGCAAGTTGATTAGTCTCTTCCTTTTCCAAAATTTATGTGGTAGTAAAACTACCACAATCTCTTCAGCCCAGCAATAAGAAAAAGATATACACACGTGGACGGGCAAGTAGGGGATGCAGTGTCAGATGTAGTCATGAAGACTTGAGTTAAAAATTTGACTCAGACATATGTCACCTTAGACAACTCACTTAATCCTATTTGTTTCAGTTTCTTCATCTGCAAAATGAGTTGGAAAAGAAAATGTCAAACCATTACAATATCTTTGGCAACTCTAATTGAGGTCATGATATGTACATGACAAATGACTGGACAACAAAAAGACACATGAATGTTCTTGATTTTGTTCCTATTCAGAACTCATACTCTAGCTGCTCTAAGATAAGACTAGACTTCTCTCCCCTCAATTCAAGCTTTTCCAATTTCTCCAAGAAATACATCTCCTAGGCTTGTACCACCTAATACTAAGGGAAATATGTAAAGTAAATGAAATAGTGCAAAAATCAGCTTCATTTCTGTGGTTTAATAACTGAAAAGGCCTTTCTTTTCTCCCATTTTGATATTATCTTCATCTGTTCCCACACAAATCCTTTTAATACTTATGTTTTGGGATCTTTGCACATCATAATAAGTTGAGGAATGAAGAATAGGATATTCTTGTGATAACCCTTACAAACTATAATATGGCATTTGCACTTACATTCTGCCCTTGGGTCAGGGTACTTTGTAGAGAGAAGTCCCTTACAAAAAAAAATGCATGAGTTTAACAAGAAAAAGAAATGTGTGTGTGCCCATGTATGCACTATAGATATCTATGTACTACTATATCTATATATGTACTACTATATAATACAAATATTTATTAGGTTAAATATCAATATCTCTTTACCTCTATAAACTTCTTACATACTCAGTACAAATACATTTGTATATTTACTTGAGTTTGTCTATATGCTATAGTCCTATTACCCTTATAATTACCTATGTCATCATCTGTCAGACTAATTTAAAAATCAACAATTTGGGATATAATTTGTCCCTCTCCACCAGTGTTGTCAAAACAGTGCTGTCATTCAAATCAGCAGTGACTAATTGATGAGGACTTCAAAGAAAGAAGAATTAAAATAAACCACATGATAGATTTTTAAAGCATCCTAGTAGACACTGGAAATTGGGCCATTTATACTTACATTTGATAGAATGTCTCCGACATTAGCAAAAACAGAATAGATAGAATGTTTCAGGAAATTTCTGTGATTAAAAAATCTAAAAGGCTGCTCTAGGGGATAAATTTCCAATCCTTTATCAATCTATCTTGAATGAGGGCATTATCTGCCTTATTAGAAGCTCAAGGTGATCCTGTTAGGTAGAAATTAACACTAACTTTGAAGTAGAATTCAAAAATTATATTACATGTTACCTGAATTATATAAAGGTTCTTATTTTATGTCACTAAATTTTTGGAAGCCTGTAATCTGTTGAGTAAGAATGAAGCAGGATGAACCCTTTGGAGGAAATCATTTTCTAAAGATATAGCCACCTGCCCAAGCCACATGGGAAATGGGAAATGAAGCAGCTGAAAATGACACTATTATGACCTTTTTATAACATCTAACAAAAAAACTTCTGATTTTATAGAAGCTTAAAAACACTTTCATTTCCTTCCTAATTTTGTCCCTTTTCAATTGGCAAGCCTAGATATAGTCCTTTCACTATAAGAAATGGAATTAATGAGGTCCTTTGAGTCTAAATTTAATTGCTTTCTCACTGGGGTCCTCATATCCTTACTAGCGTGAAAGCATCATTTTATTAAGTTACTCCTTTGCTTAAAAATATTAAATGGCCTTCTATTACCTTCACATTTTTTAGAATGTTATTCAAGGCTTTCCAAAATTGAACTTAAATATGATTTAATTAATGAGGAAGTATGCTATTGGGCAGGGATTCCCATTTTTTTGTTCCCACATTCCTTAATTTCAGCTAAATTTTCTCAGTGCTCTTTATTGAACATGCAATAAAAGCAAATAAACTCTTGAGTTTAACACACATACACTCAATCTCTCTATCTATCTCTGTCTCTGTCTCTCTGTATCTCTTTCTGCCTCTCTCTGTGTCTCTTGAGATAAAAACAAAGCAGCTTGATCTGGAATCTTGCCTCAGACACTTACTTAGTCCGAACTATGAGGAAGTCATTTCTATAAGCTAGTTCCAGCTAAATGGAAATAATAATAGTAACTGCTTCACTGGATTATTGTGATAATGAAATGAGATATTATATATAAATCCTTAATATGTTGTATCTTATTATTATTATATAAAATTTAATATTAAACAATTATTTCTTGTACGATTTCATTATCATTAGTATTTTTCAATATTTTAAAAAGTAATCTAGTAATTTAACAAATATTCTTATTTCTTCTTGAGAGGGTTTTTTTCATCATTGTCCTTGTCATAGATGTTTTTGATTTCTGAAAAGGAGAAATGACATCACAAGTGATGTCATGACTTGCCTGTGAATTGGATTTCAATAAGGCAGAGTTGCACAAAGTCACCCACCTCATTCTCTCTTCCTGATCATCGAAGTCTAGTGGCAGAAAAAAGGTGAACATGATTGGAGGTGACCCAGGATATCTTTAGCATCTTTAATGCCTGGTCATGCTATAAATACTTCACTGCAATTGCTTCAGACACCTTGATGACCATTAGAACAAACTAGCTTCTAAATAAGGTGTCACTAACACTTAATTTACCCTATATCATCTGAAAGTTTTGAAATATACTTCATTTTTCAAGGTGAAGAAAGTACAGAATATACAAAAAAGAGTAAGTGGTGAAGAATTGACTACCTGAGAAAATATTTCTTCTCTCAGTGTCCTGAAGGAAAAATATAGCTTAATAGTAGACATTATCCTTTTTTATGTTCTATGACGAGTGCAATTTGAAATACATCTCTGAAAAGAGTTCCAAACAGGCTTTTACAAAAACTTCAAAACTCTCTAATAAACTAAAAATTATATGCACTTTCCCCTATTTCTCAGAGGTAGCCATTTTACTGAAAGATTACATTCACAGTTGATTTATAAATAATCTGTAAACTAATTTTAAGGGATTTGGTTTCTAGTTTAATAGTTTGCTAATATCTAACCTAGAGGCTGTGAGGTAGCACAGTGGATAGAGCATTGTCCCCAGAATCAGGAAGATCTGAGTTCAAATTCATCTTCAGATACTTGTTAGTTTTATGACCTTGGGCAAATTACTTACTGTTGTGAGCTTTTTCTTCTCAAAACACAGCCAGGTGATAAAAGTTCAGATCTTTTATTATTTCCAATATAGCCCGGTTAGCTTAGAGGCCTATCTCTCTGCTTGGTTCCAAGAGCTCTCTCCAAATGTCGCCAAATCCAAAGGTCTGGTCCTTCAGCCTCTGCCTCTGCTTTCTTCAGCCTCCAGCCAGCTCCACTCTTCATATCATTCCCATGAAATCTCGACTTGTAGCGAAGAACAAGTCCTCCTTCTGAAGTCCTTCCTCTGAAGAACTTCTTCGACTGGCCCATTGGCCTATTTATGCTCCTTCCAGAGAGAGGGATTATGGGTTTTCTCCCATAGTGCTCTCTGGCCCAAAGAGCTTCAAGGGAGGTATGAACTCATTGAACTCCAATGAGTAAAGGTGTGAACACAAGCCTTGTATTAATTAGTTCTACTTAGTACCTTGTTTCAGGTTCTGCCCAAAACATCTTCTTGTAAGATTAGATCAACTCTAATTAGTTAGCAGTTAGTAAGGATTCCAACAACTTACCCTGGTTATTTCAGTTTACTTATCTGTAAAATGGATTGAAGAAGGAAACGGCAAACCTTTCTAGTACCTTTGCCAAGAAAACCCCATATGGGGTCATGAAGAGTACTGAACAGCAGCAAGAACAATGCCTGATACAGAAGAAGCAAAAAATAATTTTTGGTACTTTAGGAATGTTCTTTTATCTTTTTTTTTATTAAATGATTACTTTATAAGACAACATTATTCCTTGCACTCATTTCTTTTCCGATTTTTTTCCCCCTCCCTCCCTCCACCCCTTCCCCTAGATGGCAAGCAGTCCTTTATATGTTGGATATGTTGCAGTATATCCTAGATACAATATATGTTTGCAGAACCGAACAGTTCTCTTGTTGCATAGGGAGAATTGGATTCAGAAGGTAAAAATAACCCGGGAAGAAAAACTAAAATGCAGATAGTTCACATTTGTTTCCCAGTGTTCGTTCTTTGGGTGTAGCTGCTTATGTCCGTCATTTATCAATTGAAACTTAGTTAGGTCTCTTTGTCAAAGAAATCCACTTCCATCAAAATATGTCCTCATACAATATCGTTGTTGAAGTGTATAATGATCTCCTGGTTCTGCTCATTTCACTTAGCATCAGTTCATGTAAGTCTCGCCAGTCCTCTCTGTATTCATCCTGCTGGTCATTTCTTACAGAACAATAATATTCCATAACATTCATATACCACAATTTACCCAGCCATTCTCCAATTGATGGGCATCCATTCATTTTCCAGTTTCTAGCCACTACAAATAGGGCTGCTACAAACATTTTGGCACATACAGGTCCCTTTCCCTTCTTTAGTATTTCTTTGGGATATAAGCCCAATAGAAACACTGCTGGATCAAAGGGTATGTACAATTTGATAATTTTTTGGGCATAATTCCAGATTGCTCTCCAGAATGGTTGGATTCGTTCACAACTCCACCAACAATGCAATAGTGTCCCAGTTTTCCCGCATCCCCTCCAACATTCATCATTATTTTTTCCTGTCATCTTAGCCAATCTGACAGGTGTGTAGTGGTATCTCAGAGTTGTCTTAATTTGCATTTCTCTGATCAATAATGATTTGGAACACTCTTTCATATGAGTGGTAATAGTTTCAATTTCATCCTCTGAAAATTGTCTGTTCATATCCTTTGACCATTTATCAATTGGAGAATGGCTTGATTTCTTATAAATTTGAGTCAGTTCTCTATATATTTTGGAAATGAGGCCTTTATCAGAACCTTTAACTGTGAAAATGTTTTCCCAGTTTGTTGCTTCCCTTCTAATCTTGTTTGCATTAGTTTTGTTTGTACAAAGGCTTTTTAATTTGATGTAATCAAAATTTTCTTTTTTTTTTCCTTTTTTTTTTTAAATTTTTATTTAATAATTACTTTATATTGACACTCGTTTCTGTTCCAATTTTTTTTCCCTCCCTCCCTCCATCCCCTCCCCTAGATGGCAAGCAGTCCTTTATATGTTGGATATGTTGCAGTATATCCTAGATACAATATATGTTTGCAGAACCAAACAGTTCTCTTGTTGCGTAGGGAGAATTGGATTCAGAAGGTATAAATAACCCGGGAAGAAAAACAAAAATGCAGATAGTTCACATTCGTTTCCCAGTGTTCTTTCTTTGGGTGTAGCTGCTTTTGTCCGTCATTTATCAATTGAAACTCAGATCTCTTTGTCAAAGAAATCCCCTTCCATCAAAATATGTCCTCATACAATATCGTTGTCGAAGTGTATAATGATCTCCTGGTTCTGCTCATTTCACTTAGCATCAGTTCATGTAAGTCTCGCCAGTCCTCTCTGTATTCATCCTGCTGGTCATTTCTTACAGAACAATAATATTCCATAACATTCATATACCATAATTTACCCAGCCATTCTCCAATTGATGGGCATCCATTCATTTTCCAGTTTCTAGCCACTACAAACAGGGCTGCTACAAACATTTTGGCACATACAGGTCCCTTTCCCTTCTTTAGTATTTCTTTGGGATATAAGCCCAATAGAAACACTGCTGGATCAAAGGGTATGCACAATTTGATAATTTTTTGGGCATAATTCCAGATTGCTCTCCAGAATGGTTGGATTCGTTCACAACTCCACCAACAATGCAATAGTGTCCCAGTTTTCCCGCATCCCCTCCAACATTCATCATTATTTTTTCCTGTCATCTTAGCCAATCTGACAGGTGTGTAGTGGTATCTCAGAGTTGTCTTAATTTGCATTTCTCTGATCAATAATGATTTGGAACACTCTTTCATATGAGTGGTAATAGTTTCAATTTCATCCTCTGAAAATTGTCTGTTCATATCCTTTGACCATTTATCAATTGGAGAATGGCTTGATTTCTTATAAATTTGAGTCAGTTCTCTATATATTTTGGAAATGAGGCCTTTATCAGGACCTTTAACTGTGAAAATGTTTTCCCAGTTTGTTGCTTCCCTTCTAATCTTGTTTGCATTAGTTTTATTTGTACAAAGGCTTTTTAATTTGATGTAATCGAAATTTTCTATTTTGTGATCAGTAATGGTCTCTAGTTCATCTTTGGTCACAAATTTCTTTCTCCTCCACAAGTCTGAGAGATAAACTATTCTATGTTCCTCTAATTTATTTATAATCTCGTTCTTTATGCCTAGGTCATAGACCCATTTTGATCTTATCTTGGTATATGGTGTTAAGTGTGGGTCCATGCCTAATTTCTGCCATACTAATTTCCAATTATCCCAGCAGTTTTTATCAAATAATGAATTCTTTTCCCAGAAGTTAGGGGCTTTGGGTTTGTCAAACACTAGATTGCTATAATTGACTATTCTGTCTTGTGAACCTAGCCTTTTCCACTGATCCACTAATCTATTTCTTAGCCAATACCAAATGGTTTTGGTGACTGCTGCTTTATAATATAATTTTAGATCAGGTACAGCTAGGCCACCTTCATTTGATTTTTTTTTTCATTAATTCCCTTGAGATTCTCGACTTTTTATTGTTCCATATGAATTTTGTTGTTATTTTTTCTAGATCAATAAAATATTTTCTTGGAAGTCTGATTGGTATAGCACTAAATAAATAGATTAGTTTAGGGAGTATTGTCATCTTTATTATGTTCGCTCGGCCTATCCAAGAGCACTTAATATTTTTCCAATTATTTAAGTCTGACTTTATTTGTGTGGAGACTTTTTTATAATTTTGCTCATATAATTCCTGACTTTCCTTTGGTAGATAGATTCCCAAATATTTTATGGTATCAACAGTTATTCTGAATGGAATTTCTCTTTGTATCTCTTGCTGTTGGGTTTTGTTGGTGATGTATAAAAATGCTGAGGATTTATGGGGATTTATTTTGTAGCCAGCTACTTTGCTAAAATTATGAATTATTTCCAATAGCTTTTTAGTAGAATCTCTGGGGTTCTCTAGGTATACCATCATATCATCTGCAAAGAGTGATAGTTTGGTTTCCTCATTGCCTACTCTAATTCCTTTAATTTCTTTCTCGACTCTTATTGCCGAGGCTAGTGTTTCTAATACGATATTAAATAATAATGGTGATAGTGGGCAACCTTGCTTCACTCCAGATCTTACTGGGAAAGGTTCCAGTTTTTCCCCATTGCATATGATGCTTACTGATGGTTTTAAATATATGCTCCTGACTATTTTAAGGAAAAGTCCATTTATTCCTATGCTCTCAAGTGTTTTTATTAGGAATGGATGTTGGATTTTATCAAATGCTTTTTCTGCATCTATTGAGATGATCATGTGGTTTTTGTTTGTTTGGTTATTGATATAGTCAATTATGCTAATAGTTTTCCTAATATTGAACCAGCCCTGCATTCCTGGTATAAATCCTACTTGGTCATAGTGTATTATCCTGGTGATGATTTTCTGTAATCTTTTTGCTAATATTTTATTTAAGATTTTAGCATCAATATTCATTAGGGAGATTGGTCTATAATTTTCTTTCTCTGTTTTCAGCCTACCTGGTTTAGGTATCAGTACCATGTCTGTGTCATAAAAGGAGTTTGGTAGGACTCCTTCGATCCCTATTTTTTCAAATAGTTTATTTAGCATTAGAGTTAATTGTTCTTTAAATGTTTGGTAGAATTCACATGTAAATCCATCTGGTCCTGGGGATTTTTTCTTAGGGAGTTGATTGATAGTTTGTTCTATTTCTTTTTCTGAGATGGGACTGTTTAGGATATTTACTTCTTCCTCTGTTAGTTTGGGCAAGCTATATTTTTGGAGGTATTTTTCTATTTCATTTAAGTTGTCGAATTTATTGGCATAAAGTTGAGCAAAGTAACTCCTAATTATTGCTCTAATTTCCTCTTCGTTACTGGTGAGTTCTCCCTTTTCATTTTTAAGACTAACAATTTGATTTTCCTCTTTCCTTTTTTTAATCAGATTTACTAAGGGTTTGTCTATTTTGTTGGTTTTTTCATAGAACCAACTCTTAGTTTTATTAATCATTTCAATAGTTTTTTTACTTTCAATTTTATTGATCTCTCCTTTTATTTTTAGAATTTCAAGTTTAGTGTTTGACTGGGGGTTTTTAATTTGTTCCTTTTTTAGCATTTTTAGTTGCAAACCCAATTCATTGATCTTCTCTTTCTCTATCTTATACAAATAGGCCTCTAGAGATATGAAATTTCCCCTTATTACCGCTTTGGCTGCATCCCATACATTTTGGTATGATGTCTCATTATTATCGTTTTCTTGTGTGAAGTTATTAATTATGTCTATGATTTGCTGTTTCACCAATCATTCTTTAGCATGAGATTATTTAGTTTCCAATTATTTTTTGGTCTACTTCCCCCTGGTTTTTTGTTGAATGTAATTTTCATTGCATCGTGGTCTGAAAAGGATGCATTTACTATTTCTGCCTTACTACATTTGAGTTTGAGGTTTTTATGTCCTAATATATGGTCAATTTTTGTATAGGTTCCATGACCTGCTGAAAAGAAAGTGTATTCCTTTCTGTCTCCATTACACTTTCTCCAGAGATCTATCATATCCAACTTTTCTAGTATTCTGTTTACCACTTTGATTTCTTTCTTATTTATTTTGTGGTTTGATTTATCTAATTCTGAGAGTGCAAGGTTAAGATCTCCCACTATTATAGTTTTACTGTCTATTTCTTCTTGCAGCTCTCTTAGTTTCTCTTTTAAGAATTTAGATCTACCCCACTTGGTGCATATATGTTTAATATAGATAGTGCTTCATTATCCATGCTACCCTTTAGCAAGATATAGTGCCCTTCCTTATCTCTTTTAATTAGATCAATTTTTGCTTTAGCTTGATCTGAGATCAGGATGGCTACCCCTGCTTTTTTGACTTCACCTGAAGCATAGTAGATTTTGCTCCAACCTTTTACCTTTAACCTGCATGTATCTCCCCGCTTCAGGTGTGTTTCCTGTAAACAACATATTGTAGGATTCTGGCTTTTAATCCATTCTGCTAACCGCTTCCTCTTTATGGGGGAGTTTACCCCATTCACATTTATGGTTAGAATGACCAATTGTGTATTACTTGCCATCTTGTTAACCCCGGATTATGCTTTTCTCCCTTCTTTCCCCTTTCCCCCCTTCCCAGTATTAAGCTTGTGAGCACCACTTGCTTCTCACAGCCTTCCCTTTTTAGTATCCCTCCCCCCGCCTTAGAGTTCCTCCCCCTATCTTACCCCTTTCCCTCCCAGTTCCCGTATTCCCTTCCGCTTAGCTTATTCCTTCCCTTTTCACTTTTCCCTTCTCACTTTTCAATGAGGTGGGAGAAGTTTCACCATAGATTGAATATGTCTTAAGATTTTTCACTTAAAGCCAATTCTGAAGGCAGTAAGATACCCACTATATTCATCCCCCTCCATTCTTTCTCTCAGATATAATGGGTTTCCTATGCCTCTTCATGAGATGTACTATCCCCACTTTACCCTTTTTCTGGTACAATGTCCTTTCCACATCAATTTCTAGAACAAGGTATACATGTATTCTTTATACATCTATATAGTCAAAATATAGTTCCTAAGATTAATCTTTACCTTTTTAGATTTCTCTTGAGTTCTATATTTGTAGATCAAACTTTTTGTTAAGTTCTGGCTTTTTCATCAGAAATAGATGAAATTCGCTTACTTCGTTGAATGTCCATCTTCTTCCTTGGAAAAAGATGCTCATTCTCGCTGGGTAAGTTATTTTTGGTTGCATACCAAGTTCCTTAGCCTTTCGGAATATCATATTCCAGGCCCTTCGATCTTTTAATGTGGATGCTGCCAGATCCTGGGTGATCCTTATTGTGGCTCCTTGATACTTGAATTGGGTTTTTCTAGCCGCTTGCAATATTCTTTCCTTCATCTGAGGGTTCTGGCATTTGGCCACTATATTCCTTGGTGTTTTGATTTTAGGATCCCTTTCAGTGGGTGATCGATGAATCCTTTCAATGTTTATTTTTTCCTCTGTTCCTATGACTTCTGGGCAGTTCTCTTTGATAATTTCCTGGAAAATAGTGTCCAGGCTCTTTTTTTCATCATTCTTTTCTGGAAGTCCAATGATTCTCAGATTGTCTCTCCTGGATCTGTTTTCCAGGTCTGTTGTCTTCCCTAGAAGGTATTTCATATCCTTTTCCATTGTTTGAGTTTTTTGGATTTGCTTGACTGATTCTTCTTGTCTCCTCGAGTCATTCAATTCCACTTGTTCAATTCTGATTTTCAGTGAGGTGTTTTCTTCACTCACTTTTTTAAGATCTTTTTCTAATTGTCCCATTGAGTTCTTTTGTTCTGTGGAATTTTTTTCCATTTCGCCAATTTTGTTTTTTAGAGAGCTGTTTTCTGTTTCCAGTTCACTAATCCTATTTTTCAAGGATTTTACTTCTTTATCCACTCTCTCTTTAACTTTCTCCAGGCTCTTTTGCCACGCCTCACTCTGCTTTCCCCATTTTTCTTCTAGCTCTCTTGTGAGAGCCTTTTTAATCACTTCTATGAGGTTCATCTGTGCTGAGGAACAGATGATCTCCTCCTTTGGGGATTCACCTGGGGACTGTCTGTTTTTAGTCTCCTCAGGATTTAGAGTCTGCTCTCTATCTGTGTAGAAGCTGTCAAGGGTTAAAGTCCTCTTCAGCTTCTTGCTCATTCTGTCTAATAATCAAAGACAAACTACCAAAGAAAAACAGAAAAAAACTGGAGTCTTTCTTTGGGGGAGGGGCTGCATATGTTACCGAGCTTCCTCTCCAGACTGCAGGGGGCAGCAGTGAGGCACTAGGAGGACTGTGTGCGCCTGCGCTCTGAGGTCCCAGAGTGTGATGAGTCACTGTGGGGGGGGAAGGAAGGGGGCGGCCAGGTCCCGAGATACTCCAGCTGTTTGGGGTTGTATTCTTCAGCCCCGGTGTTTTTAGCTTCTCTGCTGGGCTGCTGACTTGCTGCTGGAGCAAAGTATCCAAACCTGTAGTGAAGCTCTCCCCACAGAGACGGCTGCGATCACTCCCCACCCCCTCTCCAGTCTGCTCCCGGGCTCTCACTGCCGCTGCCCGCCGCCTGCGCCCCATCTAAAACCGTCCCAGCCCTCCAGTAAAGACAGACCTTTCTTGGCGAATCTCAAGGATGGCTTCTCTTGGTAACTATATGTGGGTTTTTTTCAGTCAAGCATTAATTCAAAGTCTTGTAATGAAGTGGATAGTGAGAGAAAGTGCGGAGCTTATGCAGCTGTGAGCCTCTTCTCCGCCATCTTAACTGGAAGCAGGAATGTTCTTGTATACATATGCCATGCTATTGAGAGATAGATATATCATGCTATTGAAAGAAGGATTCCAGACTTGGAGTTAGGTAACACCTAATTTCAAATTCTGCCTTTACCAGTTAAATGTGTGACCATGACAAACTTAACTAAACCTCCTCATTTATTTAAGAGAGATAGTAATAATATACAGGCTTATTATAAGGACAAATGAGTTAAATATGCAAAACTTAAGGCTGTATATATAATGAATATCGTTTATCAATCAATCAATAAACACATTAATTGCCTATTACATGTCAGGCACTATGCTGTGAAGATATAAAAGTGTGCTAGGGATGAAAAGAGGGGGTAAATGCCCTCAAGGAGCTTACAGTCTAATGAGGGAGACAATATGCAAAGAAATATATCCAAAACAAAAGACATACTGGATAAATAGGAGTGAATTCATGCCCATATACAAATATAATTATTAAAAGTTAAAACTTTTGGGATACATATATATGCATAAATATATCTAGATCTTTATATCAGTTATTATCTATCTTTTTAAATCAGTGTCCTGCTGCTCACTAAAGATGAACCTTCAGTTCCAACTAGGTTGTTCTAATTTCTATTCCCTGAAAGGTAGATATATGTATATGCAATCATAATTTTGCTCTATTTCCTTTACTTGCTTAGAATATCTTTTACCACTTTGATCTTCACATGCCCAGTCTATTAAGCCTTCTAGAGTACTCTAGTTTATAGCAATATTTTCCTGCTCTAAATTCCTATAGGATTTAATGTATTTGACATCAATTTGTCATTTACTCATATATTCTGTTGTTTTTATAGAGCATGTTATTACCTATGTTACATATCTATGTCTCATTCTTCCAAGTAGATTGTATTCTTCTTGAGGGTGACAGTAATCTCTTATGTTTTACCTTCTTTACTCATCTATATGCACAATAGGCACTTGATGTAATTCATTAATCATTTATTTTCAATTGCACAAGCTACTCAGACATTTGGATACAGAGACAGAAATTAATTATTAATCTAGATTTATTTTATAAAATAATGAGTAATCACCACCTTAGCTCTGGGTTTAGGTCACTTAGTCTTAACTGCATTTAATTTAAAGTTACAAAATCTAGTACAAATTCAAATATATTTTGTGTTTTTTTTTTTTTGTCTTGGATTCATAGATCAAAAAAGAAAATTCCTTGATGGCATTAAATGGCATTACTAATGATGTTTCCCCTCTTTTCAATGTATATAGAGAGAGTCATTAGAAAAAAATGTATGTTTTAGATGGGGCATTTGGTAGATATTTGAATGACCAATTAGTTAAGATGATTCAGATGGAGTGCATTATTCATTAGATATATGTTTTAGGAAAAATATTATATAGAAAATGGAAATATATATGTTCATTAAGCACACATATTTAGCATTAAAAACATGCTAAATTTCTTTAGTTAAGTAAAAAAAAGAGAGAAAATAAAGCAGAAAAAATACCCTGGTCCAATTCCCTCATTTTACAGATGAGGAAACTGAGTCTCAAATAGATACAATTATTTGCCCAAGGTCATATAGATAGTAGGTAAAATAGAGAGAACTTGAGAACAGATGAAAACTAGTGGATAGCATGATGGACTGAAAGTTAAAAAAAAATTCTAGGTTTTAACACCATTTCTGAAACATGCTAATTGTGTAAAAATCAAATAAATCAGTCTCTTTGAGCATCAGTTCTATTACCTGTAAAATATGAATGAACATTCCTGTCCTATTCATCTCTCAGGTTATTGGGAACAACAAATGTGAAGCACTTCTAAATTGCAATATAATATTATTTATTTTTATTGTATTGCCTTAGGTAAATGGATAGAAAAATGAAGGAAAAACTACATTGATATTTTTGTTATTAAAGTCAAACATTTATATAGTAATTTTCTTACATATAGTTCGATTTCAAAAGCAACATTGAATTCAAATCAATATTATCCTGGTAGGGAAAAAAAGGACTTGGGTTAAAATTTACCTCTTATCTATTGACTATCATTATAAAGCTGGACAAATCATTTCATTTTTCTATTTGAATTATGTCTGAATTTTGTGAGAAGAATGAACCAGTCCTCTATCATTTCTCTAAATCTATGACCCAATGGAACAAGTCATGTTAACATGATGAAACTCCAAATTCTGAAGGTAGAGAGAAATATAAATTAGTCATGTTGGGGGAAAATGGAAGAAAAAAAGGAAAAAAGGGAGGGAGGGAGGGAAGAAGGAAAGAGAGAAAGGAAAAAGGGAATAAAAGAAGAAAGGAAGGAAGGGAGAGAAGGAGGGAGGAAGGGTGAAAATAAAGAAAATAATCTTTTTATGTTTTAGAAAACTCTAATACAAAGTTTAAAGGGAAACAATCTTCCTTTAGTGAGTAAACTGAGGAAATTGCCTTATAAGCTCAGTTTTTTAAACATCTAATATTCTATAATTTTTGTTTTATCTCCAACTGAATAGTACCAATGGTCTAGAAAATATCTTTTTTAAGAAATTTTATTTTTTCTAAGTATATGTATTATTAACATGGGGCAGCTGGTTCCTATTAATGCTGAGAAAAGAGGTCTATCTCAGGAATTATTGCTAGTTTGTCTTGTAGACTGGGAGAATTAGCCATCTGTGCCTGGCCTAAAATGCATTTGCAGTTAGTCTAATCATAAACAGGGCTCCATGATTATTGAGTGTACTCTCACTCTTTATTCTGTGAATTGCAAAAAGAATTAAATAAAAATACCTTTTACTGAATTAGATAGAAGGTCAGAAAGGAGAACACAAGGTGAGAGGACAGTGTGTATGTCTCTGGATGATTTTTAAAAGAAAAACAATATTGCTTTGCTTTTCTTTGTTATAAATAACTTGTCATATTTCCCTTCACAGCAGTTACTTGATCCTGGACTAGGATTGAAACAGTTCTTATGAGTTTTCCAAGGATATGGGAAAACTGTCTGTAGGAAATGAAGGGTGGCTATGTACAAGCAGTTTATTTACAGTAAGAAAAATCAGAATATCTAGGGGAAGAATGCCCTGGAAGAACAATATAGTGCCTGAGAAAATAAAAAGACTTAAATAGAAGGGGTGTCCTATTAAAGAACTCTCAAGAAGATTGTTATGGGGATGCCACAGTTAATGACAAAATGCATATCCTATAATATTTCCATTCAGTTTATTTGCATATGATTAGAATACCACTTTTATCCTAGGATAAAATAAGTTAAATCTGACTGGGTTAACTGCATAATGGTTCAAAGTTCACTAGTATGTCAGCCCATCAGCCAGTTATATACCAAATATATCCTTTCTGGTGATATAGGTTACCATGATATAGCATATAATCAAAATTTCAAAAATTAATCTAAAAGCCCCTCTAGGTTCCTAAATTTTTATTCTATTTTCCCACCCAAACAGTTTCTCACAAAAAAAGAATCTGATTCTAATAAATATTATTTGGTTTTTCATATTTTACCTCATAAAAACCCAAACCAATTTTGAAGACAAGTAGTTTCAATATTACATTCCCTTATTTCCATAACTTGAAAAAGAAGCTTGAGTATTGAACATTTGGTATAGTTAAAATCGAAATGCAACTACTGATTAGAATTCCAAAAAGCAAGTGGTTAATGATGCTGTAATGTTGGAGAAATGCTATAACAGGGTTATTTATGAGAAAAACTACAATGCTTATTCCCAATAATATATACATATTATTATTTTGACACCATAATTATAAACTTTTAAGAGCTGTAGCTCACAGCATTCAAAGAAATGAAAAAAAGTTTATTTCAACATTTTACCTTTATTAAGTGTAAAAGAGTTCTACGTTGCCGGGCCTGTAGGGAAAGAGTTGAAAGATCAAGAGACCTATCACAAGAATGTCAGATTTACAAAACAAAAAACATCTGGCAAGTAAATGAAAATGATAGCAAAGTATAAAACAATTGCATAATGCATTTTGACATTTATAAGACCCTTTGAAAAACTAGACACATTGCTCAGCAGATTGTGTGCTTGTTATATAACCCTTTGAAGTAGGGCAAAGTAGACACATTATAAGGTGTATTCAACAATCTGAATAGCAGTCTTCAACTCAGTACCTTAAAGACAGAAAGTACTCAAATGCTTATTAAATAAATGAACACAAAAGTTAGGAAATATAGAATCATGTAGAAAAGGCTAAAGTTGTTAAGCAAGCTTTAATCTACTAAACTGAACACTACGATTTTGTAGTATTGACAGTTAATTATGAAATCTGTGTTGGAGATTATTTGTTTCTTTCAACTATCTATCTTTAAAGTTGATGTGTATAACTATCACCAAAACCACTATATGAGAATTCATGTCAACCATTCAGAAATCTAAAAGAAAATGAATTGTTAGAGCTTCAATTCATTTGCCTGATATACATAGCTACTCTATGAAATCTTTTCTAAAGACAAGGGAATATGTTCTATTCAATTTAATTGAAAGATAGCACACAGTGCAGTGAATGAATGCTAGGGCTAGAGTCAAAAAGACTCACCTTCCCAAGTTCAAATCTGATAGAAACACTTACTAGCGAGGTGATCCTGGGGAAATTGCTTAATGTGATTTGGCACAGTTTCTTCATCTGTAAATTGACTTGGAAAAGGAAATAGCAAATCCCTCCAAAATCATTGCAAAAAAATCCTAAATGGAATCACAAAGGATTGGACACAACTGAAATTACTGAAAAACAAACAACAAAATTAAATTGGATACACATTATTTTCAAGTCACTATAACAGATGATAAGAATAAAAAGACAAAAACATAGTCCCTACCCTCTATAAACTGTATGTATGTATCATACATACAGAGAGAGGTAAAAATAAGTTGTTGAAAAAAGGAAAGAAAAATAAGATCAGGGAAGGATTCCTACAAGCACTTGAAGTAAGTCAGAGGAAGATTATGATACTGAATTTTGTTCTTTTTTTCTCCTTAAAAAATCATGTTGAAAAGTTTCAGATAGTTCTTTTAGTAATAATTGTTGCAATATGTAATGTAAAATGTGAGAATTAATGATCTGATATTTACATTCAAATTCAAAGAAATTTGAAGAAAATGGTACAGTCTCAATAACAAAACAAAAATCTTTCTTAGAAAGAAAGAAAGGAAAACTACTTTGTTGAAGGATAAATCAATGTTTCTGTTTTGGTGGAGGTAAGAGAGCCGTTCCATACTTGAACATCTCAAAGTTGAAATGGATCATAGAAGTCATATAGTAAGAAAATTTCAGATGTATAGTCACAGGACTCCAATTAAAATATGAACTCTGTTATTTACTATCATTGTGATTTTTTCCAATCATTTAAGTTCTCTGGGACTATTTTATTTCCCAAATGAAGGGGTTGAACTGGTCAATATTTAAGGTCCTTTCAAATTCTAAATTTACCATCCTAAGATCCTATACTGGAAATAACTGAAATCATCATAAGATAGTGAAAAGCTTTTAGGATTGGTAGTGAGATGAATCATTTGCGTATATATATATATATATATATATATATATATATATATATATATATATATATATATGTTTTGACATACTATATATGAAATGTTGATGAACTCCACTGGGCCTCAATTTTCTCATTTGTAGTAATGATGGATAATTTCAATCAACTGTATATCAGTTATCTGCCAAAAGCAGAACAGCTAATAATTTGTTCTAATGATATCTTTATTTTTTGTAGAATGTGGAGGAAACAAGAACAAAAGTTGTTCTGTGTAATCGGCTGAAACTGAGCAGATGCACTTAGACAGCTGAGCACTTAAGGCTAATTACTTATTGAACAATACTCTATTAGCATATGCTTGGAAAATAGCCTGTCCCACTATCCTGTGCTGGCTCGATAATTGGTATATACAGAGAATTGTAGGAGGGACTAGGGGGTGGAGGAAGACTAGCGAGGGTCACTTCTGGGTGGGAGATGAAAAAGGAAGGTTGAGGAGATTCTGCTTCCATCCAATTCAATCCTACCTCTGAAGACCAAGAATAAAGATCAAGGACTTTTGCTCATCCTGACTCTGGCTGATTCTAAGGAATCCAGAGTGCTAATGCAGTTATCACAGTTCTGAATCTTATTCTTTTCATTTGATCATTTAACTAACAGTTTTAGGCACTGTGTGCACACACCCATTCTTGCTCTGAAGGATATCACAGTCTAATGGGGAGACAACATGAAACAATTATGAATAAAAAACATAACAGAGTAAATCAGCAATAATCTCAATAGGAAGGTACTCTATTAAAGATGATGAGAAAATGCTTTTTGCCAAAAATGTATATTTAGCTGAAAACTGAAAGAAGCCAAAAGAACTCAAAGGTAGAAGACAAGGATAGAGACTATTCTGGGAATGCCCCACTGGGTACAAACCAGTGAAAACATTAAGAGTTGAGAGACACAATGTTGTATTCAAGGAATAGCAAGGGGGCCAGTGTCACTGGGTATGGCATAATAATGTGCAAATAAACTAAAAAGGGGGAAGAGGGATAGATTATGAAGTTTTTGAACTCTAAAGAGAGGCATTTATATATGATCCTAAAAAATTAGGGTTTGCTGGGATGGAAATGAAAGTTATTTTGGGAAAAAATGATGACAATTCCTTCCCAGAAGTTGTGTCAAAGAATGAAAATAAAATCAGGCCAAGTGGCATGTGCATCCTGAATTTTAGAAGAGAATCTTGAATTGGCCTCAGAAAAGCCCAAGGAATCCAAAGATTAAAATTGCACAGGGAAACTCAGTTCAATTGGGATGGAAATCTCTAATGAGATTCTGAACACATAAAGACAACCAATTATAATAAGGAGAAAAAAGGGATAGTTCCCAAGAAAAATGATGGAGAAGCATAAAGAATTCACCAAGCAACTTAGATATTAAAATGATAAGTACAAAGAATGAAACGAAATCCAGATAAGAGGATGAAAGCAAAAGTATGGCACTATCTTGTCAGAATGAGGTGAAAAGTACTAATGCTGAAAATGAGTTGAGTTAGCAAGAAAAACTAAGGACACCAACAACAAAAGAGGGTTTTTAAAAAGTTATATTGAGTAAATTATACTGTAACCCCCCTTTCATTCATTAATTCTGAACTGAGCTCTATGAGTCATATGAGTTATATTCAGAATCTAATTCAGAGATAACTCCATTATCATTAATAAACCTTTCATTATCTGTGAAATGTAATTTGTTTTTGAGATATTATTTGGGGCTCACTCTATACAATATCTATAAATTCTTTTCTTGAAGAAAATATTAATGATAAAAAGTAAAGAGGTTTCAACAGAATCTACAAGCCTTTGACATCTAAAATTGCTTTTTCTTGAACCATTCCTCTTCAAATATTTCTACCCATTTTCATCTTTTTCCAGCTTTTCATTTAAGTCACCAAATAATACAGTCAATGTTGATTCAGTTTGAAAGGCCTTATCAATATCTTCACAGACTTTCTTTACCTCTTCATTCTTGGTAATTAGTATTGGTAAATGAGTGGCAATGATTTTACTGTTTTGTTTTTGTTTTTGTTTTTTTTTTTTTTTTTTTTGCTGAGGCAATTGGAATTACATGATTTGCCCAGGGTCACTCAGCCAGGAAGTGCTGAGTGTCTGAAACCAGATTTGAACTCAAGTCCTGATTTCAGGGCTGGTGCTGTATCCACTATACTAACTAGCTGCCCCAAGGTGTTTTTTTTTCAAATAGTTTCAATGAATATTTCAAGATATTGTGATGAAAGTTCCCCTGAAATAATACAACTTGCTGCCTTTGGGCATGTAAAACCCACTAGTATACCTTTTTTGCCTCTTTAAAGAGTGTCTTAGCTATTTAATTTAGTTATGTCCTATTTTTTTTAATAGCAACAATGTCAAGATTTCTTTGATCCTACTTCTCTAGTAATGTGTCTACTAATGGTCATTAGACAAGGATCTAACATTTAGAGCATCAATAAATAAATTATAGTCTAAAATTCTAGATCATTTTTTTCTTCTTTATATCTACTCTCTTATCATCATTGTAAAAGTGAAATGGATCAGAACAGGGCTTAGGATAATTTTGTATTTTTCTTAGTTTCATAGAATAATATGGCCAAAAAAATCTCATCACTACATAAATACCCAGTCTATGGGTGATGTGTTCACCCATACTTAGCACTGTCCCTGAAGTGCTTTTGTCAAAACCATTCTAAAATCATATCCAGCTTGGTGAAGCAATAGATAAGGATTTTATGCAGTGGTTATATTTTTATAGATTACATAAAAATACCTCCTCATAAGACTTTTTCAATAAGGTGTTTTCCACTCACATTAAAATCACTCAAGATTCATTGAAAAATGAATATATATATATATATATATACATATATGGAACATTATATATCCCAATGAAAAAGACATTTATGTAAAAGAATTTGACCTATTCATACAAGAGGAAATACTTATTGCAAAGATTACAATATGCACTTTGATGGGAAACTCTATGGACCTAATCATCAGCAAGCATGTCTGGGATATACAATAGAAATGAATGATGAGTTGAGAAAGACTTATAGTTTAAAAAGAGGAAGAAGGTAGGCATATTGCCTTTGCTAAATTATGACGCTCTTTTAATGACTTCAAACATCCCATGAATCAAGACCCATCTTTTTATAACAATATTCTACGGCTATTGCTTCTTCCAGGTGAAACATAGATATAATATTGTATAAAGATTTAAAAATATGTACAGGACAACAAAAGAGCTGATAATAACTTTAAGTATATATATCTATATCTAGATATAGCTATAGCTATAGATATAGATATATATACTTAAAGCAATATATATCCAATGAAGAATTTTGAGGAATAGGAGAAAAATGTATGATCAATCAATAATTTCACAATTACCATGGACCAGGAACTGTCAAAAGCGGTATCATTAGAAGGGAAGATAGGTCAGAGGAGTAAAAAGTTCAAGGAATATTAAGTGGACAGACAGAAAAGTAGAAGAAAATGAAAGGAAGCCCTCAGTATGTTGAATAGACTTGCTGTGTCGAATTCATAGGAGAGAATGCATCAGGAGTCACATCTGATACTTCAGAACACCTGGAACAGTGGAAAAGGCATAGCATTTGGAGTTAAAAAAAAAAAAAAAGCAACTCCCTTTAACATCTGCCTCTATCATTACTTTTTGTGTGATCTCAGGCAAAAGGCAATATATCTCATTTTCACACAATGAGGGGATCAAACTACAACAAACCTAAGGGCTCTTGCAGCTGTGTTGAGATCATAAGATGTTTTGCAGAAGACAGAACCCTGGTGCAGAGCCTCCTCACAGGAGGAGGAACATAGATGAACATCCAGCAAATACGGCTGAAAAGCAACAGTAAGACAAGTTGAAAAACAAGAGTAGATCAATTTTATGAAAATCCAAGGAAGATAAAGTTTGAGAGGAGTAGTCACCAGTGTCAAATGCTATAGAGGGAGAGAAGACTGAGAAAAGACAATTGGGTTTTCCAGGATAGAGATCATTGGTAATTTTAAAGCAAATAGTTTAAAACAACTGTTGGAATCAGAAGACAGATCATGAGGAGTGCAGAAGTGAATAGAAGGTGAAATAATAAAGCAATGACTTTCATATGAATTTGGCTATAAACAAGAAGAGGACAATAGGACAAGAACTAGAGGGAATGGTAGAGACAAGTAAAGCGTTTTAAAAGATATTTGTTTTTCTCTTAAGAATCACATTTTTGTTTGTTTGGAGACTGTTTCTTTCCAAACTTTCCCAGCCTAAAAGTGCAATAGCCATTTACAGGCCTTAATCAGCTTTGGAGTTTTGACCTGTTCCATTTGTGATCCAGGTTAATTTACCCCTCTTTAGGCATCCTACTCCTCACCCAAAACACTAGAGGTTCTTAATATTCATATAAGACATAGTATAGGTACCAGATTGGTTCACTCAAATTTAGATCTTTCAAGATCAAGGGCTTCATCAGCTTCAGCTTTTCCAGTAGCACAGAGGATAGTCATGTAGCACCATACCTACTAAGACCTACCAAAACAGGAAAATGTCTAGTAAATAGATTAATAGAGACTAAAATAGAGGCTAAAAATGAGAGAGAATTTAAAGTCAAGTCTTCCTGGAGGACAGCTGAAGGACTTAGATCAAGGAAAGAAGAACACAAGCTAGTTTGGCAAAAAGGATGAAAAGATCTTCTGAGACAGAAGCAAAGAAAGAGTAAAATAGCAATGAAATTGATGACATCTGAGGTGTAAATTTGGGAATAAAAAGGGGTTAATCACAGATGGCTTCTTTTTAAAAATATAAAACTGTCTTCTAACTTTTAGAAAATTAATTTCATTAGAACAAGACAAAGAAGATATAGCAAGATGAAAATTTATTAAAAATTCATGAATTTTTGTGGATTGTAAATTTAAAAAGAATCAACAGCATCATACAGATGTCGATAAAAGTTATTATAACCATGAGCACCATTAAGGGAGGCAGAACGTTCAGTTTTTAAAGAAACAACATTTTATCTTGGAACTTCTATTATACCTTTATGCTCCTTTCCTTAGTGATCTCCTCAGATTTTATAGATTCAGTTACCATCTCTATGCCTATGACTTTCAAGCCTATTTTTCCTATCTTAAACTATCTGTTGACCACCAATCTTACATATCCATCTGCTTTTCATCTTCAATTGGGTGTCCAGTACTCTATTTGAAAAGCTATCACACAGAACAGGGATTAGACTTGTTCCTTTTGGTCTCAGAGAGTAGAACTCAAGGCAGTGAATAGAAGTTATTGAGAAGGCTACTAGTGTTCATTCCAAATCTGTATGTGTGATCTGAAAAACTGAGAGTTCAACTAGGTCCCCTCTAAGGTCACTCCCAGCTCTAAATTTATGACCCAATGACCTTATGAATGCAAATCTTTTATGACATCCCTGAATCAAGTGGTTGCTTTGTTTTAAAGTATTCTTTGACATATAAAAGAATTTACTAGGCTAAAATCTCTTGTCTGACTAAATGCCATTCCTCATACACAGTTGCCCAAGATTTTTAATGGCGTAAGCATATTGTCTGTTGGTACAATCAGTTTTATAAGTAATAACAGTTGACAATTATGTAGGATTTTAATGTCGCAGACTCCTTTGAACTTTACAACAAACCTGTGAGGTAGGAGCTGAGGATAATTATTGTTCCAGTTTTGTAGATGAGCAAATATATTCTCAGGGAAGTTAAACAATTTTCCCATGTTCACATAACTAGTAAAATGTTACGTATTGTATTTGAATCTCAATGTCTATTGATTCCAAATCTAGCATTCTCTTTAGAGAATGTCTGTCTCTAAAATATGCACAAAGAAAAAGAGCCTGAGAATTGACAACAAAATGTTTTTTTTTTTTTTTGCCACTTCTGATGAGTATTCTTTGTCCCTAGATGGAAGGTTTGGATTTAATCGCAATCCTGCCTTTATATCAAAGATATGATGCCATTTTGGAGCTATTTGATATCCTTTGTTGGATATCAAATACTTAAGAACTTAAGTATTTTAAGGGAAAATTTCTAACTACATGTTCTTAGCCTTGAAATGATTTCCCTTTTACATTTCTAATCTAGATTAGTAATACTTGAAAAAGCAATCTCTCCATACCTTATGTCTCCTAATCCAATGTCAGAAATGATCCAAATTTTTCCCTTGTTTTACATTTCTTAATATCAGGGTGAATAGATCACTTAATAACATAAGGCTGAATCTTAAAAAAATAAGAATTATTAGGTCCACTTGTCAATCAAAGGTAAGGAACAAGTTCTATTTATAGCAAAGTTATTGGCAATTCTCTACTACTTATAAAACAATCATTCTAGAGAGCCAAAAAAAATCTCAGAAGGCACTCAACAATGCAACTTGAGTTGTTTGATGTATGGGTAACTTTAAAATTTTAACCAGGTTAGTAGTACAATGTAATACATATGGATTTTTTAGAGACAGATGTGCAACATAGCACAGATACCCAGGGGAAAAGCACCTGGGAAAGTGGAATCCACCTCAGTACTGTTCCATGTTTCACTTGCTTATTTGGATAGCATAGTTATCTTGCAACATGAGGACCAGTTTGAAAACAGAGGTACTGAAAACTGAGTAATCTCTTCTTTTATAGGTCAATCATAGATTGTACCAAATAATATAAAAAAGCACAGATATGATATGACCAAGGAAAGGTACCATTTCCTACCTTTATACAGATTTTCCTGGATTTTTCATGCACACACAGCAAAGCGGAAAAAGGATATAGAAAAAAATATATAGACATTTAAACCTATAAGTTGAGGGAGATGATTTCAAAAAGGTGGCATGATGATATGGTTTATAATGATTATAAAGTCCATTCACATTTGATAATATGTGAAATAAATCATAATAGTATTATTTTCCCCAGTTCAACATAGAATAATAGAGCTACAGTCCTAGGTCTGATAAATGGGAAAGCCAGACAAATACAATTCAGTTCTTTTTGTTTTCTGTCTAGTGCTCGATTCTCTACTCATTTGGCTCTTGGATTTATATAGCCCCTATACCAAGCTGATTGTCAAGTCTGAATCATAACAAGGAGTATAGACATGGTAGAATGTACCAGAGTAAGGACTATTGCATTTTTATATTTGTATTCCCAGAATCTAGCACAATGCCTTGCACATAGTAGGTACTTAACAAATGTTTGTCAAGTAAATGAATGCTTGAATGAGTAAAATGACCTAAGGGAACACCTATTTTCAAATCCCAATACTCTCAACTAATACTTAAATGGGTAAATCACTTAACCTCTCTGCTCTCATATATCAAATGAGAGAGATGGACTAGATGAACTCTAAGTTCCCCTCCAGCTCTGAATCTATTACCTTCTGAAGCAAGTGCTATTTGGACCTCTTGTGTACATAAGTATCTAGGAAACCTCAGCTGCAGGTTATGAGTGTGCTTTTTAGAAATTCTGAATCATCTCTGTTTAGACTCATGTGTAATACAGATATAGCCCTCCCATTAGATCAAAGAAACATTATTCCCTATTCACTTAACTATATGATGTTGCTATTGTTTTTCATTAGAACACAAGTTCCTTTAGGTTAGAGACTTCTTTTTCCTTGCTTCCTCTATGCTTAGCATTGTCACTTTGACTCTTTTTTTTGGAGAGGGTGGGGAAGTAGTAGTAGTAGTAGTAGCAGTAGTAGTAGTAGTAGTAGTAGTAGTAATAGTAGCAATAGTAGTGGTGGTGGTGGTGGTGGTGGTGGTGGTAGGAGTAGTAGTAGTAAGAATAACAATAATACAAACAATAATAATAATAACAAACATTTATATAATACTGATCCTAACAATAAGGCTGGAAGGAAGTTACTATTATTATCTTAAATTTATAATTGAAGAAATTGTGACAGAAAGGATGTATGACATGTCCAGGGTCACACAGCTAGTAAGTGAAGCTAAATCTAAACTCAAATCCTCCTAACTCCAGATCCAGGTTGGCCACAATGCCACTCTTACTAAGAGGATACTGGTGGTAGGGGAAACTTCAAGTGAAGGACACTTCCTGTACCATAGTGGTCTGCAACTTTTGGGTAACTTAAAGTCTTGGAGATTTCCTTGGACCATTGAAAGCTTAAATTATTTCTTTTAGAGTTATATGGCCAGCACATATCAGGCAGGACTTGAGGATTGATTGATCTTCCTGACCCCTAGACTAGCTCTCTATCCAATAAATTGCTAATTTGTTCATGGTAGATGCTCAATAAATTCTTGTTAAATTGAAATGAACTAAATATTCTTTCTGTCTTTTTTTTTAAACTATCTTATCTCTGGTGTAGGAGTGAAAGTTAGCAGCCAACATCTTGAGAAAAGCGGGATTGGGAAAGTCTATGTAGCTGAAAAAGAAAGCCATAGCATGAGAATGTTCACTGAATTGTGTAATAACCAGGTGCCACTGCACACTAGAAGGAAAGATCTGCATGTTCTCATCTAAAAGTGAAGATAAGCATTTGAAAATAAAACTTAATGGAGACAGGCAGAAAAGAGGCAAAACCACACGTCCTACCATTAATCCTTTTCTTTCCCCAGGGCAATGGTAGAGAAGTAAAAAATAAATGGAAAATGGGTTTAATGGAGAACTCACTGATCCCAGTTTATTTATCTGGGAGAAAGAAATATATTGACATGGAAACAGTAATTTCAGAACAGATAGAGAATAGGCCAGAGGGTTGTAAGAAAAAAAAAAGTACTGACAGGAGTTCAATCCATCTATCACTCACTAGAAGGCTAAGACATAAAGCTCATTACAGTTCCCTTATGAAGAAAAATATTAGCTTGTGGACATAAATAAAGCATGTAGAGCCTAAAAGATAATAGCCAACAGTCCTAAAAAAGTAAATATAATCTTTTTTTTTTTCTGAAGTGAACTAGACAGAGGAGAACTAGAGAGAATGACAACACTATTATGTTTTTAATTTAGCTTAACGAGGTTAGGAACAGTGTTGGTTAAACAGGCAGGAACTGTTCATTGTTAGATTTGTGAGATTACTGATCTTTTCAAAACTATGGTTACAGAAAGTAATTCAGCCTTCATCAGGTAGGAGACAATTATTATCCAAAATGTGGCCAGGTGAGTTCTAAAATATCATTAAAATTCATAAGGACTCAAGATTAGGAGGGGCAGAGCCAAGATGGCAGAGAGCAGGCTTAACTTTCTGTGACCTCCTCATACCTTCTGTCAAACCAATAGCAGGTTAAGCCTCTAAACTTGTTATGGAGTCACAGAACCCACAAACATCTGGAGTACAACACATTACTAGACGAAGATACCTGGGAAGAACTTCAGAACAGGTCTGTTCTGGGCAGGGGCACAGTCTGTCAAGTCCAGAGCACAGTGCAGAAAGCTGGGGCAGGGATAAAACATTGCAGCCTCCACACATCTGGGAACCTTCTGTGAGCCTCTTAGGCTACTCTGCTTTGGTTGCAGATAGGTGCCTTATTAGATGTGCTGCAAGACACCCAAAAGCCAATACAAAAAGCAAATTGTAAGCCCTGAGTCCGGGAAGAACTCAGTACCTGATCAAGATTACCCAGCAATGGAAGTCAGTCACAAACACCAGCCCCAGGGCAAACTAAAACAGCTGTCAGTCCTTTTCCTTAAGAGCAGATCTCAATCCTTTAAAAATGAGCAAAAAAGTAAAAAAAAAATTCTGACCATAGACAACTTTTATGGAGAGAGAGAACAGACCTGAAACCCTAAGGTTCCCAAAAATAAATCAACTTCAGATGAAGCCATAAAGGGAATATGAGCTGGTCCCCATTTTCACAAGGCTTTCTTGGAAGATCACTAAGATCTTATTTATTTTCCCCTTTTTTTCTTCTAACTCTCTTTTAAGAGGGTATGGGAAAGGAAAAACAGAAATTATCTGAAGAAAACTCCTTAAAAATAGATTTGGTAAAATCAGTTCCAATTGATCAGTAATGAACAGAACCAGCTACACCTAATGAAAGAATACTGGAAAATGAGTGTGGGCCACAACATAGCATTTACACTCTTTCTGTTATTGTTTGCTAGCATTTGTTTTTCTTCCCAGATTATTTTTACCTTCTTCCTAAATCCAATTTTTCTTATGCGGCAAGATAACAGTATAAATATGTATACATATATTTCATTTAACATATACTTTAACATATTTAACATGTATGGGACTACCTGCCATCTAGGGGTGGGGGTGTAGGGAAGGAGGGGAAAAGTTGAAACAGAAGTATTTACAAGGGTCAATGTTGAAAAATTACCCATGCATATGTTTTTTATATAAAAAGCTATAATAAAAAATAATTTGGTGAAATGGGAAAAGCAGTATATACTTCCCTACAAAATAGAATTGATGAAATGGAAAAAGCATATAACTTCTTATAAAATAGATATGAAAAAGATACCAATTCATTGAAAAACAGAATTTTTGAAATGGAAAAAAATGCAATGAACAAAATAATTCAATTGTCTAAATGCAAAAGGAGCTAAAAAAGATAACTGAAGAAAACAGTATACTAAAAATTAGAATTGAACAAATGGAAGTGAATGATTCAATAAGACATCAAGAATTAGTTAAACAGGACCAAAAAATGAAAAAAAAAATAGAAGAAAATATGAAATACCTCCTAGGAAAAATAACCTCCTGGAAATAGATCAAGAAGAGACAATCCAAGGATTGTTGGACTTCCTGAAAGCCATAATGAATAAAAAAACCTAAACATTACACTTCAGGAAATTGTAAAAGAAAACTGTGATGATATCCTAGAGTCAGAAGGCAAAACAGCCATTGAAAAAATTCACAGATTACTTCCTGAGAGAGATCCCAAATTAAAAACCCCAAGAAATAACATGTCTAAATTTCAGAACTATCAGAGCAAGGAAAAAATATTTCAGGCATTCAAAAAGAAATAATTCAAATGCCAAGGGGTCACAATCAGGATTACCCAGGACCTAACAACTTCCACTTTAAAGGATGGAAGGGCCTGGAATCTGATATTCTAAAAGGCAAAATAATTTGGATTACAACCAAGAATAAGCTATTCAGCTAAAATGAGGATTATCTTTCAGGGAAGAAGATGGACATTCAATGATATGGTGAATTTCATCTATTTCTGATGAAAAGACCCAAGCTGAACAAAAAATTTGATCTCCAAATATACAACTCAAGAGAAGCATAAAAAAGTAAAAAGGGAAGAACTCTTTGGAACTGTATTTCTGTTATGGGTATAATTAGAGAATGCAGGTATAATTTGATTTTATTATAATATGAAAAGGTAACAAAAGGTAAAATGAAATGTACTGAAAAAAAAGGGAAATGGAGGTAAAATGAGGGAACTTACATTTCATCAAGAGGCAAAGAAGACCTATTATTAATGAGGGAAAGAAGGGAAGGGGGTGAACATTGTGTGACTCTTACTCTCATCAGATTTGGCTCAGAAGAAGAATATTAGACATATTTGATTTCATAGAGAAACTTGTTTCACTTTATAGGGAAGTGGGAGGGGAAAGGGGAAAAGAAAAGGGAGGCTAATAGAAGGGAAAAAAGAAAGAGTAGGGGAAAGGTGTAAGAAAAGGGGAGGGGCTATAAAGGGAGAGGGTTATTTGAGGAAGGTGTTGGTTGAAAGGAAAATATTGGGAAGGAGGGAAAGGGGCAAAGGAAAGAGAAAAGTATAACTTCGGGTAAATAAGATGTCAGGAAATACAGAATTAGTCATTTTAACTGTGAATGTGAATGAGATGAACTCTCCCATAAAATGAAAAAGAAAAATACATCTAATTAAAAGTGATAAGGAAGGAAACTGTATTTTCCTAAAGGGTACCATAGATAATGAAGTAATATCAATACTAAATACATATGCACCAAGTGGTATAGCATCCAAATTCCTAGAGGAGAAGTTAAAAGAGATGCAAGAAGAAATAGACAGCAAAACTATACTAGTAGGGGAATCTCAACCTTGTTCTCTTAGAGCTAGATAAATCAAACCACAAAATAAATAAGAAAAAAGTTCAGTAGATAAACGGAATTTTAGGAAAGTTAAGTATGATAGATCTTTGGAGAAAAATGAATGGAGACAGAAAGGAGTGTACTTTTTTCTTGTAGGTTCATGAAACCTGTACAAAAATTGATCATGTGTAAGACATAAAAATCTCAAAATCAAATACAGAAAGGCAGGAATAGTAAATCTATTTTTTTTCAGACCATGATGCAATATGCAATAAAAAAGGCCAGAGGAAAAAAGACCAAAAATTAATTGGAAACTAAATAATCTAATCCTAAAGAATGAATGGGTGAAACAACAAATCATAGACACAATCAGTACCTTCATCCAAGATAATGAGAATAATGAGACAACATACCAAAATTTGTAGGATACAGCCAAAGTGATTATAAGGGGAAATTTTATATCTCTAGATGCTTACTTGCATAAAATACAGAAAGAGAAGATCAATGAATTGGACTTACAACTAAAAAAGCTAGAAAAAGAACAACTTAAAAAGCCTCAATTAAATGCCAAATTTGAAATTCTGAAAATAAAAGGGGAGATTAATAAAATTGATAGTAAGAAAACTATTGAATTAATAAATAAAACCAAGAGTTGGTTTTATGAAAAAAAAACAACAAAATAGAAAAAGCTTTAACCTTTAAGTTAAACCTTTAGTTAAAAAAAAAGAAAGAAGAAATTGGTAGTCTCAAAAATGAAAAGTGAGAACTTTCCACCAAATGAAGAGGAAATTAGAGCAATAATTAGGATTCATTTTGCCCAACTATATGTCAATAAATTTGATGATTTGTGTACAATGGAGGAATATCTACAAAATATAGATTGTCCAGGTTAACAGGACATAAATTATATAAATAGTCCCAATTTAGAAAAAGAAATAAAACAAACTCTTAATCAACTTGCTAAAAAAAAATCTCCAGGACCAGATGGATTTACATGTGAATTCTATCAAATATTTAAAGAACAATTAATTCCAGTACTATGCAAACTATTTGGAAAAATAGGGAAAGAAGAACTCCTACCAAATTCCTTTTATGACACACATATGGTGCTGATACCTAAAGCAAGTAGGATGAAAATAGAGAAAGAAAATTATAGACCAATTTCCCTAATAAATATTGATCCAAAAATCTTAAATAAAATATTAGCAAAGAGATTACAGAAAGCCATCTCCAAGAAAATGCACTATGACCAAATAGGATTTATACCAGAAATGCAAGTCTGGTTTAATATTAGGAAAACTATTAGAATAATTGGCTATATCAATAACCAAACTAACAAAAATCATATGATTATCTTAATAGATGCAAGAAAAAGTATTTGATAAAATCCAGCATCCATTTCTATTAAAAACACAGTTTGCCCAGTTCCCTTGCTAATTAAGATATTATCCTCCTGATGTCATTGATATTCTTCAAAATTGAAGAATGAAGAACAACAATCTCAGAGAGTTTTCTAGAGAAGAGATATCCTACACATGGACTGTGAGCCACATGTAGCTCAAATTAGACAAAATTGTAACTTGGAAATATCTAGCAAAATAAAAAGAAAATAAACCAAAGACAGCATTAATGTGTTGTTTTCTAAGTCATTAGATTGTCTGGAGGGATTCCTTATATATGGTGTCATGTTTCCCATTTCTATTCAAGTTTAAAATCACTGACCTAGAACACTAAGGAGATAAAAAAAACTGCTAAGTGACATAGTTGTATATCAGAGATCAAACTTTTTTAAAACATTTTTTTCCAAATGCAAAAACAGTTTTTAACATTCATCTTTGAAAAACCTTGTGTTCTCAATTTTTATCCTTCCCTCCTTTACCTTCCCCCTTTCTAGACAACTAGGGATCCGATATAGGTTAAATGTGTGCAATTTCTTCTAAACATATTTCCATATTTGTCATGATGCACAAAAAAAATCAGATCAAAAGATAAAAAAAAACACTAGAGGAAAAAAACAAGCAAACAATTAAAAAGTAAAAGCATTATGCTTTGATCCACACTGAATCTTTATAGTTTTGTATTGATTGCAGATGGCATTTTCCATCACAATTCTATTGGGATTGTCTTGAATCATTTTTTTTAAATTTTTATTTAATAATTACTTTATATTGACAGAATCCATGCCAGGGTAATTTTTTTTACAACATTATCCTTTGCACTCGTTTCTGTTCCAATTTTTTTCCCTTCCCTCCCTCCACCCCCTCCCCTAGATGGCAAGCAGTCCTTTATATGTTGGATATGTTGCAGTATATCCTAGATACAATATATGTTTGCAGAACCGAACAGTTCTCTTGTTGCATAGGGAGAATTGGATTCAGAAGGTATAAATAACCCGGGAAGAAAAACAAAAATGCAGATAGTTCACATTCATTTCCCAGTGTTCTTTCTTTGGGTGTAGCTGCTTTTGTCAGTCATTTATCAATTGCAACTCAGTTAGGTCTCTTTGTCAAAGAAATCCACTTCCATCAAAATATGTCCTCATACAATATCGTTGTCGAAGTGTATAATGATCTCCTGATTCTGCTCATTTCGCTTAGCATCAGTTCATGTAAGTTTCACCAGTCCTCTCTGTATTCATCCTGCTGGTCATTTCTTACAGAACAATAATATTCCATAACATTCATATACCACAATTTACCCAGCCATTCTCCAATTGATGGGCATCCATTCATTTTCCAGTTTCTAGCCACTACAAATAGGGCTGCTACAAACATTTTGGCACATACAGGTCCCTTTCCCTTCTTTAGTATTTCTTTGGGATATAAGCCCAATAGAAACACTGCTGGATCAAAGGGTATGCACAATTTGATAATTTTTTGGGCATAATTCCAGATTGCTCTCCAGAATGGTTGGGTTCGTTCACAACTCCACCAACAATGCATCAGTGTCCCAGTTTTCCTGCATCCCCTCCAACATTCATCATTATTTTTTCCTGTCATCTTAGCCAATCTGACAGGTGTGTAGTGGTATCTCAGAGTTGTCTTAATTTGCATTTCTTTGATCAATAATGATTTGGAACACTCTTTCATATGAGTGGTAATAGTTTCAATTTCATCCTCTGAAAATTGTCTGTTCATATCCTTTGACCATTTATCAATTGGAGAATGGCTTGATATCTTATAAATTTGAGTCAGTTCTCTATATATTTTGGAAATGAGGCCTTTATCAGAACCTTTAACTGTGAAGATGTTTTCCCAATTTGTTGCTTCCCTTCTAATCTTGTTTGCATTAGTTTTGTTTGTACAAAGGCTTTTTAATTTGATGTAATCAAAATTTTCTATTTTGTGATCAGTAATGGTCTCTAGTTCATCTTTGGTCACAAATTTCTTTCTCCTCCACAAGTCTGAGAGATAAACTATTCTATGTTCCTCTAATTTATTTATAATCTCGTTCTTTATGCCTAGGTCATGGACCCATTTTGATCTTATCTTGGTATATGGTGTTAAGTGTGGGTCCATGCCTAATTTCTGCCATACTGATTTCCAATTATCCCAGCAGTTTTTATCAAATAATGAATTCTTTTCCCAGAAGTTAGGGGCTTTGGGTTTGTCAAACACTAGATTGCTATAGTTGACTATTCTGTCTTGTGAACCTAACCTTTTCCACTGATCCACTAATCTATTTCTTAGCCAATACCAAATGGTTTTGGTGACTGCTGCTTTATAATATAATTTTAGATCAGGTACAGCTAGGCCACTTTCACTTGATTTTTTTTTTTCATTAATTCCCTTGAGATTCTCGACTTTTTATTGCTCCATATGAATTTTGTTGTTATTTTTTCTAGATCATTAAAATATTTTCTTGGAAGTCTGATTGGTATAGCACTAAATAAATAGATTAGTTTAGGGAGTATTGTCATCTTTATTATGTTCGCTCGGCCAATCCAAGAGCACTTAATGTTTTTCCAATTATTTAAGTCTGACTTTATTTGTGTGGAGACTTTTTTATAATTTTGCTCATATAATTCCTGACTTTCCTTTGGTAGATAGATTCCCAAATATTTTATGGTATCAACAGTTATTCTGAATGGAATTTCTCTTTGTATCTCTTGCTGTTGGGTTTTGTTGGTGATGTATAAAAATGCTGAGGATTTATGGGGATTTATTTTGTAGCCAGCTACTTTGCTAAAATTATGAATTATTTCTAATAGCTTTTTAGTAGAATCTCTGGGGTTCTCTAGGTATACCATCATATCATCTGCAAAGAGTGATTGTTTGGTTTCCTCATTGCCTGTTGGAATCCTTACTAACTGCTAAGTAATTAGAGTTGATCTAATCTTATAAGAAGTTGTTTTGGCCAGAACCTGAAACAAGGTACTAAGTAGAACTAATCAAGACAAGGCTTGTGTTCCCACCTTTACTCATTGGACTCCACAAGTATGCTAGCTTCACAAAGTACACTTTCTAACTTCAAGAGAGTTCACACCTCCCTTAAAGTCATTGGGCCAGAGAGCACTATGGGAGAAAACCCATAATCCCATTCTCTCAGAAGAGGCAGATAAAAAGCCAGCGATGAAGGATCTATGGCAGAACACATTTTTTCCTCTTGGCTGGCTGATCGCGCTAGACTCGAGAGAAACGACTCTGCTGCAGAGAACACTTTTGAGATTTCAGTAGAGTTACGCCAGAAGCCCTCTCTCCGAGGCAAGGCAGAATATTTTCCACTTGGCTGGCTGGTGGCAGAAGTGTTTTTCAGAGAGGAAGACGCTACAAGTCGAGATTTCAGCGGAATGACATGAAGAGTTGGAGCTGGCTGGAGGCTGAAGAAAACTGAGGCAGAGGCTGAAGGACCAGACCTTTGGATTTGGTGACATTCGGAGAGAGCTCTTGGAACCAAGCAGAGAGATAGGCCTCTAAGCTAACCGGGCTATATTGGAATAATAAAAGATCTGAACTTTTATCACCTGGCTGCATTTTGAGAAGAAAAAGCTCAAAACACAGCCAGGTGATAAAAGTTCAGATCTTTTATTGTTTCCAATATAGCCCGGTTAGCTTAGAGTCCTATCTCTCTGCTTGGTTCCAAGAGCTCTCTCCGAATGTCCAGCTCCAACTCTTCATGTCATTCCGGTGAAATCTCGACTTGTAGAGTCTTCCTCTCTCCGAAGAACACTTCTGCCACCAGCCAGCCAAGTGGAAAATATTCTGCCTTGCCTCGGAGAGAGGGCTTCTGGCGTAACTCTACTGAAATCTGACCGAGAGCTTCTGTCTGTTTCTTTTATCCAAGAGGGAGGAATTATGGGATACGAGAGAGAGGGATTATGGGTTTTCTCCCATAGTGCTCTCTGGCCCAACGAGCTTCAAGGGAGGTGTGAACTCATTGAACTTAGTTCTACTTAGTACCTTGTTTCAGGTTCTGCCCAAAACATCTTCTTGTAAGATTAGATCAACTCTAACTACTTAGCAGTTAGTAAGGATTCCAACATCTCCCCCTTTCTTTTGTTTTAAAACATAGGGGGTTCCTGAGGGGGTACACATAAATCCATCAATATGGGCCAGAACTTTGTAACAGATATACATGGTATACATAAATCCATCAATATGGGAGGCATTATACATAATTTACAAAAGCACACAGCAATATAACACAGGCTAGTGGTAATGTAACAAATAACATGAATCAACATGAAAATTTAACTACTGCAAAAAGTCTCATCAACAATCTTTCATCTCAAGAAATCCAATGATTCTTGCAATTGCTTAAAATACATAAGCACATAGTAATATAACACAGGCTAGTAGTAATGTAACAACATAAATCGACCTGAAAATTTACAAATGTCCATAAGTCCTAGAAATAGTCCATAAGGAATCCATTGTTCATTAGTTCATGCGCCAGGAATCTAATAATTCCTGTAAGCTCTGAAGTACTGCAAAAAGTCTCATCAACAATTTTTCATCTCAGGGAATCCAGTGATTCTTGCTGGTTTTTCAGGAACTGAAAGCTGAAGATTTTAAAGTTCTTTTGACAGTCTCATTGTTAGCCATCTGATTCCTTTTCCACCTCTGGAAATATAAGCAGATCCTCTTCCCCAAGCAGTTAACTTATCTAATTCTCTTCTGTTTACCACTTTTGGGATTTTTCCTCATCATCTGGTAATTACATTGGAGCTGTTTGCATTGGATATTGTCTTGTTGTCTTTAAAAGGCCTGTATTCTTCCCAACTGTAATCCTGATTGCTTTTCTGTTGGTTGATGACATCAGAGTTCTGAATTTCTAAAGTCTCTCTGGGTGTAACCTCGGCTGCTATCATGCCCCACCAGTCCTTTGATTGATACTTTGGAGCTGGGCCTTGCCTCTCATTCTTCTGGGTCAATATACATTTAGAAGCCCAATGAAAGCCTCCGTTACATTTTGGACATGGGGTTTTGGGTTTTCTCTCACCCTGTCTTCTCACTCTATCTCCATATCTACAATGAGCTCTCAAATGTCCAACTTTTCCGCAGTGAAAACATCGACGAGTTTCTCTAGAATTCCTCTGCCAAGAAGGACCTTGTCTTTCCATGTTCATCATAGTCTGGGCATAATAAGCATTTGTGCCCACTGTGGCACAGCATCTAATGATTTCCTCTAAAGGAGCATCTTTGTCTAGCCCCCATATAATTCTTTTGCAAACCTCATTGGCATTTTCCTTAGCCAAATGTTTAGTCATTATTTCTGTTGCTGCATTGTCTCCAATGGTTCTTATTACAGCTGTTTGTAAACGTCCCACAAAATCTGCAAAAGGTTCATTGGGACCTTGCTCTATTTTTGTGAAAGCATTATTTCCATCTTTCTGTCCAGGGAGAGAATTCCAAGCTTTTATGGCAGCCTTAGAAATTTGCTCATAGACTGTTATGGGATAATAAATCTGTTCTGAACTCTCTGCATACTGACCTTCACCAGCTAGTTGGTCAAAAGTGATTTGTACAACAGCTCCTTTTTGCCTATTGCGTTGGGCTTGAATCCTACATAATTCATGAAACTCCGAAAGCCACAATAAATTTTGTCCCGGTTCTAGACAAGTTTTCGTTATGGATTTCCAGTCATTCGGGTTAGGATTTCATTAGACAAATTATCCAGTAACATCTTCACATAAGATGATGTAGCCCCATAAAGAGTGCAACCCTTTTTCAAATCTTTAATTTTTCTCAAATTAAACGGAGTGTATTTTCTCTCTTTTTGACCTGAGGAGTTGAGCTCTTCAATCACAGGATATGCATTTATAAAATCAGATAGATCTTCTCCTTCATTTTTTACTTTAATTAATGCTTTTTCTAATCTTGTTAAATTCTGCTTTACAGGAGAAGCTGACTGTGTTTCTATCTCTCTCCCTCCCCCTTGTTCCACCCATGAAGGGTTAATTGCGGGGGGAGGGTCATGAGATGTGGAATCACCTAATTCCTCCTGCTGTGAAGTATCATACTCAGAATTGTAATTAACTCCATTCTCATCTGATTCGTCCTCCTTTTCACCTAGTAAAGTTGGCATTTCTTCCTCCTGTACTTTCCTTTTCATCATTCTATCACTTAAATAACTTCTTATAGCCAATTGTATTATATTATATGTATTAATTATTGAGTTAGGCCCATTTTTATCATAGAATTGACAAAGATCCTCTCCAACCAATTTCCATTCATTTAGATCTAATTCCTTATCAAGAGAGAAACAAGGACATTTGTCCTTTACAGTTTGTAAAAGTTCAGTGATTTGCTGTAAACTTATAATTAAACCTTGGCTTTCCATAATTTTGACAATGCTCTCTAAACATTTTCCTTGAACAGAAACAGAAGGCTGTTTTCTAAATATCTGTCCCATCTTAGCTGAAATTCTACTTTAACTCTTTTAGCAAAATTTCTTTATTGCACTCACCCTAATTTCTGGGTTGAAGAGTCTTTTCCACTGGATCAGGATCAGAGGCTTTTCCACTTGAATCAGGATCGGAGCTTTTCCACTGAAATCCACTGAGGGGGTCTTGTCAGCCCCACGTTCAGGGCGCCAAAATGTTGTGATCTAGTTCAGATGGATCTGAATCGGGGAGATGTTGGAATCCTTACTAACTGCTAAGTAATTAGAGTTGATCTAATCTTATAAGAAGTTGTTTTGGCCAGAACCTGAAACAAGGTACTAAGTAGAACTAATCAAGACAAGGCTTGTGTTCCCACCTTTACTCATTGGACTCCACAAGTATGCTAGCTTCACAAAGTACACTTTCTAACTTCAAGAGAGTTCACACCTCCCTTAAAGTCATTGGGCCAGAGAGCACTATGGGAGAAAACCCATAATCCCATTCTCTCAGAAGAGGCAGATAAAAAGCCAGCGATGAAGGATCTATGGCAGAACACATTTTTTCCTCTTGGCTGGCTGATCGCGCTAGACTCGAGAGAAACGACTCTGCTGCAGAGAACACTTTTGAGATTTCAGTAGAGTTACGCCAGAAGCCCTCTCTCCGAGGCAAGGCAGAATATTTTCCACTTGGCTGGCTGGTGGCAGAAGTGTTTTTCAGAGAGGAAGACGCTACAAGTCGAGATTTCAGCGGAATGACATGAAGAGTTGGAGCTGGCTGGAGGCTGAAGAAAACTGAGGCAGAGGCTGAAGGACCAGACCTTTGGATTTGGTGACATTCGGAGAGAGCTCTTGGAACCAAGCAGAGAGATAGGCCTCTAAGCTAACCGGGCTATATTGGAATAATAAAAGATCTGAACTTTTATCACCTGGCTGCATTTTGAGAAGAAAAAGCTCACAACAATTGCCTACTCTAATTCCTTTAATTTCTTTCTCGACTCTTATTGCCGAGGCTAGTGTTTCTAATACGATATTAAATAATAATGGTGATAGAGGGCAACCTTGCTTCACTCCAGATCTTACTGGGAAAGGTTCCAGTTTTTCTCCATTGCATATGATGCTTACTGATGGTTTTAAATATATGCTCCTGACTATTTTAAGGAAAAGTCCATTTATTCCTATGCTCTCAAGTGTTTTTATTAGGAATGAATGTTGGATTTTATCAAATGCTTTTTCTGCATCTATTGAGATGATCATATGGTTTTTGTTTGGTTGGTTATTGATATAGTCAATTATGCTAATAGTTTTCCTAATATTGAACCAGCCCTGCATTCCTGGTATAAATCCTACTTGGTCATAGTGTATTATCCTGGTGACGATTTCTGTAATCTTTTTGCTAATATTTTATTTAAGATTTTAGCATCAATATTCATTAGGGAGATTGGTCTATAATTTTCTTTCTCTGTTTTCAGCCTACCTGGTTTAGGTATCAGTACCATGTCTGTGTCATAAAAGGAGTTTGGTAGGACTCCTTCAATCCCTATTTTTTCAAATACTTTATTTAGCATTAGAGTTAATTGTTCTTTAAATGTTGGTAGAATTCACATGTAAATCCATCTGGTCCTGGGGATTTTTTCTTAGGGAGTTGATTGATAGTTTGTTCTATTTCTTTTTCTGAGATGGGACTGTTTAGGATATTTACTTCTTCCTCTGTTAGTTTGGGCAAGCTATATTTTTGGAGGTATTTTTCTATTTCATTTAAGTTGTCGAATTTATTGGCATAAAGTTGGGCAAAGTAACTCCTAATTATTGCTCTAATTTCCTCTTCGTTAGTGGCGAGTTCTCCCTTTTCATTTTTAAGACTAACAATTTGATTTTCCTCTTTCCTTTTTTTAATCAGATTTACTAAGGGTTTGTCTATTTTGTTGGTTTTTTCATAGAACCAACTCTTAGTTTTATTAATCATTTCAATAGTTTTTTTACTTTCAATTTTATTGATCTCTCCTTTTATTTTTAGAATTTCAAGTTTAGTGTTTGACTGGGGGTTTTTAATTTGTTCCTTTTCTAGCATTTTTAGTTGCAAACCCAATTCATTGATCTTCTCTTTCTCTATTTTATACAAATAGGCCTCTAGAGATATGAAATTTCCCCTTATTACCGCTTTGGCTGCATCCCATACATTTTGGTATGATGTCTCATTATTATCGTTTTCTTGGGTGAAGTTATTAATTATGTCTATGATTTGCTGTTTCACCCAATCATTCTTTAGCATGAGATTATTTAGTTTCCAATTATTTTTTGGTCTACTTCCCCCTGGTTTTTTGTTGAATGTAATTTTCATTGCATCGTGGTCTGAAAAGGATGCATTTACTATTTCTGCCTTACTGCATTTGAGTTTGAGGTTTTTATGTCCTAATATATGGTCAATTTTTGTATAGGTTCCATGAACTGCTGAAAAGAAAGTGTATTCCTTTCTGTCTCCATTACATTTTCTCCAGAGATCTATCATATCTAACTTTTCTAGTATTCTGTTTACCTCTTTGACTTCTTTCTTATTTATTTTGTGGTTTGATTTATCTAATTCTGAGAGTGCAAGGTTAAGATCTCCCACTATTATAGTTTTACTGTCTATTTCTTCTTGCAGCTCTCTTAGTTTCTCTTTTAAGAATTTAGATGCTACCCCACTTGGTGCATCTATGTTTAATATAGATAGTGCTTCATTATCCATGCTACCCTTTAGCAAGATATAGTGCCCTTCCTTATCTCTTTTAATTAGATCAATTTTTGCTTTAGCTTGATCTGAGATCAGGATGGCTACCCCTGCTTTTTTGACTTCACCTGAAGCATAGTAGATTTTGCTCCAACCTTTTACCTTTAACCTGCATGTATCTCCCCGCTTCAGGTGTGTTTCCTGTAAACAACATATTGTAGGATTCTGGCTTTTAATCCATTCTGCTAACCGCTTCCTCTTTATGGGGGAGTTTACCCCATTCACATTTATGGTTAGAATGACCAATTGTGTATTACTTGCCATCTTGTTAACCCCGGTTTATGCTTTTCTCCCTTCTTTCCCCTTTCCCCCCCTTCCCAGTATTAAGCTTGTGAGCACCACTTGCTTCTCACAGCTCTCCCTTTTTAGTATCCCTCCCCCTACCTTAGAGTTCCTCCCCCTATCTTACCCCTTTCCCTCCCAGTTTCCGCATTCCCTTCCGCTTAGCTTATTCCTTCCCTTTTCACTTTTCCCTTCTCACTTTTCAATGAGGTGGGAGAAGTTTCACCATAGATTGAATATGTCTTAAGATTTTTCACTTAAAGTCAATTCTGAAGGCAGTAAGATACCCACTATATTCATCCCCCTCCATTCTTTTTCTCAGATATAATAGGTTTCCTATGCCTCTTCATGAGATGTACTACCCCCACTTTACCCTTTTTCTGGTACAATGTCCTTTCCACATCAATTTCTAGAACAAGGTATACATGTATTCTTTATACATCTATATAGTCAAAATATAGTTCCCAAGATTAATCTTCACCTTTTTAGATTTCTCTTGAGTTCTATATTTGTAGATCAAACTTTTTGTTAAGTTCTGGCTTTTTCATCAGAAATAGATGAAATTCGCTTACTTCGTTGAATGTCCATCTTCTTCCCTGGAAAAAGTTGCTCATTCTCGCTGGGTAAGTTATTTTTGGTTGCATACCAAGTTCCTTAGCCTTTCGGAATATCATATTCCAGGCCCTTCGATCTTTTAATGTGGATGCTGCCAGATCCTGGGTGATCCTTATTGTGGCTCCTTGATACTTGAATTGGGTTTTTCTAGCCGCTTGCAATATTTTTTCCTTCATCTGAGGGTTCTGGCATTTGGCCACTATATTCCTTGGTGTTTTGATTTTAGGATCCCTTTCAGTGGGTGATCGATGAATCCTTTCAATGTTTATTTTTTCCTCTGTTCCTATGACTTCTGGGCAGTTCTCTTTGATAATTTCCTGGAAAATAGTGTCCAGGTTCTTTTTTTCATCATTCTTTTCTGGAAGTCCAATGATTCTCAGATTGTCTCTCCTGGATCTGTTTTCCAGGTCTGTTGTCTTCCCCAGAAGGTATTTCACATTCTTTTCCATTGTTTGATTTTTTTGGATTTGCTTGACTGATTCTTCTTGTCTCCTCGAGTCATTCAATTCCATTTGTTTGATTCTGATTTTCAATGAAGTATTTTCTTCACTCCCTTTTTTAAAATCTTTTTCTAATTGTCCCATTGAGTTCTTTTGTTCTGTGGAATTTTTTTCCATTTCGCCAATTTTGTTTTCCAGTTCACCAATCCTATTTTTCAAGGATTTTACTTCTTTATCCACTCTCTCTTTAACTGACTTCTCCAGGCTCTTTTGCCAAGCCTCCCTCTCCTTTTCCCAAGCTTCCCTCTCCTTTTGCCAAGCCTCACTCTGCTTTTCCCATTTTTCTTCTAGCTCCCTTGTGAGAGCCTTTTTAATTACTTCTATGAGGTTCATCTGTGCTGAGGAACAGATGATCTCCTCCTTTGGGGATTCACCTGGGGACTGTCTGTTTTTAGTCTCCTCAGGATTTAGAGTCTGCTCTCTATCTGTATAGAAGCTGTCAAGGGTTAAAGTCCTCTTCAGTTTCTTGCTCATTCTGTCTAATAATCAAAGACAAACTAGCAAAGAAAAACAGAAAAAACTGGAGTCTTTCTTTGGGGGAGGGGCTGGGTGTGTTACCGAGCTTCCTCTACAGACTGCGGTGGGGGGGGGGGAAGCAGTGAGGCACTAGCCCGACTGTGCTGCGCCTGTGCTCTGAGATCCCAGAGCGTGCTGAGTCACTGTGGGGGGGAGGGAAAGAGGGGGGCGGCCAGGTCCCGAGAGACTCCAGTTGTTTGGGGGTGTATTCTTCAGCCCTGGTGTTTTTAGCTTCTCTGCTGGGCTGCTGACTTGTTGCCGGAGCAAAGTATCTAATCCTGTAGCAAAGCTTTCCCCGCAGAGTTGGCTGCGATCACTCCCCACCCCCTCTCCAGTCTGCTCCCGTGTTCTCACTGCCGCTGCCCTCCGCCTGCGCCCGATCTAAAACCGTCCCAGCCCTCCAGTAAAGACAGACCTTTCTTGGCGAATCTCAAGGATGGCTTCTCTTGGTAACTATTTGTGGGTTTTTTTTTCAGTCAAGCATTAATTCAGAGGCTTGTAATGAAATGGATAGTGAGAGAAAGCGTGGAGCTTACACAACTGTGTGCCTCCTCTCCGCCATCTTAACCGGAAGTCCCCGTCTTGAATCATTTTATTGTTGAAAAGAACACAGTGCATCACAGTTGATCATCACAAAATCTTATCATATACAATATTCTCTTACTTAAGCTCATTTCATTTAGTATCAGTTCATGTAAATCTTTCCAGGTGTTTTTCTGAAATCAGCCTGCTCATCACTTTTTATAGAATAATAATATTCCATTAAATTCATATACCATAATTTATTCAGGCATTCCCCAACTAAGGGGCACTCACTCAATTTTCAGTTCTTTACTTCTACAAAAAAGGATTGCTACAAAATTTTTGCACGTGTGGATCCTTTTCCTTCTTTAATGATCTATTTAGGATACATGCCCAATAGAGACACTACTGAATCAAAGTATATGCATAATTTTATAATCCTTTTGGCATTGTTCCAAATTGCTATCCAGGATCATTAGGTCATTTCACAATTCCACCAGCAATGCGTTAGTGTCTCAGTTTTCCCACATTCCCATCATTATCTTTTTCCTATCATCTGAAAAATGTGAAATGGTAAATGGTATCTCAGAGTTGTCATAATTTGCATTTACCTAATAAATAATGATTTAGAGCATTTTTTCATGTGATCAGAAATGGTTAATTTCTTCATCTAAAATTGTTCATATCCTTTGACCATTTATTCAATGGGGAATATCTCGTATTCTTATAAATTTTAGGAATAAGGCCTTTATCAGAAACACTGGCTGTAAATTTCTCCCTAGCTTTCTGCTTTCCTCCTACTCTTGTCTGATTTGGTTTTGTTTGGACAAAATGTTTTTAATTTAATGAAATAAAAACTACCCATTTTGTATCTCATATTGTTCTCTAGTTCTTCCAAACTCTCCCTTGTTCTCCATATTTGCTTATAGTATCACCATTTATGTTTTCTAAATCATGAACTCATTTTGACCTTATCTTGGTATAGAATATTCGGTTGGTCAATGCTTAGTTTCTGCCATATTGTTTTTCAATCTTGCCAGCAATTTTTGTCAAATAGTGAGTTTTATCTCAGAAGCTGAAGTCTTTGGGTTTATCAAATACTAGATTACTATAATCATTGATTATTGTATTTTGTGAACTTAACCTATTCCACTAATTGAGTATTCTGTTTCTTAGCCAGTATCTAATGGTTTTGATGACCAACACTTTGTAATATAGTTATAAGTCTGGTATGGCTAATACACCTTCCTTTGCATTTCTTTAATTCTCTTGAAATTCTTGAATTTTTCTGTTCCATAACTTCTTGGTAGTTTAATTGCTATGGCACTGAATAAGTTGATTAATTTAGGTAAAATTGTTATTTTTAATTATATTAGCTCAACCTACCCACGAGAATCTGGCTTTCTTTTGACAATTAGACTCCCAAACATTTCATATTATCTACAATTATTTTAAATGTGATTTCCAAGAGACTAAACTCGAACTTATGTCTTTCTTGGTTTTGAAGCTGAATGTTTATTTACTACATCACAATACTTCATGATAATACATAAAAGGCCTTTAATGCTTTTTCTATTTTGTACGTTTATCAATCTAAATAATGTCAGGTACATAAAGGTTGGGTTGTTAGGTAGTGCAGTGGATAGAGTGCTGGTCGTAGGGTCAGGAAGATTCAGTTTCACAAAATCAAGTCTGACCTTCCACACTTACTATCTATATGACCCTGGTCAAGTCACTTAACCCTGTTTACCTTATTGTCCTCATTTGTAAAATAAGCTGGTGAAGGACATGGCCAACCACTCCAGTGTTTCTGCCATGAAAATCCTGAATAACAATCACAAAAAGCCTGAAAGGACTGAAATAACTGACAACAATATAAAGGTACATTGTAGCTATTAAAGCACTATGTAAATGCAAACTATTGATTTTTTAATCAACATTTGGCAATGTTTTAGGGACCAGGAGGAAGAAACAAAGAAAATACATAAAAAGGCTCTTCCAAGAATTGACAAAATAGGAAAGGTTTAAAGGCAAATGATAAGATAATTGAAAACCATACAATGTAAGAATTGTTTGGAGTAACTGAAAATTTTTACCTTGGAAAAGATAAGCCTTGGGAGAAGCTTAGCTCTCCTTAAGTATTTGAAATTTGAAGTATGAAAGAAATTTGAAATTAAGTATATTGAAATTTGAAATACATCATGAGAACAAGATGTATCTGGAAGACATATAGGTGCACCCATTAGCGTCATGAACAGAAAATGAGCCAGGGCATTGAAGAAGGAAGTGACTAAAATTTGACTAAAATTTGAACACACAAAATATTGGATATTATTTAATCTAAAACTAGAAGTAAAAGAGGAGAAAATCAATTAATATGATATTATCAGATATCAGATAATTATGATAATCAGAAAATCATGATATAACTACACTAGTCACCCATGACTAGACATGACTAAGTCCAAATACTGATTTGAAATCTATGTCCTAGTTCTATACAACATAGTGAAAGAATGAATTAACATGTCTAGGAGTATCCACTGTTGCTCTGGCATGTCTGAAACAAGATAAGTTGTCTTTGGAAATGTTTCTTTTGTGAAATAGGGATAGAATAATGATTAAATGGATTTGAAATCAAATAATCAAAGTTTGAAAACTGATTCTTTCACGATGGTTTAAATGTGTACAAGTCTCTTAATCTTCCTGAGTCAGTTTCCTCATCTGCAAAAGAAAACTAATGCCATTTTCTTTCCTATATCATTATGTCACTTATGGGGAAGTGTCTTCTAAGTTATAAAGTATAATATATTTTAAATACAAAGAATATACATTATACATATAATATGTATAAATACATATAATAATTACTTTAAATACATATAATATACATATAATACATATAATATAGACACATCCAGAGATGGAATTTGGCATTGTAGGAACAGTACTATAACAAGGAAGCAAGGAGTTTGGTAGGAAAGACTGAGCCTCAAAGTGTTTAAGTGCTTTTCATAAGGACACAAAAGTAGAATGAGACAACAATGGGAGTGAAGGTTCCTGGACTTGAAATCCACTATTACTCCAAATCCAATATTATTAAGTAATATTGGATCCTGTATGTATATAATTATGTAAATTATAATTTTTCTTTAAGATTGGTGGTATGTAACTATCATTCAAGTCTGGATTAAAATTCATTTAAAAGTAACTTCATTTAAGCAATAACACTCATTTGCTTGGTTTTATAGATTTTGCTATTTATCCAATTTTAAATCAGACAAACAATTTATCAAAAATCCCAGAAATACATGAGATTTAAAAACAAATTTTATTATTTACCAAAAGAATCATACACATACATACAGAGTAGTTTCAAGAAGCAAATTCTTCCTATGTATCCCATCCCACTTAAGAAGTCATCTACAAATTACATTTTGTGGACTTTGCTGTCTTTCGATATTTTCTTTAAAAAAAAATAGTATGTACTTTCCCACAGCATTGTACATAATACATACTAACCTATTGGCTTTTTAAAGAGGATTTCTATTCCTATCATAAAACATAAAAGAATTGATATGAACCTGGAAGAGTGGGACAAGTGTATCAGACCCAAGATCAGTAACCTGCAGAGAGATTAAAATATTTTGACCTCACTGGGGATCAAGACCTTACAAAATGAATATTGTTGGATCACCAGTTAAGAAGTTAAAGTTAGGGGAAAACATGGGTTCATGCTCTGCCTTTGACATCTGATGGCTGTGTGACCCCAGCCAAGTTATTTGTCCTTTCAGTGCCATAGACCACTAGTTTCTAAAACTATTAAGTTACAGAAAAATATATTTTTTTATTGGTAGAGGGAAATTTATAAGTAGCAGTTCTCTATATCAAACGAATTCTGGATTAGTCCCATTCTACCTCAACTGATTAGATACCTCCTGATTTAACTCACTCATTTATGTATACAATACTATTAGGAATGATCCCCATTTTGGTTTTCCTTGTTCTTTTTCTGCATAGGAGGCAGGCCTTCTTTTTTTTTTAAATAACTTTTTATTGACAGAACCCATGCCAGGATAATTTTTAACAGCATTGTCCCTTTCACTCAATTCTGTTCCAATTTTCCCCTCCTTCCCTTCACCCCCTTCCCCAGATGGCAAGCAGTCCTTTATATCTTGAATAGGTTACAGTATATCCTAGATACAATATGTGTGCAGAACCGAAGAGTTTTCTTGTTGCACAGGGAGAATTGGATTCAGAAGGTATAAATAACCCGGGAAGAAAAACAAAAATGCAAGCAGTTTATATTCATTTCCCAGTGTTCTTTCTTTGGGTGTAGCTGCTTCTGTCCATCCTTGATCAATTGAAATTGAATTAGCTCTCTTTATCGAAGAGATCCACTTCCATCAGAATACATCCTCAAACAGTATCGTTGTTGAGGTATATAATGATCTCCTGGTTCTGCTCATTTCACTTAGCATCAGTTCATGTAAGTCTCGCCAGTCCTCTCTGTAATCATCCTGCTGGTCATTCCTTACAGAACAATAATATTCTATAACGTTCATATACCACAATTTAGTCAACCATTCTCCAATTGATGAACATCCATTCATTTTCCAGCTTCTAGCAACAACAAACAGCTTCTAGCCACCACAAACATTTTGGCACATACAGGTCCCTTTCCCTTCTTTATTATCTCTTTGGGGTATGAACCCAATAAAAACATTGCTGGATCAAAGGGTATGCACAGTTTGATAACTTTTCGAGCATAGTTCCAAATTGCTCTCCAGAAGGCTGGATGTGTTCACAATTCCACCAACAATGTATCAGTGTCCCTGTTTTCCCACATCCCCTCCAATATTCCACATTATCTTTTCCTGTTACTCTAGCCAATCTGACAGGTGTGTAGTGATATCTCAGAGTTGTCTTAATTTGCATTTCTCTGATTAATAATGATTTGGAGCATATTTTCATATGTCTATAAATAGTTTCAATTTCTTCATCTGAGAATTGTCTGTTCATATCCTTTGACCATTTATCAATTGGAGAATGGTTTGTTTTCTTATAAATTAGAGTCAATTCTCTATATATTTTGGAAATGAGGCCTTTATCAGAACCTTTGACTGTAAAAATGTTTTCCCAGTTTATTGTTTCCCTTCTAATCTTGTCTGCATTTGTTTTGTTTGTACAAAAACTTTTCAATTTGATATCATCAAAATTTTCTATTTTGTGGTCAATAGTGATCTCTAGTTCTTCTTTGGTTATAAATTCCTCCCTCTTCCACAGGTGTGAGAGGTAATCCTATGCTTTTCCAATTTATTTATAATCTCATTCTTTATGCCTAGGTCATGAACCTTATCTTGGAGTACGGTGTTAAGTGTGGGTCAATGCCTAGTTTCTGCCATACTAATTTCCAATTTTCCCAGCAATTTTTGTCAAATAATGCATTCTTATCCCCAAAACTGAGGTTTTTGGGTTTGTCAAACACTATATTATTAAATTTATTGGCTGTTTTGTCCTTTGAACCTAACCTATTCCATTGATCAACTAGTCTGTTTCTTAGCCAATACCAGATGGTTTTAGTAACTGCTGCTTTATAATATAATTTTAGATCTGGTACAGCTAGGCCACCTTCATTTGATTTTTTTCATTAATTCCCTTGAAATTCTTGACCTTTTGTTTTTCCATATGAACTTTGTTGTTATTTTTTCTAGGTCATCAAAGTAGTTTTTTGGGAGTCTGATTGGTATAGCACTAAATAAATAGATTAGTTTAGGTAATATTGTCATCTTTATTATATTTGCTTGCCCAATCCAAGAGCATTTAACATTTTTCCAGTTGGTTAGATCAGACTTAATTTGTGTGGAAAGTGCTTTGTAGTTTTGCTCATAAAGTTTCTGATTTTCCCTTGGCAGATAGATTCCTAAATATTTTATACAATCAGTAGGTACTTTAAATGGAATTTTTCTTTTTAACTCTTAACTGTTGGGTTTTGTTAGTGATATATAAGAATGCTGATGACTTATATGGGGGATGCAGGCCTTCTTGATGGTAGGAACAGGAATGTGTGTGTGTGTCTGTGTGTGTGTCTGTGTGTCTATGTGTGTGTGTGTATTTATCTTTAAGACCCTTAACAATGACTGTTCTATGGGAGACAATTAATAAAAGCTTGTGATTGATTTGGTGCTCAATAATTTTCAGAGGCACACTGTAATACCTATCTTGGTTCTAGTCAAAAAAGTTATCAAAATTATTTTAGGAACCTTTCATCCTTCCTCCTTTACTTCTTGGATATGTCTTTCAAACCATTCTGGTACCTAATATTGTCTACTATCTTGCTATCAAATGTTTCTGACTGGTATTCTTCACCTGAAAAAGTTCCAAATGTCAAGGTTAAAGCTCTCTTTTCTCCCAGACCTACTGAAAATCTCAAAAGTAAGGCCTTTTAGTTAGATACGAGCAATTTGATTATCTTATTAAAGTAATTTACAGCTATGATAGATTTCAACAACCAAGGAGTATTTTAATTTTAAACAAATAATGGCACATAGTAGACACTTAATAAATGCTTCTCTCTCTTCCTCTTTAGAGATATATAACCCATGTGGAACACAGGACTTATGTTGGCAAAAAAAAAAAAAACATGCACTACCACCATATTAATTTTGCTATGCTTATTGGACATGCAGATGGAGATTTACAACAACTATCTCTCTTGGCTATTAGATATTTAGATGTACAGCTCAAGAAAATGATAACGGTTAGATGATATTCTTGTGGTTCAATAAAAACCTCCAAGACTTTCAAATGAACTCAGATTTCTGACGTCTTATATTTCTGCAACTGATTTTTAACCTAAGGCTAATATTATTATTATTATTCCCATTTAAATTACATGTTGTTTCATTATGTATGTTAGATATCCTTTCAATTTTGTATTTAATTCAGCATTGCTGGAGGCCATAAAACCCATTGACATTGTGGGTATATTTTGCTCTTTTTCATCTCCACCTTCTTTCCCTACCACAAATCAATCCAGAACCCATTCAGAACTTTTTAATTGCCCATAAGACTTTGATAATACAAGAGTCACAGATTCTATTCCTTGGAGTGAGGGGAAAGACCACCAGGCCTTACTATTTTGTCTGCCACTGGCGTAACTGTCTCCTAAGGTTTCTAGTTATCTTCAGATCTGTCTCTATGGCTTCTAGATCCCTAGAAGTTACACTTAATCAGTACCTTGCCTGACCCATTGATGTAACTAAAGGATTCTTAGGCATTTCTATTTGTCCTGCAGCTAAACTTTTCATTTCTATGAATACTCCAAATGGAGGATGAGCTCCTTGAGAACAAGAAATGTCTTATTTTTCCTACTTGTTTTCCCCAAATTAAATTAGCACAGTTCCTGGCGTGATGTCATCTCTCCATACATTTTCATTTGTATATTTATTACTTCAACTAAGTCATTAATAAATAATGATCAAAATCATATAGAGTCCTGAGATCTAAGCTAAAATGTACCTCATTCTAGAATATCATTAATCATTCTTTCTTTGGATCTAGTCATTGAATTTGTTTTAAATTTTCACAACTATACAATTATCCCTTCCAAATTGCAGGGATTGAATGGGGGTAGTCCCACAATCTGGAAATGTTAAATACAATTTTTTGTCCTTTCTTTCATACCAGAGAGTCTGAATTATTGTGGTATTAAAAGATAAAATGTGTTGATATTATATAATACTATACATACATTTTATGCATTTATGAGTTTCTAAATATTTTCTATATCTTTGGGCCTTCATGTATCATCTGCAGCTTCTGCAAAACTCCCCCAAATTCCCATTTAACTTCTTATGCCAAGCCATGATATGTTGATGGGAAAAGTCACAATGTGAAAAGGATAACTATATCATCATCCTATATATTTATTTCCATCTTCACCACAAGTGTATTGTAAAGGATCTTTTCAAAAGTTCCTTATCTTTCAGTATGGTGACTTTGTCAAAAAAAAAAAAAAAGGAAATAAGGTGAATATAGCATGACCTATCCTTAATGAACTCTAGTGATTATTCACTTTATAAAGGCTCTCAAACAAACCTTGAGATTTTGTCAAGAATGGAAGCTGATTTCATCTCAGTTTGGAGAATCTCTTACCTTTATCCTTTCTGAAATAATTTTCTGTCACTACCTGGACTCTTTTCTAACTCTTGGCAACTAACTTGTTAATTTTTAAGTAACTTTTAAGCAATACTGTTAACTCTGATGGATTATTGAGTTTGTATATTACATTCTTTTTTGCAAAAACAGGTCATTAAATCCTGGACATAGTGTCATATCCACAGACAATACTCCCAGTTGCATGACTTTAAATTTTATGACTTAAGTAATTTTTCATTTGTGTCTGACTGTTCATGATTTCATTTGGGGTTTTCTTAGCAAAGCTACCAGAATAATTTGCCATTTACTTTTCCAGCTAATTTTATAGATGTGGAAACTGACACCAATAGAATTGAGTTACTTATCCAGGGTTGTATAGTAGTAAGTATGTGAGGCCAAATTTGAATTCAGGAAGATGAGCCTTCTGACTTCAGACCTGGCACTCTATCCACTGAGCCACTTAGCTTGACTAGGTCTTCAGTTACATGTTGTTTTTCATAAACAGATGTCCCTATGTCATTGACTATAATAGATATATTTATTCATAAATATATTTATAACTGTTAAGGTCATTGAAATAATAAGTGAAAAACCAGAATGAACATTGCAAAAAATTATTTTGACACACTATCTCAGTTATCCACTCTGGCCAAAATGGTGATAGCCAAAACTAGTCTTCTTGATAGTACCAATTTCTAGAAAACAAAGTAAAAACTTAGTGAGACTTATTCAAATCATATGTTCTAATATTTTTAAAGACTAATGAAAATTTGCTTCTCCCAGATTCGTGTTTGTGTATGTGAGGGCATTTTGGACATGCATACTATTACAAACTTAAAACCTCCTAAAATCATCTTGGGTCTAGATATTTAGTCATCACTTAACTAATAGAAATCTAGCAAAGCATAGCAGAGAATCATCAAAAAAATTTAACTGTAAAATAAAAGGAAATAAAGTAAATGTTAGAACCTTTCATAGCAATCATTCCCAAGTCTCAGAACAGTTCAGGAGAAAGTTTGCCTTCATCTTAGTTTTCACTTCTTTAAATCAGTATCTCCTGTTGTACTTCCACAAGACTATTCTTCCTTTCCATTCTTCCCTTGGTTCCCTTACCATAACATCACCTCCTTAGTGAGATTTAGAAAAAATTTGTTTTAGACCATCAGGTCAATGTTAGGACCTGGGGATCTTAAAGGAAACAGAGTTTTTATTTCACAGCAAGCATACAAGGAAATAGAGACTTCTTTTTCTGATATGTTACCTAATTTGTGTTGCTTAGAAACCAATGATCAGGCTTTTATTGCAAATCTACTCTGTTCCAGGCCCTGTCTTATGCAAATATTAAAACAGTCCCTTCCCTCACAAGTTTACATTCTAAAGGGGAGACATTATGCAACATATAGGTACATATCAAGCACATATAGCCATATCCCCAGTGTGATTTAGAGAACATCAAACACTTAAACTTATTGGTCTGAATATGGGCTTTAAGAGCCTTCTTTGACATGTAAACACTTTAAAGAAATTCCAGTCTTGATACCTGAGAACCTGGTCACTATAGAAGTATCTGCATACATGATATTTTCCTGCTTCTTTCCCATTCAAAAGTGAAATGTCAAGTTCCATTATTTCTTGCTATTTAATAATTGGGAATAACCAGTCATTAATCAGATAAACTGATTACATTTAATAAGATTATTTTATTTTATCTTAATGTAAAGACCTCTGATTTGATGACTTTAAATGTCCATCTCTGACAATCTAATTAGGGATATAAATTCTACCAGATATCAATGCTTGAAGTTGCCTAAAATGTATGTCTCCAGAAAAGACCTTAAGGCCCAGTTTCCTCTAACATTGGTAGTCAATGTTTGATGCCCCCTGAATCATATTGGAAAAATGGATGTCTAAGGTAAGGGCCTAAGAAAAGGGCCAGCATTTATATCTAAGAAGCTGTTTCTATTTGGCAAAAGGAGAACATGATAATAGTCATGTATGTTTGTGTTTTGTTAAAGAAATTTCTGAAATCTTATATGTAAAATCAGCACAATTCCAGGGCTCATAAGAACTTGCCAGAACAGCCCTCCAGGCTCCCAGCACTCCCCCCCTCCCTTGTTTGAGGAAGTCAGAGAAAGCCTGGGGATCCCAAAAAGAATTCCTGACCTAAAGCAATCTGTTTGCCAGAGCTTTCTGGTCTTTCTTCACCTAAAATGATGATTTTTTTTCTTTTTTCAGCAGAAAGAGAGATTTGTATAGACAGAGAAAATAAATATTAAAGAGGAAATTACAATTGAACTGATATATTGAGCATTTGTTGGGAGGCAGATGGAAAAGAGGGGAAAGGAGCACAAAAGGAGGTTATACAAATCTGATTTCTTTACACACAAGCCAGATTCTGGCTAAATATTAAAATAGCAAGTAGAGATTATTCAGAAAAGGCTAGACTTATGGATTCTCTCTCATACATAATCTTTAAGTAAGTTATCTTTTTATGATTCCTACTTGTTCCATGAGGATTCAAATCACATAGCATACTTCTAAGGTTTTTGGTTCACTTCAATCCAAACACAGCCATGCAAATAATCTTTCCCCCCTTGTCTCAGTTCCAATTAATTCTTTTGCATTGGCTTCATCTACGGCTGGTTCCTGCATGGATTTTCTGCCAGAGACTGAGTCTTAGTAATTTGGGGTATTTTCAGCTTGCAAGGTAAATTGTATTATTCTGCCACAAAGTGCCATCTATAAGTCCAGGTAGGAATCACTAAATATTACCTGCTACCACCTTGTATCTAACTAGGAAAGCACATCTGAGAGATCTGTTTTGTAGTTACTTTGCCAAGGGCACTGAGTGTTTGGAGAATAAAATCCTCCATTTTTTCAAACAAATTTCTAATTCAAATACAAAAAGAAAAAAAGGCATTTCATGCAGACAGAATGGAAAAAAATCCTATTTTCTCTTGCTTTCTCTTCCCTATGAGAATCACAGTGAGTACAAAACCATGAAAACAATAACCCCAGCTGCAAGAGCAATGAGGCAATTTATTAGAGAGATGACATTTTTAATGAGAACCACTTGCTAGAGGAGAACAAAAGGGCCTGTTTGGTTAGAAAGATGCTCTTGATACTTCTCTGAAGTGCATGAAAAAGTAATTTTATTTAAGCGTCATACCCAGAGCAGCTGAATTTCCTGAGGCTCCAGATGTTGTCCAGTGCAGATGCTGAACAAATGGAACTAACGTTCTGACAGTTGAGAGAGGGAAGTAGAGGAGAGGAGGAAGGAGAATGGAGAGAGGGAAGAGAGAAGGAAAAGAGAGAGACAGACAGAAAGACACATAGACACACAGACAGAGACAGACAGTGAAAGACAGAGACAGATATATCAACAGATTATCAGACAGATTTTACCAGATATCACCAGACAACAAAGATGAAGAAAGAAAGAATAAAAAGAGATAGGAAAGAAGGGAGGGAGGGAGGAAGAGTGCACAAGGTGATATTATTGACTTTAAAACCAAAAAAATCATTAGTAAAAAGATGAGTGAGATGGGAAAATTGAATTTAAACTTTGTTGTTAGACATGGAACATTGTCTTGCATCATTTCAGATTTGCTTGGAGGTTTCAGTGCCAAGTTTCACAAAGTAGAGACCTGTGGGTGTACCAATCATTTTTTTGGATAATATTAGTGGTGTTCTGTAAGTCATTTGGCTAGCCTTGTTTTGGCCAAATTCCCAAAATGATTAAAATCAATATGTTTATAGCAGAAATGTAGACCTCTAAAATAGAAAGATTATTATTACTTTATAATATTAATTCAAATACTTCCTATTAAAAGGGTCATGAATGCCCCCATTTCAGTTCAACTTTTCACATATCAGGAGCATTCAATTTTCAGCCATTTGAAAGAGCCCCAGCTGACCCATACTTGTGAAACTGACTTGTCGAGTGACAGGTTTATAGTATAAGAAAGAAACATACTAAAGGCACTTCTCATAGCAAATCAATGAGGCTTACCAGAGCAGTGGCTGAATTACCACTGAGGGAATTATTGCGTACTTTATTTGGGACAGAAGAAAAAAACAGTTTGGTGGATTTTTAGTACACCACCTTCTACCTTTCAATCTTTTCTTAGGATCAGCTCCTATAATATATAATTATATATATGTACACACACACACACACAAACACACACACACATATGTATAATTAGCTGAATAGCCTGGGAAGACACTTCTATTATAGGCAGTGTGAAGGTATAAAGCTGTGTTTAACAACAAAAGTTAGATAACCTTTAGGAAACTCATTGACAACTAGATGTGAGAGGGTCACATTAACAATGAGTGCCAACCTTTAGTTATCTAGATTTCTAACAGCTACCTAGAGGCTCCCAGCTCATCAGGCAGAAGGTATATCCATTAGATTGATCATACAACAAATAGGTGATCATTTCTATATTATTATTTCAAAGGTGCCAAGTGTCTGGCTCCAAAAGAATGTTTCCCTATCCATGAGGAAGTTCTCCATTCTCATGCTTTAAGTTCTATCAACAGAGCCTTGGCCTTTTAAGGTAAGATTTTGAATGTTATTTAAATTTAAAAAAAAGAAAAGGAAAAGAAAACCTTTTTGTAAGGGTGTTGCTTTAAAATATTATGTCAGAAGTTTGAACTCTGCCTTGGATCCCATCTTAACTTCAGAGTCAGTTTGAAAAAATGAGCACAAACTAAAAATGATAGTATTTGGGATTTTAGTTCTAGCTCTGTCTCTAATTAGGCATGTGATCTTGGAATAAGAGATTAAATCATCTTTTCTCTCAACTTCAATTATTAAATGGAGAGGTTAGACTTTCAATTTGATAGGTACATTTCAATATAAATGAAAGCTCTGGGAACATATTTAGGTGATGGTAAAGGAAGAAAGAGAACTGGTAAATTACAGGGAGAGGATAAAAGGGGTAGGGAGGATATAAATTTTAGGCATAGAAACAACTCGGACAAACTTTCTGAGATTCACAACTTTGCTAATGGGAAGGTCCATTACCTAGCAATGTTGTTTTTGTTTGTTTGTTTGATTGTTTGTTTTACACAGAACCTATCAGTGCTGCAAAATTGTGGTCCTGGTGGTGGTACATTGACTGTATTTTAAGGAGACCCAATTGTCCTACACTACAGTACATCTATGATCTTATTGAAGTGGATACTTCTATAAACAAAAAATACAATGGATCCTTTCCAGTGCAACTTAGATCAATGTTTTTCCTTTAACCTACTCCAATAGAGCTGCCCAATGGTCTTGAAGGTTTCTTTATGTTCCCTCAACATTGTGTAGATATGAACAGAGTAAAAGGCCTCTCCACAGATCATCTCTCATCTTTGATATATAAATAAAAATAAGAATTTTCAAGTTAGTGAGTAGATTTTTAAGGGAATTCCCTCAATGCACTGTTAACATCATATTATCTGAGTTTTGCAAGTAACATTAAAAATACTTCTAATAACTTCAAAAAACAAATCATTTTCCAATTGATGAACAGATGGATCCAGACAACTTGGGGAGGTGATCCATATATTAATTGCAACTTGTGTGACCAAACTCTTTAACCTGTGAATATTTAATATGAATGCACCAAGTAAAGGGCAAAATTACTTTATTACCTTGAATATGGAAGCCTTCATTAAACTGTAGACCTAAAGCTATTATTATCTATTTGCTGAAATTCTGCACCTAGTTCTGGTTTACTGAGATAGAAAATGAAGTGATTAGTAGTAATTAAAAATTCAAAACAGTTGTTAACTGCTCTCTGTAAGGAGATAGTATTCTGGAAGTTTCAGCACTTTATTTCTCTGGCTTCTCAGAAGCATATTAGCCATTGTCAAAGTCACTCAAACATGGAACCATTACTCCAGATAACACAGGCCTCTTGAATTCCTTTGGGTTGGCCATTCAGGAACCTCTTGTAAGTGAAATGTAGAGTCCTTCTATTGACAATGTAGTTTCATGGAAGGATATAAATTTAAAAGTCCTGTGTTCAAATCTCAGCTTGACAGCTTTATCTGAGTGACCTCAGTCACTTCATTTCACTATTCCAGGCTTCATTTTTCTCATCTGGAAAATAGTGTTGAACTACATAATTTTCAAGATCCCTTTTGGGTCAAAATTCTAGGATTTAAAATATGTAGACTTAGTGATACTGGTGAAAAAACATTAAGCATTGTGCCCAGTGGATAAAGCAAAATAGATGAATGCTATTCCCTCATGCACCCTTCCTTCCTTTTTCACTCTGTAAAATAAAAAAAAATGGACTGTGTTCTCTCATTTTTCTTCCCATTCTAAATCTATGATCCTATGATCTCATATTCTGATAATATATGTAATATGAAGCTGCAAGTAAGGCAGAGACAAGATAAAGATGAGAAGCAAGTTGAAACAGGAGATAAGAAGAAAGAGGTTGCTAGAAAAATTAGTGTTTAGGCTTGGGCCCCAAAGGGCGAAGGTAATTTCAGCCTATATACTTAAAACTTGAAAGAAATAAGGTATTAGGTAACCTTTTAACATTTTTTAAAATTTATATTATTGGATCACCATACATATAGATAACTTCTGCAAAATACAAGGCATTAGATTAGAGCAGGACTCTTTTTCCATTCACCACCTCTTTTTTGCCATAGAAAATTTTTTCCACTTTGCCATTAGAAATGTTTACTCAACCCCAGGTATAGTTATGTAAAACAGGAATACAAATCAAACATTTACTGATAATAAATCATAATTTCATAATTCTCACATTCTGTTATGAGACTCCATATCACAATTAAGAAATTTTGGATTAGATAAGCTCTAAGCTTTGGTAAAATCCTATGATAAGAAGATGACTTTCCTAAGTCTGCTCTCTCCCTCAGTCCTATACTTCAGGCCTATGCAGGACTATGTACCAATGGTCAGTGAATACAGAATCACTACAAAGAAACTACTGAGATAGAGAACCAAATAGTCAAATGGCAGGTTAGATTCCCCAAGTCTCTGAGCCTGCAGGCATAAAATAATAACTCTTTTTTTAATTTTGTTTTTTAAATTAGTAGTTATTCAAATATCTTATCACAGATTTAGACCTGTAAGGGACCTTAGAAGCTGAATAGTCCAAGTTCATCATTTTTCAATTGGGGCAACAGATTCATAGAAATGACTTGCCTAGGGTCACATAATAAAAAAAAGTATGTAAGGAGCTATTTAAACTTGGTCAACTTAACTTTAAAGATAGTACTTTGTTCATTATGCTAATATGGCCTCTCATTTACTTTGTGTTCTATCTTTAAAATTAGTGACCCTTGCAAATCAGTAAATGTATTGTTCAGTCATTTTCAGTTGTGTCTGACTCTTTATGATCCCTTTTGTCAAAATAGGAGTAGTTTGCCATTTCCTTCTCTATTCATTTTATGGATGAAGAAACTGAGGCAAATAGTATTAAGTGACTGGCCTAGGTAAAGCCAGATTTGAACTCAGGTTTTCCTAATTTCAAGGTCAGTGTTCTATCCATTGTGCCATCTAACAATAAATGTACTCACATATTAGTAACACTTGAATAGTTTACAAATATAAAATTTCTTTATTATGGAAAGGCACATTAAATAAACAAAAAACAAAGCCAACCCTATGACCATTGCTATTGTTTAGATAGGGTGGGAAACTTATATTTGCAGAGAAGAACTATCACGATTCAGAAATTGGACCTTTTAAAAATGTGGGAAAACTTACTTGACTACAGTAGTGTATTAGTTAACCAAGAATGCATTCTGGTCAGCCAGTCTATAACCATTTGTTTTATCCTTTAGGGTTATAAATTTTGAAAACTTATTTTTTGTGGTAAAAAATAATCCTAGTGGCATACACATGAATGCTAGGATATGAAATTACTTGTTGCTTATATTTGAAAAATATTTTTTTCTTTCCCTGAATTATGGGTAAAGTAGACTGTATACTGCTCCTATATGTTTTTAGGGAGTTTTCATACATCTGTTTATATATAACCTTAGTTTGGAACATATGTCCCTCATTCTTTAGGATTGTATCTATCTTTCAACAGGGTTTAGATTTGCCCTTTCCCAGAATCTCCCATTTCTTAAGAACTACCATTACTAAACCAGCACTAAATCTCTAAGGCACAAAATTTTCATTGGAATACTCAATACATTTTCATGGGTCATTAGGGATGAATTGTTCTAAAGACAGTTTGAATTCCTGGCTTGACTGTGGGGAGAGAAAGTAAATTGGAAATAATGAGATTTTATAAGACCCTTATTTCTAATAAGACATCAGTAGATCACTGTTTTTACCCCTTTCTTAACCTCTAATGAGATTTAAAATTGTAAGTCATTTTTAGATTTGCTCACAGTAGATCTTATGTTTACAATGACACTAACAGTTTTGGAGCAAAAAAGAAATAGTGCCATTAAAATTTGGTGAAAATCACAGCCCCAATATATCTTTGTTTTATATGTTTTATTAATTAACACACAGTTTTTAGAATTCAGAGTTTAAGATTTATTTTCTATCTTTCAACTCTAGGTTATTTTCTAATAGGACCCCAATAGGCCATCATGTTGCAAATATGTTAGAAGAGAACATCTGATTAGGCAAATTATGGTTGTTCAAAAAAGAATTCATGAAGTAGTCATGTAACCAGACTTTCTATCTATCTTTCCATTCTCTCTGGTCTCTCTTTATCTAAATGGTGTATAATTTAAATAATTATTTGGGAAAACAAAATTGCAAGGAGAAAGAGAAGGGAAATAAAATACTATAAATTAAAGAGTTGTTACTACCCATTTTTGATCAATCAATTAAAATTAATTAAATAAGGTCACACTAAGAAAATTAAAATTTATCAGACCAAGTTCATTCTGGTTTACAAAATGAAATGTTTTTCTAATGGATTGGCAAATTAAGACTTAATCACCACTTAGCAGCATAAGAATTGATGCTAGAGTATAAAATTAAGATATATTTCCAAAATATAGAAATATTTCCCTGAGAAAAACTATGATTTATTTAGGTTTTGCCATATTACAATGATTGAAACCTGAGATAGAAGTAGAAAAAAGGAGTAGGAAAAGATACAAAATATTGAGGTAAAATAGATTAATTTTTAAAGAAACTCAGCTTAACCAAAACTGCCAATTGACTCAGACATTCATTAAGGATAAAAATGAAAATAACAATGCAACTCTCTTTTGTATTTTAAATAGATAGATAAATGGATACTTTATATGACTATTTTAAAGATGGAAATAATGAATATTGGAGGTTTTGTAGAAGGACAAACATTCTAATATCTGTTGTAAGTGTGAATTGACCTAAACATTCTGGAATGCTATTTGGAATTATGCTAACAAAAGTAACTAAAATATGCATACTCTTTGACCCAGAAATTCCACTACTAGGCATATATCCTGGGAAGTCACAAACAGAAAGAATGTTCCCATATATACCGATATGTCCATAGCAACTTTTTATAGTAGTGAAGAACTGCAAATAATGATTATACCCTTGATTGAGAAATTGAATGTAATTGATTAGGCATTGTGAGAGATACAAAAATATATAAGATGTGGAACCTGACTTTCAGAATGTTACAATAGAGGACTCATTATCTGAAGGTTGGCTACCAGAGAATGATTTCCTTTTTCCTATAGTAGCTTACAATACTATCTAATAAAGTGTGGAGGATTGCATTAGTGGAATAATTTTTTATGACAATGAAAGCCTAGATTTAAATATATATATTAAAGTATAAAGTTTAGGTGAGATTTCAGAAGAGAGAAGTTATAGGAGCATGAATCCACTGGAAGGCATTTTTTTAAACAATCTAAAATTGAAACAATAAAAGGTAATAGATGAAAGGGTCAAAAAAGTATGGGCAGATTTTAGTGATATTTAGAAGTAAGGGTGAAGAGAATCCTCAATCTTGAAATAGATGTGAAAGCGAGGGAGTCAAATATGATGATTCTAAAATCATCTTATATCATCAAGGGATTACTTTCCCTATAGAATAATTCTGTGTTTGGAATGTAAAGCCTTTCTCCATCTGACTCCCACCCATCTTTTTATTAGATTGTTCCCCATTGTAAATTCTGTTTCAGTAATATGCCTATTTTTTTCCACATATATGATATTCATTTTTGTATCTACATGCCCTTTGCATAGATTGTCTAGGAAGCTAAGAATGTTCTTCTCACTTTATCCTCTTGGAATCCCCAGCTCTTCCCATGACTCAGGTCAAGTGCTACCTTCCATATGCAATCTTTCCTGAACCTCCAGATTGTTAATTCTATTTCTTAGAATTGTTATTTGTGCAAATATTATATCGACTATTCTTGTACATTTTATTTCATCCAAGCATCCCTAGGTAGAATTGAAGGTCTTTGAAGACAAAGAATATTTCAATTATTTTGGGAAGTTGTCTTTGTATCCTTATCAAGGTTTCTGGAATATACCTGATACTTAATAAATGTTTGTGAAATTATATTGATTAGAAAAAGAGTCAGTCAAGAAGCCAGAAAAAAAGATGGAACCCAGAAGCAGGAAGTGTTTAATATAAATAGAGGAAAGAAAGATCATTAAGATTTATACAGTAAGTATCAAATGCTGTAGGGAAGACTTCAATTTATCATTGAAGACCATTGGTGACCTTTGAGTGATGTTGACAGTTGCTAGGTGATACAATGGATAGAGCACTCAGCTTGAAATCAGAAAGATTCATCTTCACAAGTTCAAAGCCAGCCTCAAATGCTTACTTGATCAGTGACCCTGGGCAAGTCAATTAACATGTTTGCCTCATTTTCCTCACCTGTAAAATGAGCTGAAGAAGAAGATGACAAACATCCCAGTATCTTTGCCATTAAAACTTCAAATGAGATCACAAAGAGTTGGACACAAATGAAAGAAATTAACAATAGCAGCAAAAATTCCAATAGAGTAATAGGAACCAAAGTGCAGGGGTTTAAAGAGAGAACAAAATAAAGGCAGTTTGTTTAAAATATTTTTTCTAGAAAATTTTCATGGAAATAGAGAAAATCAAGACAAAAGCTGAAGGAGACAGCCCAGTCAAATGAAGTATATTTCAAAACAATAAATACCTAAGGATGTAAAAATACAAAAATAAAGGACCAGTGGAGGAAAAAAATGAAGCTTCTGGAGAAAGGGAAAGGTTAGGGAACAAAATTGGATCTAGGGAAGACATAAAGATGTTGACCTTGGAAAAGTCATTTACTTTATCCAATATGATAGGAAGAGAAAAATCATTACAAGAAACATATTTTGTAGGGGAAAGAAAACACGATGACAGAAATACATAATGCTCTGGATTTTTACAAGGAAGTCGAAGACAAAGTACACTACAGAGAGTAATGCTAGAATCCATATAGATTGCTAACAGCATTTGAAAATATAAAATAAGATTGTCTCCAAATTGGGACTCAATTGGAATAATATGCCATTCTTTCTCCTGTGCTTCTGATTTCCCTGCCCTATTGTTAACATGATTTTTCTTGATATTGAAGCTCTTTCTTTCCTTTTCTGGTCCTACTGGATATATAACAGATATCATGAAAAAGACAGCATCATTACCATAGAATTTAGATAATTTTTGCCATAGAATTGAGGTAATCTGGGTTATTTGGTAGTTTGGATAAGCACATGGTACCGCTTTTCTAATGTTTATCTAGAACTGTTGGCTTGACATATCATTCATTTCTCCCATTGTGTTGAGGTAACTCAAGATTCTTCACCTCCTGAATTTTTCACAGTCACATACTATACTAGCCTTAGTGCCATGGAGTTCTGTGTTAAGTAAATACACAGGCGATCTGATTTATTCACAGTACCTACCTTCCAACATAATTCTATAGGGAAAACATAGGATTTTATAGAGTAATTTTAAGTTTTATTAGGGAGCAGAGAATGCCACCAATTCTGAGTCTAAAATATACTGAAGACACAGTAGCTTTAAAATCATTCATTTCTAAGAGTTAAAAACAGGGCAGAAAAATACAATAGATGTTCTGTTTGGATAATGGAAGAAAAAAAGAATGGTATCATTTATCCATTTTAATGACCAAACAGAGAAGTTGGTGGTTAACCATCAATGGTTACTAAATCAGTTTTCTAAGACAGTGTAAAACACAAACCAATCTATGTGAATTGGTTGAAAATGACCACTCATTTAAAGGAGAGCAAAATATAATCTCTCTCTCTCTCTCTCTCTCTCTCTCTCTCTCTCTCTCTCTCTCTGTGTGTGTGTGTGTGTGTGTGTCTGTCTCTCTGTCTCTCTCTCTTTAGGTGTGTGTGTGCATACACTTTTGAAAACACTACTTTATCTCCAAAGTGGCTATAAATCACTAACAAAACATCACTCAAAAACAATTCCCCACAAAGAATCCGATATCATTGAGAGTATCTTTTTTTTCAGTTTTGTCATTGACATTTATCCTTATCCAATACATGGAAAAAATAGGGGTTCAATGGCATAAGGACACATCTGATGAAAATGCAGAGATTATTTGACTGGCAGATTTTCTTGACAGACATAGTGGAGAACAAAGTAATCTCTTCATCAAAGTGAATCAAGAAACAAACAGCTTATGTGAAAATATTCTTATGAAGAAAGTTAAAAAGAGCCCCACACATATTAACAGCAGGGAGGATTCTGATTGTCTTCAAAAGAATCCTCATTAAAATGATGGATTATTAATGAGACTAAGGAGATCCAAAGCACCCTACCAGGAAAATTTCTGTGATGATATATACCACATGGTATTGTATTTAGCTTACTGCATTTCTTTTAAATGATTTTGGTCTTTTAGTTGTTATTCTTAGCACCATTGATAATAAAACTCCAAAAGCGATTGTGTATTTCTGGATTAAACTAGATGTGACAAGTTAGGACAGGTACAAGAGAAAACTCATGATACTAGACCCCTGGTCTAATTATTCAAGGTTGTGTATTGCTTAACTTTGAACAGCTTGGTCATCATTTATTCATATGAACCTACCCTACTTTTCATCAGAAAAATAAAAACATTGAATTTTCCATACTCTTGTCTTCAAATGCTCTTCCCATTTTGCTGAAGTTAACCATACTTCTAACTTGTAAAATGAATAGAGAACTGTGCCTATAATTATGAAGACTTGTGTTCAAATCCAGCCTCAGACATTTATCATTTCAGCAAATTTTGCTCTACAGTTGCCTTCAAAGATTGAGATTAACAGCAATGTTGATAAGTAAGAAAATATCATGGGTAACTAGAGGTTTTGGGATGGGCTGCACAACTTCCATAGTCCATAATATTGTATTAAAATGCAATAATTCAGTCAATAAAAATTTATCAGACATCTAAAATGAACCAATGCTAAGCATTGAGGATACAAAGAAAGACAAAAAATAAGCTCTTTGGTTTTAAGTAGCTCATATTCTAATGGAAGAGACACAAAAGAGGGGAATTTTAGTCTCTTCAAATTTTTTCAGATTCTATAATCATTTTGCATACTTATAACTTTCAGCTTTGAGAAAGAAAATTAAAGATGCTAATCCTCCTTGAAGTTGATGAAGGAAAAAACTCTGGAAAGAATTTTTGAATGAAAGGAATTGGCTATCTTCGTCATATCCCAATTTTGGGGTAACTAAATTTTGGGGGGAACTTCTTCTCTGGTGAAATATTGGCCACTTAGCTCAACTGGGTTATTTTGTTCTCAGTGAGAAAACTCTTTCACTCTGTATCTGGAATGTACATATCTGTGTGTATAATATATATGTGTGTATATGTATCAGAGACACACACAAGCACATACTATGTATTACATATACACACACATTTTCTATAATTTCTGTTTGGCTATCAATTTGGTCAAATTGGTTTCTCTACTTCATTTTATATGTGTTCTTTATAGAACTGGCATTTAGTGGGAATTAATTCAAGCCTTGAATATAAAACTTGAAGTCCTCATGGTCCTTTCTCCTTTAAAAAAATAGCTATTAGAAGTTACAATGAACTTGAAAATCATATCCTCTAAAGAATAAATATTTGGGGAAGCAGAGAAATATAATTCTAGCCTCATATACTCTTCTCTCTGATGAGAGCAGAGAGGTAAAAATTCTGGCCACAATTTCTAGCTCACTGATAGGAACTAAAGTCTCCCTTATAGAAAGGGAGAAGAAGAGAGAGGGGAGAGAAGAGGTTTGACTAGAGTTGTCTACTTTGCCTCTCTTTGAGCTACACAGTGTCATTCAAATAATAAATATGGAGGAGGGATATAGTTCTCTCTACATACGCACACACACCCACACCCCCCCCCCACACACATATTGCATATATACCAGCATATTGTATGTTATATGATCATTACTTGTTATATTTATATTTTATTACATATTATTTTGTATACATTATATATCACATGTATAAAAGGGGACAGTCTCAGGGATACAGGGAAAATACTAGCAGTTGAAAGTATCATGATATGTCTCCTGCAGAAAATGAGATTTGAACCAAGTTTTTAAAGTAGCCAAGTGATGTAGCAAGGTCAGTGAGATGTGAAGTGTTACTGAATCATAAAATATGTACTCAAAAGTAATTCTTACTTATAATCCCAGTCTTATTATACTAGGATGATTGGAATGCTGATTCATCTCAGGGCATCAAAGTGGTGCAGCAAGGAGGACATTCAGCAAACATGATGCTGTTATAAAATAAAAATACAGTCATTCCAATGCCTACTGCTTACCTATCTGCATTTCCATTCTCTTTTTGGCTTTAGAACAACAAACTACAAACCCAAGTTCTTGTCTTTTTTTTTTACCCTCTCTAGATTTAGTATCACCGTGACCTTTGGCTGGACCTAGCATAGACTTTAGTCTGTTTTTTTTTTCATACAGTGATTTGGACAACTACCAATCCCCAGCTCAGATAATAGTCGCAATGCTGACTGTCCTAGCAGTTTTTCCAGTGAGAGCTGTGGAGACAAGGATGCTGTACCAATAGCTGGAGCAGACTTCTGCCAAGTTGACTGCATGGGCTGTGTTCAGATGCTTGTGGAAAGAGAATAGGTGGTTCTGGAACTGAGTAAAGTCTACTGTCCTTCCTGCCAGCAGCACAGTGATTCTCCCTACATCCCTTTCACCAGGAAGACCTCCCAGGACTTCAGCTTCAAGGCAAATTGTTCCTGGATCTCCATTTCTGGGGTAGTCCCCTAGCCTGCTTGGTTTGGGTTTTTCCAGGTTTTGTCTGGTGGCCAAACTTCTCAGTTGGTCAGTTCCTTATTTCACAAGAAATAGCCACCCATTGGACAAAGTAAAGAAAATGAAACATTATCAGGAATTTTAGGAGATGTTTGGCATTCCTTTTTTTTTTTTCTGAAATGTATTGGATTCACTGTCTCCCACAGGAAAAGGGGGCCATGGGTTTACATCAAGATCATTCTATTTCAGAAAGTTAAAGTTTTTTTATGTCATGGACCCTTTTAACAATAGGATAGAATTCTAGCTTTCTTCCGGTTAAGATGGCGGAGAGGAGGCTCACAGTTACATAAGCTCCGCGCTTTCTCTCACTATCCACTTCATTACAAGCCTCTGAATCAATGCTTGACTGAAAAAAAAAACCCACATATAGTTACCAAGAGAAGCCATCCTTGAGATCCGCCAAGAAAGGTCTGTCTTTACTGGAGGGCTGGGACGGTTTTAGATCGGGCGCAGGCTGAGGGCAGCGGCAGTGAGAGCACGGGAGCAGAGCTGAGAGGGGGTGGGGAGTGGTCGCAGCCATCTCTGCGGGGAGAGCTTCGCTACAGGTTTGGATACTTTACTCCAGCAGCAAGTCAGCAGCCCAGCAGAGAAGCTAAAAACACCGGGGCTGAAGAACACAACCCCAAACAGCTGGAGTCTCTCGGGACCTGGCCGTCCCCCCCTTCCTCCCCACAGTGACTCAGCACACTCTGGGATCTCAGAGTGCAGGCGCAGCACAGTCCTGCTAGTGCCTCACTGCTGCCCCCTGCAGTCTGTAGAGGAAGCTTGATAACATACCCAACCCCTCCCCCAAAGAAAGACTCCAGTTTTTTCTGTTTTTCTTTGGTAGTTTGTCTCTGATTAATAGACAGAATGAGCAAGAAGCTGAAGAGGACTTTAACCCTTGACAGCTTCTACACAGATAGAGAGCAGACTCTAAATCCTGAGGAGACTAAAAACAGACAGTCCCCAGGTGAATCCCCAAAGGAGGAGACCATCTGTTCCTCAGCACAGATGAACCTCATAGAAGTGATTAAAAAGGCTCTCACAAGGGAGCTAGAAGAAAAATGGGGAAAGCAGAGTGAGGCTTGGAAAAAGGAGAGAGAAGCTTGGGAAAAGGAGAGGGAGGCTTGGCAAAAGAGCCTGGAGAAAGTTAAAGAGAGAGTGGATAAAGAAGTAAAATCCTTGAAAAATAGGATTAGTGAACTGGAAACAGAAAACAGCTCTCTAAAAAACAAAATTGGCGAAATGGAAAAAAATTCCACAGAACAAAAGAACTCAATTGGACAATTAGAGAAAGATTATAAAAAAGTGAGTGAAGAGAATACTTCACTGAAAATCAGAATTGAACAAGTGGAATTGAATGACTCGAGGAGACAAGAAGAATCAGTCAAGCAAATCCAAAAAAATCAAACAATGGAGAAAAATGTGAAATACCTTCTGGGGAAGACAACAGACCTGGAAAACAGATCCAGGAGAGACAATCTGAGAATCATTGGACTCCCAGAAAAACATGATGAAAAAAAGAGCCTGGACACTGTCTTCCAGGAAATTATCAAAGAGAACTGCCCAGAAGTCATAGGAACAGAGGAAAAAATAAACATTGAAAGGATTCATCGATCACCCACTGAAAGGGATCCTAAAATCAAAACACCAAGGAATATAGTGGCCAAATGCCAGAACCCTCAGATGAAAGAAAAAATATTGCAAGCGGCTAGAAAAACCCAATTCAAGTATCAAGGAGCCACAATAAGGATCACCCAGGATCTGGCAGCATCCACATTAAAAGATCGAAGGGCCTGGAATATGATATTCCGAAAGGCTAAGGAACTTGGTATGCAACCAAAAATAACTTACCCAGCGAGAATGAGCATCTTTTTCCAGGGAAGAAGATGGACATTCAACGAAGTAAGCGAATTTCATCTATTTCTGATGAAAAAACCAGAACTTAACAAAAAGTTTGATCTACAAATATAGAACTCAAGAGAAATCTAAAAAGGTAAAGATTAATCTTGGGAACTATATTTTGACTATATAGATGTATAAAGAATACATGTATACCTTGTTCTAGAAATTGATGTGGAAAGGACATTGTACCAGAAAAAGGGTAAAGTGGGGGTAGTACATCTCATGAAGAGGCATAGGAAACCTATTATATCTGAGAGAAAGAATGGAGGGGGATGAATATAGTGGGTATCTTACTGCCTTCAGAATTGGCTTTAAGTGAAAAATCTTAAGACATATTCAATCTATGGTGAAACTTCTCCCATCTCATTGAAAAGTGAGAAGGGAAAAGTGGAAAGGGAAGGAATAAGCTAAGCGGAAGGGAATACGGGAACTGGGAGGGAAAGGGGTAAGATAGGGGGAGGAACTCTAAGGCGGGGGAGGGACACTAAAAAGGGAGGGCTGTGAGAAGCAAGGGGTGCTCACAAGCTTAATACTTGGAAGGGGGGGAAAGGGGAAAGAAGGGAGGAAAGCATAAACCGGGGTTAACAAGATGGCAAGTAATACAGAATTGGTCATTCTAACCATAAACGTGAACGGGGTAAACTCCCCCATAAAGAGGAAGCGGTTAGCAGAATGGATTAAAAGCCAGAATCCTACAATATGTTGTTTACAGGAAACACACCTGAAGCGGGGAGATACATGCAGGTTAAAGGTAAAAGGTTGGAGCAAAATCTACTATGCTTCAGGTGAAGTCAAAAAAGCAGGGGTAGCCATCCTGATCTCAGATCAAGCTAAAGCAAAAATTGACCTAATTAAAAGAGATAAGGAAGGACACTATATCTTGCTAAAGGGTAGCATGGATAATGAAGCACTATCTATATTAAACATATATGCACCAAGTGGGGTAGCATCTAAATTCTTAAAAGAGAAACTAAGAGAGCTGCAAGAAGAAATAGACAGTAAAACTATAATAGTGGGAGATCTTAACCTTGCACTCTCAGAATTAGATAAATCAAACCACAAAATAAATAAGAAAGAAGTCAAAGAGGTAAATAGAATACTAGAAAAGTTAGATATGATAGATCTCTGGAGAAAATGTAATGGAGACAGAAAGGAATACACTTTCTTTTCAGCAGTTCATGGAACCTATACAAAAATTGACCATATATTAGGACATAAAAACCTCAAACTCAAATGTAGTAAGGCAGAAATAGTAAATGCATCCTTTTCAGACCACGATGCAATGAAAATTACATTCAACAAAAAAGCAGGGGGAAGTAGACCAAAAAATAATTGGAAACTAAATAATCTCATACTAAAGAATGATTGGGTGAAACAGCAAATCATAGACATAATTAATAACTTCACCCAAGAAAACGATAATAATGAGACATCATACCAAAATGTATGGGATGCAGCCAAAGCGGTAATAAGGGGAAATTTCATATCTCTAGAGGCCTATTTGTATAAAATAGAGAAAGAGAAAGTCAATGAATTGGGTTTGCAATTAAAAATGCTAGAAAAGGAACAAATTAAAAACCCCCAGTCAAACACTAAACTTGAAATTCTAAAAGTAAAAGGTGAGATCAATAAAATTGAAAGTAAAAAAACTATTGAATTGATTAATAAAACTAAGAGTTGGTTCTATGAAAAAACCAACAAAATAGACAAACCCTTAGTAAATCTGATTAAAAAAAGGAAAGAGGAAAATCAAATTGTTAGTCTTAAAAATGAAAAGGGAGAACTCACCACTAACGAAGAGGAAATTAGAGCAATAATTAGGAATTACTTTGCCCAACTTTATGCCAATAAATTCGACAACTTAAATGAAATAGAAAAATACCTCCAAAAATACAGCTTGCCCAAACTAACAGAGGAAGAAGTAAATATCCTAAACAGTCCCATCTCAGAAAAAGAAATAGAACAAACTATCAATCAACTCCCTAAGAAAAAATCCCCAGGACCAGATGGATTTACATGTGAATTCTACCAAACATTTAAAGAACAATTAACTCCAATGTTATATAAACTATTTGAAAAAATAGGGATTGAAGGAGTCCTACCAAACTCCTTTTATGACACAGATATGGTACTGATACCTAAACCAGGTAGGCTGAAAACAGAGAAAGAAAATTATAGACCAATCTCCCTAATGAATATTGATGCTAAAATCTTAAATAAAATATTAGCAAAAAGATTACAGAAAATTGTCACCAGGATAATACACTATGACCAAGTAGGATTTATACCAGGAATGCAGGGCTGGTTCAATATTAGGAAAACTATTAGCATAATTGACTATATCAATAACCAAACAAACAAAAACCACATGATCATCTCAATAGATGCAGAAAAAGCATTTGATAAAATCCAACATCCATTCCTAATAAAAACACTTGAGAGCATAGGAATAAATGGACTTTTCCTTAAAATAGTCAGGAGCATATATTTAAAACCATCAGTAAGCATCATATGCAATGGGGAAAAACTGGAACCTTTCCCAGTAAGATCTGGAGTGAAGCAAGGTTGCCCACTATCACCATTATTATTTAATATCGTATTAGAAACACTAGCCTCGGCAATAAGAGTCGAGAAAGATATAAAAGGAATTAGAGTAGGCAATGAGGAAACCAAACTATCACTCTTTGCAGATGATATGATGGTATACCTAGAGAACCCCAGAGATTCTACCAAAAAGCTATTGGAAATAATTCATAATTTTAGCAAAGTAGCTGGCTACAAAATAAATCCCCATAAATCCTCAGCATTTTTATACATCACCAACAAAACCCAACAGCAAGAGATACAAAGAGAAATTCCATTCAGAATAACTGTTGATACCATAAAATATTTGGGAATCTATCTACCAAAGGAAAGTCAGGAATTATATGAGCAAAATTATAAAAAAGTCTCCACACAAATAAAGTCAGACTTAAATAATTGGAAAAATATTAAGTGCTCTTGGATCGGCCGAGCGAACATAATAAAGATGACAATACTCCCTAAACTAATCTATTTATTTAGTGCTATACCAATCAGACTTCCAAGAAAATATTTTATTGATCTAGAAAAAATAACAACAAAATTCATATGGAACAATAAAAAGTCGAGAATCTCAAGGGAATTAATGAAAAAAAAATCAAATGAAGGTGGCCTAGCTGTACCTGATCTAAAATTATATTATAAAGCAGCAGTCACCAAAACCATTTGGTATTGGCTAAGAAATAGATTAGTGGATCAGTGGAAAAGGTTAGGTTCACAAGACAGAATAGTCAACTATAGCAATCTAGTGTTTGACAAACCCAAAGCCCCTAACTTCTGGGAAAAGAATTCATTATTTGATAAAAACTGCTGGGATAATTGGAAATTAGTATGGCAGAAATTAGGCATGGACCCACACTTAACACCATATACCAAGATAAGATCAAAATGGGTCTATGACCTAGGCATAAAGAACGAGACTATAAATAAATTAGAGGAACATAGAATAGTTTATCTCTCAGACTTGTGGAGGAGAAAGAAATTTGTGACCAAAGATGAACTAGAGACCATTACTGATCACAGAATAGAAAATTTCGATTACATCAAATTAAAAAGCCTTTGTACAAATAAAACTAATGCAAACAAGATTAGAAGGGAAGCAACAAACTGGGAAAACATTTTCACAGTTAAAGGTTCTGATAAAGGCCTCATTTCCAAAATATATAGAGAACTGACTCAAATTTATAAGAAATCAAGCCATTCTCCAATTGATAAATGGTCAAAGGATATGAACAGACAATTTTCAGAGGATGAGATTGAAACTATTACCACTCATATGAAAGAGTGTTCCAAATCATTATTGATCAGAGAAATGCAAATTAAGACAACTCTGAGATACCACTACACACCTGTCAGATTGGCTAAGATGACAGGAAAAAATAATGATGAATGTTGGAGGGGATGCGGGAAAACTGGGACACTAATGCATTGTTGGTGGAGTTGTGAACGAATCCAACCATTCTGGAGAGCAATCTGGAATTATGCCCAAAAAATTATCAAATTGTGCATACCCTTTGATCCAGCAGTGTTTCTATTGGGCTTATATCCCAAAGAAATACTAAAGAAGGGAAAGGGACCTGTATGTGCCAAAATGTTTGTAGCAGCCCTGTTTGTAGTGGCTAGAAACTGGAAAATGAATGGATGCCCATCAATTGGAGAATGGCTGGGTAAATTGTGGTATATGAATGTTATGGAATATTATTGTTCTGTAAGAAATGACCAGCAGGATGAATACAGAGAGGACTGGTGAGACTTACATGAACTGATGCTAAGTGAAATGAGCAGAACCAGGAGATCATTATACACTTCGACAACGATATTGTATGAGGACATATTTTGATGGAAGTGGATTTCTTTGACAAAGAGACCTGAGTTTCAATTGATAAATGACGGACAAAAGCAGCTACACCCAAAGAAAGAACACTGGGAAACGAATGTAAACTATCTGCATTTTTGTTTTTCTTCCCGGATTATTTATACCTTCTGAATCCAATTCTCCCTACGCAACAAGAGAACTGTTCGGTTCTGCAAACATATATTGTATCTAGGATATACTGCAACATATCCAACATATAAAGGACTGCTTGCCATCTAGGGGAGGGGGTGGAGGGAGGGAGGGGGAAAAAAATCAGAACAGAAACGAGTGTCAATATAATGTAATTATTAAATAAAAAATTAAAAAAAAAAGAAATTCTAAAAATAAAAGGTGAGATCAATAAAATTGAAAGTAAAAAAACTATTGAATTGATTAATAAAACTAAGAGTTGGTTCTATGAAAAAACCAACAAAATAGACAAACCCTTAGTAAATCTGATTAAAAAAAGGAAAGAGGAAAATCAAATTGTTAGTCTTAAAAATGAAAAGGGAGAACTCGCCACTAACGAAGAGGAAATTAGAGCAATAATTAGGAGTTACTTTGCCCAACTTTATGCCAATAAATTCGACAACTTAAATGAAATAGAAAAATACCTCCAAAAATATAGCTTGCCCAAACTAACAGAGGAAGAAGTAAATATCCTAAACAGTCCCATCTCAGAAAAAGAAATAGAACAAACTATCAATCAACTCCCTAAGAAAAAATCCCCAGGACCAGATGGATTTACATGTGAATTCTACCAACATTTAAAGAACAATTAACTCTAATGCTAAATAAAGTATTTGAAAAAATAGGGATTGAAGGAGTCCTACCAAACTCCTTTTATGACACAGACATGGTACTGATACCTAAACCAGGTAGGCTGAAAAGAGAGAAAGAAAATTATAGACCAATCTCCCTAATGAATATTGATGCTAAAATCTTAAATAAAATATTAGCAAAAAGATTACAGAAATCGTCACCAGGATAATACACTATGACCAAGTAGGATTTATACAGGAATGCAGGGCTGGTTCAATATTAGGAAAACTATTAGCATAATTGACTATATCAATAACCAACCAAACAAAAACCATATGATCATCTCAATAGATGCAGAAAAAGCATTTGATAAAATCCAACATTCATTCCTAATAAAAACACTTGAGAGCATAGGAATAAATGGACTTTTCCTTAAAATAGTCAGGAGCATATATTTAAAACCATCAGTAAGCATCATATGCAATGGAGAAAAACTGGAACCTTTCCCAGTAAGATCTGGAGTGAAGCAAGGTTGCCCTCTATCACCATTATTATTTAATATCGTATTAGAAACACTAGCCTCGGCAATAAGAGTCGAGAAAGAAATTAAAGGAATTAGAGTAGGCAATGAGGAAACCAAACAATCACTCTTTGCAGATGATATGATGGTATACCTAGAGAACCCCAGAGATTCTACTAAAAAGCTATTAGAAATAATTCATAATTTTAGCAAAGTAGCTGGCTACAAAATAAATCCCCATAAATCCTCAGCATTTTTATACATCACCAACAAAACCCAACAGCAAGAGATACAAAGAGAAATTCCATTCAGAATAACTGTTGATACCATAAAATATTTGGGAATCTATCTACCAAAGGAAAGTCAGGAATTATATGAGCAAAATTATAAAAAAGTCTCCACACAAATAAAGTCAGACTTAAATAATTGGAAAAACATTAAGTGCTCTTGGATTGGCCGAGCGAACATAATAAAGATGACAATACTCCCTAAACTAATCTATTTATTTAGTGCTATACCAATCAGACTTCCAAGAAAATATTTTATTGATCTAGAAAAAATAACAACAAAATTCATATGGAACAATAAAAAGTCGAGAATCTCAAGGGAATTAATGAAAAAAAATCAAATGAAGGTGGTCTAGCTGTACCTGATCTAAAATTATATTATAAAGCAGCAGTCACCAAAACCATTTGGTATTGGCTAAGAAATAGATTAGTGGATCAGTGGAAAAGGCTAGGTTCACAAGACAGAATAGTCAATTATAGCAATCTAGTGTTTGACAAACCCAAAGCCCCTAACTTCTGGGAAAAGAATTCATTATTTGATAAAAACTGCTGGGATAATTGGAAATTAGTATGGCAGAAATTAGGCATGGACCCACACTTAACACCATATACCAAGATAAGATCAAAATGGGTCTATGACCTAGGCATAAAGAACGAGATTATAAATAAATTAGAGGAACATAGAATAGTTTATCTCTCAGACTTGTGGAGGAGAAAGAAATTTGTGACCAAAGATGAACTAGAGACCATTACTGATCACAAAATAGAAAATTTCGATTACATCAAATTAAAAAGCCTTTGTACAAATAAAACTAATGCAAACAAGATTAGAAGGGAAGCAACAAACTGGGAAAACATTTTCACAGTTAAAGGTCCTGATAAAGGCCTCATTTCCAAAATATATAGAGAACTGACTCAAATTTATAAGAAATCAAGCCATTCTCCAATTGATAAATGGTCAAAGGATATGAACAGACAATTTTCAGAGGATGAAATTGAAACTATTACCACTCATATGAAAGAGTGTTCCAAATCATTATTGATCAGAGAAATGCAAATTAAGACAACTCTGAGATACCACTACACACCTGTCAGATTGGCTAAGATGACAGGAAAAAATAATGATGAATGTTGGAGGGGATGCGGGAAAACTGGGACACTATTGCATTGTTGGTGGAGTTGTGAACGAATCCAACCATTCTGGAGAGCAATCTGGAATTATGCCCAAAAAATTATCAAATTGTGCATACCCTTTGATCCAGCAGTGTTTCTATTGGGCTTATATCCCAAAGAAATACTAAAGAAGGGAAAGGGACCTGTATGTGCCAAAATGTTTGTAGCAGCCCTGTTTGTAGTGGCTAGAAACTGGAAAATGAATGGATGCCCATCAATTGGAGAATGGCTGGGTAAATTATGGTATATGAATGTTATGGAATATTATTGTTCTGTAAGAAATGACCAGCAGGATGAATACAGAGAGGACTGGTGAGACTTACATGAACTGATGCTAAGTGAAATGAGCAGAACCAGGAGATCATTATACACTTCGACAACGATATTGTATGAGGACATATTTTGATGGAAGGGGATTTCTTTGACAAAGAGATCTGAGTTTCAATTGATAAATGACGGACAAAAGCAGCTACACCCAAAGAAAGAACACTGGGAAACGAATGTGAACTATCTGCATTTTTGTTTTTCTTCCCGGGTTATTTATACCTTCTGAATCCAATTCTCCCTATGCAACAAGAGAACTGTTCGGTTCTGCAAACATATATTGTATCTAGGATATACTGCAACATATCCAACATATAAAGGACTGCTTGCCATCTAGGGGAGGGGGTGGAGAGAGGGAGGGAAAAAAAAATTGGAACAGAAACGAGTGTCAATATAAAGTAATTATTAAATAAAAATTAAAAAAAAAACAAAAGGATAAGCATATGGATCCCTTCTCAAAATGATGTTATTAAAAACATAAAATAAAATACATATGATAACAAAGGAAACAAATTATATTGAAATATAGTTATCAAAATAAAAATTTAAAACATGGAATCCAGGTTAAGAACCCCTATTCTAGCCCCTAAAATTGGACTTGATATGGACTTTCCTTGCCTGTTAGATAAATATTTGCAGGATTTGGACATGCTTATTCATTATGAATATTTTAGATGAAAATTCTATTAATTTATTTGAGCCCTTCTGGAAATATACTCACCTTAAACCCTGTTTTTGTTTACAGCTAAGGCTGTGGTAGTATTGCTTATGCTATCCATCAATAGTTTAATGTGTAAATAAGAGAAATTGAATCAATGTTGTTTGAAGGCACTGAACTCAGCCCAACCCTGAGTCCTAAAGCTAGAATACCATTAAGAGAAAGGCCAACTACAGTGATGAGTAATCCTTGGTTACCACATTGCTACGGATAAGGGGATAGTCATCATCATCATCATCTTTTTTCTTCACAAGAATAAAAATGTATGTAGCAAGAGACATTTAATGTTTTCAAAATGCTTTTACATGCTATTTCTTATGATATACCTAATAATTCTGTGTAGCTTCTGTTATTATCCCCATTTCATAATTAATTAATCTAATTCACAGAGTTGTTAAGTGACTTGTTCAGGTTTACACATGTACTTAATGTCTGAATCCAGTTTTGATTATGAGTCTGCCTGTCTCCAGATTGCATTCTATTTACTATGTGTCATATTATCTCATTTGATCTTTTCAACAGTTTTGTTGAAAACAGTTTTGTAGGGTAAATGCTATTATTATAAATGAAAAACTGTCAATAAGAGAAGTTAAATGATTTTCCTAGAGTCACAAAGCTTTTAAATATCTGAGGTGGCATTTGAAATTGTTTTGCTGACTTGAAATCCAGTATTTTATCCCCTATCCCAAGCTGCCTTTCCATGGAAGCATCATCTTCTATAGTAATGTTAGGTCCAGCAATTCTCACGTTCCATCCTACAATCTACTTATTGATGACTCTTCAAAAAATACAATTTCAAAACCACTGGGCACTATAGATCCCAGCTTTAGTAGACTCAGTAGCATCTAAAACTTTACAGACATGATTCTTACCCCCAAAGAGTTAGTGTGTTAGCACTTCTTTACCTTCAGTAATAATTAAAACACTAAAGAATAATTTTTCTGGTATGGAACTATCACTCAGGAAACTCAAGTCCTTGTTAAGCACATTTTGAATAAAACCCAATGGTCTAGGGGTTCGTTATCTAGAATTGCTTTGCTCATCCACTGAATGGAAATGATGGTAATATTCCACTCCTAGGACAATTGTAATCATTTCTTGAAGCAGACATCTAGCCATCAATCCTGGCCAGAACTTGGTCCCGACACTATATATAGGCAGAGTTAAGGAGCATTAACTGTTTGGTTCATTCAGGAAGTTACCAATGTCCAAGATGCATAATTATACAAATGATTGAATTCTAGCACTTCCCATTTGGAAGAGAGGTGTCTGATAACATGGCCAGGCTAAAGACTATAATGCCATGGGGGTTGTCAGGGAAAAAATAACAGCAGAAGATATTCATCTGGCGTCCCAACATCTTGCTGGAGTCTTGGCAGTAATTCTGAAGAAGAACAGCAGGATATTATTACTCTTCTATGACTCTGGAGGTCTTCACCATCTGGAACCCATATACTTTACCATTAAGAGCTCATCTGCTGAACCCAGTGACAGAGACCAATGTTATACATGAAATTAGATCTTGGGGAGTGTGTGTGTGTGTGTGTGTGTGTGTGTGTGTGTGTGTGTGTATAATACCATTTTATTTAGATATGAGAAAATGATAGTCTTCCAGACTTGGTACTTCCTGTGTACCCCCTTTATTTTGCTGAATGTTTCTATACCAGAGATTTATTAACTTAATTTTGTAAGAATAAAGAACAAGAAGTTTTCAAATTGTATCATGCTTCTAGGGATCCAACACAACTTATAAATAGTAGAGTGTAGGAACAGACAGTTGTAGCTAGAATTTTTTTCACTTAAAGGAAAGATAATTCAGAGAGGAGTAAGAACAGTTGGGTGCAGTGATGTCAGAAAATGAATTTTCTTGTTCCTCAGAAAGTTTGAATTATTCCTTCTTCCTCAAATCCTGAGTAAGAAAGTGAAGGCCCTGAAAGAAATACCATATTGATTTAATCATGGGAATGGTACCCAGTGTGGGACAAGGAAGAAGGATCTTACGTTGCTGACTCACAAGCTATCCCTTCCTATTGGAATTCTTACTAACTCCCAAAAGTTTCTTTGCAATGACAATGCATCACCATAAAAGAATATTTTTAGGGGGAGAGTGACAGAGAGGAAGCTATGAATGAAATGAGATAATATTTATAAATTATCTGGCACATAGTAGGCACTTAAAATGCATATTCCCTTCTCTGGAGAAGCCAAACTCTTGAGTAGATTGTGTATCTTATTTTAGAAGACTTTGCAATGCCCTAGGTATTGATAACACCTCTACAAAGTTGTTCATAAAAGAGAGTATCTGAAGGACCTCATTAACTAAAGGGATTTCCTTTTTCTATTATATTCTGTGCTAGATCTCTTCTAAATAGCAGGGGCAAATACTTTTGGTGAGTTTACATATTTTAGACTCATATTTGACTTTAATAATGAGTGAAGTGCTGAGCAAAGCTATTTGTGGTGTTCCATCATTCAAGATATGTAAGATGTATATATATATATGTGTATGTGTGTGTGTGTATACATATATATTATATATAAGATATATATAGCACACAAAACAAACATAAAATTTTGATTTTCATATAATTTATATAATTTCCTACATGATTAATGAATGAGAACCTTAAAAGATAGTCAACAAAACATAATTAGAATAAGATCAGATATTGTATATATCTTTCAGTCAATTTTGGAATATCAAAGATGTAGTTTACTCTGATATAAGTACAAAAGCTTGCTGTTTCCCTTGATATTTTCAATGAGTATTTTATATACTTATATTTATTTTTATATATATTTATATAATTATTTATAATTTATATAAATATATATTATAATTATATATAATTATTATTATATTAATTATATAATAAATTATAATTATATAAATATATAATTATATAAATATAAAATAATTATATATTTATATACTTATATACTTATATATTTCTCACAAAATATTTATACAGATAGGAATTCAAGCAAACAAACCAGAAGTTATTGATTTTCATTTGGTTACATATTGTGGTAATATTAAAGTCTTAAATGTATTTTTCATTTTTGGTGATTTCTCATCATTCAGATACCCTGAGAATCAATCCCTTGATGTGGTATTACTTCCTGAATGTTTTTTCTCTAAACATAGTTGATTTAATATACTTATGTTTCTTTTACATTTTTAAATTTTATCTTATCCCATTTGTGCTTGCTTTAAAAAAGTGATGTGGGTTTGGATTGTGAGCATCCAAAGAATACTTCATTATTCTTAATGTCAAAAACAGCTTGTTAGTAAAATAAATCAAAAGAGAAAACAAAACAAAACAAAAAAAAACCTCTTCAATAGTCAGACTATGTTTCATCTGTTGTCCTACTTCTACTTTTACTTTTTAAACGTTTTTGAAATGATACTTGAGTCATTTGCCATATATTTAAGAAACTATTTTTTTCTTTTTCTTTGATGTAATGTTGTTGATAATCTTTCATCTGTCATCTTTGTACTATTTCATAAGTTAATTTAAATTTTGAACCAGTACTTATGTTGGATATCATATAGCTTTATTAATGGTGAAGATAGTTAATTTGAACAGTTTCAAAATATGCATACATTTAATTGTGAGGCATTTATTCAGTCTTTGTGAAATTTATCCATCTCTTTATACTCTGAAACATATCTTGATGTATAAGGTACAATAATTTTTATGGTTGTCTTTTTGTACCTACTTAACATAGGCATTTCAATGAGATGAACAAATATTTCAAGAACAATGTTTCTTTTTGCTTTTAATACTCAATAATTAAAGGGATTTATAAGTTTCTTCCAAAGATGTGTGTCATAATCTGGCAATGTCTGCTCATCTTATATAGCTTGCCCATATCCTCCCAAAAGTTTGCTAGTAGAGGTCTGCACAGCATTATGGCCTTCTCTTATTTCTCCCAACATTTGAGCATGACAGTGGACAGTATCCCAGAAAATCACCTATCAGTCTTCATTTTTGACATGTGACCAGTGCATCTTCTCTTCTAACTTTATGATTCTTTATGATGTCCTTCACTCCTATTTTTCTCTGCTGTTCCTCATCAGTTAAATGTTGTAAAAATTTCAAATCCATCATGTGATTCTCCATTGCCCTCCATATGATATTCATCTTAAGTTCTTTGGAGGCAAGGGTAGTTCACAGTTCTATAGCTAAAACAGTAAAATGTTAGTAGTGAAAAGAGCATTTTTTGCTTTCTTACAATACTTAGGATAAGCAAAAGAGCTATGTTTTTTTTCCAAAACAAACCTACCACGCTCTCTTATTCCTGATTAATTCTGGGCCAAGTTTACTATCTATCTGTACCACCTAGCATAACTTTGTGTCTATTAGACAAAATCTATAGAATGTCCAACAAAATTCATGCTGAAATCTTGGCATTAGTATTTTCCATAAGCAATTGATATAAAAGAGAATACCATATATGAAATAACTTTTATTTCAGTTATTACAGAAAATGTGTCAGATGCAATGGATTTACAGGACTATGTGAACAAATATAGGAACATAAAGCACTTAATCCATTAGATTCACTTTAGAAACTAAAGATACTTTGAAAGACTGCTCCACAAATATCTGTTATTCACATCTTCACCTGCATTGTTCAAACAAAGCACAGCAATAGCAAATTTGCCAAGATCTACAAATCTCTCTCTCTCTCTCTCTCTCTCTCTCTCTCTCTCTCTCTCTCTCTCTCTCTTTCTTTCTCTCTCTCTCTCTCCCCCTCCCTCCATCCCCTCTTTATCTCTGTCTCTTTCTGTCTCTCTCTCCTTTCTCTGTCTCTCTCCTGCTCTCTCCTCTTTTTTTCTTTTTTCACCCTGATCATCCTCAAATCATTTTGCCCTCTGATGATTGCCTTCCCCGATATAATCTTCCTCTTTTCACATTACTTCTGCTTTTCCCATTCCCTCCTACTTTCCTGTAGGATAAGACAAATTCTTAAGAGTCTGTGTTTTTTTTTCTTTGAGCCTTTTCAAATTAGAATAAGGTTCAAATGCTTTCCTGCACATCCTCCATCTTTCTCTCCATTGTAAAAACTCTTTCATGCATCTTTTATATAAAATATTCTACTCCATTCTACCCGTCCTTTTCCCCTTCACTCAATGTATTTCATTCTTACCCTTTAATTTTATTTTTTTAGATATCATTGCATTATATTTCACTCACACCCATCCCCTCTATGTATACTCCTTTTTACTGTTCTAATAATGAGAAAGTTCTTAGGAGTTACATATATAATATTTCCATGTAGAAATAGAAATCGTTTTTATCTTTTTGAGTCTTGGATTTCTCTTTCCTATTTCTCTTTTTTATGCTTTGCTTTAGTCTTATATTTGAAAGTCTGATTTTCTCTTCATCTCTGAGCTCTTCATCAGGAATTCTTGAATCTTTAATTTCATTAAATGTTTATTTCTCTCCTGGATTATACTTCATTTTGTGTGGAAGATGATTCTAGGCTGTAATTCTAGTTCCTTTATTATCAGAACATCATATTTCAAACCCTTTGATACTTTAATGTAAAAGTTGCTAAATATTGTGTTATCATGACTATGGTCCCATGGTATTTGAAGGGTTCTTTCTGGTTGGTTGCAATATTTTCTACTTAATCTATGAGCACAGGAATTTGGCTATGATATTCCTGGGAGTTTTCATTTTGAGATCTCTTTCTGAAGGTGAATGATGGAGTCTTTCAAATTCTATTTTACCCTCTGGTTCTAGAAAATCAGGGAAATTTTCTTTTGAGACTATTTTTTCATCATAGCTTTCAGGTAGTCCAATAATTCTTAAATGATCTCTCCTCAATTTTTTTACAGATCATTTGTTTTTCCTATAAGAAATGTTCTATTTTCTTCATTCTTTTCACTTTGTTTTAGTGTTTCTTTTTTATTATAATAAGGTTATTTATTTTTAATACACATTACTTTATGAATCAGGTGGGGAGAGAAAAATCAGAGCAAAAGGGAAAATCATAGGAGAGATAAAAAATAAAAAACAGAAAAAAGAAGTGAACTTAATATGTGCTGATTTACTTTCAGTCTCCTTAGTTCTTTTTCTGGATGCAGATGGCATTTTTGTTTAAAGTCTATTGGGATTGCTTTGGATCATTGAACTACTGAGAAGAACCAAGCCTTTCATAATTGATCATCACACATTCTTACTGGTATTGTGTACAATGTATTACTGGTTCTGTTTCTTTAGCTCAGCCATCAGTTCATGTACATCTTTCCAGGCCTTTCTCAAATCAGCTTGTTCATCATTTTAATAGAACAATAATATTCCAATATCTTCATGTATCACAACTTATTTAATCATTTACCAATTGATGAGTATCTGCTAATTTTCCAATTCTCTGGTACCATAAAAAGAGCTGCTATAAACATTTTTGCATATATGTATCCTTTTTCCTTCCTTTATGATTTCCTTGGGATATTAGCACTACTGGGTCAAAAGTTTTATAGTCTTTTTGGCATAATCCCAAATTATACTCCAGAATGGTTGGATCATTTCACAATTCTACAGTGCATTAGTGTCTCAGCTTTCCCACATCCTCTCCAACATTTATCATTATCTTTCTCTGCCATTTTGTCAATCAGAGAGGTATAAGGTGGTTCCCCAGAATTGTTTTCATTTACATTTCTCTAAACAAAAGTGATTTAGATCATTTTTATGTAACTATAAATGTCTTTAATTTTGTCATCTGAAAATTGTCTGTTCATAACCTTTGACCATTTGTCATTTGATTAATGACTTGTATTATAAATTTCACACAGTTCTTTATATATTTTAGAAATGCAAAGTCCAATTCTTTTTTTGCAGCAAAATAACTGTATGGACATGTATACATATATTGTATTTAACATATACTTTAGCATATTTAACATGTATTGGTCAACTTGCCATCTGGGGGAGTGGGTAGAGGGAAGGAGGAGAAAATTTGGAACAAAAGGTCTTGCAATTGTCAATGTTGAAAAATTACCCATGCATATATCTTGTAAACAAAAAGCTATAATAATAATTTAAAAATTAGTTGACTAAGAAATGAAACTTTTATACTGTCTGTGAAGATTTTCCCTCAACTTTGTACTTCTCTTTTAATCTTGTTTCTGTTGGTTTTATTTATGCAAAACCTTTTTAATTTAATGCAATAAAAGTTGTCCATTTTGCCTTTCATAATGTTCTCTAGTTGTTCTTTGGTCACAAATTCTTCCCTTCTCCAAAGATCTGATAGATAAATTATCCTTTGTTCTTCTAATTTTTATGGTATCATCCTTTTTGCCCAAATCATGTATCCTTTTTTTTTTTAAACTTTATTTTGGTATGGGTATGAGATGTAGGTCTATGCTAAGTTTCTGACATTATTTTTCAGTTTTCCCAGAAATTTTTGTAAAATAGTGAGTTCTTATTCCAGAAGCTGGAGTTTGGGGGTTTATTAAATACCTGATGGCTGTAGGTCTTAATTATTGTGTCATGTGTATATAATCTGTTCTACTGATCTATCACACTATTTCTTAGCCAGTTTCAAATGCTTTTGATGATTGCTTTATGACATAAGTTTAGGTTTAGCACAGCTAAGCCACTATCCTTTGTATTATTTTTATTTAATTCTCTTGATAATCTTGATCTTTTATTGTTCCAGATGAATTTCATTAATGTTTTTTTTTCTAAATTTATAAAGTAATGTTTTGGCTCTTTGATTGGTATGGCACTGAACAAGTAGACCAATTTAAGCAGAATTGTCATTTTTTATTATATTAGCTTGTCCTAGCCATGAACAATTGATATTTTTCCAATTGTTTAGATCTGATTTTATTTGTGAGAAGTGCTTTGTAATTGTTTTATATATAGTACTAGCATTAGTCTTGGCCCCCTTTAAGAGCTTTTGACTTTTTTCAGAATTTTCTTTTATCACTAATTTCTTTTCCCCATTTTCTTTTACCTCTCTTATGTGATTTTAAAAATATTTTTTGAAGTTTTCCCAGTAATTCTTTTACTTTATGAAATCAATTGGTTTTTTTTTTTTGAGGCTTTGATGTGGTAGTTTTGACTTTTTTATCTTCCTGAATTTTTCTATCCTTCCTATTACTACATTTTCTATGGTCAGGGCTTTTGTTTGGATGACTGTCTATTTGTTTGTTTTTGTTGCTTGCACATTTTGTTCAGCACATTTTTTCTACTTTTAAGTTTATGTTAAAATTAGGCTCTGCTCCTGGGGTAGAGATGACAGTGTCTCAAGCTTCAAGTTATTTTATGCTGCTATTTTCAGAGCTATGTCTAAAACCTTTTAAGTTCTTTCTGGATGGCATGATCTAAGGAGAGGTGTATTTACTACTTTCCTGGCCTATGCTCTGGTCTGTGAGTGACCACAAGTACTCTTTTCCACCCTGGAACTGTGACCAGGGTCCTTGTTGTTATAGCCACAAGCTCTAGTGTGCTAGTGTCCTTCTCACCTTGGAACTGTTATCTTGATTTGCCTATGGGCAATATAACAGAATCTAGCACCCAGTGCCAGCAAAGCGATCCCTGTAATTTCCTTTTAAGCAATTGTTCACCTCTCCCCCTTTTCCCCTTTCTCCTCCTCCTCTCCTTCCCTCCCCTCCTACCCCCATTACTGTTTATGGGCTAAGAGCTCAGGAAACATCCACACCAGATACAGTTATCTTCATGGCCTGCTGCTGACTTGCTCAGATGTCATCAAATGGTATGTCCTGTGCTAGACTATGTTCCAATCTCATCCTGGTGTGACAGAGCTTTTCCTGACAACTTTCTAAGTTAATTTGGGCTGGACAATCATTTCATTCTATTTTTTTGTGGATTCTGCAAGTGTTGAATTCATTTTGATGAGTTAAAGTTATCTGGAGAGAAATTTGGGAGAACTCAGAGAAGTCTCTGCCTTTACACTATCTTCTTGGTTCCATCCCTGAAGTTTTTTTTTTTTTTGTTTGTTTTTGTTTTTTTGTTTTTGTTTTTTTTTTTTGCTGAGGCAATTGGGGTTAAGTAACTTGCTCAGGGTCACAGAGATAGGAAGTGTTAAATGTCTGAGACCGGATTTGAACTCAGGTCTTCCTGACTTCAGGGCTAGTGCTCTATCCACTGTGCCACCTAGCTGCCTCAATTCTACATTTCTTAATTCTACCTGGCATGACTTTAGTCAATTAACTGTAGGAGAATCATCATTTCCTTTTGAAGTCTAGTATTAAATAACTGAAGTAAGGAATTCTTCTTTCCTTAGTGCTTCCTAATTTGCATGGAAAAAATCCACAAATCAGTATTTAATAATTCTCTCCATCCAAAAAAAAAGGTACTTAAGAAAGAACTTCCTATATAAAAATTATTCATAAAACTGGAAATCTTGGAAAAATTACACTTAAAGCAATATATTACACTGTATTCCATAATTTCAAGATGGATATACAACCTGAACATTAAAGATTATATCATATTAAGTCAGAAAAAAATTGATCACTTAGCTTTAATAGCTCTGATTAGGAAGTGAATTTTTAACTAAACAAATTACATGATTTTGAAAAGCTTTTGTATAAGGAATTTAGTATAGGAAAACAAGTGGCTATATGGTAAAATATATTTTTATCAAAAATTTCTGATAAGAGTTTCTCACACAGGATATATAGGCAACTAATATAAATATATAAAACAAATAGCTAATACAAATAGGAGTTCAAAATCCATTCCCTAGTTGACAAGTGATCAAAAGGTATAGCAAATTTTTCTTCAAAATAAGAATCACAAAATATTAATAATCACAAGAATTATCTATCAATACTTAATGTGTAAGTGGAAGAGACCAAGTTCTTGCTCTTTAGAGGTATTGGACTCAGTCAAACTCTGAAACTTAAAGACTAAATTCTAGGAAGAACATGGCTAACTGCAGTGTTGAAGAAACTCAGCTTACACCATTACCATGCAAAATAATCCTCCAAATCACTAATAATAAGAATGATATATATCAAAATAATCCTGCATTTTCAATTCACACTCAACAAATTGAGATTAGACAAGATAATATCTAATATTCTTTCTTGTTCTATTTTTATTCCAACTTCTACAAGGTTGGAATGTATATTTATATTACATGTATACTTTTGATGTTAGATCTTAAGGAAGAATTAAACCTCTTGACTTTAGAGAAAGCATTTTAGTTTCACTGGTTTCCATTTTCTCACCCAGAGATTTAAGAAATGAGATTTTGAAGATTCCAGATCCGACAACCACTGATCACCTTATTAGGTTCTTACAATTCTGACATGCTTAAGACATATCTAACAAAATAAGGAAAGGTTTAAAAAGAGATGTCAAATAAAGGGCTTAAAAGTTTCAGCTCTGGACCTTGAGTTAAAAAGATCAGAATTAAATCTAACCTCAAAAAATTTATTAATTGCATTCTCTAAATGAATCATTTTCCTCATCTATAAGATAAAAATAACAGCCCCCATTTCCCATAGTTGTTGTGAGCATAAAATGAGTTAATATTTGTAATATGTTTTACAAACTTTAAGGTGCTATATAAATCATTATTGTTATTGACACAATGGACAGTAATCTTTTGATAAACTCATTTTCTTTGATCTCTTTTTAGTGCTTGACAGAGGAACATGTATCTTATGGAGATGATAGAGGACCTCTTCATTGATTATCTGTGAAAATTGAATCATTATTCACAGATTTTGGAGGAGCTCCCATTTGATAACCAAATTTTTTTGATTTAATACCCATCACTGATGAACATCCAGGAGTTGTTGTGGTAACTTTTCAAGGCTGTGCCATTCAGGAAAGAGACAGAATATGCGTCCTTTTTCAGGTTTCTCTCCCCCATCCTATTACACTTAAAGAAGACCATAAGACATAAGACTTTCTTAGAATACACATATTGTACAGAAAAAAATTCACCTAAGCACTGCTCTGCCTAACAAAGTCTTTCTTACCTAGACACAGTCATTTCCATGTCATGGCACAGAGAATAGTTTAATTCTTGCTCAGACTCCATAGTATCTCTATGTATGTTTCCTACTGATAGCTCAGGAGTGAAAGGAGAATGGTTGTAACCCTACTTAATATACTGGCAGCAAGTACTTTTTTTTGGTGGGGGGACCTCAAACACTCTGTCTCCCCAATTGCAGTAATAGATTCTTACAAAGATTTTTTTTTGTTCTGATCCTCCATTATTCTCTGTTGCAATTTGTTTTAGAACTGAGGTGACATGACAAAAATCAAATATGGCAAGACTGGTTTGGTCTGTCAGATGAATTTTATTAGATTTACAAGGCCTAAATGAAACTGACTAGATAAAAAGAAAAAGCAACTTTCATAGCTTGAAACTGAAATGATATTTTGTGTCACCAAGGGATCAGACGAAACTGACAACAATAAATTGACTTAAAGGAGTCATGTTGTGAGAGAGCAGACTTGCTTGCATTAATCATTCCATTCCAGATATAGATTTACTTATTCCAATGGGTAAATCCAAATGTTTCAGTCATCTCAGTTACTCAAAACTCACTGGGAAAATATTCTGAATGACAGGAACAGGATTTCTAGGTCTTCATAAAATGTTGGAAAAATCAAGTTTTACAATTACATACAATTCTGTTCCATATACCTAGACCTGGAAGTCAACAAACATATAGTTTAGTGGACAGAATATGTGCCAAGAGTCAGACAATCTGGATTTGAGTCAGATCTAATTAGCTGCAGATATTTTGCCATGTCATATTCTCTTTCAGCTTCAGAATCCTCGTCTCTCAAATAGCAGAAGTATATTTGCATCATTTATCTCCCAGGGTCATTGGAAGAAATGTACTTTGCAAATATAAGAAAAAATTGAGCCATTTTTCTTATTTTTGCTATTATTAGATAAAAATGAAAAACCACAACATATCAGCATTTTATGCCATTTCCCCATATATTTAATTATCAAATTTCTCCACTGTATTTAGATGTATTACTTTTGATTGCTCTAGTTGTCTACTTTTGACATCCCAATTTAGATGTATTACTTTTGACTGCTCTAGTTGTCAGAAAGGATTTCTGAAATAGAATTTAAATTTACTTCATTGCAATTTCTCTGTAAGTAATTCCATTATGAATCTGTAGGATATGACTGGCTAGGTAGTTCAGCAGTTAGAACATCTAGCATGGAGTCAGGAAGATCTAAGTTCAAATTTGGTCTCAAATACCTATTGTCACTTATCCCTATTTGCTTCAGTTTTCTCATCTGTAAAATGAGTTACAAAAGAAAATAACAAGTCACTTCAGTATCTGTGCCAAGAATACCCCAAAAGGGGTCACAAAAAGTTAGACATAACTAAAAAATGATTAAACTAAAATAAAACATAACTTGGATAAGTCAAAAGTGGTCTGCTGATTATTTAACTAGTTTCTTTGTCACCTGGAATTGTACAGCAATAAAATGTTTAGCTTTTTGTTAGTTTCTGTTGGGGTTTTTTGTTTGTTTTTAGATAAGAGTATGAGAAAGAGATTGGAATAGAGCTTTGTGCAGAGACTTTTGGGATCTTCGAGATTCTCTATACTCATAGAAAATTTTTCATGGCTCCCTAAGGCATATAGTCAATTCAATCAGTCTCCTCAAGGAACATGTCTACATTTGTATCTGCTATACAGTAGCAACAAAATCACCAGTACTGACAAAAGGATAATCATCTTTGAAGTATAGAAAATCCACTTGCTTGTCGGTCTATCGGTTATGTGATCATACCTTAATTACTATATTTTCCATTTCCTTTGAAAAATAACTATAGTAGGGCAGCTACATGGCACAGTGGATAGAGTACCATCCCTGTAGTCAGAAGGACCTGAGTTCAAATTTGATCTCAGACACTTAACACTCACTAGCTGTGTGACCCTGGGCAAGTCACATAACCCAATTGCCTCAGCAAAAAGAAAAAAAGACAAAAAAGAAAAGAAAAGAAAAGAAAAAAACTATAGTAGAGGTTCTAGGCTCTTAAAATGTTCCATCTGAATTTTATAAGGTAGGAGAGAGTTGCTTTAAAAAAAAAACCAGTTTGCACATTTCTTGAAATTGCTACAATTTCATTCATTTTTGTTATTATAAGATCATAATTTTAAAATTGGAAGGGATCTTTGTAGTTATCTATTCCAAACCCTTATTTCATAGATGAGGAAAATTAAGTTATTGTCCAAGATGACACAGGTAGTAGTGATAGGCAGAGCTGTGATTCAAGTTTGTGTCCTCTGACTTCAAACCATCCCATTGTTCCAGATTCTACAACCTGTAATGTCCAGGCTAGCTTTCTGGAAGATCTCTGGGGCAGGCCTTGGTCTTTAGGTGGAGAAGTGATGAAGGCAGGAGGGCCACCACGAGGCTGGTCAAAGATGGAGTCTGGAGTCTGGAATCTGGAGTCTCCAGTCTTCTCTGTATCTGTGTCTGAGAGAGACTCATTCTGTGTCTGTGGCTGAGAGAGACTCCTTCTATCTCTTAAATACCTCTGTATGATTATATCACTACAACTGAGCATGTGCCTACTACCCATTATATCACTATCACATTAACTATATGTTTAGAGAACCATTATCTCACACTGAGTAGGTGCTTAACTATAAGCCCCCTGCTGTCCTTGATTCAAGTATATCTTTTCAGAGTCCCAGCCCTCTACAATAACCCATACCATGTCTTTTACATAGCAATAATTTTAAGCACCTTATTTGGAGCAGGCACTGTGCTAGATGCTGGGCATAAAAGACAAAAAAATATATATATTCCTGTCTTCAGAGAGCTCACATAGTAGGTAGTCAAAGAATAGCTTAAATGGAAAAAATGTTCTCAGCATAGAAAATGATCATCCAAAGTAATGAATGATGATTGGTCTCAATAAAGACTCTCAAATGCATAAGGCACATAGAAAATCATTTTCTTCATAATTATTTGGAATTCACAATATAGTTTATTTTATCTTCCCATTAAAATAAATCCCTAAATGTGGGTGTTAAATAAGGAGTCTGTTTTAACAAAGCCAACCTCTGCCCAGTTTTTATTATTGGAGTGTGAAAAAGACTTTGACAATTGTAAAAATCAAATCTGAGAGAGAAACTTAAGCGTTACCTTGAGAAGGAAGTCATGATAATTGAGCTATGTGCACGGTCAAGCTAAAATTACAAATTTAAAGTACCAATCTATCAGTAGATATGAATTAAGTGATTAATATTGCTGAGCTCTAGAAATACAAATATATATTTCAAAAAACCCTGTCCCTTCTCTAAAGAAGTTTGTGATATACAGCAGGAACACAAGATATAAGCTGGGAATATAAAGTCCAAAAAAAAAAAAAAAAAAGAAGAAGAAGATAATTCTATCCTCAAAGAGCTCATATAGTGGGTAGTCAATGAATAGCTAAAATGAAGAAATTTGTTCTCTCTGAAAAGCAGAAAAGGATAAGGGGTTGGAGTTCTGAGGAGTGTGAGTGAAAGGAAAAGATATCTAGTTGTAAGGAATGGTACAACAATGAGTCAGCAAAGTCCCAAATTACTTTCACCAGGTGAGAAATAAGAAGTCTAAGCTGAGTTCTCTGTTTAAAAGGAGTCTTGGAGTACAGGGCTCTACTATTTCCTTTCTTAGGGAAGAGAGATAGAGAATCAAAACTTGAGATAAAAATGTTTGGAAGGATAGGGGATGAGTGAGTAGGGAGAAGGCTACCTGAAAAAGACTAAGGTCTTAATATACTGTAAACTTTATATAACTCAATGGTATATGGCTACCAAGAAAATGAACATAAACATATGCTGCTTAATAAAAAGAGACCATCTCTAGTGAAGTCACGAGCCTGCTGAATTTTGCCCTGCCTATACCATACCTGGAATATTGTATTCAGTTCTAGGTAGTATGCTAAAAAAAGGGATCTTAATGAACCAGAAAACATTCAGAGAAGGGCAGATGGTAAAGGTGAAAGCCATTAACCCCATGTGAGGATAATTTAAAGGAACTAGGAATGTTTAACCTGGAGAAAAGACATAATGAAAACTTCAGAGATGTCCTCAAATATCTGAAAGAATGTTACATAGAAAGAGTTCATTTGGTTTGGTTTTGCCCCAGAGTACAAATTAACATTACTGGTTGATTGTCACTTTCTTGTTGTTCATTTATTTCAGTTGCATGCAACTCTTTGGGACCCCAGTTCAGGTAAAAGATACTGGAGGTCAAAAATTTCAAGGAAACTAATGAAAAAAAAAATCAAATGAAGGCAGCCTAGCTGTACCTGATCTAAAACTATATCATAAAGCAGCAGTCACGAAAACCATTTGGTAGTGTATAAGAAATAAACTAGTTGATCAGTGGAATAGGTTAGGTTCACAGGCCAAAATAGTCAATAACTATAGCAATCGAGTGTTTGACAAACCCAAAGATCCCAACTTTTGGGATAAGACCACTATTTGATGAAAACTGCTGGGAAAACTAAAAATTAATATGACAGAAACTAGGCATGGACCCATACCTAACACCATACATCAAGATAAGATCAAAATGGGTTCATGACCTAAGCATAAAGAATGAGATTACAAATAAATTAGAGGATTATAGGATAATTTACCTCTCAGGCTTGTGGAAGAGGAAGGGATTTGTGATCAAAGAAGAAACAGAGATCATTATTGATCACAAAATAGAAAATTTTGATTATATCAAATTAAAAAGTTTTTTTTTTACAAACAAAACTAATGCAGACAAGATTAGAAGGGAAGCAATAAACTGGGAAAACATTTTTACAGGCAAAGGTTCTAATAAAGGCCTCATTTCCAAAATATATAGAGAATTGACTCAAATTTATAAGAAATCAAGCCATTCTCCAATTGATAAATGGTCAAAGGATATGAACAGACAATTCTCAGATGATGAAATTTAAACTATTTCTACTCATATGAAAGGGTGTTCCAAATCACTATTGATAAGAGAAATATAAATTAAGACAACTCTGAGATACCACTACACACTTGTCAGATTGACTAAGATGACAAGACAAGATAATGATGAACGTTGGAGGGGATGCGGGAAAACTGGGACACTGATGGTGGAGTTGTGAATGGGTCCAACCACTCTGGAGAGCAATTTGGAATTATGCTCAAAAAGTTATCAAACTGTGCATACTCTTTGATCCAGCAGTGTTACTACTGGGCTTATATCCCAAAGAGATATTAAAGAAGGGAAAGGGACCTGTATGTGCCAAAATGTTTGTGGCAGCCCTGTTTTTAGTGGCTAGAAACTGGAAAATGAATTAATGCTCATCAATTGGAGAATAGTTGGATAAATTGTAGTATATGAATGTTATAGAATATTATTGTTCTGTAAGAAATGACTAACAGGAAGAATACAGAGAGGCTTTGAAAGGCTAACATGAACTGATGCTGAATGAAATGAGCAGAACCAAGAGATCATTATACACTTCAACAATAATACTGTATGAGGATGTATTCTGATGGAAGTGGATATCTTCGACCAATAGAAGATCCAATTCAGTTCCAATTGATCAATGATTGACAGAATCATCTACACCCAGAAAAAGAACACTGGGAAATGAATGTGGACTACTTGCATTTTTGTTTTCTTCCCAGGTTATTTTTACCTTCAAAATCCATTTTTTCTTGTGCAACAAGAAAACTGTACAGATCCGCATACATATATTGTATCTAAGATATACTTTAGCATGTATAAGACTGCCTAACCTCTAGGGGAGGGGTGGAGGGAGGGAAGGGAAAAGTTGGAATAGAAGTGAGTGTAATTTTTGTTTTTTTCCCAGTTTATTTTTCCCTTCTGAACCCAATTCTTCTGTACTTCTGTACAGTTCTGCACACATATATTGTATCTAGGATACTATATATATATATATATATATATATATATATATATATGATATACTATAACATATTTAACATGTATAAGACTCCCTGCCATCTAGGGGAGGGGGTGGGGGGAAAGAAGGGAAAAGTTGGAGCAGAAGTGAGTGCAAAGGATAATATTATAAACAATTATCCATGCATATGTTCTGTCAATAAAAAGTTATAATTAAAAAAAAAAAAACAAGTGAGTGCAAGGCACAAGGTTATAAAAATCACCCATGTATATGTTCTATCAATAAAAAGCTATAATTTAAAAGAAAAGAAAAGACACTGGAGTGGTTTGCTATTTCCTTCTCCAACTCATTTTGCAGATGAGGGAACAAGGCAAATGGAATCAAGTTACTTGCCAGAGTTATACTTCCTGACTTCAGGCCCACCATTCCATCTACTATGACATCTCTCTATCCTTTACTAATTGTCACTTGCTACTATGTAAACTGAAGCTTAATATCAAGAAATATTTCTTCATAATTAGGAATTTTTCAAAATGGAATGGTCATTCTCAAAAAGATGTGGGAATCTTCCCCTCTGGACATCTAGCAAAGTTAGATGACCACTGTTTTGATTTGTTGTGGGTAGGATTTTTGTCTGGTATGAGTTGGAGTAGATGGTCTCAAGTTCTGTGATTCTTTGAGTTCTTCAACTCACTCTCTTTAGCAAAAGACCTTTATTGGGAAGCAATATTTAAGCCCATAAATATTTAAAATTCTACTTTAAATCCTCCTTGTGAGATAGGTATTTCTTAGTATGGAGAAGGAAACTGAGGCTGAGATATGTTAAGTGGTGTATTCAGGGTAACACAAATATTAAATATTGAATGAAAGATTGGAACTTAGTTCTTCTTGATTCCAAGTTTAATGTTCTATCAATATATTACATAGCTACTTTTTCTCCTCACTTTCTTGTACCTTAAAGATTGAACACAAATCAAAACTTCTATATATTCTATTACATATAATATCTATTAGATATTCTAATATCTATGATATATTCTAAGAGACTATAGCAGAGTGCTGACCATGCAGTAGGTGTTGACTGGAGGATCTCTTGATTAAATATTAACATGAGCATCTGGATCTCATCTGGCAGTCCTTTGAACCAGTTCTTTGAGCAGAAAGGGACAGCATGTGGGGCTCCTCCTTAGCAAATCACCAAATTACTAGTGGCTCTGATATCAGAACCCCAGCAGTCTCTGGCAAGTCACTTACTTTGTCAGCATCAGTCCTTCATCTATTAAAATGACTCTACCTGCCTCACAAGGGTTCTGGAAAGATTAATTTGCTAATGTCCATAAAGTGACTTGAAGATCAAAAGCTCTATAAATATGCTAATATTGTTATTATAAATGGGTTCCCTTACTCCTGACTGAGATGGAGATGGATGAAGCAGAGAATACCCCTGAAAGAATAAATGGTCCAAAGTCACTTTGATGTGCAAATAACAAAAGTCTAAATGGAGTCATTGCAACATTATTATTCTTAGAGGAGTAGTTCCAGACCAGGCAAGTATAAGAAGAAATGCAAAGAGAACTAGTAGCACTTTCTTTGTAGCACTGCATGATGATACTCTAGGCAGGACCATGTTTGTTCTCTATTTATCAGATCTCTTTCTTTTCTTTCCAGCTTCCTTATTTCTTATGTAACTTATTAGTTACACATTAGATTTGGGGCAAGAGATTGAGTGGCTGGGAGGGCAATATATTATATAAGGATTGGCATATTTTTGTATTTACATCCCCCCAGCACCTAACACAAGAGCAGGTATGTAGTATCTACTTAATAAATGCTTATCAAATCAGATGGGATTGTATTGGTATTTGCTTTAGAAGCTCAGATAGACTACTGACTGGCATTTATCAACCTGGGTCTTCAATGACTTAACTTGTGTTCCTTTATCGAGTATCTTTTTGGTTTTAATCTTTTTTATTGTTTCCTAAACCTATATGAGGGGCTGCTATGTGACACAGTAAATAAAGTACTGACCTGGAGTCAGGAAGACTCACCTTCCTGAATTCAAATCAGGCTTCAGATACTTACAAGCTGTGTGACCCTGCCCAGTCACTTAATCCTATTTGTCTCAGTTTTCTTTTATCTGTAAAATAAGTTGGAGAAGGAAATGGAAAACTACTCCAGTATCTTTGCCAAGAAAACTTCACATGGGATTATAAAGGATCAAACACAACTAAAAAAGTGGCAATGAAAAATCTAGATGAGTTTTCTACTTTAGCTTGGTTTGATTTTCTCATTATCCTGTTCCAAGTGAATCACTTTGGTTTTTGTTTCCATTAAAGCATATTCTTTTGAATATGACTTTCCCTGGATTCTGCCTTGTTCCTTTCATTTAGGACTTTAGCTTCTCTGAGCAGTAGCTCCTGCTTTAAGTCACTGGCCATTAAACTCTCACTTCTCAGTGTTGTTCATCTGGTCTAACAATGATTGATATAAATTATATAATGATCCACACCAGTGAGAAGATTAAAGAATAAAAACATGAATTACCCATTTAGGGGAATTTAACAGATTCCTTGCAGTATCTGTTTTATGATGAATTAGCATTAAGCTTATAATGTCACTTGGACCCCAAAATGGAAATATTGACTATTATAAATAAGGTTATTTTAACTGTCCCCATTCCATCTGGAAGGAAGAAATGTCAAAACAGGAAAAGAGATCCTCCTGCAGCACCTGTTTCACGTATGTTCTCTCTAGTCCAACTTACAATTCATGCTTAAAATGAATCTGTCACTTTCTCAACACTCATTTATTTTTTATAAGGCAAATATAAGCACAGCCATCATTCATCTCCAATTCTAAAAGCAGAAATTATTTCATCAAAAATTGATAAAAGAAGTTATTACAACAAACATACATATAATGAATTCTGGTGAAAACTGAAGCTGATGATAGCAATTTCAGTTTCCTTATCTTCAAGAAGACTTGGCTTAAATGATATTTAAAGTTTTTTGCAGTTCTTGCAGTATATGAGTTCTTGAATATACTATTTGATCACACCATTTCCTAAAAGATAAATGGCCAGAGTATATGAAGAAGCAATTTTCAAAGGAAGAATTCTTTATCAACAACTATTTCAAAAAATGTCCCAAAATTTAAATAGCTTCTTCAGAAATAGAGGACAGAGCACATTTTTCTTCCTTACTTATAAGCTACATTAAAGGAATCATTCCCTTTTTCTCAAAATACTAGTAATTAGAGGAATGTAAATTAAGGCAATTCTGAGTTCTTCCTCACACTTTATCAAATTACCAAAAATGTTCATTGTTGAAAAGTTTGCAATAAGACAAAAACTTTAAGGCATCGTTGGAATATCCTTAAATTGGTTTAGCTACTCTCAAAAGTAATTTGAAACTATTAATAGTAGTTCTCTCTATCTCCCAACCCATCCCCCAAAATCATGAATGTGTGAACATCCTTTGACAATAAAAGAATCATCAGAATTTGGCAATTAAAAGAAGATCTATAACCCAAAGATACTGATAAAAGAGGGAGGGACAAGGGAAAGAAAGGGAAAAGATGGAAAGAGAGAAAAGATTAAGAAAGGAAAAAGGGGAATATGTACAAACACACATATATACAAAATTCAATTCTTTGATAATGGCAAATAGCTGAAAATGTAGAGGATCTCTGTCATTTAGGGACTGGCTGAACAAATTGTGTTATAGGAATATAATGGATTATTATCATGTAGAAATGACAGATGATTCCCTTATATCAAGTGATAGTGAGATAAATATATAGAATCTAGGGAACAGTTTATTCACTAATATCCTAAAAAAAATAAACTTAATAATTAAGATCTCTGATCAATGAAATAAGCAATCATGAATACATTATTTAACTGGTAATTTCTCCCCAATACTAGTTTCTGTACTAATCTTTCCAGTAAATAGAAAGTTTCTTGAGAGCTTGTCTTCTTTGCCTATCTCAGTGCTCAGAATATTTATTTATTTATAAATATTTATTAAGTGCTTACTATATTATTATGTGTCTGAAACTGTAACAAAAATGAGGATGTAGAAAAAACAAGCATAATCTCTGCCTCAAGAAATGCACATTCTAATTGGGAATAGGAAGACACCATAAAAACAATTGTACTACACATCTCCTCTCATCTAATTCCTCATGGAGAAAAGGAGTCTTCTTTGGGGAGGATCATGAAAAGTTAAAGTCTCTTGGAGAAATTTTGGAACATATATAGACATTCAAGTAACCAGGACTTGGAAGAAGCCTTTTTGATTGACTCTCTAGTCAGTTCTGGGAGTGTGTTTTAAAGATGAAGTAGGAGAAAAATTGGCTTTCAACAGCCCTGGCCATTTTCTTTGTTTTCTCATGTGGAATCTCTGATGTGAAATAATCCCATATTGTAGCTCTTAGATAAATTCACCTAAAAAAAAAATCCTTGAATCTAGTGACCAAGATCAGTTTTCACATTTACTGTGAAATCACTTTCATAATCACCTTTCTTACAGCACTTTGTCTCCCCAAACACCATCAGCAAAGACAAACCCAAGGTCATACATCTGCTAAGAGAGACAAATCAAGGATAACAGTTGAACTTCTCATTCTAAGTCCACCTTTATAACCAACAGAAAAGACTTTTAATCCCAAAAGTAGCATTTGAAAACTAGTTCCAAAATTTAGACATATGCCAAGACTTTTTCCATTACACAATAATTAAGTAAATTAATTTCCATATGCAGTATTAAGACTCTCTTAGAAACAGGATCATCTACATTCCCACCACGGTAGTTGTTTGTCCTTCATTCTCAAAGAGGACCAAGACATCAGGAGGTGATGCCATGACATGCAATTAAATTGGGTTTGAGTAAGGGAAAGTTGTGCAAGGTCTCCTTGCTCATTTTCCCCTCTAGAGTCAGCTGGGTCCAATGGCTCTCTCTCTCTCTCTCTCTCTCTCTCTCTCTCTTTATATATATATATATGTCAGAATGATTGGAGATGGTCCTTCACCATAGGAAGTAGGATTTGGATCGCATGGTATATACAGTCCCTTATTATATGTATATGTACAGACATATAGAAGCACAGATATACATGTGTATACAATCTTATCATTTTATGTGTATTAGCTCTATGTGCATGTGTGTCCATATATATAAACTGACAGTATCAAGAAATGTAATCTTAAAATGAAAACTAAAATAGAACTGAAACAGGTTTATTTTCAGGTCTATTTTATAGCTGCAGATAAGTTAAGAAGGACTAGATTTTAGTAAGACATAGGCAAAAGGTAGAGAAAAAGATAAAATGTGATCATATCTGACATTACAAATGAAATGACAAAAGCAATTATCTTCCTATATACAGACAGAAAATGAAATAGCCATCATCCAGTCTGAATCTAGAAGTTCACAAAAGATTTTATTTTTTTTTAATTTTATAATAACTTTTTATTGACAGAACCTATGCCAGGGTAAATTTTTTACAACATTATCCCTTGCACTCGCTCCTGTTCCGATTTTTCCCCTCCCTCCCTCCACCCCCTCCCCTAGATGGCAAGTAGTCCTATATATGTTAAATATGTTGCAGTATATCCTAGATACAATATATATTTGCAGAACTGAACAATTCTCTTGTTGCACAGGGAGGATTGGATTCAGAAGGTAAAAATAACCAGTGAAGAGAAACAAAAAATGCAATAGTTTACATTCATTTCCCAGTGTTCTTTCTTTGGGTGTAGCTGCTTTTGTCCATCATTTATCAGTTGAAACTGAGTTAGGTCTCTTTGTCAAAGAAATCCACTTCCATCAGAATACATCCTCATACAGTATCATTGTTGAAGTGTATAATGATCTCCTGGTTCTGCTCATTTCACTTAGCATCAGTTCATGTAAGTCTCTCCAAGCCTCTCTGTATTCATCCTGCTGGTCATTTCTTACAGAACAATAATATTCCATAACATTTACATACCACAATTTACCCACCATTTTCCAATTGATGGGCATCCATTCAATTTCCAGTTTCTAGCCACTACAAACAGGGCTGCCACAAACATTTTGGCACATACAGGTCCCTTTCCCTTCTTTAGTATTTCTTTGGGATATAAGCCCAGAAGTAACACTGCTGGATGAAAGGGTATGCACAGTTTGATAACTTTTTGAGCATAATTCCAGATTGCTCTCCAGAATGGTTGGATTCGTTCACAACTCCACTAACAATGCATCAGTGTCCCAGTTTTCCCACATCCCCTCCAACATTCATCATTATTTTTTCCTGTCATCTTAGCCAATCTGACAGGTGTGTAATTATATCTCAGAGTTGTCTTAATTTGCATTTCTCTGATCAATAGTGATTTGGAACACTCATATGAGTGGAAATAGTTTCAATTTCACCATCTGAAAATAGTTCATATCCTTTGATCATTTATTAATTGGAGAAAAGCTTGATTTTTTATAAATTTGAGTCAATTCTCTATATATTTTGGAAATGAGGCCTTTATCAGAACCTTTAACTGTGAAGATGTTTTCCCAGTTTGTTGCTTCCCTTCTAATCTTGTTTACATTAATTTTGTTTGTACAAAGGCTTTTTAATTTGATATAATCAAAATTTTCTATTTTGTGATCAGTAATGGTCTATAGTTCATCTTTGGTCACAAATTTCTTTCTCCTCCACAAGTCTGAGAGATAAACTATCCTATGTTCCTCTAATTTATTTATAGTCTTGTTCTTTATGCCTAGATCATGGACCCATTTTGATCTTATCTTGGTATACGGTGTTAAGTGTGTGTCCATGCCTAATCACAAAAGATCTTTAAAGAAAAGTGGTATTATGTAATCAAATGTGGGCAATATATAATGTTTTCTTAAAAGAAGAAACATGTACATTTTTAAAAGCACAATAAGACCATGTGTTTATATTATTTTAATTTTTAATTTCTCATTTTCCCCTTAAAATTAAGTGGAGTAATTAAATGTCAAAATTGTTCACTTGGGTAAAGTATATTTTCTTCTCCTCTGTGTTCTTTGAGTTAATTATCTTGAGATATTTCATGGCATTTAGTAATTTCTTTTATTCCAATGTAGCATTACAGAATTTGCTGGAGGAACAAAAAAAATTTCTGAGCAATCACCTATCCTGGTCTCATCATCAAAAGTATTCCTTTAAAGAATGAAAAATAGTTTCCTGAGATAGTAAATTAATAATTGAATAAGAAATAACTGCATTACCAAAAATATTTTGCAGTGGATTCTCCCAACCATCTGCAAGCTGCATAAGGCACCCTAGGAAAATACATCCTATTTCCAGATTCTCTACTTTACTGAATTTATGTAAATGTGAGCAAACAATTCCTCATCTTGAACCACCAAGACACTACCAGAACTTGTAGCTAAGGCAGACTGTTGAGCAGTGTTGAAAATATCTTAGGAAGAAAGAGAAGTAAGAGGGCCCTAATAATAGTCATGAGATCTGAATACCAATAGGGTAAAGATGAAACTAAATCTGCCTCTACCTCCTCTCACATATCCACTTACACTCTAGCTTTTCCCAATTTGAATAAAACATGCACTTATTTTCACATATCCCCAATGTGTCTTGTAATATTCAAGGGAGAGATGCTCTGCTATCATCCCCTGTAAATCTGTGGCTTCTCTTGAGGAATCTAAGTGAGACTTGCCCTGAAAAACGTATCTCATGTGCAAATGTTTCTCATATACCTGCTTTCTGTTCAGCTCTATTCTAGGCATTGAGAGGATGCTATTAGGCACTTGCCCCTAATCTTAAGAAATTAAAATGACTAGAAATTGAAACAGTTTTAGAAAGAGTCACTTGCGTATTTTCCATGAGTAGACAAAAAAATTCTTCCTGAGTAATAATGAATGCTAATTTCATTTATTTTAAAACTGGGCTATATATTTGAGAAGCAGCATAATATAATAGCTAGAGTACCAACCTTGGGATCAAGAAAATTTGGATTAAAATTCTGTCTCTGAAAGGAATAGGAACTGTGGATGAATCAAAATCTCTAAAAGCCCAGATAATACATAAATTACTGATGAACTGCCAATTTACCTTAGTGGAAATAATTTCTTCACCAGGAGTGTCCAACATAAATTAAATTTCAGGTCCAAATCAAAACAAAATTTAAATAGCTTCTTCAGAAATAGAGGACAGAGCACATTTTTCTTCCTTACTTATAAGCTACATTAAAGGAATCATTCCCTTTTTCTCAAAATGATCATTAATCCTTAACTGAAAATGTGAATTTTAATAAATTTTATCTTTTCTATTCATTGTCTTTTAAGAGCTCATGCTACATATTTTTTTTTCAGGATTAAAAATGGTAATTATAACCATACATAAACATATGGTTTTGTCTCATTATACAATTAATGTTAATATATGGCATACAATCATCATCTAATTTGAATTATATAGCATGTGGTGACATAATTATAACATGTAATGATGGAAAAGACTTATTTAAATCTCACAAAATAAACGAGGTTTGAATTGGATGAGTTTTAAATGGGAATTTCCTAGCTGCTTAAACATATCCCAAGGGACTAGAACACACAGAATTGTCTTACTTGTTAAGAGAAATACAGAAAACAATTTAAGTATACAAAAATAAGGTGTAATGAAATTGTTTTTCCCTCTTTTTTTCTACATGAACAAAAATGGAAAGAAATCCATTTGGTTGTGGACTATTTTTAGATTCTTTGTTAAATAAAAACTAAACCAGGGCAAAAAAAATATTAAAGATTACATCTGGCTGATATTTAATGTTCACATCATCAAGTTACAGGTACTTTCCATCAATCACAGGAATCTTTCTCACAATAAAATTATTGCATTCTATATGACCATAGCATTCTCTTCTGACAATTTTCTCTTCTCATTATTCACCTCACTTTTCCAGGGGGCAGGCATCCCATTAGAAGAACCTTTTCTTTCTTTTATTAAGTTGATTTCTAAAAAGGGAAAAAGAAGAATTCCCCAGACTAGTAGAAATAATTCAAAAGAAAGAAACCTGTCTTTTCTCTGTGGAAAAGTGATAAAACTTGATGTTCTAGTAGATGCAGAGAAACTTCTGAGTGAAGAAAACCTCAAGTATCAAGGAATGAATATGAAAAAAATAAAACTTCAGTGAAGTATGGATCTTTTAAAGTTGATATATCTAAAATGATAAAAAGGGTCTGACAAGAATAGGAGGAGCCTCAAGATTTAGTCATTGTCAACTATGTAGAAGACATTGGCTATTAAGTGGTCTCCATTATAGACAGTTTCAGAGCTTAAGATCAAAAGTGAAGATCTAGAAGGGACCTCAATAGTTAAATATCCCATTTCAGAAATGAGTAAACTGATGTTCATTGAGGTTAAGGATGGTAGAACTGGGATTCCAGCTCATATCCTTTCACTCCAAGTTCTATTGCCTTGTTTTTATTCCTCAAAATCTCAGACTCTAGTACAGGATTGAGACTTGCAATCACTGTAGAGATTTTTTTTTTCATTTTTTTCCCATTTCTTCCAAGAGCAAAAATACTGAAATGATTTACTAGTTTTTTTGTCTGAAAACCTGAAATTCTGCAAGTCATCCCTGGAAACTAAGCCTAATGGAGAACATATCAATATTATCTTTATAGGTTATATTTGATTTTTCATACTGATCTTTCAAACATTAGTGTTTCAGAAAGGAAAGTACATATTACTAGGTCAGTTGGTATTTTACAATAGGTTATGGTTGGTAGGGGAAAACTTGCTTGAATTTTTTTTTGTAATCAATAAAAATCATCTTTGCTTCCATTTCAAAAGGGAATGATCACCACATTGATGATCTTGGAACTCAAGAATCATGGTTAAGAACACAGAGACTCTCAGTAGTAAGTAATCAATTGATAACGCTGTTGTAGAAGCCAGTCACAATATCTGTATACAAGTACATAATTATAATGTCCCTATAGGTTCTGCCATCCGGGAAACTGAAGAATGCAGAGAAATTCACCGACTCTGGGTTATAGTAAGTTACACTGATTGAAGGTCTGTGCTAAATTTGACATTGATATAATGCAGCCCCTTAAAATGGAGGAATAGTAGTTTATCTAAAATGAGATAAAAACATTTGTTCAGGTATAGCTAAGAATCACAGAAATGTTAACCACCCTTCTGTAAGTTAATGAAAATAAAGAATGCTTTACTAGCTGGGAATGAAAATTCTGAGTGAAAAAAATACTTGTTATTAGCAAAGGTAATGTGTGACTCAGAGGATCTGGGCTCAGGAATTTTATGACTAACTCAGTCTTTGTCTTTTTTCTGGTTTTCCACCTATAAAATGGAGAAATAGATTGAACAAGGGGAAGGGTTGGTAGACATGAATTAGCTTTATCTAAAGGCATTTTCTAGATACTCATTTGCATATAACACTGTGTTTAGGGCTAGACAAAGAAATCAAACATAACATAATTCTTGCCAGCATGAAGTCTTTATTGTAAAATAGTACAGTCAATGAAAAGCTGAACCTACATACAAATAACACAAATAAACTTATAGTAAGGAAACTAAGATTAAGTTGTTTATTCCTTAAACACCTCTGAATGGACAGAAAAACACTATAAGAAAATGTTATTTTTTTTCCAGCAATATTCATGTCTTATGTTTATTGCTGACCTTTCTCTACAAATTGCCCAGTTAGTGGTAAAGACCAGAACATTCCAGCACTTATGATAGGCAAGACAAACTAATCTCAGTCCAGACTTTTCATTTGTACAAATGCTATATGATAAGAGATTTTTTTTAAAGTAAATAATGTTTGAAGATAATTTGTTACATTTATTTAGTTGATCAAAGATTTTTCATGAACTTGTTTATGCCAATATAAACTTAAAATAAGAAGTTAAGATTAAAATGCTTATTCTTTAAATACATTTAAAGGGAGGGAAGAATACTATTGAAAATTGTGATTTTTTTCCCCCATTGGTGTTCAAGCCTTGTGTTTATTGCCTTCTTCCCTCTGCATATTGCTTCAAAGAATGTGGTGGGGGAGGGGCTGGAGAAAATAGTTAGCAAAGATGATCACGTATCTCCAGTGAAGGGTTTCTGCATACTAATAGTAACAATTCAGACAGCTCCTTTCTATTCTAATGCCCTCTTCCTCTAAGAATAGGTTTCCACATCTATCAAGTGAATAAAATTTGAAAACAGCTTCTGTGCTTTTTCCCCATCCAGGCAGGCTACCTTAAATGTGGAAAATGCTTAGCCTATTTATTGCCCTCATAAATCACTAGGGAGCTGCTGAAGGGGAGGCAGGTCAGCAGTTCAGGCAGATCAGTGAAGGCAAAGAGAAGAGCCCTACAAACTCTCAAACTCTTCAAACCACCACTAAATTCTCACTGGGAAAAAAATATCATGCTTCTATTTCCTCCCCTCCCCACTTATGTTTAAGGAAAAAGAACCCTGAGCTAAAATAACCCTTCTATCCCAAGAAAATAAAGGTTGGACATTGAAGAATATGTCTTCAAATTTGTTTTATTAATTCTTAGAAATAACTGATTCATTTTCAATCAGATGTGATGTGTTGGAGGTTTTTTTTTTTTGCATTTTTTTGGGGGGGATATAAAATGTTTTATTGATGACTTGTTTTAATATCATAATCTTTTCCAGATATATTCCATTCCCTCTACTAATATAGACCAAATGACCCTTATAATAAAAAAATTGTTCAGCAGAGCTGACACAGTGAATGTGCCTGTATATGCAATATGCTTTATCTGAAGCCTTCTATCAAAAGAAGGGAAGAGCTTCTTATCTCTTCCCTGGGTTCCTTCATGGAAAATAACAGTTACATAATAGCTTCATTGTTTTAATTTTTTATAATTCATTAATTATTGTTCAACTGCACATAAAAAAATTTTAACATTCAGTTTTTAAAATTCGGAGTACCAAATTCTTTCTTTCAAAATTCTCTTCCTCTTTGAGAAGGCAAACAATTTGATACCAATTATATATGTGAAGTAATGCAAAAATCTATTTGCATATTAGTGATGTTGCCAAAAAAAACAGACAAAAAAAAAAACCACAAGAAAAAAAAGAAAGAAAGCTTAAAAAATACCTTGCAATCTGTACTCAGAGTTCATCAGTTCTCTTTCAGAAGGTAAATAGCATTTTTCATCATGAGTCCTTTGTAATTATCCTGGATCATTGTCTTAATCAGAGTAGCTAAGTTTTTTGAGACAAATGAAAAGTCTAAAAGAATGTCTGGACAATTAATAATGAATTTATTAATTTGGCTAACTAATAATACATAAATTCATAGTCAATGGTTTTTCTCAGTAAACAAAGACTAAACCACGGAAATCCCTAAATGTTTAGATGTATTTGGAAAAAGCTTAAAAACAAGCTCCTCTTTTGAGAACATAATTAACTTAACTATGATACAGCCACCTCCAGCAGTTTGGACAAATGAATCCATCTCTACCCAAACCACGGGAGTTGATTTTCTTTTTCATGAATTGAGTTTCCCTAGCCTGCAATGGAGGGTTACAAGGGAATAAGCAATACTTCAGGACTGGAATGCACCTATAATGGATTCTATAGAACACCCTAATTTGAAGTAAGGTCTTCTAGTTGGATTGGGTCCCACCCAAGAACACAGAGCATGTACCCAGAGAATTTGGTCAATCTCACCTGTCAGACTTATTCTTTAGGGACTAGCTGACTGACTCATAGAGACTAGACCCTGAATAAGGAAATAAAAAGGAAAAACCTCATTTCTAATTTAATAATTGGCTATTAATATGATAGAAAAATATATCTCTTGATGAAGTTTAGATTTGAGGTACCCAAATGAAATTAGGGTTTCTGGTGGTCGGGAGTTAAATAAAGTCTAGTGGTGGCGCAAGGGTAGGGAGTTCTGAGGATTCCCTTCTAACAGCACAAGATTCCTCTATAAAGGAATTTACAGACCAGAAAACCTAGATTGATAAAAGAGGTTTATTGTGGGGATTGGAAATAAGGTTAAAGTCTAGTTAGTAAAAAGTGTTAGGTAAAGAGAAGAGGGCACTGGAAACAGTATTCCGGGGGCAGAAGCTCCTTGGGGTGCCAAGCATGTATAGCTGGCATGTTTGGAACCTCTGCAAAGAGAGGGTTTTAGTTTGGTTTTTTTATAATAGGGGGCTTTGGCTACAAGCTGAAGGGGGCTTGTGGGTGGAGTCCCAGGTTGGCTCCTAGCTGGGTTTCAGCCAGGGCTAGGATTTGAATTGAATTAAATGGGTTTCAGGCCCCACCCAGATAACAAAGATGAAACTGTGCTTGGCGGGGTGGGGGGGAGTCCCCTCACTGATGCAGAGTTAAAGGAGGTTTTCTCCTTTAAGGATTTTCAGTTTTAGAATTCCCTCTTCACTCTTATTTTTAGAGTTGATCATCCTTAAAATATCATTATGTTTTCCTAATTCTGTTCACTTCTCATTGCATTAGTTCATGAAAATCATTTTTTGTTGAAGTTTTTTGGCAAGGCAATGTGTTAAGTGACTTGCTAAAATCATACAGCCAGTGACTGTCAAATGTTCAAGGTCACATTTGAACTCTGGTCTTCCTGACTCTAGAACCAGTGTTTATCCACTGTGGCACCATTAGCAACCCCTCATATATATATATAACCAGATGTTTTTTGAAATCACCCTTTTTGGAAAAGCCTCGTTTATCTCAATTACAAATAAGGTTTGTTCTTGATTATGATTTTAAGAAAGATTCCATTGATTTATGCTTTGTAGGGTTTTTCATAGGAATGGGTGTGGTATTTTGTAAAATACTTTTTCTGCATCTATTGGTATAATTATATGATTTTTATTCTTTTTGTAATTGTTATTATCAATTATTCCTATAGTTTTCCTAATGTTGAACCAGCCCTATACTGCTGGTATCAATCTTATCTGGTCATAATGTATAATCTCTATGATACATTATTGCAATCTTCTTGCTAGGTTTTTTATCGAAAACTTTTGCATTGATATCTCATAGGAAAGCTTTCTTGTATTTTTCTTTCTCTGTTTTTGTTCTTCCTGGTTTAGGTATTAGCACCATATTTGTCACATGAAGGGAATTTGAAATAACTCCTTCTTTGCTTCTTTTTCCAAATAGTATATATGACATGGGAATTAGTCTATATGGTATTGCTTTTTAAATATTTGGTAGAATTCACTTGTGAATTCAACTGGTCCTGGGCATTTTTTTTCTTAGAGAGTTCATTGATAGATTTTCAGTTTTATTGATATATAAATGGAAGAAAAATAGCTCTCAAAAACTGCTTTATTTTCATCTTCATTGGCAGTAAATTCACACTTTTCATTTTTGCTTCTGATATTTGTTTTTCTTCTTTCTTTTTTAAAATAAAATTAACCAAGTTAACCATTTCATTTCCATTCAGTTTTCTCCTGAGGTATATCATATTTATCTTTTCCAAGATTCTATTCATTTCTCTAGCTTTTTTCCTTGATTATTTAATAACTAAGCTTATTTAATTCTGAAAGACAAAAGTGAAATGCCCCCATTAATATAATTTTATTATTTCTTCCTCTAATTCACTGAATTTTCCTTTTAGAATTTGGATTCCATGCCATTTGGTGGACATATATATATATATATATATATATATATATATATATATATATATATATATTTATATTGCTATTACTTCATTTTCTGTGGCACCTTTTAGCAAGATGTAGTTATCATTATTTTTTCTTTTTATTTGGGTCTAATTTTGCTTTATCTGAGATTATAACTCTTATCCCTGATTTTTTAACTTTGGCTAAAGCATAATAAATTTTGCTCCAGTCTGTTATATAATTCTGTGTGTTTTTCTGATTCAAGTGTTTTTCTCGTAAACACCATATTGCTATATTCTTGTTTCTAATTCACTCTCATATCTGTTTCCATTTTATAGGTGAAGTCATCCCATTCAAATTCACAGTTATAATTTTTAACTGTGCATTTCTCTCCATCATATTTTCTTCCATTTATTCTTCTCTTTTTGTCCTTTCCCTGTTTTAAATTCTCTTTTGCTTTTGACCACTGCCTTCTTTTATTGTCTCTTCATGTTTGTCTTTCCATTTTTTCTTTATTTCCTTTTCTTCTACTTCTCTACTGGATACAATAAATTCCTATTACATACACACACACACACACATACACGTGTGTATATATACAAAAGATCTGTGTATATAGATGATAATGAAGAAAATAGATAGGTAAACACATTTTGTCTTTGAACTAATTTAGATATAAGATATGTTCAAGCACTGCCTGCTTCTCCCATTTTCCCTTTCTTGGCAAAATGTTTTTCCCCACATTCTTCATCTCCATGCCCTTTCTTGCAGAGTATTTCTTTCTCATCTCTACTTTTTATATCAGCCTAAAATAATCAGCACACTTTTACACCATCTTTCTATGTAGAATTCTTCTAACTTCCCTAATAATTATAAAATTCTTAGAAGTGACGCATCATTTTCTCATATAGACAAGTAAAGTCGACCTTATTGGTTCTCTTATGATTTCATGTTTCCCTTTTTACACTTCTTTTGAATCCTGTATTTGAAAGTCAAATTTTCTGTTCATCTCTGATATTTTCATGAGGAATGCTTGAAAATCCTCTATGTTATTAAGTGTTTATTTTCCCTTGAAAATTTATGTTCAATTTTGCTGGTAGATTATTATTAGTTGTAATCTTAGCTTTTTTTGCCTTCTGGAATATGATATTTCAAGACCTTTGCTAATGGGATAGCTGCTAAATATTCTGTGATCCTACTTATAACTTCAAAGTACTTGATTTTTTTTTCTGCTTGAGGTATTTTCTCCTTTTGAAAGTATTCATTTGGGGATCTCTTTCTTTTCAATTCTATTTTACACTCTGATTATAAAACATTAAGGCAATTTTCCTTGATAATTTCTTAAAATATGATGTCTAGGCTATTTTTTCTGATCATGGCTTTCAGATAATCCAATAATTCTTAAATTACTTCACCTAGATCCATTTTCTTGGTTGGGTATTATTTTCTTATGAGATATTTTATATTCTCAACCTTTTATTCAATCTTTGGATTTTTAATTGTTTCTTTATGTCTCATGGGGCCATTAATTTCTGCTTGGCCAATCCTAATTTATAAGCCTTTTTTTCTAGTTCAAGTTTCCAGTCTTTTCCCATTGGTCTATTTTTGCTTTTTAAGAAGATATTTTCATCAGTCAAAATTTTGTATATATATTTTCCATTTGTGTTTTTTAATTTGTAATTTTCTTTGTTTTTGGTTGTTGTTGTTTCTCTTTCACCAAGTTTTAATTGTCTTTTCATAATTTTTTTTTCTTTCACCTCATTTCTTTACCTATTTTTTCCTTCACCACCATATGTGATTTTGAAAATAATTTTTTTTAGCTCTTCAGGAAAATTTTGTTTAATGTGTGTTTAAATGACATTTTTCTTTAAAGCTTTATTTATAGTTGTTTTGATTTTATTAACTTCTTCTGAATTTGTGTATGGTCTTACCTGTCATACAGTAACATTTTATGGTGAGATTCTGTTTTTTTCATTGTTGTTTACTCATTTTCCCCAACAACTTTCTTGACTTGGCACTTTAAAGTTGGATTTTATTCCTGATGTTAGGGGAAATAGAGGCACTGTCTCAGGCCTCAGACTTTTATGCACTACTGTTTTCCAAGCTAGTTCTGGAGTGCTAGAAATTTTTTGTGCTTCCAAGTTCCAAGATCTAGGGAGATATGTTCAGTGCTCTCCTGTTCTATACTCTGGTTCTTTCACAGGTAGGGCTCCTTATACCTTGGGATTACAATTGATACTTATTCTCAGGCATCTTGCTCCCTCTTGAAAGATGTAATCCTTTACTCCCATGAACTGTGATTCAAAAGTTGGTATAAACAATGGATTTGCCAAAGTGTTTGATTCTATGTCTAGTGCTATCACAGGAATCCCCTATCCTCACTTTCTGACCAGTTTTCAGGTCCCCTTACCATTTTTGACTTGAGAGTTCTTATGACTGTTTCTTCTGTCCTCTCCACTTAATTATACCAGTTATTTATTTATTTATTTTATTTTTTAATCTTCATGGGATTCGGGCAGAGCCAAGATGGTGGAAAGGACACTTTTTTTTTTTTTTACTTTTTCCTACTACCCTCACACTAATTACCAAATCAGCCTCTAAATTAGCTCTGGATTGGCAGAATCCATGAATATCATGAGTGTAACAAATTACCAGCAGAAGACAATTTTGAAGATCGCCAGAAAAGGTCCGTTTCAACCAGTTAGGGAGGTTAGTGGACTAAGCACAAGCAGGCTGAACACAGATGCCAAGTAGACATCTTGACGTGGTGTGCACTGGAGAATCTACAGGGAGGAGTCTCCAATAGTGTTCACTACTTTGCCCTGGTTGCAAGACAGTAGCTCAGCAGAGAAGTTATAAAACATCCAACAGAAACACAAAAGGTAAAGAGTGAAATGCTGGAATCATGGACCTGACCACATTCACTCAGCACCAGGTGTGAGTCACCACTAAGTTAACACAGCAGCTGCCACTTGTAGAGGAAGCTTGAACAACCTCCCTTGCCCTAAAAAACAGATCTCAACTTAAAAAAATGAATAAAAAAGCAAAAAGAAATCTAACTGTGGATAATTTTTATGGTGAAAGTGAAGAACAGATTTCAAACCCTGAGGAGACTAAAAGCAGATCATCTGGAAATGAAGCCCCAAAGGATTGTATAAATTGGTTCCTGTAATTGGTTCGAGCTGAAGAGGAAAATCTAATTGTTATCTCAAAAAGGAAAAGGGAGAATTTTCTACCAATGAAGAGTTAATTAGAGCAATAATTAGGAATTATTTTGCCCAACTTTATGCCAATAAATTGATAATCTAAGTGAAATAGAGGGATGCTTACAAAAATATTAGATAGCCCAGATTACCAGAAGAGGAAATAAATTAGAGTCCCATTTTAGAAAAAGCAATAGAACAAGCTATTAATCAACTCCCTAAGAAAAAATCCCCAGGACCAGATGAATTTACATATGAATTCTACCAAACATTTAAAGAACAATTAACTCCAATACTATATAAACTATTTGAAGAAATAGGGAATAAATACATAATTCCTTTTATGACACAGACATGGTACTGATACCTAAACCAGGTAGAATGAAAAACAGAGAAAGAAAATATAGACCAATCTTCCTAATGAATATTGATGCAAAAATCTTAACTAAAATATTAGCAAAGAGATTATTGAAAAGCTTCTCCAGGATAATACAACCCAACCACGTAGGATTTATACCAGGAATGCAAGGTGGTTGAATATTAGGAATACTATTAGCATAATTGACTATGTCAATAACCAAATTAACAAAAATCATGGTTATCTCAAGTAGATGCAGATAAAGCACTTGATAAAATGCAATACCCATTCCTATTAAAACCACTAGAGAATATAGGAATAAATGGAATTCTTAAAATAATCTGTAGCGACTATTTAAAACCATCAGCAAGCATCATATGTAATGGGGATAAACTGGAATCATACACAATAAGATCAGGAGTGAAACGAGGTTGTCCACTATTGCCATTACTATTCAATATTGTATTAGAAATGCTAGCTTTGGCAATAAGAGAAGAAAAAGAAACTAAAGGAATTAGCGTAAGTAATGAGGAAACCAAATTATCGCTCTTTGCAGATGATATAATAGTATAATTAGAGAACCTTAGAGAATCAACTAAAAACTACTAGAAACAATCCAAAACTTTAGCATAGTTTCAGGATACAAAATAAATCCACATAAATCATCAGTATTTTTATACATCATTAACAAAATCCAACAAGAGTTACAAAGAAAAATTCCATTTAAAATAACTGTCAATAGTATAAAATATTTAGTAATCTATTTGTCAAGGCAAAGTCAGTAACTATATGAGCAAAACTACAAAACACTTTCCATACAAATAAAGTCAGATATAAACAATTACAAAAATATCAAGTGCTCTTAGATAGGTTAAGTGAATATAATAAAGATGACAATCTTACCTAAACTAATCTATTTCTTTGGTATTACACCAAACTCCCAAAAAACTATTTTATTGACCTAGAAAAAATAACAACAAAATTCATTAGGAAGAACAAGGTCAAGAATTTCAAGGGAATTAATGAAAAAAAAATTAAATGAAGGTAGTCTAGCTGTACCAGATCTAAAACTATATTAAAAAGCAGTGGTCATCAAAATCATTTGGTACTGGCTAAGAAATAGACTAGTTGATCAGTGGAATAGGTTAGTTTCACAGGCAAATAGTCAATGACTATAGCAATCTGTTGTTTGACAAACGCAAAGACCCCAGATCTTGGGATAATACTTCACTATTTGACAAAAACAGTTGGGAAAATTGGAAACTAATATGGCAGAAATTGGGCATTGACCCACACATAATACCATATACCAAGATAAGGTTGATTTGGGTTCAGGATTTAGACATAAAGAATAATATTATAAACAAATTAAAAGAATACAGGATAGTGTACTTCTCAGACCTGTAGAGGAAGAAGCAATTTGGAACCAAAGAAGAAGTAGAGATCATTATTCATCACAAAATAAATAACTTTGATTATATTAAGTTAAAAAGTTTTTGTACAAAACTAATGCAGACAAGATTAGAAGGGAAGCAATAAACTGGGAAAACCTTTTTAAATTCAAAGGTTCTGATAAATGTCTCATTTCTAAAAAATGCAGTGGCTCTCAAAGTATGGCATAGAGAATCTTGGGGATCTCTGAAATCCTTTTAGAAGGTCTACAAATTCAAAAATAGTTTTTATTTCCAATATGGTAAATGTCTATAAATATAATCCAGATAAACAAAACTGCTTTGGAGAGATCCTCAATAATTTTTAATAGGATAAAGATATTGAAAACAAAAATTTGAGAACCACTGATATAGAGAAGTGACTCAAATTTATAAGAAATCAAGCCATTCTCCAATTGATAAATGGTTACAAGATATGAACAATTTTCAGATGAAGAAATTAAAACTGTTTCTGGTCATAAGAGAAGATGTTCCAAATCACTATTGATCAGAAAAATGCAAATTAAGACAGTTCTGAGATACCACTGCACACTTTTCAGATTGGCTAAAATGACAGGAAAAGATAATGATAAATGTTGGAGGGGATGTAGGAAAACTGGGATATTGATACCTTGTTGGTGGAACTGTGAATGGATCCAATCATTCTGGAGAGCAATTTGAACTATGCTCAAAAAGTTATCAAACTGCATATACCCTTTGACCCAGCAGTGTTTCTACTGGGCTTATATCCCAAAGACATCTTAAAGGACAGAAAGGGACCCACATGTGAAAATGTTTGTGGCAGCCCTTTTTGTAGTAGCAAGAAACTGGAAACAGAATGCATGCCCATCAATTAGAGAATGGCTAAATAAATTATGGTATATGAATGTTATAGAATAATATTGTTCTGTAAGAAACAACTGACAGGATGATTTCAGAGAGCCCTGGAGAAACTTACATGAATTGATGCTAAGTGAGATAAGCAGAACCAGGAGATCATTATACACAGTAACTATAAGATTATATGATGATTAATTCTGATGGACATGGCTCTCTTCAACAATGAGATGATTCAAACCAGTTTCCATTGTTCAGTGATGAAGAGAGCCATTGTCTCCCACAAAGAGAGGACTGTGAGAACAGAGTGTGGTTCACAACATAGTATTCTCACTTTTTCTGTTGTTGTTTGCTTGCATTTTGTTTTCTTTCTCAGGTTTTTTTTCCTTCTTGTTCCAATTATTTTTGTGCAGCAAGATAATTGTATAAATACATATATATTGGATTCAACATATATTTTAACATATTTAACATGTATTGGACTACTTGCCATCAGTGGCGGGGAGAGGATGGGAAAATTAGGAACATAAGGTTTTGCAAGGGTCAATGTTGAAAAATTACCCATGCCTATGTTTTGTAAATAAAAAGCTTTAATAAAAAAAAAAAAGGAAAAGAAAAAATCTTCATTGGTGCTAGGGCAGCCTCTGCCCCCAAGTCACAGATTTCTCTTTCTGATCTACTAAGTTATCTTGGGTTGGAAGAATGTGTCACTCTGACTTTTTGTTGGTGCTGCCATTCCAGAATTCAATTTGAGATATTATTTTAAAGTTGTTTGGAGGGGAGTGTTGAAAAATCTCAACTGTGTGCTTCTACTCCATTTTACTTCTACCACCAGGTTTATTTTAATGTTGTTGAAGTTTTTATATTATTATAATATTTTCATATAGAACTGAAATACATTCAAAAGACACTAACCAACAAAGAAACTATTTAATTGACTATGTTCAAGTGAGGACTATTAGGATTTTTAAGCATGAAGAGAACCTATAGGTCTTCATCTTCTCAATGGCTCTATAGGCCTGTAGCCCATGAGCACTACCCATATTGTTGATTTGAGCTGTTGTGGCTATTCTTATTAAGTGAATGAGCATTTGAGGTAGTTGTGAACTTATATGACATGAAATGTTAGAATGCTTAGTGATAAAAGGCTGGGAGCTGGTATCTATGTCAAGATTTGCAGGAGACTGAAAACAGATATGACAATGATTCTAGTACTTAAGACTAAAAGGTTTGATCTATCCCAACAGTAGCAGAGATGACTCATCTATTCATCAGCTATGTCATATTTGATGGTAAAATTGCTAGAACAGATACTTTATAGCAAATACTTTACGTGTGAGACCATCTCTCTTAAGGGCCAAGGTGACGACAGATGGGGAGAGTGTGACCCTTTAACTTCTCATTCAGGGAACAAAAGCTTTGTACTTCTATTCTCTCTATATCATCTCAGGAAACAATCTTTTATAATAGTTTAGTGATATTAATTAGTGAAAACATACTGGAGGGACTAATTGATTTACATGGAAAGAACACTAACAAGAGCTTGAATCCATAGCATTAGAAAGATATATACCAAACTTTTAGAGGGGGAGATAGATAATTTTTCAACTGGATTTGATTCATCAGGGTGTAGTTGGGATGAAGATTATCAGAATTTTATAATGATTGCACAAGTGTTTTCCCACATATTTCTTATTTTTTTTTATAGATACCATTTTTATGGTGGAAGAATATCCCAATGTATTAATCTATCATAATTTTTCAGTCATTTCTCAATTGGACACCCATTTTATTCCAGTTATTTTGTTTCTGTTTCTGCTTTTCTACCACCAAAGTACACAGTTTCTCTTTCTTTGTCTCTGTGTGTATATGTTTAACATTATAGTTACTAGCTACTTTTTAGCATTATTCCTTTTGAAGCAGCTACTCAACCAGTATAGTTCCTGGAGGGGCCCCTATGAGACACAGTTGAAATATCTGAAGATAATTTACTTGAAAAGCAAAAGATTTAGAGAAGATATGATAATTTTCTTTAAATATCTGAAGAATTATAATTAAGGAGACAGAACAAAATTATTTTGTGTGTCTCATGAGCTTGGAACATGGTGTATAAGCAAAAATTCAAAGGAGAAAGATTTTAGCTCAACATAAGGAAAAAAATTTCTAAATAATTAGAGATGTCTATAAACAAAAAGATTATTTTTAAGGGTAGGGAATTCCTTGTCACTGGAAATAGTCTAACAGACTTATCATAGAATAAATTTGTCCCTTAGATAAGAATTATATTGAATAATTTCTGATGCTGATGGGTAAATTTGGGTATTCTGGAATTTTATGAAATATTCTTTAGCCAAGTTATATCCTGATCAGCTGGATTGGTATACTTCCCATGGAGTTCGTTATTTACTCTCTTTCATTGCTCTAAGACTTTTTTGCCTCTTGTTGATGAAAATATGTCTTACTAAGATGAATAGCTTCTGACTATTTACCTGTAATAATTAATGCATCAAAGATTTTTGGCCACAGAGTAATAACCATGAACTTGGTGTGCTAGAAAGGTTATTGAATAGAAATAATCTACTATACCATTTAGACTCCCAGTTATTTCTCATCATTCTAATGACAATTATGTCTATATGATCAAGGCATTTAAAACACCTGTAAGTATGAATAACTAGCTACCTTCTGCTTTCTCTTTTCTTCTTCACCCAAAAATGACTGAGCAATGATCCTGACAAATGGATATTTATGAACCTTCTGTTGGAGAAGTTCAGGCTTTCTGAGTCACTGCACCATTAGGAAGCAATTTCCTCAAGAGATCCTTTTCTTGGAGAAAAAAGACATGTCATCATCAGAAAGATGATGCAGGTGCAAGGGCTAATAAAGACCAAGCCATGACTAGGTTCTCTCAGTGCAGATCAGAGATAAAAGTAAAGGTATAGTGATAATTTATGAAGTACATGGAAATGCTGCCTGAAGAGTAAATATACAATACTTCCATTTGCAATTCTGACCTGAGAGCCAAAGCTCTGATAATATAGATTGTTCCCAGGAAACCTAGGCAAATTTGCCTGCAGCCATCATTCTCTTTTTTTCATAAATGGAAAGGCGAGGCTTCAGTTCCTTGATTGTTGCACCACCCACATGTTAAACTAAGAGAAACTAGTTTGAAGAATTCAACTATTGATTCTTCTTCCTCATTTCCCCATTTCAAGATGTAATTCATTGCTGTTAAGTCTTCATTTTAGAATTCAAAAATTTGCATCTTCTTAAGTGAGTTAAAATGTCATTCAAATTGACATTATTCCATTTTTCCTCTCTTCTTTTTCATTTGCCTTCCATTTATACCACAGATTGCAGACAGAGGTCTCATCAGGGAATCTTCTCACAGATCTTTTTAATTTAGAACATTTCTCCTAAATTCCTGTCTTTTCCTCCACATGCCTGAGGATTTTCACCTTCTTCTGGGAAAGTCTGCTGCAAAACAGAGATCCGGTGATTAAAAGAAAGCACACTTTGGACTTCAGTCTGAACCGAGTAAAAGAAAAATAACTTGGCTCAACACAATCTGAAAATTTACAAAATATATTTCCAGTATCTTTTACTTATTTTATTGTAGCTGCTATAGTCATTTGATGTCTCTACTTGGCTACCCCTCTCTTCTAAGATAAAAATCAAGTGCACTTTCTCTGAGGCTGATTCACTCCTATCTTAGATTAGTAAAGCCTAAATAATCACACTCAACACAGTGACTTTTGTCATCTAAGGCTTACTTTTATATTATTCTCTAATTCTTTGAGTTATGCATAAAGGAGAAAAAGAAGATGGTCCACATAGTGCCTGCCATTAAAACCCCATGTATGGAGTCAAAAAAGCCACAGTTTCTTGTCTCATGCTGTGAAGCTGTGTTTTAGATCATTATTGGCACTGAGACAAACTCTGAAACTCTGCAGCTGGTTCAATCTGTTGCCTTTGCCTTTGGCATTCTCTGAGATCATTTCTTCTCCCTCCATCAGGGAATTTCATACTGGCTTTTCATGATAAAAATCATCTGCTCTTCAGATTTCTTTAAGCGAAAGCCCAACAGTATAAAATGTTAGGGTTTTTTTTTTTTTTTTTTAACATGGAATAATTGCATGTCCTTTCATTACAAAATATTTTGTGGAAAAAAGCTACTGGTTTCTTTATAATAATATATATGGCAAAGTCCTGCTTTTTAACCTATGAGATATAGTTTGAGTGTGAACTCAATATAAGCTCACAAATATAAAGACCTGGGCTATAGCAGAAAAGATTCACAATAGAAGACAGAATCTGTAAGAATTTTCAAACTGCTACTAATGTCAAGTGTGAAATAAGGCCAGTGGGAATAAGGAATCATGTTTATAGTGACATGACTTCACAAGACTTTACAATAATAGTGTATGTTCTGAAAATTAAGAGTAATGAATTTCTTTATGGACTTAATAACATTTAATCTTTTTAGTTCTAGCATCAATTTTAATTTGGCAGTTTTTATTGTATATTATTATATTATAGTATAATCTATCCTGCTTAGGAGTGAGGTTGATAAGGCACATGTGAATGCAACATGCCACCATAAAATTCAGAAAGTCGACTTCCATGGGAAACTCTTAATGCTCTTTAAGTAAGAAAGTAATATAGTGACTTGTTCCCCAATTGTTAAATAGAAGATAGGAACAGACTGTTATTTTCCAGATGAAGAAATCAATGCTATCTATACTCATATAAGAAAGATGCTCTAAATCACTATTTATTAGAGAAATGCAAATTAAAACAACTCTGAGATATCATCTCACATCAGATTGGGTAATATGATCAAAAGAAAAAAAACTGTTGGTGAGAAGTGGGAAAACTGGGACACTAATGCATTGTTGGTAGAGTTGTGAACTAATCCAAACATTCTGGGAAATAATTTGGAACATAAGCAAAGAGCTATAAAACTATGCATTTCTTTTGATCCAGCAATATAACAGCTAGACCTGTTATCACAAGGAAATTTAAAAAGGTGGTAGGGATGACCTATTTGTACAAAAAATATTTAAAAGCAGTTCTTCTTATGATAGTTAAGAATGGGAAATTTCAGTGTTGTTCATCAACTTGGGAATGACTAAACAAGCTATGATATATGATTGTGATAGAATATTATTGTGTTGCAAGAAATGTCAAGCAGGATGATTTCAGATAAAGCTGGAAAGACTTATGAAAAATGAAGTAAGCAGAACAAGGAGAACAGTATAATAATAGCAGTGTATGATGAAGAATTGTAAATGACTTAATTCTCAACAATACATTGATTAAAGATAATCCCAAAGGATTTATGATGAAGCATTTTCTTTATCTCCAAAACTGATATTATCTGTATACAGACTAAAACATGCCATTTTTCCCTTTCTCTCTTCATTCTCCCCGCTCCCCACCTCTGCCTTTCTCTCTCTTTCTTCTTTGTACAAAATGATTGACTTGGAAATATTTTCCATGATTACACATGTATAATTTATATTGGATTATTTACCATCTCTGAGAAGGAGTGGATAAAATTTGGAACTCAAAACTTTAAAATAAACAAAGATTAAAAATCTGTTTTAACATAAATTTGAAGGAAAATGATTATTTTGAAAGCAGGGAGTAAAGTTCTTTGAACTCAGTTTCCTAATTTGTCAACATAGTAGAGGAATGTCATATGTATTGTATTGTAGTTGTTATTGAGTAATTGATCTAACTGTGGTGCCATTTGGTATTTTCTTGGCAAAGATACTATAATGATTGCTATTTTCTCTTCAGCTCCTTTTATAGTTGAAATGGGGATGGGGTAGGGGAGGGGAACAAGGTTAAGTGACTTGCGCAATCACACAGCTAGTAAATGCTTAAAGCCAGATTTGAATTCATGAAAATGAAACTTCCTGATTTCAAGACCAGTGCTCTATCATTATGTCACCTAGATGCTCAATATATCTATCGTTGGTACTTAATGAATACTTATTGAATGATGGATTGATTCACAAAGTCAAAAGAATTACGTGAGATAACATGCAAGCTATGATTTGTGAATGTAGTCTAAGAATTTACTAATGGAATTTGAAATGAATTTTTCTCAGACAATGATATAAATGGGAAAAAACTTCCAAAACCAAGTCACAAAAGTTTATTTAACCCACAATATACCTGAATCAGCACATAAAATAATAAAAACTAACTATATGAGCAAAGAATTAGAAAAGGAGTAGATGCCAATCAATTGGGGAATGACTGAGTAAGTTGTGGTACATGAAGGTAATGGAATATTATTATTCTATAAAAAATGATGAACAAGCTGATTTTATAAAAGCTTGGAAAGATTTACATGAATTAATGCTGAGTGAAACAAGCAGAAGCAGAAATACATTGGGCACAATAATAGGAAGAATATGTGATGATCAACTATGAAAGGTTTGGTTCTTCTCAGTGGCTCAGTGATTAAAAAATCCCAATAGACTTTAGACAGAAAATGCCATCTTCACCCAGAAAAAGATCTGAGACCGAATGTAAATTAACACATTATATATTCACTTTTTTTTTTATCTCTCCCATGGTTTTTCCCTTTTGTTCTGATTTTTCTCTCCTAACATGATTCATAAAGCAATGTGTATTAAAAGTAAACTTATTATAATAAAAAAACTAATGACATATATTTGTATGTGAAAATGTATTCTGAGTTCAGCTTCAGGATACTAGACACAATTTCTATCCTCTCAAATACAGCAAAAGAATCAGAGATTCACTTTCTTCTTGAATAATTTTCTTTCAGTGATAGGAATTGGGATACTTTTAGTTGTGTAGGTGGATGCTGCCATAACATGGGGCATGGAATACTGCAGGACACAAGCAAGGATGGGATAGAGAAAGGAAGCAGACTCCGGAGCCCTAGATACTTGACGAGCAGTAATATAAACAACCAAGGACATGTTAGGCAAATTTTTGTCATCCCCTTTTTTTCCAAAATGCTAAGAATTGGCCCAACTGCTTCCATTTTTCTCTCAAACCTTGCTGCTTTGCTTAAGATTTCTCTTCTGGACAGAACTAGTTAATTCACTGTTGCAACTTCCTATCTATACCTGAGCTATCTTGATAGGTAAGAGGTCAAATTCCCCTAAACTACTTTATCTAGCTAACCCTAGATTAGACTACACTTCATATATTCCATTTGGGCTAGGCCATTTTGTGATCTCTTTCTCTAATCACAGAGATGAAATTTTTTTTAAAAAAGCCAATTTATACTGGAGAACATATAAGAGATGAAAATACCTATCCTCTGCTCTCTTGAACTTTTCTTGGGAGAGTATCCAATTGAGTGGCCAAGGGATTTATCTTTGCTCTGTATTATTTAATAGTTTAATCATACTTAGATCAAAGTATAGATGTCATATTCATCAGATTTATAGGTGACATGAAAATGGAAGCAATAATTAACACAGTGGATAATTGTGTTCATGATAATTAGCATTACTCACATTTTTATATCACTTTAATATCTGTATATACTACCTCTTTTCATCCTTAAAATAATTTTCTGAGATTAGTGTTGCTATTTTATAGATGTATAAGCTCAAACTCAGAGAGGTTAAATGACTTTTCCAGAATTACACAAAAAGTCTAAATATCTGAAGTAAAATTTTAATCTTAATTTTCCAACATTAAATCAAGCCTCAAAAAGACAAGGGTAAAACAAATTCCCAGCTCAAAAGAATTTAAAAGGATATCAGGAAAGATCTGTCTCATTTGGATGAAAGGAGAGCTCAATGCAGGTGGTATTTAGGAAAGCAAGTGGGAGGCCCTTAGCCGCAGCACACATCAGAAACCCAGTCTCCACAGTCCTGGCTCAGCATGTCATCTGTAAGGCCTCAGTCTAGCAGGCAAATTGCTAGATCAAGAACCCCAGGGCAGACTAGGTATGACTAGACCAGGTCATCTCATCATAGTAAAACAAGCCATCATCACTCTGGAGCAGAAAGCCAGTAACTGCCAGCTCCAATGAAAGAATATTGGGACAGTGCCCTCTGTGCTCCAGGAACAGAGCTCAACTCTTAAAAAATGAAAAAAAAAATACTCTGATAATAGAAAGGTACTATGATGACAGGGAAGATTCAAAGAAACTCAGAGGAGGACAACAATATCAAATGTCTATATGCGAAACCACAAAGGGGAAGGTAAATGGATTTCAAATCCAAATAGCCTTCTTAAAGGAGCTTAAAAAGAATTTTAAAAATTACATGAGAGATATAAAAGATAAATTGGAAAAAATAAGTGAGAGGTATGCAGGAAAGTCAACAGCTTGGATAAGGAAGGACAAAATTTGACTGAAGAAAATGGTTTCTTAAAAAATACAAGTGGCCAAATGGGAAAAAAAACCCAGTGAAGAATATAACTGTTTTAAAAGGAAAATAAGCCAAATATAAAAAGAAATACAAAAGCAATTTAATTGAAGAAAAGCATTCCTTAAAAATTAGAATTGAGCAAGTAGGAACTAATAACTTTATAAGACATCAAGAATCAGTCAAATGAAATCAAAATAATGAAAACAATACTGTTTTATTGTATTGGAATACAATTGGAAATTGGAATTGGAAAATAATTCCACATTGGAAAAGGAAATGACCTGGAAAATAGGTCCTGAAGAGATCATTTTAAAATTATTGAACTTCCCAAAATTCATGATAAAAAAACAAATCCTGGACAGCATCTTTCAAGAAATTATAGAGGAAAATTTCCCTGATATCCTAGAAATTGAGGGTAAAATTGTCACTTAAAAAATCCACATTCATCCCCTGAGATTCCCAAAATGAAAACTCTAAGGAATATTCTAGCCAAATTCCAGATATATCAGGTCAAGTTGAAAATACTGCAAGCAGCCAGAAAGAAATAGTTGAAATATCAAAAAGCCACACTCAGAATTATTCAGTATGAAGCTACTTCTACAATAAAAAATCAGAGGGCTTGGTATATGACATTCTGGAAGGCAAAAGAGCTCAGATTACAATCAAGAATCAAATACACAGCAAAATTGAACGTATTTCAGGGAGGAAAATAAACATTCAATGAAATAGAGGACTTTCAAACTTTTATGATAAAGACTTATGCTGAACAAAAAAATTCAATCTTCAAATAAAAATCAAGAGAAGCATAAAAAGACAAACAGGAAAGGAAAAAAATGTGTTATTCAATAAAGTTAAACTATATCCCTATGCAAGATGATAATACTTGTAACTGTGGAGATTTATATCTTTATTAATGTAGTTAGAGTGAGTATACGAAGACAGAAGGTATAAGTATAATAAAATAAGCTTCAAAAAAGGGATTGTACTCGTAGAGGAGGGAAGGCAGAGGCAGAATGGGGTAAATTATATAATACGAAGAGGAACAAAAGATCTATTACTAGAGATGGAAAAAAGCAAGGTGATGGCCATTGTTTAGAATTTTATGCCTATTAATATTGACTCAAAGAGGGAACAGTGCACACACACACACACACTCAGTTGGGTATATGGGTATCTATATGGAAGTATTGGGGGGAGAGATGAAGTGGTATTGACTGAAAGGAGAACAAACTAAAAGAAGTGGTGGTCAGAAGCAAAACACTAGCAAGGAACAAAGGGAAAGGAGAAAAAATAGTGTAAATAAGAAGTAAATAGGATGGATGGTTAGTAATTATAATTGTATCAAAAACCAGAGTGAAACAAATTCCCAGCCCAAAAAAGTCTGAAGGAAAGGTGGATCTTACTTGAATGAAAAGGCAAGGGAATGCAGTGGAAGTGATATCCAGGCAAATCAGTGAGATGAACTATCCCATAAAACAGAAGCTAAGAGCAGAGTGGATTTTAAAAAATCCTGCAATATGTTGTTTACAAGAAACACACTAGTGTACATTGAGAAATACACAGAGTAAGTAAAAGGCTGGAGCAGAATATATTATGCTTCAGTTGAAAAAAAAAAAGAAAAAAAATGTGAGTAGCAATCCTAATCTCATATAAGGCAAAGCAAAAATAGATCTAATTAAAAGAGATAAGGAACCAAACTACATAGATAATCAAGTAATATCAATACTGGTTTATGTGCACCAAGTGGTACAGCATCCAAATTCTTAGAGAAGTTAAGTGAGTTACAGAAAAAAACAGACAAAACTATATTATACTATACTGTAGTATACTAACTATACTATACTATACTAAAGGGAGAAACAAAACTATACTAAAGGGAGAACTCCATATTCTCTTCTTAGAATAGAATAAATCTAACTACACAATAAACAAGAAAGAAGTTAAGGTGAACAGAATTTTAGAAGTTAGACATAATAGACCTTTGAGGAAAACTGAATGAGGATAAAAAGGAATATATTATTTTTCTTATAGGTACAATACACTTACACAAAAATTATCTATGTGTCAACCTCACAATCAAATGCAGAAGGGCAGAAATATTAAGCATGATCTTTTCAGATCATGATGCAATAAAAATTAAATGTAATAATGGGCCATGAAAGATAGACTAAAAACTAATTGGAAACAAAGTAATCTAATTCTGAAAAAATGAGTGGACCATCATCATAGAAACAATCAATAATTTCATCAGAGAGAAAGATGAGACAACATACTAATACTTATAACATGTAGCCAAAGCAGTTCTAAGGGAAAATTTATATCTCTAAACGTTTACATTAATAAAATAGAAAAGGAATAGAAAAATGAATTGGGCAAGCTACTAAAAAATAAAGAATAAAATAACAACCCCCAATTAAATACCAAATTAGAAATTCTGAAAATCAAGGAAGAAATTAATAAAATGGAAAGTTACAACATATTGAACTAATAAACAAAACTAAAAGTTGGTTTTATTTTTAAAAAAAATACAACACTAAAATAGATCCTTTGGTTACTTTGGTTTTTATTAAAAGAAGAAAACCAAATTACCAGTATCAAAAATAAGAGGACCAACAATGAAAAGGAACTTGAAGCAATAATTCTGAGCTATTTTGCCCAAATATATGCCAATATATCTGATGATCTAAGTAAAGTGTATGAATATCTATGAAAATATAAATTGCCCAGATAAACAGAAAAAGAAATAAAATATTTAAATAATCTTATTTTAGAAAAAGAAATTGAACAAGCCATCAATGTGTTTCCTAAATAAAAATCTCCAGGACCAGATGGATTTATAAGTGAATTCTACCAAAAATTTAAAGAAAAATTAATTCTAATATGTAAATTATTTGGGAAATAGGCAAAGAGTCCTACCAAATTCCTTTTATACCACAAATATGGTGCTGATATTTAAACCAGGAAGAAGCAAAAGAGAGAAAGTTATAAATGAATTCCCTTATAAATGTTGATACAAACATTTCAAATAAAATATTAGCAAAGAGATTATAGTAATTTATCAACAGAATAATAGATATGCCTAGGTGGGATTTATATCAAGAATGCAAGCTTAGTTTAATATTAAGAAGACTATCAGCATAATTAACCCTAGCAATAACAAAATTAACAGAATTCATATGATTATTTCAATAGATGCAGAAAAGGCTCTTGACAAAATACTGCACCAGTTTCTATTGAAAACACTAAAGAGGATAGGAATAAATAAAGTTTTCCATACAATGATAAGAAGTATTTATTGAAAACTATTAGCATTATCTATAATGGGGATAACCTAAAAGCATTCCAATAAAATCAAAGGTAAAACAAAGACACCTATTATCATCACTATTGTTCAATATCGTACTAGAAATATTAGCTTTAGTAATAAGAAAAGAAAAACAAATTGAAGGAATAGGCAAATAGAAAAGAAAGCTATGACTCTTTGTAAATGATATGTCATCATACTTAAAGAAAGAGAAGCTAGGTAGAACACCAGCTTTCAAGTCAGGAGGACCTGAATCCAAATCTGGCCTTAGACACTTAACACTTCCTAGCTGTGTGACCCAAGGCAAGAAAAAGAACAGGAAAGAGCGACAACTAAAAAAATTCTTTAAATAATTTTAGCAATGTTGCAGGATATAAAATAAACCTACATAAATCATAAGCATGTTTTATATAACCAACAAAATCCAGAAGCAAGAGATAGAAAGAGAAATTCCAGTTAAAATAATTTTAGACAATATAAATATTTGGTAGTCTACCTGCAAAGACAAACACTTTTCACACAAATAAAGTCAAATCTAAACAAATGAAAAATATCAACTGCTCACAGGTAGGCAGAGCAAATATAATAACAGTGACAATTCTACCTAAATTAATTTACTAATTCAGTGTCATATCAAACAGACCACAAATAACTTTATAGAGCTAAAGAAATAACAACATTCATCTCAAGGGACAAAAGGTCAAGAGTTTTAAGTCAAATAATAAAGAGAATGCACAGGAAAGTGGCTTAACTACACTATAAAACAGTAAACATCAAACTATTTAGTATTGGCTAAGAAATAGAGTGGTGGATCAGTAAAATAGGTTAAGTATGTAAGACATAATAGTACATGACTATAGTACTGTTTGATAAACCCAAAGACCCCCATTTCAGGGATAAAAATTCACTAACAGACAAAAACTGCAGGGAAAACAGGAAAATTGTATGGTAGGAATTAGCCATAGACCAACATCTAACACCATATACCAAGATAAAGTAAAAATAGGTATATGATTTACACTAAAAAATGGTAACATAAACAAATTGGAGAGGAAAAGGCAGTTTACTTATAAAAATATATGGAGAAAAGAAGAATGTATGACCAAAAAGAGGTAGAGAACATTATGAAATACAAAATGGATAATTTTGATTACATTAAATCAAAAAGTGTTTATACAAAGATAATATAAACAAATTTAGTAGGAAAGGAGAAAGTCAGGAGACAATTTTTTATAACCAGTATTCTGATAAAGCTCTCATTTCTAAAATATATAGAACTCATAAATGTTCAAAGTATAGGAAAAGGATGTTTTCAGATGAAGAAATCAAAGCTATCTTTAGACATATGAAAAAATGCTCTAAATCACTACTGATTTGAGAAATGCAAATTAAAACAATTTTGAGGTACCATCTTACACCTATCAGATTGACTAATATGACAGAAAAGGAAAGTGATAAACGTTGAAAAGGTTTGGGAAAATTGGAAAAGTAATGCATTGCTGGTGGAGCTGTGAACTGACCCAATCATTCTGGAGAATCATTTGGAACTATGTCCTAAGGCATCCCTTTAGTGAATATCCTTTGATCCAGAAATCTACTAGATCTGTATCTCAAAGAGATCATAAAAAGGGAAAAGAACCTACATGTACAAAAATATTTATCGGTCTTTAAATTTTTTTAATAATTGATTTTTATTTTTATTTCCCCCACATATGTATTTTATTTTCTTTTTACATGTATATTAAATTTTTAAACATACATTTCTTTATGGTTCTTGTTGGGAGGGAAAAATCAGAACAAAAAGGAAAAAACCATGACACAAGAAAAAACAACAGAAAAAAGTGAACATACATACACTTTACATTCAATCTCCATAGTTCTCTTTCTGATTTCAGATGACATTTTTTATCCAAAATTTATTGGAATTACCTTGGACACTGAACTACTCAGAAGAGCCAAGTCTTTCATAGTTGATCACTGCACAATCTTGCTATTATACTATGTACAAAGCATTCCTGGTTCTGCTTGTTTTGTTCAGCATCAGTTAATGTAAATCATTCCAGGTCTTAATAAAATCAACTTTTTTCATCTTTTTTTTATCAAACAATAATATTCCATAAATTTCACATCCCATATCTTATTCAGCTATTTCCTCTGTGATTGGTATCTACTTATTTTCAAATTCTTTGCCACCACAAAAAAGAGCTACTACAAACATTTTTGCACATGGATTCTTTTCCTTCCTTTATGATTTCCTTGGGAGTTAGCCCCAATAATGATGCTGTTAGGTCAAAGGCTATGCACAGATTGATAGCCCTTTGAGCATAGTTCCAAACTGCTCTCCAGAATGGTAGAATCATTTCGCAACTCTAACAGTAATGCATTAGTGTCCCAGTTTTCCCAGATCCCCTCCAACATTTAGCAATAACTTTTCCTATCATCTTAGCCAATCTGAGAGATGTGAGATGATATTTAAGAGTAGTTTTAATTTGTATTTCTCTAATCAATAGTGATATGGAACATTTTTTTTCATATGGCTATAGATGGATTTAATTTCATCATCTGAGAATTGTCTACTCATATCCTGTGAGCATTTACAAACTGGGGAATGACTTGTATTAGAAATTTGACAGTTATTTATATATTTCAGAAATGAGGCTTTTACCAGAAGCCTTAGCTACAAATTTTTTTCCCAGCTTTGTACTTCCCTTTTAATATTGTTTGTGTTGGTTTTGTTTGACATTTTTAATTTAATGTAATCAAAGTTATCCATGTTGCATTTCATAATGTTCTCTAGTTCTTCTTCGGTCATACATTCTTGCCTTCTCCAAAGATGTGTTAAGTAAATTATCTTTTGTTGTCCTAATTTGTTTATGGTATCACCCTTTATATCCAAATCATGTACCCATTTTGACCTTATTTTGGTATGATCTGTGAGATGTAGATCTATGCCAAGTTTCTGACATATTATTTTACAATTTTATCAGAAATTTTGGTGAAATACTAGTTCTTTTTTCAGAAGCTGGAATTTAAGGGTTTATCAAATACTAGATTACTAAAGGTCTTGATTATTGTGCCATGTGCATCTAATCTATTCACTGATCCACCAATCTACTTATGAAGTACCAAATGGTTTTGATGACTGCTTCGGATAATTTTTATAATAGATTTTTAGGTTCGGTACTGCTAGGAAACAGTCCTTTGGATTTTTTCCCCATTAATTCCTTTGATATTCTTGATCCTTTGTTCTTCCAAATGAATTTTGTGATTATTTTTTCTAGTTGTATAAAATAATTTTTGGCAGTTTGATTGGTATGGTACTGAGCAAATAGGCCAATGTAGATAGAATTGTCATTTTTATTATATTAGCTCAGTTTAGCCATGGACAATTGATATTTTTCCAATTGTTTATATCTGATTTTATTTATATAAGGAGTCTTTTATCATTGTGTTCATATAGTTTCTGGATTTGTCTTGATAGGTAGACCCAAATATTTTACTTTGTCTACAGTTATTTCAAATGAAGTTTTTCTTTCTATATCTTGCTGTTGAGCTTTGTCAGTAATAGAAAGAAATTCCAATGATTTGTGTGTGTTTATTTTATGCTCTACAACTTTGCTAAAGTTATTAATTGTTTCAAGTAGGTTTTTGGATAATATTTTGGAATTCTTTAGGTATATCATCATATCATCTACAAAGAGTGATAGTTTTATTTCTTCATTGTTTATTCTAATTCTTTTGATCTCAAATTCTTTTCTTATTGCTAAAGCCAACATTTCTAGTACAATTGAATAACAGTGGTGAAAATGGTCATCCTTATTTCACTCTGATGTTATTAGTAATGTGTCCAGCTTCTCTCCATTACAAATAATGCTTGCTGATGGTTTTTTTTTAATATGCTTATTATTATTTTAAGGAAAAATCCTTTTATTCCTATGCTCTCTAGTGTTTTGAATAGGAATGGGTGCTGTATTTTGTCAAAAGCTTTTTCTACATCTATTGTGATATGATATGATTTCAGTTAGTTATGGCAATAGTTTTTCTGATTTTGAACCAGCTCTGCATTACAGATATAAATCCAACTTGGGCATAGTATATTATCCTGATGATGAGTTATAATCTCTTTGCAAATATTTTATTAAAAAATTTTGCATTGATATTCATTAGGAAGTTTGGTCTATAATTTTCTTTCTCTGTTTTAGCTCTTCCTGGTTTAGATATTAGTGTCATATTTATGTCATAAAAGGAATTGGGCAGTTTTCCTTTATCTATTTTATAAAATAATTTACATAGTATTGTAATTAATTGTTGTTTAAATGTTGGTAGAATTTACTTGTAAATCTATTCAACCCTAAGGATTTTTTCTTAGGGAGTTCATTGATGGCTTATTCAATTTCTATTTTTAAAATGGAACTATTTGAGTAATCTATTTTCTCTTCTGTAAATCTCTGCAATTTATATTTTTTGTAAATATTCATCCATTTCAATTAGATTGTCAGACTTGTTGGCATACAGTTAGTCAAAAAAGCTCCTAATTATTGCCTTTTCATTGGTGATAAATTTACCCTTTTCATTTTTGATGTTGGTGATTTGATTTTTTATTTCCTTTATCTAATCAAATTAATCAAACATTTATCAATTTTCTTTGTTCATAAAACCAACTCTTAGTCTTGTTAATTAGTTCAATAGTTTCAACTTTATTAATCTCTCCTTTGGTTTTCTGAATTTCTAATTTGGTATCTAATTGGATGGGGTTTAATTTGTTCTTTTTTATTTCTTTGCTTTAGGCCCAATTCATTGATTCCCCTTTTTTTGTCTTTTATTCACATAACTATTTAAAGATATAAAATTTCCTCTAAGAACTGCTTTGGTTGCATCCCATAGGTTTGGGTTTGTTGTCTCATTATTGTCATTCTCTTGGAGAAAATCATTAATTGTTTCTGTGATTTGTGGTTTGACGCATTCATTATTTGGCATTTTATTATTTAATTTCTAATTGGTTTTTACTCTGTCTTTCCCTAACCCTTTATTAAAACTACTTTTATTGTGTCATGGTTTGAAAAGGAAGCATTTTGCTATTTCTGCCTTTTTGCATTTGATTGTGAAGTTTTTGTAGCCTTGGTCATACATGGTAAAGTTTTATGCAGGTGTTAGGTACTGCTAAGAAAAACATTTATTACTTTCTGTCCCTATTCAATTTTCTGTAGAGCTCTACCATATCTAAATTTTCTGGGATTCTATTAATCTCCCTAGTTTCTTTCTTGTTTATTTTGTGGTTATATTTGTCTAATTCTGAGAGCAAAAAGTTCAACTCTCCCACTAATATAGTTTTGTTATCTATTTCTTCCTGTAACTGACTTAATATCTTCTCTAAGAATTTGGATGCTCTGCCACTTGGTGCATATATATTTAGTATCAATACTACTTCATTGTCTATGGTACCCTTTAACAAGATATAGTTTCCTTCCTTATCTATTTTAATTAGATTTATTTTTACTTTTGCTTTATCTGAGATTAGAATTACTACCCCTATTTTTTTCTTCAGTTTAAGCATAATAAATTCTGCTCCAGCCTTTTACCCTTACTCTGTATGTATCTCTCTGTTTCGAATGTGTTTTCTTGTGAACAACATATTGCAGTGTGATGACTGCATAATTTAAAATCAGCCAGAATCAGGAATTCAGGTTAAGGGAAAATTCTCTATCTTTATTCTTTGCGGAGGTGAAAGGGGATGGTGATAGGAAGTGTGAGCAGCTGTGACACGAAACCAGCCAGCAGCCTCTCTGCCTTTCTCTCTCCACCCACCAAAATTGTCTCTATGTCATTTCCTATACAACACATCAAAACTTGCACAAAGAGTGGGCAGGGGCCAATCTTTCTCTAAGCATATATTAATAGAGTATCGTCCAATTGTTATTTAGCTTCGTGCTTGGGACCTCAGTGCATCAACTCGAGCTTCAGCCCATTAAATCTCCCACTTTCTTTTGTTTTAGAACACAGGTGGTCATGCCATCCCTGACTTCTCAGGGAGGTGAGAGCCCCCAAGGGGAGGTGATCACACCCTCCCTCACTTCTCAGGAAAGGAGGTGAAAGCACCAAAAAGGAGGTGATCATGCCCTCCCTGACATCTCAGGAAAGGAGATGAAAAGCACCAAACAGAAGTGAGGGATGCTAGCAGGTTTCTGGACCGAAGGATCTTATTAGAAACAGGTATGCACAAACCCATCAGCATGGGAGGTATTACACAAGCACATAGCAATAACGCAGAGGTTATTAGTGAAGACTCTTCCCACCGTCAGTGCAGGCTCTATGTAATATAACAAACATGATTGTACATGCAAGTAGCAGTATAAAAAACAATGTAAATCAACATGGTGTTGTGAAAGATTTCTAGAAATCTTAGAAGGAGGTATGTAAATAATAGTCACACATATGCCTTCTTTAGCAGCCAAGAGATAGTCCAAAACCAATCTATTGTCTATTGCTTCACATGTCAGGGAATCCAATGATCCCCCCAAGTTTTTGAAGTCCTGCAACAATCATTTTATGTATTAGGGAATCCAATGATTCCAGCAGATTTTGAAGTCCTGCAACAGTCTTATCATTTCTCAGGAAATCCAATGATTCCTGAAGGCTTTCAAAATCCTACAACAATATTATGTCTCAGAGAATCCAATGATTCCTGAGGTTTTGAAGTCCAACAATTTTCGATATCCATGAGTCAAATGTCATGACTGCCATGCTATTTCAGTGGTGAGCACAATCAGCAACAGAACCACTCGATATTTCTTGGGTCTTCTCCTTCATTTCAAGGGTCTGATCCATGTCTTTGCAATGGACAAGGCGAATACAGCTTGTTGGCACCCATGGGATTCCAAGCAAACCCTCTCCCCCAAGCAGTTAACCTATCTGGTCCTTTCCATTCACCATTTTCTGGGTCTCTCCACATCACCTGGCAGTTATCTAAAGATAGTGGAGCCGCTCGCACTGGACACTGCCCTTCCGGTGGGTTATAAAAAACTGCCGGAGCCAGTGCATCTTTGTCAAAAATCAAGAAGTTAATAGTATAAAGGGCTAGATTTTGAAGTTCTCTAGGGTTACCTGTGGCTTCCCCTTTCTTTTGTTTTTGGAGGAGCATTTTAATGTCTCTGTTTCTCCTCTCTACTATTGCCTGTCCTTGAGGATTAAAAGGTATGCCAGTGGTGTGTAAAATCTTATACTGTGCACAAAAGTGTGCCAAATATTTAGAAGTATATGCAGGACCATTATCTGTTTTTATTGCTTGTGGCACACCCATAATTGCAAATGCTTGTATGAGGAATTCAGTGACCACTCAGGCTGTCTTTTTGCTGCTGGTATTGCAAAAGTGAAGTCTGAAAAGGTGTCTACCTCAATGTGGATAAGACAGGAGACCAAAAGATTTATAATGGATCACATCCATTTGCTAGACTTCATTGGGTCTCAAACCATAAGGGTTCTTCCCTGGAGGCAGTGTAGGAATGTAGAAAGGAAGGCAAACCATACAGGCATAGTAAATGCTCCTAACTTCCTCTCTTATTATTCCAAATTGTAAATATAAAGCTCGAGCAGCCTGATGATAATGAGAATGAGATTCTTGGGCTTTTTGGAATAAAGAAGTATTGACCAACATAATTAGAAGGCTATCTGTCTTTGAATTACCATAAAAAATAGGACCTGGAAGTCCACTATGAGAGTGGACATGCAAAATATAAATCTTACCTGGATGCCTTCTCACTTGCTCTTGAAGTTTCTTAAAGAGCTGATATATATTAGAGGCTACACATTTTATTTGGGCTGTATACCTCTGAATAGGTACCTACTGAATAGACCGAATCAGACACTATATTTATAATCTCCTGGAGAATAAATAAGAGCTAGAATGATCGCATACAATCCATTTTGCTGAGTGGACTGAAAAGGAGCTCTGACTACTCTCTTTATAGTTAAATCATGAGAGTATACAGCACAAATATTATGTTTGGATGCATCTATAAAGATAGTTGGTCCTTTAAGAGGAACTTTAGAAACTTTTTCTTCAAGAATCCATCCCCAATTATGTAATAGTCTGGTTATCTTTAATGGAGACCCATGTGTAAAATTTGGAGCCATGGCTAATACAAGTTGCCACTCTGGGATGGTCTCATAGGACACATTAATTTGTGTATTAGTATAAAAGGTGTATATCTTGTCAGGTCTTGTCCCAGATAATTGTCCCAGATAAACTGCTCGCTTAATGGCCTTTAGTAAAATTCTAGCTACAAGCACTGGATAAGGAGTAAGGCTTTGTTCTGGTTATGCCAGGAGGTTCACTCACTCTATCACACTGTCTCCTTGATGAAGGACTGCTATGGGTGCCTCTTGTGTAGCAAAAACTGATATTTCCAAGGGTTTTTTAGTGACTCTTTCAACCACATTGGATAAAGCCAGTTCAACTTCTCTCAAAGCCTCTTGAGAATCTTTTCCTAACATCTGTCCCATTTCAGCCAGAAAAGGTTACTAGTTTAGTCCTTAAGAAAGTAAATTTCCCATTTGTCTATTAAAATACTTACCTAATTTCCTGGTCACCAGAGACTTCTTCAGTGAAAGTAGTGTCCTTGGTTCCCATGCTTAGGCACCAAATGTGATGACCGTGTACTTTTAAATCAGCCAAAGTCAGGAATTCAGGTTATGGGAAAATTCTTGATCTTTATTCTTTGTGGAGGTGAAGGGGGATGGCGATAGGAAGTGTGAGCAGCCATGATATGAACCCGGCCAGCAGCCTCTTTGCATCTCTCTCTTTCCACTCACCAAAATCGTCTCTACATCATTTCCTATACAAAACACCAAAAGTTGCACAAAAAGTGGGCGGGGCCATTCTTTCTCCAAGCATATATTAATAGAGTATTGTCCAATTGCTATTTAGTCTCACGTGCTTGGGACCTCTGTGCATCACCTCGAGCTTCAGCGCATTACAGCTGAGCATTATCTGAAGTTTAGTCTCATCAATTGTTTGCTCAAAGAAGGAATAACTTAATCACTCAATAGGATATAGAAAGTTATCTTACCTTATAAAGAAGGAGGAGGAGAAAGGTGAAACAAAAGAGAGAGACTGGATAAAAAGGGATGGTGGAAATACTAGGAAAAATGGGTGAGAGAAAGGAAGAGAGGTTATAAAAGGGAGGGCAGTTAAGGTGGGGTGATTTAGAAACAAAATAATACTAAGGAGGGCCAGGGTGAAAAGAGAGAAGAAAAGTATATACAGGGGAGAAAATGGGATGTAGGGAAATACACAACTGGGGAATCAATTATGGATATGAAGTTTAATGTCCAGGCTAGCTTTCTGGAGGGCCTCAGGGTCAGTTAGAATCAGAATCAATCAAAGTCCTTGGTCTTTAAGAAAAGAAGTGAAGGAAGCAGGCAAGCTGCCATGTGGCTTGTCAAAGATGGATCCTGGACTTTGGAGTCTGGAGCCTGAAGTCTTCTCTGCTGAGTATGCGGTGGCAGAGAAACTCTGACTCTTTCCCTCAGAACTCCAATCCTTCCATAAAATTACCTCAACACAACACATTCAGCAGGTACCAATTGTGAGGAGAGCCATCTCATCACCATATCATCTAAGTATGTTTATAATACCATTACATCACATTGAGTAGGTACTTAAGTATTCTGCTATCTTAGATTCAAGTACACTTTTTCAGAGTTCTAGCCCACTGTAATCCTTCCAGCCCTCTACAATGAATGGGATGAATTCTCCCATAAAAAGAAAGTGAATAGCAGTTTGGATTAAAAAAAACAAAACAAAAAACACTGTCCTGCAATGTAATAGGCTGAAGCTTGAGTTGATGCACTGAGGTCCCAAGCACGGAAATAGTAATTGGACCATACTCTATTAATATATGCTTGGAGAAAGAATGACCCCCCACCTACTCTTTGTGCAAATTTTGGATGTGTTGTATAGGATATGATGTAGAGATGATTTTGGTGAGTGGAGACAGAGAGGCAGGGAGAGAGGCAGAGAGACTGCTGGCCAGGTTCGTGTCACAGCTGCTCACATTCTTATTGCCATCCCCCTTCACCTCCACAAAGAATAAAGATCAAAGATTTTCCCTTAACCTGAATTCCTGACTCTGGCTGATTTTAAAATACGTGGTCATCACATTTGGTGCCCAAGCATGGGAACCAAGGATCCTACTTTCACTGAAGAAGTCTCCAGTGACCAGGAACTTAGGTGAGTATTGTAATAGATAAACAGGGAATTTTCTTAAGGACTAAACTAATAACCTTTTCTGGCTGAAATGGGACAGATGTTAGGAAAAGATTCTCCTCCATCCCCACCCCCACTCCTGCCCCAAAGTAGTGCTATAGAAAGCATGCTTAAGCTGATAGAAGGACAAGGGCTACTTATAACTTGGGAACAGATAGCTAGACATCTGGGTACATTAAAATGCACCTTCCCTTGGTTCTTAGAGGAAGAACAAATCTCTCCAAATAATTGGACATTAATAGGGCACAAGCTCTCTGAATATTACAACAAAAAAGGTCCTCATTCAATTTCCATCGAGGCATTCTATGTATACAATATAATACAATTGGCCTTAAAAAATCCTATGTTATAGAAAAAAGAAAAAAAGTTCTAGGAATATCCAGATAAGGAAGCCTGAGAAAAAGGAGGAAGACAATGAACAGATTAATGACCATATCCCCACAGGGAATGGAAATTTAAGTGAGGCTCAAGGATGTGGTGAATTTCCACAGCTTTAGCCCCACCTAAGGAGCAGGTAATTGACTCTCCTCCATCAACTCCACCTTCGGGGATGGAGGGAGATGGGAGAGTTGGGGGGGAGGAGTGACAGCACTAGCACCACCCCCCAGCATCCAACCACTCCTATGACTAAATTGCAAAAGGGACTACTTAAAGCCAGAGTGGAAGGGAGAGATGTAACTGAGCTGCAACATCACATTTTTCCTGTGATTCAACAGTTTAACTCTTTAGGTCAAGAAAGTAGAAAATATATTCCTTTTGATATAGAAATCCTCAAAGACCTGAAAAAGGCTTGCACTCTTTATGGGGCTACAGCAGCTTATGTTAAGATGTTATTACAGAATTTGGCTTTCGAAATCTTAACCCCTACTGACTGGAAATCTATAGCAAGGGTATGCCTAGAACCTGGACAAAACTTATTGTGCATTTCTGAATATACTGAGCTCTGTAAGATACAAGCCCAACAAAATAGTCAAAGTGGAGTTCATATTGCAATCACCTGTGACCTACTAACAGGTGTAGGTTCCTATGCAGATGGTGCAGTACAGATTAATTATTACACAGCAGCATATGAACAAATTGCTGCTAATGCTATCAAAGCATGGGCTTCTCTTCATAATAAAGATGACAAGAATGAGGCCTTCACAAAAATAACATAAAGGCCAAATGAACCCTTTGCTGACTTTGTGGGATGTTTGCAGACAGCTATCACAAAAACTAATAGTGAAAATGCAGTAACAGAAATTTTGATAAGGCAACTTGCTAAGGAAAATGCTAATGTGGTTTGCAGAAGAATAATACTAGGACTGTGCAAGGATGCTCCTTTAGAGGAGATCATAAGATGCTGTGCCACAGTGGGCACAAATACCTTTTATAGCCAGGCTATAATGCAGACTTCCCAAGATTCCAACATGGGAAGACAGGGTCCCTTCTGGCAAGGAACTTCCAGAGAGACTCGTCAATGCTTTCAGTGTGGTAAAGTAGGGCATCTGAAAGCTCAATGTTGGTATAGAGACAGAATAAGAAAACAGGGTGGGAGAACAAAATACAATACTCAATGTCCAAAATGCAACAGAGGCTTCCATTGGGCCTCAGAATGTAGACTGATTCAGCTAAATGGGATGAGGGGCCCAGCCCCAGGGCCAAGACAAAAAAACACTTGGGGCATGATAGCAGCCAATGCTCCACCCAGATAGTGCCTAGAAGTCCAAAACCCAGACATGACCAATCAGCCAGGAAGCCATATGATGGGAAAAAGGAATTACACAATCAATCAGCCAGGAAGCAACCTGATGGGAGAAAGGGATTACAATTGGGGAGAATAGAGTTGTGTGCAGCTGGGATAACTGAGATACCCCCTGGAGAAGTGAAATCTGTTCTTCTTCAGCCTATGGATCCTTTGCCTCCAGGCACAGTAGGCTTGACCATTTCACCTTTTTTTTGTATGTACAAAACAGTGTCCATCCACACATTGATGTGGGAAACTGGGGTAGATAATATCCCAGTCACTAATACAAGTAGACAATGTATGACATCACCCAGGAGAAGTAGTAGCATCAGGTTTACTCATACAGAATCCTAATAAGCAACTTGGTGATAGTCACCCAGATTCTGACTCCAAACCACAAAATCCAGGAATATACTGGACAGCAGCTATAACAGCTGACCACCTATGCTCACGATCTATATAAATGGCCTACCATTGGAAAGATTGGTAGACACAGGTGCAGATCATACAGTCGTTAGAGGTGCCAACTGGCCCAGTCACTGGCCAAAGATTAAAGCAGATACCTACATGTCCGGCGTAGGAGGATCAATAGCAGCTGAAGTTAGTGCTGTCCCTATGAGATGGACTTTTGAAGGCAAAACAGGAGTTTTTACTCCTTTTATAGTTGAAAAAATGCCCATCAATGTGTGGGGAAGAGACATTTTACAACAATTAGGGTTAAAAATGAGTACTTTGGTTTTTTAGGCAGGGCTGCTGTTGAAGGCCTGCCAACACTTTCACCTGTTCCTATCCAATGGAAAACTGATACACCAGTGTGGATAGAACAGTGGTCCTTAGGTAGTGATAAAATTCAGGCCTTGTTAGATATAATAATGCAACTTGACGAAGGACACTTACAAGCTTCTCTAAGTCCTTGCAGTTCCCCAGTATTTGTTGTAAAAAAGAAATCTGGAAAATGGAGGATGGTAACTGATTTAAGAAAGGTGAACGAACAGATGGAAATTATGGGAACTCTTCAGCCTGGACTTCCATCTCCTACTCAACTGCCTAGAGAGTGGCCTCTTTGGGTTATAGACATTAAGGATTGTTTCTATTCTATCCGTCTGGATAAGGAGGATATGAAAAGATTTGCCTTTTCAGTGCCCAGCATTAACTTAGCTGAGCCTTATAAAAGATATGAATGGACAGTTTTGTCACAGGGAATGAAAAACAGCCCTCCTATGTGTCAAATGTATGTTACTGCTGCTCTTATTCCAGTAGGGAAAGCATTTCCAAAAGTTTTGCTTTTACATTATATGGATGATATATTGGGATGTGCACCTGAGGAACAAATGTTAGAAGCATGTCTACAAAAGACCATAGAAACACTAAGGAATTACAAATTGTGCATAGCTCCAGAAAAAATTCAAAGACATGTTCCTTTTCAATATTTAGGAGATGAAGTATACCCTAAGGTGCTTATAGTACAAAAACTGTCCTTAAGAACAGAGAAGCTAAATACCTTAAATGATTTTCAGAAATTGATAGCAGATATCCAACGGATGAGACCAGTGTTAGGCTTAACTACCTATCAATTGCAACCGTTATATGATATTTTAAGGGGAGACAGTGCTTTAAATTCACCACGCCAGCTTACAAAAGAAGCTCAAGAGGCTTTGAGAGAAGTTGAACTGACTTTATCCAATGTGGTTGAAAGAGTCACTCAAAAACCCTTGGAAATACCAGTTTTTGCTACAGAAGAGGCATCCACAGCAGTTCTTCATCAAGAAAACAGTGTGATAGAGTGAGTGAACCTCCTGGCACAACCAGAACAAAGCCTTACTCCTTACCCAGTGCTTGTGGCTAGAATTTTACTAAAGGCCATTAAGCAAGCAGTACAATTATCTGGGACAAGACCTGATAAAATATACACCTTTTATACTAATACACAAATTAATGTGTCCTATGAGACCATCCCAGAATGGCAAATTGTTGCAGGATTTCAAAAACTTGGGGGGATCATTGGATTCCCTGACATGTGAAGCAATAGACAATAGATTGATTTTGGACTATCTCTTGGCCGCTGAAGAAGGCATATGTGTGACTGTTGTTTACATACCCTCCTTCTAGGATTTCTGGAAATCTTTTACAACACCATGTTGATTTATATTGTTTGTTATACCGCTACTTGCATGTACAATTCATGTTTGTTCCATCACATCGAGCCTGCACTGACTATGGGGAAAGTCATCACTAATAGCCTCTGCGTTATTGCTATGTGCTTGTGTAATACCTCCCATGCTGATGGGTTTGTGCATACCTGTTTCTAATAAGACCCTTCAGCCCAGAAACCCACTAGCAACCCCCACTTCCCTTTGGTGCTTTTCATGTCCCTTCCTGAGATGTCAGAGAGGGCATGACCACCTGTGTTCTAAAACAAAAGAAAGCAGGAGATGTAATGGGCTGAAGCTCAAGTCCCAAGCACGTGAAGCTAAGTAACAATTGGATGATACTCTATTAATATATATTTGGAGAAAGATTGGCCCCCGTCCACTCTTTGTGCAAGTTTTGATGTGTTGTATAGGAAATGACGTAGAGACAACTTTGGTGGGTGGAGAGAAAGAGGCAGAGAGGCTGCTGGCTGGTTTTGTGCCACAGCTGCTCACACTTCCTATTACAATTCCCCTTCACCTCCGCAAAGAATAAAGATCAAAAATTTTCCCTTAATCTGAATTCCTGACTTTGGCTGATTTTAAAATATGCGGTCATCACTCTCATCCTCTTTTCTTCTTTCCCTCTATTGTAATAGGTTTTTTGTGCTTCTTCATGTAATCTAATTCGTTCCATTACATCACTCCTTTTTTTTTTTTACAGTATAATCCTTTTCCTAATAATTAGTATTTTTTACTTTAATATCATGACATCAGAATCCATTAACAACCATACCCTCTGTGTTCAAGTATATCCCCTCTAACTGCCCCAATAACAGATATAGTTATCAAGAGTTACAGATATTATTTTCCTATCTAGGGATGTAAAAAGTTTAACTTTTAAATTATACCTATACAGACAAAGATACACATGATTGAAATGAAAGAATTGATTTCTCTTACATCTTCGAAGAACCATCACCTCTCATGAAAAATGATGGTAAGTCTAGCTGGATAGTTAATTCTTGATTGTAATCCCAAATCCTTTGTTTTCCAGAACATGGTATTTGAGGTCTTCTGATATTGTAGAAGCTGCCAAATTCTGGGTAATCTTGATTGTTGTTCCTTGATACTTGAATTGTTTTTGTATGGCAACTTTCAGTATTTTTTCTTTGAGATTATAATTTTGGAGTTTTGCGACAATGTTCCTTTGAGTTTTCCTTATGGAAACTCTTTTTGGAAGTGTTCAATGGATTCTTTTAATGACTATTTCCCCTTCTAATTCTAGTATATTAGGGCAGTTTTCCTTGATGATCTCTTGAAGAATGCTATGCGGATCTTTTTTTTGTTCATGGCCTTCAGATATACCCATAATTTTTAAATTGTCTCCCCTGCATCTATTTTCTAGGTCACTATTTTTTAATGAAGTATTTTACATTTTCTTCCATTTTTTCATTCTTTTTAGTTTGTTTGACTGATTCTTGATGTCTCATAGAATCATTAGCTTACATTTGCCCCATTCTGGTTTTTAATATGTGATTTTCTTCAGTTTGCTCTTGTACACCTTTTTCTATTTGGTTTATTCTACTTTTCAAGGTGTTGTTTTCTTCACTGGATTTTTTTTTTTTTTTTTGCATTTGGCCATTTGTGTTTTTTAAGGAATTATTTTCTTCAGTCAATTTTTTCCCTTCCTTTTCCAAGTTATTGACTTTCTCTTACATACCTCTAATTTCTTTTCTCATTTTTCTTCTCCCTTATTTGCCTTTTAAAATCTTTTGTTAAAACTTCCAAGAAGCCTTTTTGGCCTTGAGAGCAATTCATATCACTCTGATAGTTTCTCTGTGGATATTTTGTCCTCATCTGAGTTTGTGTTTTGGTCTTTCCTTTCATCTTAGTAGATTTCTATGGTTAAAGTTATTTTCTGTTTTTTTGTTCATTTTCTTTCTTTCTCTTTTTGTATTTCTTCTTCTTTTTTTCTTTCTTTTTTATTATTATTATAACTTTTTACTGACAGAACATATGCCTGGGTAATTTTTTTACAACATTATCCCTTGCACTCCCTTCTGCTCCAACTTTTCCCTTCCCTCCCTCTATCTTCTCCCCTAGATGGCAAGCAGTCTTATAAATGTTAACTATGTTATAGTATATCCTATATACAATATGTGTGTGCAGAACCAAACAGTCCTCTTGTTGCACAGGAAGAATTGGATTCAGAAGGTAAAAATAACCTGGGAAGAAAAACAAAAATGTAAATAGTTTGCACTCATTTCCCAGTGTTCCTTCTCTGGGTGTAGTTGCTTCTGTCCATCATTGATCAACTGGAACTGAGTTAGATCTTCTCTTTGTCGAAGATATCTACTTCCATCAGAATACATCCTCATACAATATTGTTGTTGAGGTATATAATGATCTCCTGGTTCTGCTCATTTCACTTAGCATCAGTTCATGTAAGTCTCTCCAAGCCTCTCTGTATTCATCCTGCTGGTCATTTCTTACAGAACAATAATATTCCATAAGATTCATATATCACAATTTACCCAATCATTCTCCAATTGCTGGGCATCCATTCATTTTGCAGTTTCTAGCCACTACAAAAAGGGCTGCCACAAACATTTTGGTACATTTTGTATTTCTTCTTTTGTGACTTTTATGGTCAAGCTCTGCTCCTGGGGTAAAGAGGGTTCTGTCCCAAGCTTCCTTTGCAACTCTGAGGCTTGGCTTTGATCACATGGGACCTTTGTTTTTGCAGAGGGTAACTTTGCTTGCTCTTTCCAGGAAGCAGCTTAGTTTTCAAGAATTTGTCTTCTAAGCTGGGACTAAAGGCCACCTCACAGGTCTGCTCTGCTACTGAGTCATGACTAAGGGTCTCAGTTACTGATCTGCTGGATTAAGATCCTCTTTTTCAGATTCTGTCTGAACTGTTTTGACCACTCTTTTCACCCTAGTGATACTGATATCTTGTGATTTATCTTGTGATACTATCTTAATCTGGACAGTAGTTTTATTCTCTTAGACTCTGTTCAGAGTTTTGGTTTCATATGGTTTTCAAGGGAAAATCAGAGTGCTCAAGCAGCTTCCTGACTTCACTCCACCATTTGGCTCCCATAGAAAGTCTATTTATAGTGGGAAAAGAATTGAAAATCGAGGGGTCATCCATCAATTAGAAAATGGCTGAACAGATTTCAGAAAAACACAGGGAGTTCCATGCTAAGGGAATTGAGTAAAACCAGGAGAACATTGTACATATAAACAACAACATTTGGTGGAGTTGTGAAATGATCCAACCATTCTAGAAAATAATCTGAAACTTTGCCCAAAGGGCTATAAAACTGTGCATACTTTTTGACCCAGCAGTGTCATTACTGGGTTTGTATCCCAAGGAAATCATGAAGGAGGGAAAAGGGCACCCATGTGCAAAAATGTTTGTAGCAATTCTTTTTGTGGTAGCAAGGACTTAGAAAAGGAGTGGATGCCCATCAATTGGGGAATAAGTAAACAAGTTGTGGTACATAAAGATGATGAAATATTATTTGTCTATCAAAATTATGTGCAAGCTGATTATAGAAAGGGCTGATATTATTTTATACAAACTGATGCTGAACAAAACAAGCAGAACCAGGAATAAATTTTATACAGTAATAGCAAGAACATTCAATAATCAACTATGAAAGATTTGGTTCTTTTCAGTAGTTCAGTGATTCAAAGCAATCTCACTAGACTTTGGACAGACAATGCCATCTGCATCCAGGAAAAGAATTAAGTAGAATGAATGTAAATTAATACATGCTATGTTCACTTCTTTTTTTCTGATTTTTTAAAAATTTATTTCTACCCTGCTTTTTTTTCTCTTATGCTCTGATTTTTCTCTCCTAACATGATTCATAAAGCAATGTGTATTAAAAATAAACTTGCTACACTAAAAAACAGAAACATTGTGGGATGATCAAGTGTGTTAGACTTAGTTTTTCTCAGCAATACAATGATCCAAGAAAGCTGCAAGAGTAATGGTGAACCATACCATCCACATCCAGAAAAAGAATCATGGAGTCTGAACCCAGAATGAAGCATACTATTTTCATTATTTTTGTGTGTGTGTTTTCTTTCTAGTGTTCTTTTCCTTCTGTTCTGATTCTTTCAAGATATGACTAATGTGGAAATTTGCTTAATATGATCATATATCTATGACCTAAGAAATAAAAAAGAATTCTAGCTTCCTGAATTCATGCCCAACACTAACCACCGTGCCATGTTGTTTTAACATCCCAGAACAAAAATGATTAAATCTAATTTTAAAACATTAATAGGAATAATTAAACCTTAATTATCTAAACCTTAGTAAATCTAAGTTTAAGGAATTATGGACAGCTAGGTGACACAGCAAATAGAGTATTAGATGTGGAGTCAGGAAGACTCTTCTTCTTGAGCTAAAATATAGCTTCAAACATTAATTGTAAAATGCTGGGCAAGTCCCTTAATCCTATTTAATTTCCCAATTTGTAAAATGAGCTGGAGAAGGAAATGACAAACAATCCCAAAATCTTTGCCAAGAAAACACCTAATAGAGTCACAAAGAGTTGGGTACAACTGGAAAATGACTTAATAACTTAAAGAATTAATTGCACAGATATGCTATGATAGTTTTCATGTAGAATAGCGGATATTTATTCTACTTAGGCCCAAGGAGAGGCTGATCTAGAAGAAACAGTTAGAAATTAGAGATAGGTAGAGTTAGACACAATGTGTGCTACAAAAGAAAGACATTTTTGTCACAATCTGAATTATCAAAAAATGAAATGTGTTGCCTATTTATTTATGAGATCTCTTCACTGAAAGTTGTCAAGCAGAGGAAGAATGATTTACTGGAGATGTTGTGTATAAAATCCTTATTCAGATGGCTTGGGTGAATTCTCTCCAAATTCCAAAATCTGTGATTCTAAGAACTATCGTGACTTATTAAATAGGGATGTTGTGAAGCACATGGAATATTAAACATGTTGCTATGAAAAAAAGGAGTCTCAATATACCTTTTGGAGGTGGCTATTAACACTAATCTCAAACTGTAAAGATATGGTTAGAGGGAAAGAATATAGGAAATCTTACAATTCTATAGGCACTTGTACAGGATGAAAGTGAAAAGGAAACCTGAAAGAATGCATAATTTAAAGGAACAAAAGAGAATAAAGAATGCCTCAATCAAAAAAAAAAAAAAAAGGAGGTATGTAGATACTTTAGAAAAGTCTATATTTAAGGTTTCTTTATTTGTAAAATGGGGATTATTAGTGTCTAATTCCCAGGTTTGTTGTGAAGCTTTCTCACTGCCCCATTCAAATGAGATAATAATTGTGAACAATGTAGCAGAACATCTACCACATAATTAACACTATATAAATTCTAGTTATTATTAGTATTATTTCAACTACAATTATTCCACATCTAGAACATAATCTTGTCTTTTAAGGTTTGGGGATTAGGAGAGTTTGTAGAAAATACCATTTTAATAGTCAAATGACTCATTAAATTATTTTAATAACTAAATATAAAGACATAATACATTACATAATGATGTACTATATATTACATCTAATATGTTTGAATAAAATATATTATGTAATATATTTTCTTAAATATTATGAATTAATGTAACTAAATGTAACTAAAACATTTTAAATAAAAAGGATCATTTGATTATTTTTTCACAAGGAGAAATTATTTCCCTGAATTTTCTTCTACATATTCAGTTACTACATCCTCTTAACTTCTCAATTTTCTCTTGTTCCAGAAACATCATGTTTGTATTATTAAAAACACAGGTGTATAGCACACTGTCAACCAGAATAGTCAAAGTCTTTCTGAGGCTATATCTAAACAAGGAAAGCAAAATAAAAGGTCTGCAATAATGCAAGAGCTGAACATGCTTTGATCTGAATCTCCCAGATAACTGAGCCAGTGCTTAGTTTGGGGGTTTGGGGCTGGAAATTCCTCGACAAATTATTCAAACACTTTATTTCAAGCTTAGGCTGCTCAAAGAAGTTACACTTAAGTCTCCTTCTCAAACCTTCCTGTTTTGGAGGGATGAATGAACTCAATCCTCATTTTTCTCTTCTGAATCTTTTGATGAATACAATGATCCCTGAAAGGTAAACTTGGCTATTGGGACACAATTATCCTCTTCCTTTTCCAGTCTCCTTTGATATATACTGTATATAGGAGGCTTGGGGTGTTTTCAATCAAGAGGCTTCTCTCCATGACTCTTTTTGATATTTGGAAATGTATTTTCAGCTTTTTTCATTAACTAAAGGTATTCATGCAATGATACCTTGCCAAACTGTACATCCTGATAGAAGGATTATTATTCTGCACTTTTCCAATCTAAAAGGACACTTATAACAGTCAATGAAGCAAATCAAGTAGAATAGAGCTGGAAAATTTTATTTAGCAATAGAGGGGATATTAGTAGTAATAATAGAGGAAGTTAGAAAGAGAGACAATATAAAGAAAAAACTTTAACCACAGATAGATCCAAAGATTCTCTAAAGTCCTTACTTCAAAGACAGAACAATATTAAGTAGGAAAACAAGGGTAAGAATTGCAAGATAGATATTTATTTTAAGATAGAGTGTTTTAACTTCAGTAGCAGATATTACAAATAAAAATTCTTGGAGCTTTCTTTAATATTTCTAAGTAGACTCAATCTTTAACATGACAAATATGACTTGGTTAAATCTCTATTATAGGATCCTAGAACTGGATGATTACTTAAAGATCACTGAGTCCACTCATTTTACAGATGTGGAAACAGGCCCAGTGAGGTGAGAAATCAAGCTCAATGTTACATAGAGAATGAATACTAAAGACTAGATTCATTCAGGGACTTTGATTCCAAATCGAGAGTATTTTATACTTTATAACTAAACTCAGAGAGCCAGAGATTTAGAACTAGGAACTACATGAGAAGCCATTGAGTCTAAGCCCTTCATTTTACTACTGGGAAAACTTGGACATAGAAGTTAAATGACTTGAACACAGTCAAAACAGTTAATTGGTATCTTAGAATTGGAGTTCCGGTTTTCCTGACTTCCTATGTATAATACTATCCATTCTTGTTAACTGAAGGCTGGACAGAACCTCAGCCCATCACTCTCATCCTATTACCAATGATAGATTTCAATTATATGATGCTTTACGATTTATATTTTTATGTTGTGAGATAAGCATGACAAAATTATTATTGTACAGATGAGGAAAGACAGGCTTTGTTGTTCAATTGGTTTCAGTCATATGTGACTCTTCATACCCCATTTGGGTTTCTTGGTAAAACTGGAGTGAGTTGTCATTTGCTTTTTCAGTTTCTTTTGCAGATGAGAAAACTGAGGCAAATAAATGACTTATCCACAATTATTCAGCTAATAAGTGTGTGATACCATATTTGAACTCAGTTTTTCTAAAATTAAGGTACTATGATCTATCCATTATGCTACTAACAAAGTCATCAAATTGCTTTCTTACTGTTCCATAACTATGAAGTACCTGAACAGGGATTGCTATCCAGACCTTTTCTTTTTTTCAATACCTCACCCTGATGATGCTGATTGTAGTCAAACCATCCTGAAATTATTCTATTCTATTCTTGATTTAAAAGCTCCAAAGGAAGACACTTTATAACAATTTATTCTAATGCCAGATATTCTGAGTTCAATCCAATCTATTTCAGAATTATGTCATTCTGAAAATAATGCAAGGATATGTGAATGCTTGTGAACTTATAAATTTTGTTTTTATAATAAAAGTATTCTCATTTTTGGAAGGGAGGGTTTTAGCATGGTGTATGGCAGCAATATATATGGTTCTAATTACAAGGATCTTCATTTAGTGCATGTTAAATATTAGTATTGGAGAACTGGATTCTCTCTGAAAGATCAGAAAGGCAGAATTTTAGACCTGGAAGAGACCTCAGAAGTCATGTAGGCCAATCCCCAAAGGTTCAGAGATGAAGTTGAAGAACATGATCACTCAGCTAGTTATTGGCAGAGCTAGAATTATAGCATATCCCTTGGACTCCAGAGTCTCCCATCAGAATTCTTTGCACTAACCCATATTATTTCTCCTCTCAAATGTTGAGTACAAGAAACTTGGTAGATTTTAGAGAGGTCAGCGAATACAAAATATATTTGTGCCTGTTTGCTTAACACATCCAGTACACATAAATATATTTGGAGCTGCTCTATTTATTTATTTCTACAGGCATATATACATGTGTTAATAGATATAGATGTGTGTGAAAATGTATACACATATAGGGGTGTACATATATATCTCTATATATTTATATACACATAAATATGGAAACTTACATTCATAAACACATGTACTTGTATATACATAAAACATATGTGTAAATATCTAAATCTATTCCTGTATCTATCTTTGGGGTATGTATTGTGTTTATATATAACCTACAGATCCAGAGAAGTATGTTTCTTAACTAAAAGCAACCAAAGAGATTCTGAAAGTTTTCATCTTTTCTGTGGTCACTATCCATATGACATCTGGTAATTATAAAATATTTTTCAATAAAACTCTCTTCTGTTAAGGGACAGGTCAATTCTCCAAGAACCTCCACAGTTGTGAATCATAACATCTGAAGGAGTTGCAGGGCAGCTTTTGCTGACACAGGTGTTATAGACTGGGAATGAGATAAATTGAAGGCAGAAGGAAGAGGAGAGAGGTCAGACAACACAACAGCCTCTCAGAGAGGTCAGAGAACAACAACTGCCTCTCAGTCTCCTTGTATCATCCTCTCAGAAGAGGAGATCCATTCTGGGTTGGACCTTTAACAGCCACTGTCAGGTGGCTTCCATGTATTCCAACAACTTTCACATCTATTCCAACATATAGTGCCTGAATATGGGGTAAGAATTACAAGAAGAATCAGAGCTGTTTGTGAGAAGAATCTTTCCAGAATTAAGGAAGAAGAGCCCTGGTAAGACTTTTTTTGTCGGGGTAATTAAATGAGCCAACACATCAAAGGGCCGAGCCAGGAGACTTAAATGCCTGTTCTGACTACAATCCTCTTCTACACTTGAAAGTTTGCCTTGATCAACACCTGTTACAACCATCCAGAAGTGATAGTGCTGCTTGCATTCCTCAGTGTACAGACCATGCTGTGGGGGTAAAATAACAGCAAAACAAACAAACAAACGAACAAACAAATAAACAAACAAAAAACAAAACAGGGAATGGTTAAGGGACAAGTCAATTCTCCGAGAATCTCAATAGCTGTGAATCATAACATCTGAAGGAGTTGCAAGGCAGCCTTTGCTGACACAGGTGTTGTGGACTGGGAATGAGATAAATTGGAGGCAGAGGGAATAGGAGAGAGGTCAGATAATGCAACAACCTCTCAGTCAGAGAGGTCAGAAAACAGCCTGTATCATTTTCTCACAAGAGAAGATCTATTCTGGGTTAGATCTCCAGCAGCCACTGTTAGGTGGCTCCCGTGTATTCCAGCAGCTCTCTCAGGTATTCCAACATTCTTGGTCATGAATAATGCAAATTGAATTTTGCTTTAACATTTTTGTGGGGTTGAAGTAACATTTAACACAACTATTCATTTAAAGAGCATTTATTACTAAATTTAGAAATGGAAAAGAAAAATTTACCACTTTTAAAATCCTTGTAAAAATAGGAAATGGTCTCAAGCCCAGAAAGAACTTATAGAAGAGCACAAAAAGGAGCTTAAAATTATATATAGGAGGTAGAAGAAAAATTAGGGAAAGAAATGAGTGTGATGAAAGAGAATTATGAAAAATAGCTGGAAAACTGCTTAAAATAGAATTGTCAAAAAAAAAAAGTGGAACTGACGAAATGGAAAAGGAAATGCAAAAAGCCACTGAAGAAAACAACTCCTTAAAGAGTTGGACAATTGGACAAAGGAAAAATAAAAGAAAGTACAAAAGTAAATTCAGAAAAACAATACCATAAAAGTTCGTATTGGAGAAATGGAAGCTAATGAGTCTATGAGGCATCAAGAATCCATTAAACAAATTAAATAGAAAGAAAACATGGAAGAAAATGTAAAATATCAGGGGCAGAGTCAAAATGGCAGAAAGTAGACACATTTCTATCGACCCTCCTCCAACCTTCTCTCAAACTAACAACAGATTAAGCCTCTGAACATTTTGGAATGACAGAACCCACAAATGTTTGGAGTACAACACATTTCCAGAAGAAGATACTTTGGAAGGATGTCAGAACAGGTCTGTTTTAACCACTCAGGGGGACAGTCTGCTGAGCCCAGACCATAGCATAGGGAGCTTGGGCAGGGAGTCAGAGTGTTGGGACATCCACACACCTGGAAATCTACTGTGAGGCTCTTAAGCTATTCTGTCCTGATTGCAAGTGGGTAGTTTAGCAGATTTGCTTTAAGATACAGAAAAACAAATACAAAAAGTAAATTTCAGCTAGTGAGCCCTGAAAAAAAATATGGGACCTGGTTAAAATTTCCCAGCACTGGTAGTCAGGAGAGGTGCCCCATAGCAAATTAAAGTGGCTGTCTCCCTTTGCCTTAAAAGCAGATCTCAACCCTTTAAAATGAGCAAAAATGTAAAAAGAACTCTGACCATAGATAGCTTTTATGGACAGATAGAACAACAGACCTCAAACTCTGAGATTCCTAAAGGCAAATCAATGCTAGATGAAGCACCAAAGGATGATATGTCCTGGTCCCCATTTCACAAGACTTTCTTGGAAGATTTCAAAAAGAATCTTAAAAGAGAGTTAGAAGTAAAATGGGGAAAGGAAATGAAATCTTTGCAAGAAGGTGTAGAAAAGGAAAAAACAAATTATACGAAAAAAACTCCTTTAAAAATAGATATGATGAAAAGGGAAAAGAATATACCTCCCTACAAAATAGATTTAATGAAATGAAAAAAAAGCATATGGCTCCTTAGGAAATATGAAAAAAATAGGAAATATGAAAAAGAAAACAATTTGTTGAAATGTTAGCTTTGGCAATAAGAGAAGAAAAAGAGATGAAAGGAATTAGAGTATCTAATTAGGAAACCAAACCATAACTCTTTGCAGATGATATGATGGTACAATTAATGAACCCTAGAGAATCAACTAAAAAACTACAAGAAACAATTCACTACTTTAGCAAAGTTTCAGTATACTAAAAATTCCACATAAATCACCAGCATTTTTGTACATTACCAACAAAGACCAGTAGCAACAAAGAAAAATTCCATTCAAACTAACTGTCAATAGTATAAAATATTTGAGAATGTATCTGCCAAGGGAAAGTCAGGAACTATATGAACACAACTACAAATTACTTTCCACACAAATAAAGTCAGCTCTAATCAGGTGGGAAAATAGCAAGCATTTACAGGTAGATCAAGTGAATATAACAAAAATGACAATATTACCTAAATTAATCTATTATTTAGTGCTACATCAATCAAACTCCCAAGAAATTATTTTTACAGATCTAAAAAAAAATAACAAAGTTTATCTGAAAAAACAAAAGATCAAGAACTTTAAGGGAATTAATTTTTTAAATGCCAATGAAGTTGACCTAGCTGTGCCAGACCTAAAACTATATTATAAAGCAGTGGTCATCAAAACTATTTGGTGCTGGCTAAGAAATAGAGTAGTCAATTGATGGAATAGGTTAGGTTCATAGGACAAAATAGTCAATGACTATAGCAATCTAGCATTTGATAAACCCAAAGACCCCAACTTTTGGGATAAGAACTCACTATTTGACAAATACTGCTGGAAAAGTTGTAAACTAGTATGGCAAAAACTAGGCATTGGCATACACCTAATACCATATACACTAAGATAAGGTTGAAAAGAGTTCATGATTTAGACATAAAGAGTGATATTATAAGCAAATTCGAAGAACATAAGATAGTTTACCTCTCAGATCTGTGCAGAAAGAAGGAATTTGTGACCAGAGAAGACATGGAACTCATTATTTAACAACAAATAGATAATTTTGATTATATTAAGTTAAATAATTTTATACAAACAAAACTAATGCAAACAACATTAGAATGGAAGCAATAAATTGGGAAGGATTCTGATATAGGCCTTATTTCTAAAACATATAAAGAATTGACTCAGATTTGTAAGAATTCAAACCTCTCTCCAATTGATAAATGGTCAAAGGATATGAACAGACAATTTTCAGATGAAAAATTGAAATCATTTTTAGTCATTTGAAAAAGGGCTCTAAATCACTATTGGTTAGAGAAATGCAAATTAAGACAACTCTGAGATACCACTACACACCTCTCAGATTAGCTAAAATGACAGGAAAAGATAACAACAAATGTTGGAGGGAATATGGGAAAACTGGGACACAAATACATTATTAGTGTAATTGTGAACAAATCTAACCATTCTAGAGAGCAAGTTGGAACTATGCTCAAAAGGTTATCAAATTGTGCATTCCCTTTAATCCACCCTATTGGGTTTATATCCCAAAGAGATAGTAAAGAAGGGTAAGAAACCCACATGTACAAAAATGTTTGTGGCACACATATGTTTTGAAAAATAAAAAGCTTTAATTAAAAAAAAAAGATGAGGGAAAAAGAATGTAGTGGCATTAATATAAGTCAGAAAAAGGGAAAGCCTTGAATGTCAGGTTATAGATTTTCAATTTTATTCTCTAAATAATAGGGAGATTAGAGAGTTTTAACATGGAGTGATATGTTTTGGAATAGCATGATTATATCTAAATATAAGAAAGAGTAATTAGTCTGGCCATAAGGAGATGGGTACATTAGAAGTCAACATAAATAACTTAGTACCCGTTAGAATATTTCACAATTATGAATACTTCTACTAGGATATTTACAAGTAGAAGAAAGAAAAAAAGATCTTTCTGGAGATAGAATCAAGAGGACTTGGACAACCAAAAATCAACTCATGTAATATGTCTGTTATCTAGATAACACAATATAACTGTCAGCCATAAAAAAGTCATCAAAATTTACTATTTTTTCTTCTTTGTCAAGCAAAATAGATATGGTTTATTCCTTAGTAATAATGTGAAATATGCAGCATAAGATTAAACCAGACCAGATACCTCATTGCTATAGAGAATTTCTGATGAGGAAACTCCTTCCACCAATGTAGATCAGCAGCTACTTTGCTCATAGACTCATAGGCTTAGATGATTACCTAGGCAACTGAAGACTATGGTAGTATAGTAATGCATATGCAAAATGAGATTTGAATGCAAAATAAGTTAAGTCATGTATATTAGTTCTGATACTATTAACACTGCAGAGTAGTCCTGATGCTTAAGGAAAAAAAAGGAAATGTAATTTGTGCATTATGGATAATGTAGAGAGTCACAGACAGTGGGGAAACTCTGGGTGAGGTATAAAACCCTTCAGCCCAGATGTAACCTGCTAAAAATGTCTGGTTCAGCTCTCCATCTCCCCTAAGGGCTCTCAGGAGTCAGGAGGCAGTGACAATCTGGATTGTGATTGAAGTAGAGTGATACCAGGTGGCAAAGAGTGATACCAGGTGGCAAACTATATACAATAGCAAGTTGTTTATGTGGTCCCATATGCACAGTATATACTTTGCACATGCCCAGTGTTGTTTTTGTTTCATAAGGGTATAAAAAGGGAAAAGTCCTTAGAATAATGGACTCTATTTTCCCACTATCCTCAGGAGTTCTGCCTCATCTCTTCTCCACTAAAATGTTATATTTTCATCAAACCAGTGTGGGGGCTCCAAAAACCATGGTACAATTTGTCACCCCAACTTGGGGGCTTTAGAAAGCAGGACATGACAAAATAATACCCATGCAATTTTTATTAAACTTGATTAACTTATTTAGAATATAATGGACAAACACACAAGAAAACCTCTATGTAGATATGTATATATCTATATCTGTGTATAAGCTTATATATTAAAATAGGAAAAGAATGAAACTGAATCTCTTATAGTTTGCTTTTTAAATATATGTATATATTCACATATCATATATCTAAGTTTAATAAATCCAACATGTTCCTTTCAAAAAAAAATGTTTGTGGCAGCCCTTCTTGTAGTGGCGAGAAACTGGAAACTGAGTATGAATGAATGAACAATAATATTATTCTTCTATAAGAAATGATCAGCAGGATCATTTTAGAAAGTCCTGGAGAGAGTTTAACCAACTGATGATAAGTGAAATGAGCAGAACCAGGATTTTATTGTATATGCTAATGACAAGAATATATGATGATCAGTTCTGATGGATGTGGCTCTTCTCAACAATGAGACGATTCATGCCAGTTCCAACGATCTTGTGATTATGAAAGCCATCTATGCCCAGAGAGAGGACCATGGGAACTGTCACACACAGCATTTTTTACTCTTTCTGTTGTTGTTTGCTTGAATTTTGTTTTATTTTTCATTTTTTTCCTTTTTGATCTGAGTCATCTTCTGTAGCTAGATAGTTGGAAAAGTACATATGTCTATATTGGATTTACATATATTTTATCATGTTTAACATATATTGGATTGCTTGCCATCTAGGAGACGGGGTGGGGGGAAAGGGGGAAATTGGAACACAAGATTTTGCAAGGGTCATTGGTGAAAACTTATCTTTGCCTATGTTTTGAAAATAAAAAGCTTCAACAACAACAAAAAAGAAAATGTAAAATATCTCATAGAAAAAACAATTGACCTGGAAATAGATACATGAAAGACAAAAATAGCAGAATTATTGGACTACATGAAAATTATAATCAAAAGGAGAACCTGGACAATGTCTTTCAAAAATTTATTTTCAAAAAATGGTTCTAATATCCTAGAAGCAGGTGGCAAAATAAGCATTTAAAAAAAAAGCTACTGATCACCTCAGGAAAAAAATCCCCAAATAAAAATTCCAAGGAACATTATAACCCAATTCCAGAACTATCAGGTCAAGGAAATAATACTACAAGTTTCCAAAAAGAAACATTTTAAATATCAGGGTATCACAATCAAGATTACACAGGAACTGGAAGCTGCAACATTAAAAATTCAGAAGTCATGGAATCTGATATTCCACAAGGTAAAGAGGCTAAGACTACAACCAAGAATCATTTACTTGGCAAAAATTAAGCATAATATATCAAGGGAAAAAATAGATATTCAATAAAATAGGTAGATTTCAAACTTTTTATAAGGAGAAGACCAGACCTAAACCAAAAATTTGATTTTCAATATCAAGACTCAAGACTCAAGACCCAAGAGGAAAAGTAAGGTGAATGGGATAAACTCTCCCACAAAAATGGGATATAGCAAATAGCAGAATGGATAAAAAAAATTACAATCTGACAATATGTTGTTTATAATAAATACACATGTATCAAATAGACAGACACATAGTAAAGACAGGGAGTTGGCACAGAATATATTATGCTTCAGCAAAAGTAAAATTTTAAAAAAGAGAGAGAAAGAAAAGAAAGTAAACACAGCATTTGATCTCAAAGTAAAAGTAAAAATTGATCTAATTAAAAAAATAAGGAAAGAAACTTTCTCCTGCTAAAAGGTCTCTAGACAATGAAGCAATATCAACATTAAACATATAGGCATTAAGTGGTTTGGCAGCCACATTTTTAAAACAAAAATTAAGTGAGTTACAGGAAGAAATAGGAAATTTATACTACTGGGGAACCTCAATGATCCCCTCTCAGCATTTGATAAATCCAACCAAAAAAACAAGAAATCAGAGAGATAAATAGAATATTAGATGCTATAAGCAAAACAGAAGATAAAAGAATAATCTATCAGTTTTATGGAAAAGGAAAATATTCATGACCAAACAATAGATATAGAACATTACAAAGTGCAAAATAATTATTTTGATTACATTAAATTAAAAATATTTTATATAAACAAAGCCAATGCAAGCAAGGTTAGAAGGAAAGCAGAAAGCTGGAAACAACCTTTATAACAAGTATATCTGATAAAGGCCTCAGTTCTCAAATATATAGAGAAGTGACTCAATTTCATAAGAATACAAGTATTCTCAATTGCTAAATGGTCAAAGGATATGAATAGGTAGTTTTCATATGAAGAAATTAAAGCTAGCTATAGGCATATGAAGAATAGTTTTAAATCACTTTAAAGACAAATACAAATTAAAACAAATATGAGATCACCTCACATCTATCAGATTGTCCATTATGACAAAAAAATGATAAATATTGGAGAAGGTGTTAGAAAATTGGGGCATTAATGCACCACAGGCAAGAGTTATGAAGTGATCCAACCATTCAGGAGAACAATTTGGAATTATGCTTTCAAAACTACCAACCTGTGCATACCTTTCACCCAGAAATACATCTACTAGATCTGAATCCCAAAGAGATCATAACAAAAGGCAAAGGTTCTATCTGTGCAAAAAAATATTTATAGCAGACATTTTTAAAGTGGCATAATATTTCAAACTGAGGGAATGCCCATCATTTGGGAAATGGCTGAACAAAATAATGGTGTGTGAATGTACTGGGATGGTATTCTTTAATAAACAGAATTTTGAGGAAAAACCTGGAAAGACTTGTACAAACTGATGTAAACTGAAAAGAATAAAATGAGGGAAACAGTGTGCACAGTATCAGCAGCATTGTGTGATGATCAAGTATGACTGACTCAGCTCTTCTCAGCAACGATTCAAGACAACTACAAAGAACTCATGAAGGAAAATGCAATTCATAACCATATAAAGAACTGCTGGATTCTGGTTGTAATGAAGCATATTTTTTCGCTCACTTTATTCTTTCTTGTTTTTTTCTTTTAATCTGTTTTTCTTTCACAACTATGATTAATATGGGAATGCATTTCATATATAAATTATATAAAAATTCCTACCATATTCAGAAGAGCAGAGAGAAGTGAGCAAAGAAGAAAAAAATTAGAATTCAAAATCATGTAAAAATGAATACTAAAAATTCTCTTGATATTTAGCTAGGGGAAAATAAAATTCTATTTAAAAAACAGGAAAAAAGAAAATAAGAGAAACAATTTTCTTTTGAAGTTGAGTGAAAAAAGAGTACTCGTGACAAGTGTGAAAGGGACAGTTGAGCTGACTGATATATTTTTTTAAATTTCAGTTTTTGTCTATATTACCCCTTCCTCTAGGTTTCTTAGATCTAAAGAAAGGATATGCAAAATAGGGAAAATAACAACAAAAAAAGTATGACACGAATTTTTTACATTGACAAAAATCTATATACAAATATATGTACTTGGATAGATAGATGAGGTTTTAGACATAATATGAACGAAAGCATTTAGACAATTCCGTAGCATTTAGACAATTTTCTATAAGAACTCATTTTTAAATGTAAGAGTCACAAAACTTATCTACACAGTATCAGCTGTTATTAGATGTCAAACCTTTCACAAAAAATTTTATATGACATTTCCCTTCTTAGTTACATTTAGTTTGTATTTATACAAGAGGCAAACAGTATGTGATCTCCCCATAAATAAGAGTAAAGAATTGTTCAGTTATTTAGTCATGCCTGCCTCTTCATGATCTTGTGAACTATACTGTCCAAGGGGTTTCCTTGGCAAAGATATTGGAATGGTTTGCGATTTCCTTCAGTAGACTAAGGCAAACAGTGGTTAAATGACTTGATTTGAATTCTGGTCTTCTTGATTTCAAGCACAACACTCTACATAATGAACCATCTACATGAATCCAATAGAAAGATCAAAGATATAAACATAGACAAAAAAAAAATTCCTTTTGGTTAAAGACTTAGTAGTTACAAAGCAACAGCAAACCAGCAAGAAAATTAATAGAATAGCTTCAAGAAAAAAATCAAGATAAAAGATAAATACACAAAAACTTAGCATTTCTAAATACATATATATTATATGTAAATGCACATACACACACATACGTTTTATCCTATTTTAAAGTCCTTATATGCCTAACCTTTACAAGATTAAATGTGAAGCTTTGTCAAAGCCTTTTTTTTTCTGTATCCATTCACTTAGTCATATAAGTTGGAGTTTTTTCAATAATATGATGAATTACATGAATTATTTTCCTAATGTTGAACCATTCAGCATTAAAAATGGCTATTTTTAAGCAATAGAAATGAAAATAAAAAAGAGACATTGTGTTCTGCTTTGCCTCTGTACCCCTAAGGATCCCTGGGCTTTTTCATCAGTCCTGAAATTGAATTTTCTTATAGGTGATGTTTCCCTTTATTAGAATGAGAGCTACTTGAGAATAGAGATTTTCTTGCATTTTTATTTGTATTCTGTGGGGCTCCGTACAAATTTTGATAGTAAGCACTTAGTTTCTTAATTTATTTTTTAAATGATTTCAAATTGTTTCTATTCATAACTCTGTTAACAATTAATTAGTATGCCTTTCCCCCACAGCTTAAGAAATAAATACCCTTTTAATTATGCCCATCTTTTATCACTTTGTCAGTTCTTGGATACTGGGTAAAGTCAGAAAGTTGTTTAGTTACTATGGTTATAAACTTTTAAAAATTCCAATTAAACATAATAACCTGGTTGCTTAAAATGGGAAGATATGTGATTTTTCTATATATGATCAAGAATTACATCTTCCCCTTCAGTGCATTGGGGGATTTTTGTAAGCTATCTTACCACATTGCAAATCAGTTTCTCAGTCCTTGTAATTGTAATGATAGCTTTGAAATTGCAAATGAAGTTATTTCAGATACCTATAATAAATTCATTAAGCATTTTAATTTTGAATAAAATATTACTCTGATTCCTCATTGTGATATGAAAGTGTCCCTGAGTTCCTGAGGTAAATGGCACCAGAACATGACCTATGGAAGATTCTCTTAGATGGGAAAAGCTTCAAATATAAGTCCAGTAATGAACTATCTATTAACTGAGGAATATCCTAGTAAATATCAGAAAGGTTTACTACTAAGTGCTTATCACCAGAAGATGAATATGTTTCAATATTGGAAATTCACAAAATGGATAGTAATACAGAATGGCCCTGGGTCCTTTGAAGCCCCTCTCTGCTCCTAGAAAATATTATGATTAAGTAGAAAAAATGTTAATGCAGAGCATTAGAAGACATAAAAAGATTATAATCTGAATTACTTATGGGAGGACACTTAGAAGAGGATTCCCCTACATGAAATGAATTTCCAGTGGAAAAACTTATAGAAGGATATATATATATGTATGTATATACACACACACGTCAGACAGATTATACAGCTAAGAATAAATTAATAGTTATAATATCAGAGCAAATATTAAAATTGATAAATCACATATTGTATTTCAATAATGAAGTCCTGAAATATCAGATGGATAATTCATGTAATAGTTAAATTATTTATAAGAGTTATCATTTAAATTATTTACATTTTTGAATGGGCCATCCTGAGAAATATAAATAAATAAACATATTCTTAACTCATCATGAAGACTTTTAAAAAAATCTTCTGATGCTCTATTTTTTAAAAAAAATAACATCTAAGGGGAGAATTCTGGGAAGATGGCCAAGTAGGTCAGAAAATTCCAAGTTCTCCAGCTTTCCTACACAAACAAAACAAAATAACAAAATTGCTTCTCAAGGTGAACATAGACCACTGAAAAATAAATTAGACTCCAGACAGAACAGGGCTTCTCCTGGGACAACCACAAAAGACTCAATGAAAGACCCCAGGACTGAGGTTTGTTGGGTATAAAGTAGAAACTTCAGGCTAGCTACGCAGAAACAATAATAGGGAGCCCTGAAGCTAGTTGGGTTCGGAGGTAAGCCTCAGTCCTAATTAGAGGAATTTTCACCTATCCAATAGAATGGGGAATTGGGTGTAAGTCCCAGCAGTTTGAGGAAATTTTGGCTGATAAGGAACACCAACCGCAGCTGTGCTGTTGAGACACAACTCACCTACACATTCAGTGGGTGCAGAAACAATGGAGCAGGGACATTGCTGGCTGCCCCCACTTACAGAAATAGGGAGGTCTTGGTTTGGGATTTCAGATCAGATAGGAGAGCTGCAGTGAACCTAGAAGGACCATCCACCACTCCAAGAGGTGGCTACATTAATTAGTTCTCATTTTTTGTTTAAAAATGAGCAATTAAAGAAGAACCTAACTATAGAAACTTACTATGGAAATGATTCATTTATAGAGGAAAACATTGAAAGTATGCTAAATAATTATCTGCCCAAAGAGAATTTATAGAAAAACTAGAAAAAACCCACTTTAAAAATCAAAAGAGAGAGAAATTGAGGAAAAACTTTTAAAAACAAATGAGCCTTCCAAGAAAAATAAGAAGATTATGAAAAGAAAGTCAAACATAGAAAAGGAGATCCAGAGTCTAAAAGAAGAAAATAATTCTTTGAAAATTAGAATTGGGCAAAGGTAGAGCCAGTGAAGGTAGAAGATATCAAGAAATTACAAAACAAAATATAAAGAATGAAAAAATAGAAGATAAGGTAAACCATATTATAAGAAAAACAATAGATTTGGAGAACAGATTAAGAAGATAAAATATGAAAATAATTGGACTATCTGAAAACTGTAACCAAAAAGATTCTTGACAAAATATTTAAAGAAATAATCAAAGAATAATTGTCCTGGAGTGATAGAATAGGGAAAATAGAAAATAGAAAAAAAAAAAAATCCACCAATTACTAACTCAAAGAGCTTCTACAAGGAAAACACATAGAAGCATTATTGCTAAATTTCAAAACCTCCAGATCAAAGTGAAAATTTTAGAAGGAATAAACAAAAAAATCATTTCAAATATGCTGAAGTTACAATTAAAATTTTATAGGATTTATCAGCATCTACAATAAAACACTGCAGATCATAGAATATTATATACTGACAATCAAAATAACTAGGCCCGTGGCCAAAAATATATAATATCCAAAAAAATCAAGTATAATATTAAATGGAAAAAAAAGGACATTCAATAACCTCTTAGATTTTCAGGATTTTGTTTCAAACAAACCTGAACTCAGTGAATATTTAACACATAAGAGCCAACATCAAAAGCTAATTTCAAGGGATCAAACAAGAACCAACTGTTTTATGTTTTGTATGTGGAAATATAAACCATATGTCTAAGGTTAGCATAAGTAATTGGGCAATCCAAAAGAAATATTGGGGCAGAACTGAGTATGATTTAAATCTAAAAAGCAAAGATCTCTAGGAAAAGATAAAAATAATAATTATGTTATATGAATGAGGTGTAGAGGAAGAACCAACAGAGGCATTAGCACCCTCCAAAATTTATAAAGAAATAAGGAGGGAAAGAATAGGGTAAGGTATTACAGAATAGAATAGAAGGCTGTGTAGATTAAAAGGAGTACAATAAAATATGTAGATTAAAAGTACTAGGATAAAGAGGAAGGGAAAAGGTTGGGGGAGAAAATAAGGAAGGAATTCATAGATAGAGGGAGGTTAAGTAATAGCAAAAAAGTAAAGGAACAGAACTAAAGTAGAAAAGTTAGTGGGGATAAGCAATAAGATGCACACACAATAACAATGATAAGGAATAGAATTTATTAGGGGAAAAAAGGAGGGCTAGTAATCATTGACCTCAGACAAGAGTCAAATTTAAAGATTCAATCAACAGAGAAATATGCATTATATAAGTTATATAAAATCCATTTAGAAATACCTGGGGCTTAGCTTAAAACCCTTCAAATTATTTTCATGTTAATATACTCTATAATTATTTTAGATGCCCATTTTTACTAAAATTCAATTAAATATCTCTGAGACTAGTTAATAGTAGATTGACTCATATACAGAAGTATTGTTTAAAATTATTTTAGAATGTTTGGAAGAAATCAATGAATTATGAAGGAGCTGATTATACAAAAGGCACAGATTTTCTAGACTTATTATTGTTCTTTCTTTACCTCTTCCTCTCCCTTTTTGGATAATACAATAAGGGATTGAGACAACCAGATAACAGAATTAGCTAAAGAATAAAATAAGTGAGTTGAAAGCTATTGTGATCAGACGTGTACAGACATTCTAAGGGTGTAGTAATGTACACATATGTACAACTGGTGACAAAGTATCTAGAGGAAATCATTGGTAGACTGACCAACTATAATTTAGCTGAGACAGGAGATGGCTATGTTATCTGGCATGTAAAAGTAAGGATATATCTCAGATATGACATGGTATTGGAAAGATTCATAACCTGAACTGAATATGTACATTTTCATGACTTCCTGAAATTTGTTTAGATAAACATTAAGGTCTTATCTTTCTTATTTCCTTAGAAAAGTGGGCCCAAGGAGTTATCCTTGACATGTCTATCTAGGGCTGAGGGAATGTCAGAAAAGTGAAGTGATGTTATTTCTTTTTTTTTAAATAACTTTTTATTGATAGAATCCATGCCAGGGTAATTTTTTACAGCATTATCCCTTACATTCACTTCTGTTCTGATTTTTCCCCTCCCTCCCTTCACCCTCTCCTCCAGATGGCAAGCAGTCCTTTACATGTTGAATAGGTTACAGTATATCCTAGATACAATATATGTGTGCAGAACTGAACAGTTTTCTTGTTGCACAGGGAGAATTGAATTCAGAAGGTATAAATAACCTGGGAAGAAAAACAAAAATGCAAGCCATTTATATTCATTTCCCAGTGTTCTTTCTTTGGGTGTAGCTGCTTCTGTCTATCCTTGATCAATTGAAACTGAATTAGCTCTTTATCAAAGAGATCCACTTCCATCAGAATAAAAGTGATGTTATTTCTAAAGAAAATTCCAGTGATAAGAAAAAAAATTGGTCTTCCTGTTCACTTGTTCAATAAAAACCTGAAACTTCTTTATTAGTGTTACTTTTTGATGAAGACAATAAATACAAGGGAAAGAATTATGCTTTTTACATTTCTTTTTTATGCTAGAGATTTTTTTTAATACTTTAGATCCATTACAGCATAAATATAAAGAAAAAGAAGATGTGAAATTTAAATGTCAAATTCTGTTGCTTGGGAATTTCAGTGATAGGAAAAAGTTACAAAGCAAGATTAAGAATATTTCATTTAACTCTGACCATCCATTACCATGGAGGTATTTGGCTACTCCAATGGGAAATCTTCCATAGATTTCACATTAAGTGGACCAATTTGGCCCTCAGTGATCTTGCTCAATACATCTTTATGTAACTCTGTGTTGGATAGAAACATAAAAAAATTCATCTGTTGCTACAAATGTCAAACCAATTCTAGATTCATATTGGTCTTTGATTTCTCAGATCTGATTCTCATCTCTTCCATGTTAAGATTCTCTACAAACTGAAATAAATTTAAAGAGTGTGTGTGTGTGTGTGTGTGTGTGTGTGTGTGTGTGTGTGTGTGTTTTGGCTGAGGTAATTAGGGTTAAGTGACTTACTAAGTGTGCCAAGGCTACACAGTCACACAGCTAGGAAGTATTAAGTCTCTGAGACCACATTTGAATTCAGGTCCTTCTGACTTCAAGGCTGGTACTCTACCCACTTTGCCCCCTAGCTGCCCCAAGAATATACTTTTTAAAACAATCAATAAAAGAATGTTGATGCTTTTTAAACATCATTTTTACCATCCCAAGAAACACATCTCTCCCTTACTTTCTTTGACCCTCAATATTGTAGAATTCCTGTAACCATCCCAGGATGGCCCAAAGAATAGCTAAGCAAATCAATCTAAAACATTAACCTCAAAGCAATTACCCAAAGGAAAGGGCATCTTGCAAAACTTTTGCAGTTGATAACAAAAAAATCACCATTGAGTTTTTATTGAAATTGTTTTACTCCCCGGATTTTTTTAGCTGAATATTTTAATCCAAGGGGGCAGAAACTCCCATAAACCCTCTCAAATTTTCCTCCAAATAACTTTAAAATAATGTTTCAGATTGAAATCTGGAGTGACAGAGCCAAAAAAAAAAAGGTTAGGGTAATATAATTTTTTTAGCCCAAGACAATTTAGTTGCTCAACTGGAAAGATTTATTACACCAGAGTGGTGGTTGGGCCTTGAGAACAGTTCAAGGTCATGGCATCAACACCATCAGTAAGTAGGTTTTAGAGATGGCTGTAACAGCTTCAGTAGCAGCTTTGGGAACTCTCAACCCATACACAGTAAGAGGGTCAGAAACTGGTCAGATACATTAGATTACAGGAGACTTCTTGCTGACAGAAGTGGTAACAATAGATGTGAATGAGAATGGGATAAACTTACATATACAAGAAAAGCAGAGAGCAGAGGAGAATGAAAACATGAATCCAACAATACATTCTTTACTAAAAATATTCGTGAAACAGAGAGACACAAATAGTATAAAAGTTAGGAACTAGTGCAGAATCTAATATGCTTCAGTTGAGGTTTAAAAAAAAAAGCAAGGGTTGCAATTATAATCTCAAAGTAGAAGCAAAAATAGACCCAATTAAAAGAGATAAGCAGGGAAACTACCTTTTGCGAATGTCAAATATTCACCAAATGGTACAGCATTCATATTTTTAAAGGGAAAGTTAAATGAGTTACACAAATGTAACAAATCTAAGTGTGTGTGTGTGTGTGTGTGTGTGTGTGTTCACTAGTACAGGAATTCAAATTTTCCCTCCCAGATCTAGATAAATCTAACTATTAAACAAAAAGAAGTTAAGGAGATAAATGGAATCTCAAAAAAAATAAGATCTGATAAACCTCTGGGGAAAATTGAATAGAAATAGAAAGAAGTGTACTTTATTCTCTATATACTATATACTATATACAATGGTATATAGCCATATCATTAGGGCATGCCTCACAATTGAACACAGAAAAGCAGAACATATATATCAATAAATTCAAGAACAGATCAATGAATTGGGCATGCAATTTAAAAATTAGAAAGGAACAAATTAAATATTGCCAATTGTACAACAAACTAAAAAAAGTTCATTTGATTTTTGAAAAGAAAAAAAGAAAACCAAATCACCAAAATCAAAAATGAAAAAAAAGTGAATTCTTCACCCATGATGGACTTAAAGCAATTATCAAGACAATAAATCTAAGAATCTATGAGACATATAAATATTTACAGAAATATAAATTTCCCATGTTAACAAAAGAGGAAATAGAATATCTTAATAACGCTATCTTAGAAAAAAGAAACTGAACAAAACATTAATGAGCTCTCTAAGTAAAAATCCTCAGAACTAGATGGATTCACAAGTGAATTCTATGAAATGTTTCAAGAACAATCAAGTCCAACACTATATTAATAATAATCAATTAACCTATTCAATGCCTAATCAAACTACTGTAATTATGTAATAAAGCTAACAAATATAACACAATTCATCCGGAAGAATAAAAGGTCAAGAATATCAAGGAAAACAATGAAAAGATGTAAAGGAATATAACCTAACTGCACCAGATATCACTCTAACATAAAACAGCAATCATCCAAATAATATGGCATTGGCTAAGAAATAGAGTGGTAAATCAGTGAAATATTAAATACATATTACACAGTAATTAGTGGCCATAATAATCTAGTATTTGACAAACCTAAAAATATGTTTTTGCAATAAGACCTCTCTATTTTACAAAAGATTGTCAAAGAAATTGGAAAGACACTAAATATAAATCAGTGTCTTACATTGTATGCCAAGAAAAAGTCTAAATGGCTACATGGTTTAGACGTAAAAGGATATATAATAAGCAAATTAGGGGAACATGGAAAATATTATTTTTCAAACCAATTGATAAAGGAAGATTTATTATTAAACAAGAGTTAGAGAGCATTATGTTAAAATAATAACTTTGAATTATCATTCAAAGCTAATTCTGTACATGAAATTAAAACCTTTTTGCACAAACAAAACCAAAAGAGCCAAAATTAGAAAGAAAGCAGAAAATTGAAGGAAACATTTTCCAGTAGATTTATTTAATTAAGAACTTATTTCTCATGTATATGGAGAATTGAATCGAATTCATTATTACATAAGTCCTTCCCCCAAATGATAAATGGCAAAATGATCTGAACAAAGATTTTTCAAAAGAAGAAATCAAAGTGATCTATAGTCATAAAGGAAAAATGCTTTAAATCAGTATTAATTAAATGGACACAAATTAAAACAATTCTGAGACACTATTTCACAACTATCATGTTAGCTAAGAAGAGAGAAAATGAATATTGAAGGGAGAGGTGGAAAAATTGATACACTAATATACTGTGGGTAGAACTGTAAATTGAACCAAACTTTTGAGAGAATACTTTGGAACTAAGGGCTATAAAATAGTATATACCCTTTGATCTAGCAATAATACTGTTGATCTGTATCCCAAAGGAATTAAGGAAAAAAAGAAAAAGATGTCTATCTATAAAAATATTTTTAGAAGCTCTTTTTGTGGTAGCAAAAAATTGGAAATAAGTGGATGACCATCACTTGGGAGATTGCTGAACAAGTGGGATATTATTGTGATGGAGTACTATTGCATTATAAGAATGAGCAGGATGGCTTCATAAAAAAAAAAAACTGAGAAAACTTAAATAAACTGAGGCAAAGTGAAGTGAGAAGAAGCTGGATAACATTTTACAACAGTTAACATCAATATTGTAAGGATGATCAACTGTGAATGATTTAGCTTGTTTGAGAATGATTTTTGGATAATTTTGAAGGACTTATGTTGAAAAAGGCTATCCATCTCCAGAGAAATAATTGATGGAGTCTAAATGAGGATCAATCAACACATACTTTTTTTTTTTACTTTGTTTTTCTTGGGATTTTTAGTCTGCTTTTTTCTTTTGCAGTAAAGTTAATATGGACATGTTTCTCATGACTTCAACATATATAATTTCTCTAAAAATGTTTGTCTTCTCAAGGAGGGAAAGAGAAAGACAAAAATAATTTGAAATTCAATTTTTTTAAAAAATGAATGTTAAACTTTTTTACATATAATTGAAAAAACAATATGAGACTTTAAAATTGTTCATTCTATATTAGAACATTGTCTTTTTTATGAGTTTTGGAGATGGCATATTGAAAGGCAGAGGTGGCAAAAGTCAAAATACTGCAATGTCAAAATCAAGGAGTAACAAGTTGACTTGTTTGTCCAGAATATGAAAGACAAATATGAATGAAGTCAAGAAAAGTAGGTGGGATCCAGATGATAGAAGTCTTTAAAAGCTTGGTTATGCAAGGCATATTCTAGAGGCAATAAAAAGCTTAACAGCTTTGCAAGCATTTTCCTTTGCTTTGTATCATTTTACCAATGTTGAGAAATAACTCCAGAGAACATATATTCCCTTGCTCTGCCTTACCTACTAGGCTGCTTTCCAAATTATTACATACCCTCCCCTTATTATCTCAGCTTCAATTTTTCCATCTGTAGATTTGGAAAAAATACCTGAAGCATTTGTGGAATGTAGGATAATATCTAAAAGAATTACATAAATTTGTTTTGAGGATCAATCAATCAGTTTCAACTAACCATTAAGGTCACTAAATGGTGTAGTAGGAAGGTGGAACACTACTACCAAATTGAGGAAGACCTCACTTTGAATTATTTCTATCCCTAATAAGTTCTTGATGCTGGAATAAGTCATCTAACTTTTCTAAATTGCAATTTGTGTCATCTCTTAAATGAGGATAATAAAGAACACCTATCTAGCTTTCATTTTATTTGTATTTGTATCCCCAGAACTTTCTATGGTATCTGATAAACGGCTGGTGTTTAATAAATGTCTCTTGCCTTGCCCTATCTTGCCTATTTTACATTGTTGCTATAATAATCAAGATAATACATATGAAGTGTTTTTAATATGAAAGTGTCATGAAATGTTAACTATTAATGTTAACATTATCGTGAAGAGAGAAACTTTTAAGAAAAATTATGCACAACTTTACTTTAAAAGCATAAATAAATAAATTTGCAACTAGAATCCATGTTTTCTGACTTTGGATGAAAGCTGATTGGGATTTATATTTTATTTCCCAGATGAAACTTTGGAATCAGTAGAAATAAGGGAAGGTAAATCTTGAGTCTGAAATAAGATTAGTAGAGTCAGTGGGACAATGTGAAAAATGAAATCAAATAGAAACAATCATGGGACATAATAGGAAATCTATACTTCTAGTTCCTTTGGTCCCTTCCTAAGGTAAACTGAATTCTTTAGTTACTACCTAGACCCATGAGCCAGAAACACTGAAGGCTCTGTTTCCCCTCATTGATAGTGAATTAAAGCTTTATTAGCATCCAAGTTTCCCAAACACATTTCAGTGTGAAACTTCTTCCAGACATTCTAGTTGATGATAAAAATGTCATTAATAAACATAGAAAACCTAGACTCTCTTAACCTTTTAAATCAGAAAGCTCCACAACAGTCTTGCATCTTCCATGAATTATATTAACTAGTATTTTTAACATCTTAAAACACAGGCTTTTAATATATATAAGTATTCTTTTCTTTCTCATCATCCAACAGTTCATTCCCATACTTTTCTTTCTTTTGTTTCCCTCAGCTGCTTAAGTACTGGGAGAGCTAATTTTCTTTCATTTATTTCTTTTCTTTTTTGGTCAAATCAATAATTACATCTCTGGAGCATTTAAGATATTAAGTTACACTAAAATTTAAAACATATTCCATGTTTGTACTTTTTGGATATTCAGTTTTGTAGACAAGGTGAAAATGATCTATATATTTTTCCAAAAAGGCTTTCAATGATCAATTGCTGTTTTTTCAGAGACACTATAGGAGGAAATAAAGAATATTTTTCTTGGCAAAGACCACTGAAAAATTCAAAACATAAATTCAGATTTTCTAATAAAATGTAGAGAAAGGGAGGATTTGTCCAAAGAGTCTTTCTTTATGCTTGTTTCTGCTAAAGCTTGCTTCATAGCAATCAAAGATTCATTCAAAGAACCATTAATGTTTACTTTTCATATATCATTTCTTTTGATCTTTGCAATCCAGTGAAGTATGAAGTAAAAAATTGTTTTCATTTCTAATTTACAGATAAGTCAATTTGTACTCAGAGAAATGAAGTATTTATCTCAAAGCATCACAACCTGAATTCTTCTAATTACAAGTCTACTATTCTATCTAGCATACAATGTCTGCAAGGATCAATATTAATACAAAAACTATAAGCATAGTATTTTGAAAAGAGCATTGGATCTAGATTCAAAGGAACATAAGGTCAATCCTAGGCCTATTTACTACTTCTAATGTAACCTTGGGCAAATCTATTAACTTCTCTAGATCTTGTTCCTTCATTGGCAAAATGAATAGGTCTGACTACCTCAGAATTGTCCAATATGTGATCCATCACACTCTGGAATGGGACTGCAATCAGATTAAAATGTAATTATAAAGAGGTGGGTACAGAACCAAGATGGCAAAGTAAAGGCAATGACTCACCCAAGCTCTCCCCAATACATTTCAAATACCTTCAAATAATGAGTCTCAGGACCCCCACAAAGACAGATTGGAACAATTTTACAGTTGAAGACAAATTAGAAGGTCAGCAGGAAAGGGATTTATTGCACCAGAGTAAGACTGGAACAAATTCCCCCCTGCACTAGTACAGCTCTTGCCCCAGCAAACCAGCAACAGACTTTAGGGTACACTGAATCAACAATGGTGGTAGCAGCAGTTGTGTCCTCCAAAGATCCCCATAGGTAATGGGGCTAAACAGCTGGCCAGAAGGAGATTATAGAGTTTTGTTGTTGTTATTGTTGTTGTTGTTGTTGTTGTTGTTAGCACTAAGGCAGGAATCTTTTGCTTTGCCTATACTCAGATCCAGCTTATAGTACTGGCTGACAGTAGAGGTCCCTAGAAAAAATTCTGAAAACATCTGCAAAAAACCCTCAAAGCCTGGACATTGTACCCTCTACCCTATAAACAAAACCCTACTTTAACAAAATATTAAAAGTCAAGTAATAGGCTGGAGAAATGAGTAAATCACAGAAAATTTACCACAGAAAATTTTGACCATAGATTTTGACCATAGAAAGTTACTATGGTAATAAGGAAGATCAAAATACATATTCAGAAGATAATAGGAAAGTGAAAACTCCTATATCCAAAATCTCCAAGAAAAACAAGAATTAGTCTCAGACCATGAAAAACCTTAAAAGGTATTTTGAAAATCAAGTAAGAGAGGTAAAGGAAAATTGGGAAGAGAAATGAGTGATGCAAAAAGAAATATAAACAGCTAATGAGGAGAAGAATGCCTTAAAGTTAAATTGGCCAAATGTAAATGAGATACAAAATTGTACTGAGGAAAATAATTTCTTAAAAATTAGAATTAAGCAAATGGAAGTTAATGATTTCATGAGACATCAAGAAACAATAAAACAAAACTGAAAGAATGGGAAAAAAACTGTGAAATATGTCCTTGGAAAAACAACTAGCATGGAAAATAGCAAAAGAGATAATTTTAAAATTATTTGTCTACTGGAAAGCCATGAACAAAAAATGGGCTTAGACATTATCTTTCAAGAAATTATCAAGAAAAACTGTTCTGAAATTCTAGAACCAGAGGCTAAAATAGAAACTGAAAGAATCTATTAATCACCTTGTGAAAGAGATCCCAAGATGAAAACTCCCCAAACTCTGGAACCCCCAGGTCAGAAAGAAAATATCAAAAACATTCAGAAAGAAATAAATCAAGCATAGTGAAGCCACAGTAAGGATAATGCAAGATTTAGTAGCTTCTGCATTAAAGGATTGGAGGACTTGGAATATGATTTCTGAAGAATAATGGAGCTAGGATTCTTGATTGTTATGAAGAATCAAGAATCAAGAATCATCTACCCAGCAAAAATGAATATAATCCTTCAAAGGAAAAGGCAAAGATTCAATGAGATAAAGGACTTTCAAGCAATTAAGATAAAAATACCAGGGCTGTACAATAATTTTGACTTTCAAATACAGGACTCTGGAGGAGCAAGGAAAGGAAAATCATAAAGGTCTTAATAGGTTAATCTGTTTGCATTCCTATGTCAGATGATGATACTTTTAACTCATAGGAACTTTCTCATTTTTAGAGAAGTTAGAAAGAGTATAGATAGACAGAGGCCACAGTTGTAAGTTGAATATGAAAGGATAATATCTAAAAAATTAAGGGGTAAAAGCAGAATGTACTTGGGAAAAGGGAAAGGGAGAAGTGGAATGACATAAATTATCTGCCACAAAAGAGACAAGAAAAAGTTTTTACAGTGGAGAAAGAGGAGAGTGATTTTTTTTTGCTTTTTCTTGATCTCAGATCAGTATGACTACTCTTTCTTTTTTGACTTTACCTGAAGCATCATAGATTCTACTCCAGCCTTTTATCTTTACTCTATGTATTGCCCTGCTTCAAGTGGGTTTCCTATAAACAACATATTGTAGGATTCTGGCTTTTAATCCAGTCTTCTATCTGCCTCCACTTTATGGGGGAATTTACCCCATTCACATTTATGGCTAAAATGACTAATTCTGTATTTCCTGCCATCTTGTTAACCCCAAATTATGTTTTTCTCCTTCCTTTCCCCCTTGTCCCCCTCCCCAGCATTAAACTTATGAGTACCACTTGCCTCATGCAGCTCTCCCTCTTTAGGATCCCTCCCTCTCCCTTAGAATTCCTTCCCTTTTCTTAAACATTTCCTTTACAATTTCTGTATTCCCTTCTATTTAGCCTACCTCTTCCCTTTTTGCTTTTCCCCTCCTACTTTTCTTTCTTTCTTTTTTTTTATTTAATAATTACTTTATATTGACACTCGTTTCTGTTCCGATTTTTTTTCCTCCCTCCCTCCACCCCCTCCCCTAGATGGCAAGCAGTCCTTTATATGTTGGATATGTTGCAGTATATCCTAGATACAATATATGTTTGCAGAACCGAACAGTTCTCTTGTTGCATAGGGAGAATTGGATTCAGAAGGTATAAATAACCCGGGAAGAAAAACAAAAATGCAAATAGTTCACATTCATTTCCCAGTGTTCTTTCTTTGGGTGTAGCTACTTTTGTCCGTCATTTATCAATTGAAACTCAGGTCTCTTTGTCAAAGAAATCCACTTCCATCAAAATATGTCCTCATACAATATCGTTGTCGAAGTGTATAATGATCTCCTGGTTCTGCTCATTTCACTTAGCATCAGTTCATGTAAGTCTCGCCAGTCCTCTCTGTATTCATCCTGCTGGTCATTTCTTACAGAACAATAATATTCCATAACATTCATATACCACAATTTACCCAGCCATTCTCCAATTGATGGGCATCCATTCATTTTCCAGTTTCTAGCCACTACAAACAGGGCTGCTACAAACATTTTGGCACATACAGGTCCCTTTCCCTTCTTTAGTATTTCTTTGGGATATAAGCCCAAATAGAAACACTGCTGGATCAAAGGGTATGCACAATTTGATAATTTTTTGGGCATAATTCCAGATTGCTCTCCAGAATGGTTGGATTCGTTCACAACTCCACCAACAATGCATTAGTGTCCCAGTTTTCCTGCATTCCCTCCAACATTCATCATTATTTTTTCCTGTCATCTTAGCCAATCTGACAGGTGTGTAGTGGTATCTCAGAGTTGTCTTAATTTGCATTTCTCTGATCAATACTGATTTGGAACACTCTTTTATATGAGTGGTAATAGTTTCAATTTCATCCTCTGAAAATTGTCTGTTCATATCCTTTGACCATTTATCAATTGGAGAATGGCTTGATTTCTTATAAATTTGAGTCAGTTCTCTATATATTTTGGAAATGAGGGCTTTATCAGAACCTTTAACTGTGAAAATGTTTTCCCAGTTTGTTGCTTCCCTTCTAATCTTGTTTGCATTAGTTTTATTTGTACAAAGGCTTTTTAATTTGATGTAATCAAAATTTTCTATTTTGTGATCAGTAATGGTCTCTAGTTCATCTTTGGTCACAAATTTCTTTCTCCTCCACAAGTCTGAGAGATAAACTATTCTATGTTCCTCTAATTTATTTATAATCTCATTCTTTATGCCTAGGTCATAGACCCATTTTGATCTTATCTTGGTATATGGTGTTAAGTGTGGGTCCATGCCTAATTTCTGCCATACTAATTTCCAATTATCCCAGCAGTTTTTATCAAATAATGAATTCTTTTCCCAGAAGTTAGGGGCTTTGGGTTTATCAAACACTAGATTGCTATAGTTGACTATTCTGTCTTGTGAACCTAACCTTTTCCACTGATCCACTACTCTATTTCTTAGCCAATACCAAATGGTTTTGGTGACTGCTGCTTTATAATATAATTTTAGATCAGGTACAGCTAGGCCACCTTCATTTGATTTTTTTTTCATTAATTCCCTTGAGATTCTCGACTTTTTATTGCTCCATATGAATTTTGTTGTTATTTTTTCTAGATCAATAAAATATTTTCTTGGAAGTCTGATTGGTATAGCACTAAATAAATAGATTAGTTTAGGGAGTATTGTCATCTTTATTATGTTCGCTCGGCCTATCCAAGAGCACTTAATATTTTTCCAATTATTTAAGTCTGACTTTATTTGTGTGGAGACTTTTTTATAATTTTGCTCATATAATTCCTGACTTTCCTTTGGTAGATAAATTCCCAAATATTTTATGGTATCAACAGTTATTCTGAATGGAATTTCTCTTTGTATCTCTTGCTGTTAGGTTTTGTTGGTGATGTATAAAAATGCTGAGGATTTATGGGGATTTATTTTGTAGCCAGCTACTTTGCTAAAATTATGAATTATTTCCAATAGCTTTTTAGTAGAATCTCTGGGGTTCTCTAGGTATACCATCATATCATCTGCAAAGAGTGATAGTTTGGTTTCCTCATTGCCTACTCTAATGCCTTTAATATCTTTCTCGACTCTTATTGCCGAGGCTAGTGTTTCTAATATGATATTAAATAATAATGGTGATAGTGGGCGACCTTGCTTCACTCCAGATCTTACTGGGAAAGGTTCCAGTTTTTCCCCATTGCATATGATGCTTACTGATGGTTTTAAATATATGCTCCTGACTATTTTAAGGAAAAGTCCATTTATTCCTATGCTCTCAAGTGTTTTTATTAGGAATGGATGTTGGATTTTATCAAATGCTTTTTCTGCATCTATTGAGATGATCATATGGTTTTTGTTTGTTTGGTTATTGATATAGTCAATTATGCTAATAGTTTTCCTAATATTGAACCAGCCCTGCATTCCTGGTATAAATCCTACTTGGTCATAGTGTATTATCCTGGTGACGATTTTCTGTAATCTTTTTGCTAATATTTTATTTAAGATTTTAGCATCAATATTCATTAGGGAGATTGGTCTATAATTTTCTTTCTCTGTTTTCAGCCTACCTGGTTTAGGTATCAGTACCATGTCTGTGTCATAAAAGGAGTTTGGTAGGACTCCTTCAATCCCTATTTTTTCAAATAGTTTATTTAGCATTGGAGTTAATTGTTCTTTAAATGTTTGGTAGAATTCACATGTAAATCCATCTGGTCCTGGGGATTTTTTCTTAGGGAGTTGATTGATAGTTTGTTCTATTTCTTTTTCTGAGATGGGACTGTTTAGGATATTTACTTCTTCCTCTGTTAGTTTGGGCAAGCTATATTTTTGGAGGTATTTTTCTATTTCATTTAAGTTGTCGAATTTATTGGCATAAAGTTGGGCAAAGTAACTCCTAATTATTGCTCTAATTTCCTCTTCATTAGTGGCGAGTTCTCCCTTTTCATTTTTAAGACTAACAATTTGATTTTCCTCTTTCCTTTTTTTAATCAGATTTACTAGGGGTTTGTCTATTTTGTTGGTTTTTTCATAGAACCAACTCTTAGTTTTATTAATCAATTCAATAGTTTTTTTACTTTCAATTTTATTGATCTCACCTTTTATTTTTAGAATTTCAAGTTTAGTGTTTGACTGGGGGTTTTTAATTTGTTCCTTTTCTAGCATTTTTAGTTGCAAACCCAATTCATTGACCTTCTCTTTCTCTATTTTATACAAATAGGCCTCTAGAGATATGAGATTTCCCCTTATTACTGCTTTGGCTGCATCCCATACATTTTGGTATGATGTCTCATTATTATCGTTTTCTTGGGTGAAGTTATTAATTATGTCTATGATTTGCTGTTTCACCCAATCATTCTTTAGTATGAGATTATTTAGTTTCCAATTATTTTTTGGTCTACTTCCCCCTGGTTTTTTGTTGAATGTAATTTTCATTGCATCGTGGTCTGAAAAGGATGCATTTACTATTTCTGCCTTACTGCATTTGAGTTTGAGGTTTTTATGTCCTAATATATGGTCAATTTTTGTATAGGTTCCATGAACTGCTGAAAAGAAAGTGTATTCCTTTCTGTCTCCATTACATTTTCTCCAGAGATCTATCATATCTAACTTTTCTAGTATTTTATTTACCTCTTTGACTTCTTTCTTATTTATTTTGTGGTTTGATTTATCTAATTCTGAGAGTGCAAGGTTAAGATCTCCCACTATTATAGTTTTACTGTCTATTTCTTCTTGCAGCTCTCTTAGTTTCTCTTTTAAGAATTTAGATGCTACCCCACTTGGTGCATATATGTTTAATATAGATAGTGCTTCATTATCCATGCTACCCTTTAGCAAGATATAGTGCCCTTCCTTATCTCTTTTGATTAGATCAATTTTTGCTTTAGCTTGATCTGAGATCAGGATGGCTACCCCTGCTTTTTTGACTTCACCTGAAGCATAGTAGATTTTGCTCCAACCTTTTACCTTTAACCTGCATGTATCTCCCCGCTTCAGGTGTGTTTCCTGTAAACAACATATTGTAGGATTCTGGCTTTTAATCCATTCTGCTAACTGCTTCCTCTTTATGGGGGAGTTTACCCCGTTCACGTTTATGGTTAGAATGACCAATTCTGTATTATTTGCCATCTTGTTAACCCGGTTTATGCTTTTCTCCCTTCTTTCCCCTTTCCCCCCCTTCCCAGTATTAAGCTTGTGAGCACCACTTGCTTCTCACAGCCCTCCCTTTTTAGTATCCCTTCCCCGCCTTAGAGTTCCTCCCCCTATCTTACCCCTTTCCCTCCCAGTTCCCGTATTCCCTTCCGCTTAGCTTATTCCTTCCCTTTTCACTTTTCCCTTCTCACTTTTCAATGAGGTGGGAGAAGTTTCACCATAGATTAAATATGTCTTAAGATTTTTCACTTAAAGCCAATTCTGAAGGCAGTAAGATACCCACTATATTCATCCCCCTCCATTCTTTCTCTCAGATATAATAGGTTTCCTATGCCTCTTCATGAGATGTACTACCCCCACTTTACCCTTTTTCTGATACAATGTCCTTTCCACATCAATTTCTAGAACAAGGTATACATGTACTCTTTATACATCTATATAGTCAAAATATAGTTCCCAAGATTAATCTTTACCTTTTTAGATTTCTCTTGAGTTCTATATTTGTAGATCAAACTTTTTGTTAAGTTCTTGTTTTTTCATCAGAAATAGATGAAATTCTCTTACTTCGTTGAATGTCCATCTTCTTCCCTGGAAAAAGATGCTCGTTCTCGCTGGGTAAGTTATTTTTGGTTGCATACCAAGTTCCTTAGCCTTTTGGAATATTGTATTCCAGGCCCTTCGATCTTTTAATGTGGATGCTGCCAGATCCTGGGTGATCCTTATTGTGGCTCCTTGATACTTGAATTGGGTTTTTCTAGCCGCTTGCAATATTTTTTCCTTCATCTGAGGGTTCTGGCATTTGGCCACTATATTCCTTGGTGTTTTGATTTTAGGATCCCTTTCAGTGGGTGATCGATGAATCCTTTCAATGTTTATTTTTTCCTCTGTTCCTATGACTTCTGGGCAGTTCTCTTTGATAATTTCCTGGAAAATAGTGTCCAGGCTCTTTTTTTCATCATGTTTTTCTGGAAGTCCAATGATTCTCAAATTGTCTCTCCTGGATCTGTTTTCCAGGTCTGTTGTCTTCCCCAGAAGGTATTTCACATTTTTCTCCATTGTTTGATTTTTTTGGATTTGCTTGACTGATTCTTCTTGTCTCCTCGAGTCATTCAATTCCACTTGTTCAATTCTGATTTTCAGTGAAGTATTTTCTTCACTCACTTTTTTAAAATCTTTTTCTAATTGTCCCATTGAGTTCTTTTGTTCTGTGGAATTTTTTTCCATTTCGCCAATTTTGTTTTCCAGTTCACCAATCCTATTTTTCAAGGATTTTACTTCTTTATCCACTCTCTCTTTAACTTTCTCCAGGCTCTTTTGCCAAGCTCCCTCTCCTTTTCCCAAGCTTCCCTCTCCTTTTGCCAAGCCTCACTCTGCTTTCCACATTTTTCTTCTAGCTCCCTTGTGAGAGCCTTTTTAATTACTTCTATGAGGTTCATCTGTGCTGAGGAACAGATGATCTCCTCCTTTGGGGATTCACCTGGGACTGTCTGTTTTTAGTCTCCTCAGGATTTAGAGTCTGCTCTCTATCTGTATAGAAGCTGTCAAGGGTTAAAGTCCTCTTCAACTTCTTGCTCATTCTGTCTAATAATCAAAGACAAACTACCAAAGAAAAACAGAAAAAACTGGAGTCTTTCTTTGGGGGAGGGGCTGGGTATGTTATCAAGCTTCCTCTACAGACTGCAGGGGGCAGCAGTGAGGCACTAGCAGGACTGTGTGCGCCTGCGCTCTGAGATCCCAGAGTGTGCTGAGTCACTGTCGGGGGGAAGAGGGGGGCGGCCAGGTCTGGAGAGACTCCAGCTGTTTGGGGTTGTATTCTTCAGCCCCGGTGTTTTTAGCTTCTCTGCTGGGCTGCTGACTTGCTGCCGGAGCAAAGTATCCAATCCTGTAGCGAAGCTCTCCCTGCAGAGATGGCTGCGATCACTCCCCACCCTCTCTCCAGTCTGCTCCCGTGCTCTCACTGCCGATGCCCGCCGCCTGCGCCCGATCTAAAACTGTCCCAGCCCTCAAGTAAAGACAGACCTTTCTTGGCGGATCTCAAGGATGTCTTCTCTTGGTAACTATATGTGGGTTTTTTTTTCAGTCAAGCATTAATTCAGAGGCTTGTAATGAAATGGATAGTGAGAGAAAGCGTCGAGCTACATAGCTATGTGCCTCCTCTCCGCCATCTTAACCGGAAGTGCCCCCTCCTACTTTTCAATGAGGTGGGAGAAGTTTCTGTATAAACGGAATCTGTCTAATATTTTCTCTTTGGCCAATTCTGATGAGAGTAAGATTTATACTATATTCATCCCCCTCCCTCCTTTCCCTCAGATATAATAGATTTCCTTTGCCTCTTCCTGAGATATAGTACCTCCACTTTTCCCTTTTTCTGGTACAATTTCCTTTGCATCTCTAGATTCTTTTTTATATTATAACAGTAAAACCAAATTATATATGTACTTTTTATGTATTTATGTAACAGAAATACAGTTCTCAAGAGTTCTTTTTACCTTTTTATGCTTTTCTTGAGTCCTATATATGGAGGCCAAATTTCTTGTTTGACTCTGGTTTTTTCATCAAAAATAAATGGAATTCACCAGTTTCACTGAATGTCCATCTTCCATGAAAGAAAATGCCAAGTTTAGGAGGGTAATTTATTTTTGTCTGCATTCCAAGTTCTTTCACCTTTCAGAGTATCAGATTCCAGGCCCTTCAGTCCTTTAAAGTGGAACCTGCTGGGTCCTGAGTAATCCTTATTGTAGTTCTTCAGTATTTGATGTTTCTTTCTGGCTGCTTGTAATATTTTTTCCTTGGTCTGATAGTTCTGAAATTTATCCACAATATTACTTGGGGTTTCAATTTTGGGGTCTCTTTCAGGAGGTGTTCTTTGAATTCTTTCAATGTCTACTTTGTCTTCTGATTCTATGTAATCTGGTCAGTTCTCTTTGATGATTTCCTGAAAGATAGTGTCTAAGCTCTTTTTTTCATTATGAATTTCAGGGAGTCCAATAATCCATAGATTGTGTCTCCTAGATCTAGTTTTCAGGTCAGTTGTTTTCCCAATTAGGGATTTTACATTTTTTCTTTTTTTTCATTTTTTTGGTTTTGCTTGAATGATTCTTGGTGTCTCCTCGAGTCATTCATTTCCCTTTGTTCAATTATGATTTTTAATGAATTATTTTCTTCACTTACTTTTTTATTTCTTTTTATAGTTGTCCAATTGAGTTTTTAAATAGTTGCTTTGTTCTGTGGAATTTTTTCTATTTTGCCAATTTTATTTTTTAAGGAGTTATTTTCTTTTTCCAGTTCAGAAATTCTGTTTTTTTGAGGGAGTTGTTTCCCTTTTCCACTTTATCTTTTAATGAGTCACATGACTTATCCAGACCCTCTTGAAAAGCTTTCCTTTCCTTTTCCATTTTTCTTCCAGCTCTCTTTTAAGAGCCCTATTAATTTCATCTATGAGAGCCTTATGTGATGGGAACCAGATCATACCCACCTTTGGGTTTTCATTTAGAGCCAAACTGTTTTTAGTCTCCTCAGAATGTGAAATCTGCTCTCTTTCTATAGAAACTATCTATAGTTAGAGATCGCTTTGCCTTTTTACTCATTTTAATAAAATAATAACAACAACAACAAAAAGATACAGTTCTGAATCAATGGAGGGTTACCAAGCTTCCTCAACAGACAACAAAAAGTGGCAGTAAAGTGGCATCAGAAGATAGTGGTATTAGAAGCTATGTACTGAGATTGTGCTGTGTCCCTCCTGGTGCTGGGTGGGTGTGGCCAAGTCCCAAGAGACGTTAGCATTTTTACCCTTTGCGTTAATAGCTTCTTTGCTGAACTACTGACTTGCTGCCAAGGCAGAGTAGCTGACATTGTGGTAGAGTTCTCTCCACAGACTTTGAGCAGGGGAGCAGCATGCTGTTCCCCTGTTCTGGTCTGCTCAGCATAAGCTGTTTTCTGTGCTTTCCCTACCTATCTGCCTGAGTCTGCACCTGGCCTAGCCCCATTCTACCCCTGCCTGTGAGCAAAAATACACCTTTTCTGGTGAATTTCAAGATTATCTTCTGTTGGTAATGTGTTATACTCTTATTATTCGTGGGTTCTGACAGTCAAGCATTAATTCAGAGGCTGAATTTCATAAAAATAGTTTGAGGATAGAGGAGAGCTCAGAAAAATGTTTGTGTCCTCCCTGCTATCCTGGCTACACCCTCATTGTATAGTCTTGTTGCCGTGTATAATGATCACTTGGTCATGCTCATTTCATTTAGCATTGGTTCATGTAAGTCGCTCCAGGAATCTCTAAAATCATCCTGCTGGTCATTTCTTACAGAACAATAATATTCCATAACATTCATATATCACAATTTACCCAATCATTCTCCAATTGCTGGGCATCCATTCATTTTGCAGTTTCTAGCCACTTCAAAAAGGGGTACTGTAATCATTTTTTTCACGTATGTATTCCTTTCCCTCCTTTAACATAAGACCTCAGTTTTCATATGAATATGGAACTGAGTCAAATTTATTTATAAAGAGCCATTCCCCAATTGATAAATTATCAAAAGGTATGATTTATACTCAAAGGTCTATAAAACCATTCACATTCCTTTGACCTAACAATACTACACCTAGATGTGTATCCTAAAAGATAGTTTTTAAAAGGAAAAGAACCTATATGTATCAAAACATTTATAGAAGCTCTTTATTCAGAGAAAAGATTTGGAAATTGAAGGGATTCACTTTAACATGGCTGAAATAAATTATGGTATGTGATTATGAGGGAATACTATTGTTTTATGAGAAATGATGAGCAGAGTGCTCTCAGTAAAACCTCAAAAGTCCTCCCTGAGCTCATACAAAACTCATGAAATGTTCTGAATAAAAATTTAATAGCAATGTTGTGAGATGATCAGCTGTGAATGACATTGCTCTTCTTACCACTACATTGATCCATGACTACTCTGAAGAACTTATGATGAAAAATGTTATTCATACCTAGAGAAAGAACTGATTGTGTTTGAATACACATTGAAACATACTTTTTCACTTTATTTTTCTTGAAGGTTTTTTGGTGGGAAAGGGAAGTTGAAGGGTAATTTTAATATAAAAATATGACATAATATAGTTAATGTTCTTATAACATTTTCACAATTGAAAGAACACAAATCACATAATGAGTTCTTACAATTCAAGAAGAAAAGGGTTGTGTTCCATTAAGGACAAACTTAGAGACATAATATGTGTGCTACTGCTTTTTCACTCTCTTCATTGAAATTGAACACATCACATGATAAATCCAAACTATAATACTTAAACACTTTCCTCATTCAATATCTCTAAATTCATTCATTTCTTGGAATTAAATAACAATGCAGTAAAATATAATTCCCAATTGGGAGGGATATGAAGACACTACTGTGAAAATTAAGGAATAATATAAAACAATGTAATGTTGGAGTTTAGAGGTCTTGCAGTAAGAATTTAGTCCAACTCTACTATAGAGTTCTTTAGTTGATGATGTGCAGATAGATGAAGTACATGTCTTAAAATAAGCAACTTAAAATATATTTTAAATAAATTAATTAAACTAAAATATCTATCTATCTATCTATCTATCTATCTATATGTATATATTTATATATAGATATATGTATATAAAGAGAGAGAGAGAGAGAAAGTGTGTGTGTAGAGAGAGAACCAGAACTCTGGAGAAGTATACTTGAAACAAGGTGTTAACTCAGAGGAATTGATGATACAATGGTTATCTAGTTTACATAGTTTACTATAATTTAATCATAATTATATATATATTTTTTTAATTTAATTTTTTTTTTACCAGAATCACACTTCCTTGGAGAGATGGGAAAGACTCTAGAAATACCTATTCATGCTTGCTTTCTGGTCATATTTAGACAGATCCATATGGACACATATAACCTTTGTGGTCAACATACATAAATATACACACTATATAAAAATATATCAAAATAAATTAAAAAGATGTGAAATAATTTCTTTCTCTTTTGGGGAAAGGCTAATGTTTTCAGGGCTTACCATATCCAATGACTTTCAACAAGTCTTGGAAAAGTATTCACAAAAGATAAATGTGAGGCTTTTGTGTAGTCTATAAACCTTTTTTTGTTTCTTGATTATAATATATTTTAATATACATTTTATAACTCTTCCCTTTACTTACTTTTGTGTTTAACTTGACCAAAATGGTTATATTTCATTATACCTTCTGTAAAATTTCATGGCACTAAAAATAACATTTGGACTTTTAATTCCAACCTACAAAAGCCATTTGTCTCGACTAAATTAGATATTTACCTGAAAATAGTAATTATACCAAATGATCTCTCTAGATCTTTCCCTTATATATCATACTATTTTATAATGTTCCAAAAAGAATAATTTCTATTAAGAAGTGCTCCAACTTTATCCCTGCATCTGTTTGCATACTGGTAAACCAATTTCACTTATAACATATATTGCCTTAGCAATGTTCCTGATTGGTGGAACATGTGTACAAAGACACACACACACACACACAAACCCAAGAAAGTATTAAATCTTAGAAGGAAGGTTTATTTTGAAGGTAGAAAAATGAGTATTGGGGAGGAGCCAAGATGACGGAGCAGGCACACGCGACTCTCTAAGCTCCTTTCCTTCCCCTCATAACTAACTATTTAATGCAGCCTCAAAAATAGCTCTTCACTGCTTAAATTCATGAAGATGAGAAGCACTACAATTTACCAGCCGAAGTCAATCTGGAAGCTCGCCAGGAAAGGTGTGTCCTGAGGGGCCAGGAACAGACTAGCACAGGCAGGGAGAGACTAGCGTCCTGAGCAGACCAGGGGCAGGGGTGATCTCTGTGGCTAGAAAAGTTATAGAGATGACTCTGCTATAGGCTAACTGCTCTGCCTTGACTACAAAGCAGTAAACTGGCAGAGAAATTAATGCCTGAAACAAAAGGTCCTCTAAAAAACACCAGAACCTAATGAGATCTGGCTGTAACCCCTCAAACCCGGAAGTGACTCAGGCAGACTTTACTGCAGCCCTTCGGCCACATCCTGCAGTTTGGGGCTTTTGCGGGGACAGTTACAAATCTGCAAGGCAAGGGGGCACAACCTGGGCAGCCTCTGATCGGCAGAGTGGGGGCTCATCCTGGAGCAATAGAACCTTCCCAGCTGACTGTGCTTCGGGGCAGACACTTCCGGTCCTTGCAAATCCATTCAATGCTCAGCTGCTAATACCCACAGCCCCAGGGAAGGGTTTGGCTTGGGGTAGTGAAACTCTCACTGCTAAGTGTCTAGCCCCAAGGCAGTCGTTATCTCACACAGCAGGGGTTCTTTGCAGGGCACTTTCCCAGCCCGGCCCTGCAGGCCTGAGTTACTTTCAGGTGGGGAACTCTTTCCCAAAGCACTCCAGTACCTCGCTGCTTTTTGTAGCCGGCTGGTAGGACAGCTACCCATCCATATACCTTTCACTGCTCTGCAGAGGAAGCTGGTAACCTCCTGGCTCTGAAGGCAGACCTTACAGGCTTTAACAAAATGAGTAAAAAAATCAAAAGAACGATTGATAGTTTCTACACAGAAAAAGAACAGCTTTTCAACCCTGAAGAGACTAATAGCAGACAGTCTCCAGACAATTATTGGTCTCCAGTACAAAAGACTCTCCTAGAAGAGACTATTAAAAACCTTAAAAGAGAACTGGAAGAGAAATGGGGAAAAGAAAGAGAAGCTATACAAGAGAGCAACAACTTCCTAAAATGTGAATTGGAAAAGATAAAAAACTCCCAAGAAGTGCAGGGAAACAGAATTTGCGAATTGGAAAAAGAAAATAACTCACTAAAAAAAAAATTTAGTGAAATGGAAAAAAATTCCATAGAGCAAAACAACTCAATTGGACATATACAAAAAGAAGTAAAAAAAGCTAATGAAGAAAATAACTCACTAAAAATCAGAACTGAACAAATAGAAATGACTGATTCATTGGGATATCAAGAATCAGTCAAGCAAAACCAAAAAAATGAAAGATTGGAAAAAATGTCAAATATTTACTTGGAAAAACAACAGACCTGGAAAATAGATCTAGGAGAGATAACCTGAGGATCATCGGACTACCAGAAAATTATGATGAAAAAAAGAGCCTAGATACTATTTTACAGGAAATCATCAAAGAGAACTGCCCAGAAGTAATAGGACCAGAAGGAAAAATAGGCATTGAAAGAATTCATCGAACACCTTCTGAAAAAGACCCTAAAATAAAGACTCCGAGGAATATTGTGGCCAAACTTCAGAATTTTCTGACTAAAGAAAAAATTTTACAAGCAGCCAGGAAAAAACAGTTCAAATACCGAGGTGCCTCAATAAGGGTCACGCAAGATCTGGCTGCCTCAACATTAAAGGATCGAAGGGCCTGGAATCAGATATTCCGAAAGGCAAAAGAACTTGGAATGCAACCAAAAATAAACTACCCAGCTAAGCTGAGTATTTCTTTCCATGGAAGAAGATGGACATTTAGTGAAACAGAGGAATTCCATCTGTTTCTAAGGGAAAAACCAGACTTAAACAAAAAATTTGATCTCCAACAACAGGAATCAAGAGAAGTAGAAAAAGGAGAAACTAGACAACATAGTAAAGTAAGAGAATACAGTTTGGGATTGCTATTGCCATGGCTTTTCTGTTTGTTTTCTTCTTTTTGCTGAGGCAGTTGGGGTTAAGTGACTTGCCCATGGTCACACAACCAGGAATTGTTAAGAAGAAGAGAAAACTAACAGAAAGGTCGCCGCAATGGCAAAAGCAAACAGTCTCTCCTTCCCCTAGAGTTCAAATCCAGCCTCAGACACTTAACAAACAGAAAAAGTTGTCGAAAGCAGCAAAAGCAAAAAGAAGAAGAGAAACAAATCAGCTAACAGAGAGAGATGTGAGCTGAGCCAACCGTGGCAATGGCAATCCCAAAAGTCTCTCTTCCCCTTCCTTTTCCACTCCTCTGCCTCCACCCACCAAAATCGTCATTTCCTATACAACACATCAGGACTTGCACAAAGAGTGGGTGGGGGCCATTCTTTCTCCAAGCTTATATATTAATAGAGTATGGTCCAATTACTATTTAGCCTCATGTGCTTGGGACCTCAGTGCATCAACTCAAGCCTCAGCCCATTACAAACAAGGGCTGGACAAGGCTGTCACAACTGAGCAACAACCAGAGAGAAGTTTTCCTGATGCCAGGACCAGCCTTCTAGCCAATGTGCCACCCAAAATGCCCTTATTAATATGCCTACTAGCAACCTTTGTGTTATATATGTTTATTTTAATATGTGCCTATTAACACTTTTGTGTTATATATTATGTGTTAATTTTAATATGTGCCTATTAACAATCTTTGTGTTATATGTTATATATTAATTTTAATGTGTGCCTATTAACAATTTTATATTATCTTAATTTTTAACATATGCCTATTAAAAATTTTTGTTTTATAAAAAAAATTATTAGGAATTATTTCACCCAATTATATGTCAATAAAACTGACAATCTAAATAAAAAAAAATGAAGAAAAAAAAAGAAAAATGAGTATTAATTGTGATGTTACACTTATTAAATTCAGATAGTAGAAGTAATTTTGTCAATTTTTTGCCCATGAAAATTAAAAACAAAAGATCAAATAAAACTTTTTCCATTGGTAAGAATATATCTCTGAGTGTTATAACCTACCTGATCCTTATAACTAGATAGTTATTAAATAATTTTATCTTTGTGCTATATCCTTCAAGAGAAGTTGAATAATTTAGCTATGTGATGTTTTTAGAAGAGAATCATTAAGAACTCTATTTAATGGGAAATCCAGGGGAAAATCTATGTTGGACACTGATTCTCTATTAAATCCTTAAGATGCACCTGTTTCTGTATAGTATTAATGTCATGAAGGAGATCTGTAACCAAAATAGTTTGCCTTCACCATCCATACTAGAAAAAACAAGTTGATGAAGAATACTGACTAAACTATAACAGACAGATGAATGGATATTCAATGGAGCTTGTCCACAAATAGTGTGTGTATGTGTAAGTAATATGTATAAATTTATCTAAACATGTATATATATCTATATCTATATATTATGCATAAGATATGATGAAGTGACATAATATGTATTACATGGACAATTAATTAGGTTCAAAATTTTAAGAGAAAAAGAATGATCTGGAATACCTTTGAGAAAATACAAAGCTCCTTAAGTAGCCTTATACTTCCCTCAAAAAATAAAGACCCATACTTTTAAATTGCAATATTCTTCCAGTATTGTTCTGGGACTGTATCATAGATCTGGAACACAACAGACTCAAAAGAACTGAAAATGAATAATACATATAAGGCAGTGGAAAGAAACCTAATTCATATGAATAAGCTGTATACTATAACAAATCAGTAGCTCAAAAAAGAAGTACTTCTATAGGAAAATGTATTATCAATTAAAAAAGAGGGCTTGATTATATGGCAGGTGTAAGAGTTAATAGTTGGTTAGCCCAGTTGCTCTAGCTTTCAGGATCTCATGAAAAATAGCAGAAAGCCCCACAGATGTGAGATAGACTCCTAGTGACCAACTTTTAAGGGACACAGACAAGTTTTTGCAAAGAATCAGCATGGATAAATAGATGACAATATTCATATTTAGAGAGCACATTCTAACTGCCAAACAAGTTATGCTATACACAGTGATAGAAGCAGACCATTACCATGGCTAGCTATTTATTAAAATTAGCAAGGTAATGACAATACTCCTTATGTTCTCTTTTGCAATTCTTGGCTATTCATATTTTTAATTGAAAAATTGGGTAGAAGTTTTGGTGAATTATTTTGTAGTTACAAATATTTTTAAAAAGTGACAATACAACATTTTATGCATGCAGAACATAAAACATGCAATTTTTATGGAAGTGAAATACATAATCAAAGGAAATTCTAGTATAAATAAGCCTTAAATTTCACCTAATGAACTAAGCAATCTTTTCTCTACCTGATAACTGCTAAAAAATCTTTGCTATTCCTTCTGGGGCTCTGAGAGTACAATAACGTATGGGAGTGCTGTAGAATTTTGCAGACTGTCAATTTCCACATAAAAGATGGTAAGAAAATATATCTTGCCTGGAATAACCACACCAAAAAGCTATTGTATATCAACTGAGGTATATAATTATGTTTGGAAAATATAAATATTTTAAAGTTTAAAAGTAGACTCAAAAGGATTTAACTAAATAGAGAAAATCAATAAAGCCCTAAGAGTTTCTGAATAGAATTTTATAGGTAAAGATATGGTGTCATTTCCTTTATGTCCTCACTGCTTATATTCTGATATTCATACTTCCTAAGACTATAAATCCAGGTTCATTCTTGAAGGAGAGAAATGCTGCATCTCTTTCTAATATCCATTTTTTTAAATATACAATTACATTGTTTTAACATTACCTGAATGGATTTAATTTAAGGAGGCAAAACAATTTCTTGATTTTTTTTTAAAAAAACTTAGATTTGTCCACTTCAGAATAAGACTAAGTAAATTTTAAGTGAAGAGGAAAAATCTTTATAAGTCATTAATTATTTCCCTAGTAAAGTGTATTTAATAAAACTTTGATTATTAATATGAAATGGAGCAAAAATGAAATCATTGAATTTTACAGAATCACAGAATTATCAATTTGGAAAGAACCTAGGGGCCACCTAGTTGAACAACACCTAAAAAGACGTAAAAAGGAATACTATCTCATTATTACCTACTTAACAAGGTGTTAATCAACTTCTGAACAACCAATCTCTTTGATGAGGAACTTACCATCCCCTAAAGAGAAGAACAACCACTTTTGGATAGCATTCATTGTTAAAAGGATTTCCTAACTTTAAATTTGCTTATTTTTTTTGCTCATTGACTCCTTCTGTTTCTATCATATTGGACTAATCCCTTTTCCATGTAACATAGCCATCATGTTTCATGCTCAGATTCTTCAAGTTAACATTATGTGCCATGGATAAAAGGCCTTCACATCCTAGTTACTCTGTTTCTATATGCTACCTAGCTTATCAATAATTTTTTCCCTAAGGACACTGGTTGTATAGTCATCATAGATATTTCCAGCTATCTTAGAAGATGTACAATGGAGAATCTAGATGGAATGATAATTACCTTACTATGCAAAAATATTCCTGTTTATGTATAACATTGCACTGATTACATTAAGTTTTGAATCTTTGTCAAATCTTCCCTTCTAAAACCTAATGATGGTACAAAGTCAACAGAGCTCAACCTAAATTCACTTATTCATCCACTAAATAGCATTTATTAAGTTCTCCTACTTCTGAGCACTATATGAATGCTAGGAATACATGAACAAAATAGTTCTTTCACACAAGAACCTTGGTCAAAAACAACAAAAAAAAAATCACGGTTAAGTATGTATGTGTATGTATAGGTCTATATGTATATATGTTATTAGCATTCAGAAAGGACTAACAATTGAGGAAGATCAAAGAAGCCTAGCAGAGGAGACAACATTTGATCTGAGCCATGAAATTCTGAAAGAAGCAAAGAATTCTATGAAACTGAGGTGAGAAAGGACATGAGGATGAGTAAGATACAGAATAAGAAATACTTTATTCTTTAATAAGAAATGAAGTTGGGAGATAGACTGATGTGTTTGAAGAATAGAAAGTAGGCCAGTTTGACTGAAACTATAGTATAATAATATATAGTATCATAATCGCTATACATGGAGGGATAGACTTGAGCCAGATTGTGAATGGCTTTGAATATCAAACAGATGAGTTTGTACTATGTTCTTATGGCAACATGAAATAATGGGGGTTTCTTGAGCATGGGATGATATGGGCAGACCTATGTTCTGGGAATACTAATATGGCAGCTGTGTGTAGGGTAGATTAGAAAGGGGAAATACTAGATATATAGTGTTAACATTTTGACTATAGCAGGTTCAGGTGAGAAGCAATTCAGGATGAACCTGAGTAGTAAATAGTACATAGTGCATGTACAGTGTGCTATAGTTATGTAAAGGTGTTAGGCTATATAAGGCTGAGAGAATTTGGAATAAATGGACTCCATGTTTAACTATCCACATGGGTCCCACCCATCACTCCTAACCTAAGATCAAGGATTTTGGCTGGTACCAAGATCCTCCAGAGAGCTAGTCCAGACATTATTGCACTCCAATGCTTTTTTGACCTTTACATATACATAGATATTATATTCATAGATGTCTCTTCCACAGTTCAGCTATATTTCTTTCCTTCCTTTCTATTCTAAGTCTCATTATCAATCTACTCTCAATTTTCCTTCTAATAAATTTGGACTTTTGCGGTATATTCTTTAAGTCTCCCTGCCACTCATCTCTACCTATGTCCAAACTATCAAATTCTTCCAATGATATTATTCCCAAATACCTTATAAAATTCCTCCTACTTAAAGCTATAAAGATCCTTAGAGATTATCTAATTTAGTCTGCTCATTTTATGATGTCAAAATATGAGTTCATGTATTTTCACTCCAATTGTAGCATCACTTCTATTATATAACAGAGATTTCAGATAAGTGAAATATGACAAGAATATTATATGTGGAGGAAGAAAAACCTGAGTTTGCATCCAGTTTTAAACACGTACTAACTGTGTGATTCTAGGACAAGTCATTTAATATCAATTTGTCTCAGTTTCTTCATCTGTAAAATAATAATAACAATAATAATAGCACTTACTTTCAAGGTTGTTATGGAGATCAAATAAAATAGTATTTTTAAAATAGATTTTTAAAATATATATGCCAGCTGTTATATTATCATTTCTGTGCCTTACTTTATTTCTTCAAAACCTTAAATAATTCCTGATAGTTCTACAGAATTAATACAAAATGAAAGATATTCAAGGTCTTCATTTTAGCTATTTACCTTTTTTGGAGTCAACACCTCATTTAAACCACTATTGGACCAACTATAATTGCATGCAGTTTTTCCTCTTCTTTGGCTTTCTTAATTAGGTTTTTAAATATTTTCTAATTTGGCATGTTTTTTCTACATACTTTATCTTTTGCTTTAAGCAATCAAATATTTTACTATGTAAAAAATAACTCATTCTCACTTTATCATTCTCTACACCTCTCTTTGAGGAAAGTAATTAGGATGTACAGGCATAAGACTTACAAATAGCACCTAAGTCTGACTTTCTTTTTTTTATTCTATGTTATATTTTCCAATAGTTTTCATTATTGTTTCTTGTAGCCACTTTCATATTGAAGTCATTTTTGTCTCAAAATATTTGCTAATTACAATGATGTTAGAACAACATAATTGACCATATCAATATCCAAAATAACAGAAATTATATGATTATCTCAATAGATGCAGAGATGGCATTTGACAAAATACAATGCCTATTCTTACTAAAAATCACTAAAGAGCATAGAAACAAATGAAGTTTTTCTTAAAATGATAAGTAGCAGCTATATAAATAGACAGATTTAAATATCTACCAGCAAGCATTGTATGTAATATGGATAAACTTTAAGCAATACCCGTAAGTTTAGGCAGGAAACAAGGTTGACCATCATCGCCACTATTATTCAATATTGTACTAGAAATGTTAGATTTAGCAATAAAAGAAGATAAAATTGAAATTAGGAAAATTAAATGAGGAAACAAAACTATCACTCTTTACAGATGATATTATGGTATATTTAGAGTATCTTACAGAATCAACTAAAAAACCATTGGCAACAATTAACAACTTTAGCAAAGTTGCAGGATATAAAATAAATCTACATAAATCATCATCAATTTTATATGTTACCAATAAACCTCAGAAGCAAGACATACAAAAAAATGTCATTTAAAATAATTGAAGATAATATAAAAATCTGGGTGTCCACCTGCAAGAGAAAAACAGGAATTACATGAACAGTTACAAAATACTTTTCACACAAATAAAATTCAATATAAACAATGGGAAGAATACCAAATGCCCATACATAGGTTAAGCTAATATAATAAAAATGGTAATTCTACCTAAATTAATCAACTTATTCAATCCCATACCAATCAAACTGCCAAGAAATTACTTTAAGGAACTAGAAAAAATTATAACAAAAGGTCAAGAATTTCAAGGGGATGAATAAAAACAAATACAAAGGAAGGTGGCCTAGCTGTACCAGACATAAAACTATATTACAAAGTAATAGTCATCAAAACCATTTGGTACTATCTAAGAAATAGTGATTCAATGGAATAGATTAGGTTCACAAAATATAATAGTCAATTACTATAGTAATCTAGTTTTGATAAACCCAAACTCCAGATTCTGGAATGTAAACTCACTCTTTGATAAAAATTTCTGAGAAAACTGGAAAACAGTATGGAAGAAACTAGACCAACAATCGAACCTCTATCCTGTGATGACCGTGTCTTTAAAATCAGCTGGAGTCAGGAATTCAGGTTAAGGGAAAAATCTTCAATCTTTATTGAAGTGAAGAGGTAAAAAAGGATTGCGATAGCAATATGGGCAAGAAGGATTGAGATAGTAATATGGGCAGCTGCGATAGGAAGCCAGCTAGCAGAGGGGGATTGGAGATGAAGGGCCATCATGATAGCAATGCGAGCAGCTGTGACAAGCTGCCAGCCAGCAGTCTCTCCTTCTGCTTCCCTTCCCACTCCCTTGCCTCCACCCACCAAAATCGTCATTTCCTATACAACACATCAGGACTTGCACAAAGAGTGGGCGGGGGCCATTCTTTCTCCAAGCTTATATATTAATAGAGTATGGTCCAATTACTATTTAGACTCACATGCTTGGGACCTCAGTGCATCAACTCAAGCCTCAGCCCATTACACTATCCTAAGATAAGATTGAAATGGGTTCAAGACTTAGGCATAAAGAGTAATATTATAAGCAAATTTGAAGAACAAGGAAAAGTCTATCTCTGATATGTGGAGAAGGGAGGCATTTGTGGACAAAGAAGAACTAGAGAAAGTTATAAAATACAAACTGGATACTTTTGATTATATTAAATTATTTTTTTGCACAAACAAAACTAATATATTCACAACTAGAAGGGAAGCAAAAAGCTGGGAAAATATTTTACGTCCAATGTTTCTGATAAAGGTGTCATTTCTAAAATACATAGAGAATTAACTCAAATTTACAGGAATACAAGTCATTCTCCAATTGATAAAACAGTCAAAAATATGAACAAAATTTAAAAGAACTTCTAGTAATATGAAAAATGCCCTAAATCACAAATTATGATACAAATGCAAATAAAGCTATCCCTTAGAGTATTTCATATCTCTCAGATTGGTTAAGATGACAGGAAAAGATGATAAATGTTGGAGGGGATGTAGGAAAGTTGGGACACTAATGTATTGTTGGTGGAGTTGTGAACTGATCCAACCATTCTGGAGCATATTTTGTAACTATGTACAAGGAGCTATAAAATTGTACATACCCCTTCAGGTGTGTCAATTCTGTGTCTGTACCCCAAAGAGATCATTAAAAAGGGAAAAGGACCCACATGTGCATTGTAACAGCACTTTTTGTAGTGGAAAGGAACTATAAATTGAGTGGATGTCCATCAGTTTGGGAATAGCTGAATAAGTTATGGCTTATGAATATAATAGAATCTTATTTTCTATAAGAAATAATGAATAGGCTGATCTCAAAAAAGCCTGGAAAGACTTACATGAAGTGATGCTAACTAAAGTGAGCAGAATCAAGAGAACATTGTAAATAGAAACAAAAAGATTATGTGTTGATCAATTGTGATAGATTTGGCTCTTTTCAACAATAGGTAATTCAAGGCAATTTCAATAGACTTGTGATGAAGAGTGCTATCTACATTCAGAGAGAGAATTGTAGAGTTTGAATGTGGATCAAAACATGGCATTTTCATTTTTTCATTATTCTTTGCTTGATTTTTTCTCTCTCATGTTTTTCTTTCCATTTGTATCAAATTTTTCTTGTGTAGCATGACAAATATGAAAATATGTTTAGAGCAATTGTACATGTTTAACCTCTATGACTTGCTTGCTGTTTTAGACAGGGAGGAGGAAGAAAAATTGAATATGAGGTTTTGCAAAGATAAATACTGAAAAAAAACTTTTGTGTCTTTAAAAAATAAAATGCTATTAAAAGAAGAAAAAGATCAATGAATCTGGAATGAAACTTTAAAAAACTAGAAAAAGAACAAATTTAAAAAAAACAAGTAAATACCAAAATTGAAATTCTGAAAATAAAAAGGGAGATTAATAAAATTGAAAATAAAAAAATAATTGAATTAACAAAACTAAGAGCTGGTTTTATGAAAAAAAAATAGAAAGAAAGATTTGATTAGTTTGATCAGAAAAAGGAAAGAAGAAAATTGAATTGTTAGTATTAAAAATGAAAAGGATGAACTTTCCACCAATTAAGAGGAAACACAAACAATAATTAAGAACTATTTTGCCCAGTTCTATGCCAATAAATTTGATAATTTAAGTGAAATGGAGAAACCATATGATCATCTCAATAGATGCAGAAAAGGCATTTGATAAAATCCAACACTGGAGAGTATAAGAATAAATGGACTTTTTCTTAAAATGATCAATAGTATCTATCTAAAGCCATCAGCAAGCATCAGATGTAATGGGGATAAACTAGAACCATTCCCAGTCAGATCAGGGGTGAAACAAGTTTACCCACTATCATCATTACTATTGAATATTGTATTAGAAATGTTGGTTTTGGCAATAATAGAAGAAAAGGAGATTAAAGGGATTAGAATGGGTAAGGAAGAAATCAGATTATCACTCTTTGCAGATAATATGATGGTATAATTAAAGAACCTTGGAGAATCAACAAAAAACTGAGAAACAATTAACAACTTAAGCAGAGTTGCAGGATATAAAATAAATCTACATAAATCATCAGCATTTTTATATATTACCAACAAAGTCCAGCAGCAAAAGATACAAAGAGAAATTCCATCTAAAATAATTGTAGGTAATATAAACTATTTGGGAATCTACCTGCCAAGACAAAGTCAAAAACTATATGAACACAATTACAAAATACTTTCCACACAAATAAAGTCAAATCTACTCTTTTGGGAAAATATCAAGTGCTCATGGGTGAGTGGAGCTAATATAATAAAAATGGCAATACTACTTAAATTAATCTATTTATTCAGTGCCATACCAATCAAACTTCCCAGAAATTAATTCATAGAGCTAAAAAATAATAACAAAATTCATCCGCAAGAACAAAATGTCAAGAATTTCAAGGGTTTTAATAAAATGAAATACAAATAAATGTAGCCTAGCTGTACCAGACCTAAAATTACATTATCAATCAGGAGTCATCAAAAGCATTTGGTACTGGCTAAGAAATAGACTAGTCAATTAGTGGAATAGGTTAAGTTCACAGGACCAAATAGTCAATAGTGTTTGACAAACCCAAAGACTCCAGTTTTGAGGATAGAAACACTATTTGACAAAAACTGCTGGAAAAATTGGAAACTAGTATGGCAGAAACTAGATATTGACCCACATCTAACATCCTATATCAAGATAAGATCAAGATGGGTTCATGATTTAGACAAAAAGAGTGATATTATAAGCAAATTAGAATAATGAAGGATAATTTATCTCTCAGATCTGTGGAGAAAGAAGGAATCTGTGGTCAAAAAAGAATTTGAGTACATTATTGAATGCAAAATGGATAATTCTGATTATGTTAAGAAGTTTTTATACAAAACCAATATAGACAAAATTATAAGGGAAGCAACAAACTTTTACATTCAAGGGTTCTAATAAAGGCCTCATTTCTAAAATTATATATAAAGGATTGACTTAAATTTATAAGAATTCAAGCCATTCTTTAATTGACAAATTGTCAAAGGAAACGAACAGGCAATTTTCAGATGAATAAATTAAAACCATTTCTAATCATACTGAAAAGATGTTTTAAATCATTATTGATTAGGAAAATGCAAATTAAGACAACTCTGAAGTACCACTACACACCTTTCAGATTGGCTAAATTGACAAGAAAAGATAATGATGAATGTTGGGATGCTAATACATTATTGGGGGAGTTGTGAACTGATTCAACCATTTGAAAAAGCAATTTGGAACTATACCCAAAGGGCTATCAAACTGCATATTCTTTGATCCAGCAGTATTTCTACTGGGCTTATATTCTAAAGAAATCAGAAAGCAGGGGAAAGGACCCACATGTACAAAAATGCTTGTGGCAGTCCTTTTTGTAGTGGTAAGACACTGGAAACTGAGTGGATGTCTCTCCTTGGTAGAGAGAGTACCCATACTGACTAACTCACAGATCTATTATTATATCTCTAAAATAATTTTCTTGCACTCTATTCCCCTTCATGTACTATATGATCAATTGGAGAATGGTTGAACAAGTTATAGTATATGAATGTTATGGAATATCAATATCCTATAAGAAATGATCAGCAGGATCATTCCAGAGAGACCTTGAGAGACTTACATGAACTGATGCTCAGTGAAATGAAAGAACCAGGAGATCATTATTTATGGCAGTAGCCAGATTATACAATGATCAATTCTTATGGACAGGGCTCTCATCAACAATGAGGTGATTCAGACCAGTTCCAATGTGATAAAGAAAGCCATCTGTATCCAAAGAGAGGACAGTGGGAACTGAATGTGGACCACAACATAACATTTTTACTCTTTTTGTTGTTGTTTGTTTGCATTTGAATTTCTTTCTCATTTTTTTTCCTTTTGGATCATGATCTTATACATCATGATATTTATGGAAATATGTATAGAAGAATTGCCCATATTTAACATATATTGGATCACTTGATAACTAGGGGAAGGGGGGAAATTAGAACACAGGTTTTGTAGAGGTGAATGTCAAAATTTATCCATGTATATACTTTGAAAATTAAAATCTATAATTTAAAAAAAGGAAAGTACCAAAAAAAAAAAAGAAAAATTCAAACTGGCAACAGCAACAAAGATGATGTTGATAAGAGTAGCTGCATGTATCCAAATACATAAGAAGAAACTCATGTTAGAAATAGCGCAATATTAACATAGTAACAAAAAGGCAACACAAAGGATTCATTTCTAAGATATTTTTAAATGGAACAATATCACAAGCAATGAAAGAGATCTCAAGATACTAAGACAAAGATGTCAAAAACAGTTGAATCATTAATATTTGTACTTTCTCATCTCTAAAAAGTTTTATAAGATTAATCTATGCATGCTTCTAGGGATACAATTTTCTGAAGATTCTCAATTATTAATGAGGTTCATACTCACAACATTACTATTTATAGAAGATGTATTATTTTGAATAAACCCCAAATACTCCAGAACATTCTTGATGAAACCCATAGCAATTAAAAAGAGATATGTCTAACGACACCATAAAAACCAAAGATAATGAAAAATGCATACTATTCAAAGTATAGCATGCAGGTAAAATGAGAAAATTCTAAAGTTTTTCCACATCTGTGCATGTATGTGTAAAAGAGTGGTAGTATAGATGAACTATAACCCAGTCTCAGAACTGAATGTTAAGAGATTATCTACCTGGAGCACATTTGGGAAACATTCTCAAGGTAATTGATATGGCTATGAAATATTGGAACACAATTAACTTTATGGATAAAAGAAAATAATATGTTAAATATAAATAAGTTGTAGATATTATGAAATAAAACTAGCACACTGACATAAAAATACATTACCAAAGACATGTTTAATGGAAAAGGAAATAGATTTAACATATAGAGAGCCAGAACTCTGGAGAAGTATACTTGAAATAAGGTGTTAACTCAGAGAACCATAGATAATAAATTTTAGAGCCAGAAATTGAATTAAATGTCATTAATTCAATTCTAAATCACACTACCTCTCCTTGGTAGAGAGAGTACCCATACTGACAAAATCACAGATCTATTATTATATCTCTAAAATAATTTTCTTGCACTCTATTCCCCTTCATGTACTATATGATCTACTGAAAGGCTTCTTTACTATTCTTTACACAAAGTACTGGATCTTTCAAAATCAGTGAATTTTATCTGGATTTTTACAATGTTCTCTCTCTTAACATCTTCCTTTTGTTTTCCCTGGCTTCCTTCAAAATGTATCTCTAATCCCACCTTAATAAAAATGACTTTCCAATCTCTCTTATTTCCTCCCCTATATTAAATTACCCTCAATAAATCACACTTTATATTATCTTCTATGTACACAGTTGTTTGCATATTATCTCTCCTGCCCAAGAAGAAAGTAAGCTTATTGAGGGCAAGAACAGTGTTTGTCTTTCTTCTCTATCTCCCAGCCTTACTATAGAGCCAAACACATTTTAAGTGCTTAATAAATTCTTGGTGATTAACTGGTTGATTGACATGTGAGAAATTTCATAAGCAAAGTTTGGTCTACTTTGATTTAGTCTTCCTAATAGAAGAGTCATGTTCTTACAAAACCCTTTTAAGATAATTAATTTCAAAGTATATTTCAGACAATTCCTATTTAAAAAGACCTTAAAAGAGTTTTTTTTAGCAATTCAAAGGAAGAAAAGCTTCATAATTTTTATACCATCACACATTTATTTTCTTGTCACACTTCAGGATATACCCAACACTTGTATTTGACTGTGAATGGACCTGTATTTAACAATGATCTTCTAGAAAAATGTATTTCTATGCACTTACTACTCTAAGCTTCATAATATTCCTATCCTAATCACATTTTAATATAGGTGCTCTTTTACTTTGCATTCACTCAGAAGATTTTCTTGCTTCAATACCCAGCAAAGCATTTTTTAAAAAGTGTTTATTCATAGCTCTAAGAAGTTTATTTAAGAAATCATTTATATTGCTAAAGAATGAAAATATATGGTGTTAAGACTAAAAAATATAAAGGGGCACAAAAAGGCATAAAGATCATATTTGAAAACTGATAGAACTACAAGAACAATGTAGATGATAGTCCTAGAATCATTTATATTTGTGTATTTGGAGGAGAATACAAATGTTTGTTAAAATGTCTAGTAGATGGTAATCATTGATGTAGGGCAACTAAGGATGCCATAGCCTTAGAAAGAAACTTTTAATGCTGGAAAGGAGAATGTGTTTAATTTTTCTATTTCTTTTCTTCATGGTCTTATAAGAAGAAGTTTATATAATTTCAAAGGGATAGCTTTCTTGAGCCTGAATCTCCAATTAAAATCTATCTACCATTGAAGTTTTAATCACTAGATGTGCTGCCAGGAGCCTCTATAGATTGATATTAGGATTTTACATCTCTCTAGCTTCTTTTGCAGCTCTTGAAAATAATTTGTCTGTATTAGGTGTTCTTTTGCTGACATCAGGAAGATTTGTAATCCCCATCAAAGGTTTAGCAGAACAATTGTAGATTGTTTCTGACAAACTAAAACAGAGTAATCAAATCCTTCTACAGTATTTTTTTTGTTCAAATTGGGCTCCTCATTGTTCTACAAACTACACTATGCAGCATCTTCTTAATTAAATAACATTTGGGGGATTTAAGGGAAGTTTTTGGCATGCTTATGAATGAGATTAATGAAATACTATAAATATCACTACTTGAAGGAAGGAACTGGGATTTGGATTCCAGCTTTATTCCTAACTACTTATTTTACATTGGACAAACTATTCATGGTTTCAGATACTCAACTTTCTAATTTGTAAAATTAGGGGATGAAATTAAAAATTCACTTTCTAATCCTATGAACTAACTTTGGATACAGGTGTGCCCATGGTACACAGAGCATGAGGAATGAATAGTATTTGGGTTAAGTACTATTGTTACTTAGCTATGTAAGGACAGGTGTAATGACAAAATTATACTGGAATTTAGATGACTATAAAGCCTCAGATTGTATGAATGATGTATGATATGTATAAACCATCAAAGAAGTTAGCTCATGGCAATGAATTTTATGAAGTTTTAGGGGCAGTGTTGGGGAAAGAAGAGAAAACTTGGGAGTCAGAAGACCTTATTTGAAATCTTAGGTATGTCAATACCTATATAATCTTGTGCATGTCACTTAATCTCTTTAGGTTTCAGTTTTCTTTCAAATGGATCTACTATCTCCAATACCTACTTCTTGAGTTTATCTTAGTCAAATGAGATATGTGTAAAATCATATTATAACTATAATATTCCCTTTACATAAATCCCCTTCCCAACATTGCCATTAACTATTGTGTGAACAAGGGCAAGTTACTTATTCAGAATTCAAATTTGTCATTTGTCAAATGGAGAGGAGACCTATTATGCCTATTTAAAGTTATGAAGAATAAATGAGATGAAATTGTTCTATAAAAGGAAGGAGTGATACTAGATGATGTCTCAGTCTCTCCAAGCTCTACAATGTCATTCAGTTTATCCATTATCCCATGGAGTAGGTAGATGCCTAGAAAGATCAGCGGGTCCTGAACACATGAAATAATATAGAATCTAATTTGAGCCCTTGGGATCACGGCAGAAGAAGCATCATCATAATAATTAAGCAACTGTCTTAATTATCAGATTCTCCAAAGACTAGATCATATCAACTAAATTATTTCATGAATAGATCTCAAAGTATTAACTATCATGCTTTTGAAGTGTGATTGATGCTATATACAGAAAAAAGAAAGGAAACAGATAATATTACTAAGGGACCACTCAGCAGAGAATTTAGCAAATATCAGTTCAGGTGTATTAATATTCAACTGTTTAACAGATGATCTGGACTTATAAGGTTACTTTGAGAGTCAATGAAATAATTTCATTTAATCTTCCCTCAAATTTTTCACAAAATAAAATCAGTTTTTTCATAAATGGGCTCATTTAAAAAGGATAATATTGTTCTGTTGTCCACAATACCCAAATTATATTTCCTAAGTGGGAATATGTGGGAGGCAAGGATCTTTACAATAAACACAGTAACCCAGCAGTCTACAGTAATCATTTAATAGTCTAATTTGAGCTATAGACTTGAATTTTGTCCAAATAGAACCCCGGAAATTATTATGGAATGCATATGAATTTAAACATGATGACAAAGCTAGTTCTAGTTATTGGGAGAAAGATTTTGAGGAAGGACTCTCTACCCACAAAATGATACAAAATATCTCTGTGGGTACTGAAAGGATGTATGGAAGTGTTTGCTGAACTGTCATGGGTCATAATTGAAGAATCACAGAGAATAGAAAATGTACTACACAAGTAAAGACTGGGAAATACTGTCACAATTATCCAAAAGAGGAATTCCTAAAAGTGGAGAGCATATCATTAAAGAGATGGTTTTTGAACAATGAGAAATGAAAGCAGTGATCATTATAAGCTATCGTAGATTGATTATAAATGACACTGCTATTTTCTTAATTTCACTTTTGGCTGGTATAATACAAATAGATAAAATACTAATATACCAAATATTGATATAAAGATTTCAGCAATTCAGTTGAGAATACTTAATTATACCTTTATAGATAGCTCCAAAAATATAGAATGGATAGATGGATAGACAGCAAACTATTTGAATGATACTACTAATCTAACAGCGTTAGACAAAGTCAAAAAGATATGGGATAGGGAGGATCACTAAACCATACTTAATGATTCCTATAGGCCATATACTGACTTAGAAAACCCCATACTAATATTATCTATTATATTTTGATTTATTTTGTTAAGTTTTATTTATTCTGGTTCTGGTTATATGATTACATCTGGTTACAGCCTATAACCAATGTGTCTGACACCTCTCCTACAGAGTAGAGATCATTCTGAATTGGAGAAGTTTTCTAGCGCTCTATCTTAAAAAGTTTCATCAAATTTAAATAAAATCAGAGTGGGCATTTTAATTAATCAGTATTAGGTGAAGAATTAGTACAAGATAGAACAAAATAAATCATTCTTCTGAAACTATCTTTAAAAGATCTTATGTATTTCTAGACTCTCAGGAACTGCATTCAGAAAGATAAAGGAGACATTCTTTAAAAGTTATAGGCAGTTAGGGGAAGGAGGCTCCTTAACATGACTTTTATTTCATAACTTGTCTCTTTTGAGATTTGGGACATTCATCTTGCATGAGATTGAAACCTCTATGTTTAATGAGATCTCATCTGACTCCCACTGAAAAAGAATTGTTGTTCTTTATGTCTTCTGGCATATTGGGAGTATAACTTCTCTGATTTCTATTCATTATTTTCTTGGATAAATGTATTTACTAGGACTTCTGAATTTGTGGTAGTCTATTTTTGTAACTAGCATTAAGTAAGAAAATGTCAGACTGGTTAAGGATAAGTTAAGGGTTTCCCTTTCCCTTAAAGGATAGGGGCCAAGAAAGTAGCTTTGTTCTTTACATATGCTCTTCTAGAGCATATGTAGTTCCATATCCAGGACACCTTTGAGTGACTAGAGAAAGTATCAAGCATCCAGTCTGGAGGTGTTCCAAGGCTTAGTACCCCTTGCCTAAATTATCATGCAGGCTCTCTTTTTCTCAGAGGCAGACCAGACTTCAGAAACTATCCTGATGTCTTTCTAAAAACTGTGTTTATGTTTAGACAATCAATGTGAATCTCATATGGGATACACACAATTTACTTATTGAAGGCATTGTCAGTAAAAGGAAGCAAAGGGAAGAAAACTGATTTGCCTGGTTAAATAAAATTATATTACAGACATGATTATTTCAATTAAATAATTCAAAAGCTGAAAGGAAAGTAAGGGACTCACTTTTAAATATTTGAAGCAGTCTTAGCATCACAGAATGTAGGATTGGAACTTAGCCTAAAGATTCCCTAAACACCCTAATTTTACTCAGTTAGATAAATATCTCCTTAATAGATAAGAAATTTTTACTAAATTTATTCATTAAAAATTTGAATTTAAGAGTAATATTTGGCTTCTGACTTCAACTCTTAAATTAAGTAGCTGAAGTTCTTTCCACATTTTCAAGATTTCATGTAAAAAGAATAGCCAGTCCTTTAAAAATATTTTCCCCCATTGGACAAATACCTTTTTAAATTTTAAGATTATTTTAAGCTGTTGAACTGCTAGTCTCATGCCCACAAGGTTACACAATCCTAATTAGTATTTGGCTTTGCTCCTGAGAAGTGCAACAATCCATCATCATTAATTAATGTTTGTTGAGCTTTGGCAAGGTACAGAGTACTTGAGAAATATTTACAGGTACTTACATTTATTAAGGAGAGAGAAGAAAGAAATACTAATTACTTTTTTGTTATGGACGAGATGATTTGTAACTATTTCAGAGAGATGTTTTCATATGGTAAGCATAACATTCTAGGACCTTTGAAAAGACGTTACAGTATTATACAAAATATGTACTATTATAAATCTAACAAATGATATTATCTTTCTATGTATAGAAAAAAAAAGATGGTATGCAGAGTGAAATCAGGCACTAAATTTCAAATCCCTGAATAATAAATAAATAAAGAACCATGGATAAGTCAAGTTTTCTCTAACCAAACAAGCTGATTTTCATTTAACTGAAGCAACAATCACAGTCCATAAATTTTGACCTTGATGTAGCTTGAAGACTGCCTATTCCAAACTTTTTATCTTAACAGATAAAATTATCTGAGGTCCAAAAAGGCTAAGTAGCTTGTCCAAGACATACACTGACAAGTCCTCCAGAATTAGATTTTGTTGTATTACTAGAGAATGATCAGAAGCTATTGGGGGAAGAGCCAAGATGGCAGAGATTAGACATGACTTTCTGTGACCTCCTTTGACCTTTCTCAAACCAACAGCAGATTAAGCCTCTAAACTTGTTTTGGAGTCAAAAAATCCACAAATATTTAGAGAACAACACATTCCCAGAAGAAGGTACCTTGGAAGAATTTCAGAACAGGTATGTTTTGAGCTGGCAAGGGGACAATCTGCCAAGCCCAGACCACAGCACAGGGAGACTGGGGAAAGGAGCTGGGGTGGGCAGTCAGAGCATTGAAGCTTCCATGCACCTGAAAATCTTATGTGAGCCTCTTAGGCTACTCTGTCCTGGTTGCAAGCAGGTGATTTGGCAGATTTGCTACAAAAAGCTAATTGTAAACCACTGAGCCCAGGAAGAACACCAGACTTAGCCACCATTACCCAGCACCAGAAGTCAATCAGCAGAACTGTCACTCCTTTGCATTGAATAGACCTCAAGTCTTAAAAAAATGAATAGAAAATCAGAGAACCCCAGAGATTCTACTAAAAAGCTATTAGAAATAATTCATAATTTTAGCAAAGTAGCAGGATACAAAATAAATCCCCATAAATCCTCAGCATTTTTATACACCACCAACAAAATCCAAGAGCAAGAGATACAAAGAGAAATTCCATTCAAAATAACTGTTGATAGCATAAAATATTTGGGAATCTACCTACCAAAGGAAAGTCAGGAATTTTTTGAGCAAAATTACAAAAAAGTTTCCACACAAATAAAGTCAGACTTAAATAATTGGAAAAATATTAAGTGCTCTTGGATAGGCCGAGTGAATATAATAAAGATGACAGTACTCCCTAAAGTAATCTATTTATTTAGTGCTATACCAATCAGACTTCCAAGAAAATATTTTAATGATCTAGAAAAAAATAACAACAAAATTCATATGGAACAATAAAAAGTCGAGAATCTCAAGGGAATTAATGAAAAAAAAAAATCAAATGAAGGTGGTCTAGCTGTACCTGATCTAAAATTATATTATAAAGCAGCAGTCACCAAAACCATTTGGTATTGGCTAAGAAATAGATTAGTTGATCAGTGGAAAAGGTTAGGTTCACAAGACAGAATAGTCAACTATAGCAATCTAGTGTTTGACAAACCCAAAGATTCTAACTTTTGGGATAAGAATTCATTATTTGATAAAAACTGCTGGGATAACTGGAAATTAGTATGGCAGAAATTAGGCAAGGACCCACACTTAACACCATATACCAAGATAAGATCAAAATGGGTCCATGACCTAGGCATAAAGAACGAGATTATAAATAAATTAGAGGAACATAGGATAATTTATCTCTCAGACTTGTGGAGGAGAAAGAAATTTGTGACCAAAGATGAACTAGAGACCATTACTGATCACAAAATAGAAAATTTTGGTTATATCAAATTAAAAAGCCTTTGTACAAACAGAACAAATGCAAACAAGATTAGAAGGGAAGCAACAAACTGGGAAAGCATCTTTACAGTTAAAGGTTCTGATAAAGGCCTCATTTCCAAAATATATAGAGAATTGACTCTAATTTATAAGAAACCAAGCCATTCTCTAATTGATAAATGGTCAAAGGATATGAACAGACAATTTTCAGATGATGAAATTGAAACTATTAGCACACATATGAAAGAGTGTTCCAAATCACTATTGATCAGAGAAATGCAAATTAAGACAACTCTGAGATACCACTACACACCTGTCAGATTGGCTAGAATGACAGGAAAAGATAATGATGAATGTTGGAGGGGATGCGGGAAAACTGGGACACTGATACATTGTTGGTGGAGTTGTGAACGAACCCAACCATTCTGGAGAATAATCTGGAATTATGCCCAAAAAGTTATCAAAATGTGCATACCCTTTGATCCAGCAGTGTTTCTATTGGGCTTACATCCCAAAGAGATACTAAAAAAGGGAAAGGGACCTGTATGTGCCAAAATGTTTGTAGCAGCCCTATTTGTAGTGGCTAGAAACTGGAAAATGAATGGATGCCCATCAATTGGAGAATGGCTGGGTAAATTGTGGTATATGAATGTTATGGAATATTATTGCTCTGTAAGGAATGACCAGCAGGATGAATACAGAGAGGCTTGGAGAGACCTACATGAACCGATGCTAAGTGAAATGAGCAGAACCAGGAGATCATTATACACCTCGACAACGATATTGTATGAGGATATATTCTGATGGAAGTGGATTTCTTTGACAAAGAGACCTAACTGAGTTTCAATGGATAAATGATGGACAGAAACAGCTACACCCAAAGAAGGAACACTAGGAAACGAATGTGAACTATTTGCATTTTTGATTTTCTTCCCGAGTTATTTTTGCCTTCTGAATCCAATTCTCCCTGTGCAACAGGAGAACTGTTCGGTTCTGCAAATATGTATTGTATCTAGGATATACTGCAACATATCTAACATATATAGGACTGCTTGCCATCTTGGGGAGGGGGTGGAGGGAGGGAGGGGAAAAATCAAAACATAAGCCAGTGCAAGGGATAATGTTGTAAAAAATTACCCTGGCATGGATTCTTATCAATGTAAAGTTATTATTAAATAAAATTAAATTTAAAAAAATTAAATTAAATTAAATTTTTAAAAAAATGAATAGTAAATCAAAAATCACACTCACCATAGACAGTTTTTATGGAGAGAGAGAACAGAACTCAAATCCTGAGATTCCTAAAGGCAAAGCAACTCCAAATGAAGCCCCAAAGGGAGATATGAACTGGTCCTTATTTCACAAGGCTTTCCTGGGAAATTGCATAAAGGGTCTTAAAAGAGAGTTAGAAGAAAAATGGGGAAATAAAATAGATCATTGCAAGAAGAAATGGAAAAAAAATATATATATATGCCTACAAAAGAGATATAACAAAGACTCCTTTGAAAAACAAAATTTCTGAAATGGAAAAAAGGCTGCAATGAACAAAAAAATTCAATTAACCAGTTACAAAAGGAGCTAAAAAGCTAACTGAAGAAAACAATACACTAAAAATTAGAACTGAACAAATGTAAGTTAATGACTCAATAAGACTTCAAGAATCAGTCAAACAAAAACAAACAAACAAAAAAAAAGAAAAGAAAAAATAGAAGAAAACATGAAATACCTTCCAGCAAAAACAACTGACCTGGAAAGTAGATATAGGAGAGACAATCAAAGGATTATTGGACTTCCTGAAAGCTATGATGAAAAAAAGAACCTAGACATTATCTTACAAGAAATCATAAAAGAAAACTGCCCTGATATTTTAGAAGCAGAAGATAAAATACCCATTGAAAGAACTGATCATCTCAAAATTAAATCTCCAAAGAATATTGTGGTTAAATTTCTGAACAATTGCACCAAGGAAAAGATATTGCAATCAGCCAGAAAGAAACAATTTAAACACCAAGGAGCAACAATTAGAATTACCCAGGACTTAAAAACTTCCACTTTAAAGGATCAAAGGACTTGAAATCTGATTATTTTGAAAGGCAAAGGAACTTGGATTACAGTCAAGAATAAGCTATCCAGCTAAAATGAGCATTATCTTTCAGGGAACAAGATGGACATTCAATGATATAGGTGAATTTCACATATTTCTAATGAAAAGACCAGAACAAAACAAATGCAGACAACATTAGAAGGGAAACAATAAACTGGGAAAACATTTTTTATAGTCAAAGGTTCTGATAAAGACCTCATTTCCAAAATATATAGAGAATTGACTCTAATTTATAAGAGATCAAGCCATTCTCCAATTGATAAATGGTCAAAGGATATGAACAGACAATTCTCAGATGAAGAAATTAAAACTATTTATAGATATATGAAAATATGCTCCAAATCATTATTAATCAGAGAAAGGCAAATTAAGACAACTCAGATACCACTACACACCTGTCAGATTGGCTAGAATGACAGGGAAAGATAACGCGGAATGTTGGAGGGGATGTGGGAAATGGAGGGAGGGAGGGGAAAAATTGGAACAGAAGTGAGTTCACGGGATAATGCTATAAAAAATTACCCTAGCATGGGTTCTGTCAATAAAAAGTGGGGAAAAAAGGGACACTGATACATTGTTGGTGGAATTGTGAACACATCCAGCCATTCTGGAGAGCAATTTGGAACTATGCTCAAAAAGTTATCAAACTGTGCATACCCTTTGATCCAGCAGTGCTACTACTGGGCTTATACCCCAAAGAGATACTAAAGAAAGGAAAGGGACCTGTATGTGCCAAAATGTTTGTGGCAGCCCTGTTTGTAGTGGCTAGAAGCTGGAAAATGAAAGGATGTCCATCAATTGGAGAATGGTTGAGTAAATTGTGGTATATGAATGTTGTGGAATATTATTGTTCTGTAAGGAATGACCAGCAGGATGAATACAGAGAGGACTGGCGAGACTTACATGAACTGATGCTGAGTGAAATGAGCAGGACCAGGAGATCATTATATACCTCAACAACGATACTGTTTGAGGATGTATTCTGATGGAAGTGGATCTCTTCGATAAAGAGAGCCTTAATTGATCAAAGATGGACAGAAGCAGCTACACCCAGAGAAAGAACACTGGGAAATGAATATAAACTGCTTGCATTTTTGTTTTTCTTCCCGGGTTATTTATACCTTCTGAATTCAATTCTCCCTGTGCGACAAGAAAACTGTTCGGTTCTGCACACATATATTGTATCCAGGATATACTGTAACCTATTCAACATGTAAAGGACTGCTTGCCATCTGGGGGAAAGGGTGGAGGGAGGGAGGGGAAAAATCGGAACAGAAATGAATGCAAGGGATAATGCTGTAAAAAATTATCCTGGCATGCATTCTATCAATAAAAAGATATTAAAATTAAAAAAAAGTGCAATATAAGGCCAGGATAAAATAGACCAAAAGTTAATTGGAAACTGAATAATCTAATTCTAAAGAATGAATGGATGAAATAGCAAATCATAGACATAATCAATAATTTCAACCAAGAGAATGACAACAATGACACAACATACCAAAATTGTGGGATACAACTGAAGCAGTTATAAGGGGAAGTTTTATTTCTCTAGATGCTTACTTGCATAAAATAGAGAAAGAGAAGATCAATGAATTGGGCTTACAACTGAAAAAGCTAGAAAAAGAACAACTTAACAGCCCTCAATTAAATACCAAATTTGAAATTCTGAAAATAGAAGGGGAGATTAATAAAATTTAAATAAGAAAACAATTGAATTAATAAATAAAACTAAGAGTTAGTTTTATGAAAAAAAAACAAAATAGATTAATCATTAGTTAATTTGATTAGAAAAAGGAAAGAAAAAAATCAAATCATTAGTCTCAAAAATGAAAAGGGAGAACTTTGCAACAATGAAGAGGAAATTAGAGCAATAATTAGAAGTTATTTTGCCCAACTATATGCCAATAAATCTGATAATCTAAATGAAATGGAGGAATATCTACAAAAATATAGATTACCCAAGTTAACAGAAGAGGAAATAAATTATTTAAGTAAGCCTATTTTAGAAAAAAATATAGAATAAGCTATTAATTAACTCCCTAAGAAAAAATCTCCAGGACCAGATGGATTTACATGTGAATTCTAGCAAACATTCAAAGAACAATTAATTCTAATACCATATAAACTATGTGAAAAAAAAATAGGGAAAGAAGGAGTCCTACCAAATTCCTTTTATGACACAGATATGGTGCTGATAGCTAAACCAGGTAAGGTGAAAACAGAGAAAGAAGATTATAGACCAATTTCCCTAATGAATATTGATGCAAAAATCTTAAATAAAATATTAGTAATGAGATTACAGAAAGTCACCTCCAGGATAATACACTATGACCAAGTAGGATTTATACCAGGAATGCAGGGCTGGTTCAATATTAGGAAAACTATCAGCATAATAAACTATATCAATAACCAAACTAACAAAAATCATATGATTATCTCCGAAGGCATTTAATATATAAAATCTAACCCCCATTCCGATTAAAAGCACTAGAGAGTATAGGAATAAATGGACTTTCCCTTAAAATTACCAGTACCATGTATTTAAAACCATCAGCAAGCATCATATGTAATGGAGACAAACTAGAACTATTCCCAAGAAGATCAAGAATAAAACAATGTGTGCCTATTATCACCATTACTATTCAATATTGTATTGGAAGTGTTAGCTTTGGCAAAAAGAGAAGAAAAAGAAATTAAAAGAATTAGAATAGGTCACAAGGAAACCAAATCATCACTCTTTGCAGCTGATATGATGGTATACTTAGAGAACCCTAGAAAATCAACTAAAAACTACTAGAAACAATGCACAACTTTAGCAAAGTTGCAGGATACAAAATAAATCCACATAAATCATCAGCATTTTTATGTATTATCAATAAAGTCCAGCAGCAAGAGATACAAAAAGAAATTCCACATAAAATAACTGTCGATTAGTATTAAATATTTGAGAATCTATCTGCCAAAGGAAAGTCAGGAACTATACGAGCAGAACTACAAAACACTTTGCACACAAATAAAGGGAGACCAAATAAGTTGGGAAAATATCAAGTGCTCATGGGTAGGCCAAATGAGTATAATAAAAATGACAATATTACCTGTATTAATCTACTTATTTAGTGCCATACCAATCAAATGCCCACGAAATTATTTTACAGATCTAGAAAAAAATAGTAACAAAGTTCATCTGGAAGAACAAAAGGTCAAAAATTTGAAGGGAATTAAAAGGGAAAATGCTAATGAAAGTGGCCTAGTTGTGTCAGACCTATATTATAAAGCAGTGGTCATCAAAACCATTTGGTACTGGCTAAGAAATAGTGTAGTAGATCAGTGGAATAGGTTAGTATCACAGGACAAAATAGTCAATAACTATAGCAATCTAGTGTTTGACAAACCCAAAGACCCCAGCTTTTGGCATAAGAACTCACTATTTGACAAAAACTGCTGGGAAAATTGAAAACTAGTATAGAAGAAATTAGGGCTCAACCCACACCTAACACCACATACCAAGATAGGATCTAAATGGGTTCATAATTTAGACATAAAGAGTGATATTATAAGCAAATTGGAGGAACATAGGATAGTTTACCTCTCAGATTTGTGGAAGAGGAAGGAATTTGTGATGAAAGAAGAACTAGAGTTCATTATTGATCATAAAAAAGAAATTTTGATCATATTAAGTTAAAAAGTTTTTTTATACAAACAAAACTAATGCAGACAAGATCAGAAGGGAAGCAATAAACTGGGAAATCATTTTTACATTTGAGAGTTCTGATAAAGACCTCATTTCTAAAATATGTAGAGAATTGACTCAAATTTATAAGAATTCAAATCATTCTCTAATTGATAAATGATGAAAGGATATGAACAGACAATTTTCAGATGAAGAAATTAAAACCATTTCTAATTTCCATTTCTAATATTATGGTATATGAATGTTATGGAATATTATTGTTCTGTAAGAAATGAACAGCAGAATGTATACAGAGAGGCTTGGAGAGATTTACATGAACTGATGCTAAGTGAAATGAGCAGAGAGGGGACTGTGAGAACTGAATGTGGATCACAACATAACATTCTCACTCTTTTTGTTGTTGTTCACTTACATTTTGTTCTCTTATTATTTACTTTCTTTTTTATATGATTTCTCTTGTGCAGCAAAAGAATTACATAAATGTGTTTATACATATTGGATTTAACATATATTTTAACATGTTTAACATATGTTGCATTGTTTGCCAACCAGGGGAGGGGGTTGGAGGGAGGAGGAGAAAATCTGAAACACAAGGCTATGCAAGGGTCAATGTTTTCAAATTATCTGTGCATATGTTTTGAAAATAATGATATATATATAATATATATATATATATAGAGAGAGAGAGAGAGAGAGAGAGAATGATCAGATACAGAGCATGCTTTGATGTCTTAAACACATTGATATCCAAAGATTATTTTTGCTTATTCTCCAATTCACAAAGAAGAACAAATGATAATTTCAAATTTTAGAGGAAGGCTCTGTCAAACCAATATATTGAAAATGTAATTGATTATAGTCTTGGCCATCAGATGAAGGCTACATACAAAATATTTAGTGATTGATTGAAAGGATCAAACACTGTTTGAACCAATAAAAATAATCTATCTACTTTTTCAGTCAGCTGAAAAAGAATCAGTGTTGCAAAAAAACAAAACAAAACAAAACAAAAACCTCAGTCCTCATATTTAATAACTGAGTGACAGAAAGTAGAATAATCAGCCCAACAAAGATTCTGCTCTGATAGGGTTTAAAATAAGCTCAACACAAAAACAGAAAGGACAAGAGAGTCATATTATATTGGATATCTGAATTGCATTGGCTATACATGTTCCTTATATATACATGTGGATTTGTAGCAAAGCATACCTCAAATTTGTGGGAAGAATGCTCTGTGATTATTGTTCAATGAATGTTATTGCAATAAATGTGTTTGCTTTTGCTCACTATATCCACTGATTGACTGCTAAAGAGAGGGCTCATGGACTATAGCTTTAGGATTTATGAAGCACTTTGATTTAGAGATAGTAATTCTCAAGAGAACCCAACCTGTAAGTTAAACTTGAGGGAAGTAACCTGGAATGGATGCTAAATGTTTTGCATGTACTTGAGTGTTTATATAATTTCTCCTCTCACATAATTTGTTTTTTGAAGTGTGAGACTATTTACTTTAGTCTTTCTATCCCCAATATCTAGTATAGTATCTGATTAATAAGGGTACAAATGGTTCCCTAATTTTACAAAAGAATTCCAATGACTGTTTTAGAGAAAGAAAAATCATGACTTTAGCTAAGTACTAAGCAGTGCAACACTAATTTTAAAATTGCTCCTATTCATATTATAGCAATCTGCCTTGAAAATAGAAGGCAGAGAACAATAACTCTTCTCTTCCCATCCTTTTTCCTCTCAGCCACATTTCTGGCTAACCTCCCTTCAAACCAAATTATCCAAAGACTGACTCCAAAGAACAATATGATGAGCATATGTGGTAGCCACTTAATATATATTTCATTAAATTTTAATTTAACAAACATCAAGCAACTACTATATAAAAACACTGTGGCAGGAGCAGCTAGTTGAAGAAGTGGATAGAGCACCAGCCCTGAAGTAGGGAGGACCTGAGTTCCAATCTGGCCTCAGACATTTAACAATTCCTGGCTATGTGACCCTGGGCAAGTCACTTAATCCCAATTGCCTCAGGGGAAAAAAAGCCACCAACTTTAGGAATATAAGTACAAAGACAAAATAGTTCTTTCCTTAAGGAATTTACATTTTAGCTGAGAGAAGGGTGTATGAGCTGTGTACAAATAAGAAAAGTACTCATGATACTCATGTAGGAAATGGGATCTGGGCTATGTTTTGAAGGAAGTTAGAGAATTTTTGAGAAAGAAGATGAGGAGGATGTGCATCTCAGAGAACAATTCACATAAAAACACAGAAATAAGATATAGAATGTTTTCTTCTAAAGAAGAGTTAGTATTCAACTAGAGTTGACTAGTATAGAATGTGTGGAGAAGGGAATAACATTAAAGAAAACTACAAAGGCAACTAGGTAAAAGATTGTAAAATATTTTAAGTAAAAAGTTGAGGATAATTTTGAAAGTGGTGAGATGATACTCTCAGAACTTTCCCAAGGACAAGTATTATCTACTCTCCCTTTCTAAACTAATGATATATAGGAAAATGCCTGGCCATGTATTCTTCCATAACTGATTATTGAAATACTTGCCATCCTTCAAAAACCAGAATAAATATCACCTTATTAATAAAAAGGTCTCTTTTATTCCTTTAATAAGAACTCTCTTAGCACTTCATATTTCTCCTGTGAACTCATCATATTCTACTTGTAAAACAGCCCTTTACGTTATCTTCCCTATTGGAGTGTAAGTTATTTGAGAAAGAACCATGTCTTTAAATATCCTTCTATCTCTCAATTTCTAGTACAGTGCTTTTTTCATATAAGTGTTTAATAAATGTTTGTCTTTTCTTTTTTAACAGAAAAGGTAGAATTTGACAATGTCCTCCAGATATCTTACCTTTTAACTCCTCTAAAATGAGTTTGAGCCAAATGCTCAAATAGTAAGCATCTACTGCTTTACTCTTGCAAATTTGGCATCTCTCATGTAATTCTTTAAGAGGAAGCAGGTATATAACAATTTCTGATTTCTACTGAGTTCTATCTAATGACTCCACACAGATTTTTACTTTTAAATTGATCCAAAGCAACATCCCACCAACCTACTTTTTTTTTTCACTTAGTATTTTTATTATCTTTAATTATGGGCATAAGATCCAGATAATAACTGGGTTCCAGTTTTTGTTAGACAAATTATGTGCATAATTATAGGCACATGTTTGCTGTGATACTGAGGCATCTGATGCTTCTATAGAGAAGATAATTGTCAACCTTTGCACTGTAATTAAGGATAAATGGGAACCCTAATCATTTTTCAAATGAGCAAACAGTAAGCCAATCTTGACTGGCTATGTCATGGCACTGCATGAAATAGATTTGCTATATGGGTTAATTAGTGGTCTATGAATAGCATAAACCTCTCCCTACAAAAACCCACATCAGCATTAAGAATTAGAGCTAATTAGCATGGCATTGTTGTAATTCTGTACATTATTACCTGGATTATCCCTGGAATTCCAGCTTTTAGCAGTGCCTATCTTTTTATCATTACTTTTATCTTATTTTCTCACCTCAAAGTGAATCATGTCCTGTAAACTTAATTCCGTATTGGTTGAATTCATTACATTCCTGTCTTGTGTTTGAGAGAAAGAGGAATTGAACATGTGATTTCTATGTGTTAGGGAATAGTCTGGTAAGGAAATACCTTCCATCAATGCAGATCAGCTACTTTGGTGCAATTTACTGTCTTAGGACAGTAACCAAGAATACTGAAAAGTTAAGAGGCTTGTATTTTCTGGTTTGGGTTCTAATTCTTTTACAACCATATGCATACTACACTGCTTGTCTTAGCTAACAAAATGAAGATATCTTTTTTTGTTTGTTTTTGTCATTCTGATTGAAAGTATATATAACTCTTTGCAAAATTCTTTGCAAAAATTATTGTGCATTAAAAGTTTAGGATAAATAGGACCTATATCAACAAACACGCAACTCCAAATTTTTAAAGAGGGTTTCTAAAGTATATTTTCAGTGCCCTTAATTAAGTCAGTCTGCCAAATAGGTACAAATCATCTTGGAAGCATCTCCAGTTCCTGGGAATCAAACAGAAGAATTCATTGCATCATCTTAACAAAGTTCCAGTGAACATATATCTAGTTCTATGGAAGGTAGCTTTCAAGAGCCTCCAAGTAAAGACCCAAGCTCTGAAATCTTATTAAATTGATTGAATAATTCATCTAGTTGACCAAAAACTCTTTTGAGTCCACCCCCTCTTCCCATAGTAATATGGTATTATTATTCAAAACCCAATGACCATGAAATTTAGCTTATGGAAAAGGGAGAAAAAATGAAGTTTTATCTTTTAGAAATCTTTTTTTTTCTTTTTTTTTTAAATTGTTATTTAATGATTACTTTATATTGACAACATTATCCCTTGCACTCGTTTCTTTTCTGATTTTTTTCCCCTCCCTCCCTCCACCCCCTCCCCTAGATGGCAAGCAGTCCTTTATATGTTGGATATGTTACAGTATATCCTAGATACAATATATGTTTGCAGAACCGAACAGTTCTCTTGTTGCATGGGGAGAATTGGATTCAGAAGGTATAAATAACCCGGGAAGAAAAACAAAAATGCAGATAGTTCACATTTGTTTCCCAGTATTCTTTCTTTGGGTGTAGCTGCTTTTGTCCGTCATTTATCAATTGAAACTCAGTTAGGTCTCTTTGTCAAAGAAATCCACTTCCATCAAAATATGTCCTCATACAATATCGTTGTCAAAGTGTATAATGATCTCCTGGTTCTGCTCATTTCAGTTAGCATCAGTTCATGTAAGTCTCGCCAGTCCTCTCTGTATTCATCCTGCTGGTCATTTCTTATAGAACAATAATATTCCATAACATTCATATACCACAATTTACCCAGCCATTCTCCAATTGATGGGCATCCATTCATTTTCCAGTTTCTAGCCACTACAAATAGGGCTGCCACAAACATTTTGGCACGTACAGGTCCCTTTCCCTTCTTTAGTATTTCTTTAGGATATAAGCCCAATAGAAACACTGCTGGATCAAAGGGTATGCACAATTTGATAATTTTTTGGGCATAATTCCAGATTGCTCTCCAGAATGGTTGGATTAGTTCACAACTCCACCAACAATGCATTAGTGTCCCAGTTTTCCCGCATCCCCTCACAACATTCATCATTATTTTTTCCTGTCATCTTAGCCAATCTGACAGGTGTGTAGTGGTATCTCAGAGTTGTCTTAATTTGCATTTCTCTGATCAATAATGATTTGGAACACTCTTTCATATGAGTGGTAATACTTTCAATTTCATCCTCTGAAAATTGTCTATTCATATCCTTTGACCATTTATCAATTGGAGAATGGCTTGATTTCTTATAAATTTGAGTCAGTTCTCTATATATTTTAGAAATGAGGCCTTTATCAGAACCTTTAACTGTGAAGATGTTTTCCCAGTTTGTTGCTTCCCTTCTAATCTTGTTTGCATTAGTTTTGTTTGTACAAAGGCTTTTTAATTTGATGTAATCAAAATTTTCTATTTTGTGATCAGTAATGGTCTCTAGTTCATCTTTGGTCACAAATTTCTTTCTCCTCCACAAGTCTGAGAGATAAACTATTCTATGTTCCTCTAATTTATTTATAATCTTGTTCTTTATGCCTACGTCATGGACCCATTTTGATCTTATCTTGGTATATGGTGTTAAGTGTGGGTCCATGCCTAATTTCTGCCATACTAATTTCCAGTTATCCCAGCAGTTTTTATCAAATAATGAATTCTTTTCCCAGAAGTTAGGGGCTTTGGGTTCGTCAAACACTAGATTGCTATAGTTGACTATTCTGTCTTGTGAACCTAACCTTTCCCACTGATCCACTAATCTATTTCTTAGCCAATACCAAATGGTTTTGGTGACTGCTGCTTTATAATATAATTTTAGATCAGGTACAGCTAGGCCACCTTCATTTGATTTTTTTTTCATTAATTCCCTTGAGATTCTCGACTTTTTATTGTTCCATATGAATTTTGTTGTTATTTTTTCTAGATCATTAAAATATTTTCTTGGAAGTCTGATTGGTATAGCACTAAATAGATTAGTTTAGGGAGTATGGTCATCTTTATTATGTTCACTCGGCTGATCCAAGAGCACTTAATATTTTTCCAATTATTTAAGTCTGACTTTATTTGTGTGGAGACTTTTTTATAATTTTGCTCATATAATTCCTGACTTTCCTTTGGTAGATAAATTCCCAAATATTTTATGGTATCAACAGTTATTCTGAATGGAATTTCTCTTTGTATCTCCTGCTGTTGGGTTTTGTTGGTGATGTATAAAAATGCTGAGGATTTATGGGGATTTATTTTGTAGCCAGCTACTTTGCTAAAATTATGAATTATTTCTAATAGCTTTTTAGTAGAATCTCTGGGGTTCTCTAGGTATACCATCATATCATCTGCAAAGAGTGATAGTTTGGTTTCCTCATTGCCTACTCTAATTCCTTTAATATCTTTCTCGACTCTTATTGCCGAGGCTAGTGTTTCTAATACGATATTAAATAATAATGGTGATAGAGGGCAACCTTGCTTCACTCCAGATCTTACTGGGAAAGGTTCCAGTTTTTCCCCATTGCATATGATGCTTACTGATGGTTTTAAATATATGCTCCTGACTATTTTAAGGAAAAGTCCATTTATTCCTATGCTCTCAAGTGTTTTTATTAGGAATGGATGTTGGATTTTATCAAATGCTTTTTCTGCATCTATTGAGATGATCATATGGTTTTTGTTTGTTTGGTTATTGATATAGTCAATTATGCTAATAGTTTTCCTAATATTGAACCAGCCCTGCATTCCTGGTATAAATCCTACTTGGTCATAGTGTATTATCCTGGTGACAATTTTCTGTAATCTTTTTGCTAATATTTTATTTAAGATTTTAGCATCAATATTCATTAGGGAGATTGGTCTATAATTTTCTTTCTCTGTTTTCAGCCTACCTGGTTTAGGTATCAGTACCATGTCTGTGTCATAAAAGGAGTTTGGTAGGACTCCTTCAATCCCTATTTTTTCAAATAGTTTATTTAGCATTGGAGTTAATTGTTCTTTAAATGTTTGGTAGAATTCACATGTAAATCCATCTGGTCCTGGGGATTTTTTCTTAGGGAGTTGATTGATAGTTTGTTCTATTTCTTTTTCTGAGATGGGACTGTTTAGGATATTTACTTCTTCCTCTGTTAGTTTAGGCAAGCTATATTTTTGGAGATATTTTTCTATTTCATTTAAGTTGTCAAATTTATTGGCATAAAGTTGGGCAAAGTAACTCCTAATTATTGCTCTAATTTCCTCTTCGTTAGTGGTAAGTTCTCCCTTTTCATTTTTAAGACTAACAATTTGATTTTCCTCTTTCCTTTTTTTAATCAGATTTACTAAGGGTTTGTCTATTTTGTTGGTTTTTTCATAGAACCAACTCTTAGTTTTATTAATCAATTCAATAGTTTTTTTACTTTCAATTTTATTGATCTCTCCTTTTATTTTTAGAATTTCAAGTTCAGTGTTTGACTGGGGGTTTTTAATTTGTTCCTTTTCTAGCATTTTTAGCTGCAAACCCAATTCATTGACCTTCTCTTTCTCTATTTTATACAAATAGGCCTCTAGAGATATGAAATTTCCCCTTATTACCGCTTTGGCTGCATCCCATACATTTTGGTATGATGTCTCATTATTATTGTTTTCTTGGGTGAAGTTATTAATTATGTCTATGATTTGCTGTTTCACCCAATCATTCTTTAGTATGAGATTATTTAGTTTCCAATTATTTTTTGGTCTACTTCCCCCTGGTTTTTTGTTGAATGTAATTTTCATTGCATCGTGGTCTGAAAAGGATGCATTTACTATTTCTGCCTTACTACATTTGAGTTTGAGGTTTTTATGTCCTAATATATGGTCAATTTTTGTATAGGATCCATGAACTGCTGAAAAGAAAATATATTCCTTTCTGTATCCATTACATTTTCTCCAGAGATCTATCATATCTAACTTTTCTAGTATTCTATTTACCTCTTTGACTTCTTTCTTATTTATTTTGTGGTTTGATTTATCTAATTCTGAGAGTGCAAGGTTAAGATCTCCCACTATTATAGTTTTACTGTCTATTTCTTCTTGCAGCTCTCTTAGTTTCTCTTTTAAGAATTTAGATGCTACCCCACTTGGTGCATATATGTTTAATATAGATAGTGCTTCATTATCCATGGTACCCTTTAGCAAGATATAGTGCCCTTCCTTATCTCTTTTAATTAGATCAATTTTTGCTTTAGCTTGATCTGAGATCAGGATGGCTACCCCTGCTTTTTTGACTTCACCTGAAGCATAGTAGATTTTGCTCCAACCTTTTACCTTTAACCTGCATGTATCTCCCCGCTTCAGGTGTGTTTCCTGTAAACAACATATTGTAGGATTCTGGCTTTTAATCCATTCTGCTAACCGCTTCCTCTTTATGGGGGAGTTTACCCCATTCACATTTATGGTTAGAATGACCAATTCTTTATTACTTGCCATCTTGTTAACCCCGGTTTATGCTTTTCTCCCTTCTTTCCCCTTTCCCCCCCTTCCCAGTATTAAGCTTGTGAGCACCACTTGCTTCTCACAGCTCTCCCTTTTTAGTATCCCTCCCCCCGTCTTAGAGTTCCTCCTCCTATTTTACCCCTTTCCCTCCCAGTTTCTGTATTCCCTTCCTCTTAGCTTATTCCTTCCCTTTTCACTTTTCCCTTCTCACTTTTCAATGAGGTGGGAGAAGTTTCACCATAGATTGAATATGTTTTAAGATTTTTCACTTAAAGCCAATTCTGAAGGCAGTAAGATACCCACTATATTCATCTCCTCCATTCTTTCTCTCAGATATAATAGGTTTCCTATGCCTCTTCCTGAGATGTACTACCCCCACTTTACCCTTTTTCTGGTACAATGTCCTTTCCACATCAATTTCTAGAACAAGGTATACATGTATTCTTTATACATCTATATAGTCAAAATATAGTTCCCAAGATTAATCTTTACCTTTTTAGATTTCTCTTGAGTTCTATATTTGTAGATCAAACTTTTTGTTAAGTTCTGGCTTTTTCATCAGAAATTGATGAAATTCGCTTATTTCGTTGAATGTCCATCTTCTTCCCTGGAAAAAGATGCTCATTCTCGCTGGGTAAGTTATTTTTGGTTGCATACCAAGTTCCTTAGACTTTTGGAATATCATATTCCAGGCCCGTTCGATCTTTTAATGTGGATGCTGCCAGATCCTGGGTGATCCTTATTGTGGCTCCTTGATACTTGAATTGGGTTTTTCTAGCCGCTTGCAATATTTTTTCCTTCATCTGAGGGTTCTGGCATTTGGCCACTATATTCCTTGGTGTTTTGATTTTAGGATCCCTTTCAGTGGGTGATCGATGAATCCTTTCAATGTTTATTTTGTCCTCTGTTCCTATGACTTCTGGGCAGTTCTCTTTGATAATTTCCTGGAAAATAGTGTCCAGGCTCTTTTTTTCATCATTCTTTTCTGGGAGTCCGATGATTCTCAGGTTGTCTCTCCTGGATCTGTTTTCCAGGTCTGTTGTCTTCCCCAGAAGGTATTTCACATTCTTTTCCATTGTTTGATTTTTTTTGGATTTGCTTGATTGATTCTTCTTGTCTCCTTGAATCATTCAATTCCAATTGTTCAATTCTGATTTTCAGTGAAGTATTTTCTTCACTCACTTTTTAAAAATATTTTTCTAATTGTCCCATTCAGTTCTTTTGTTCTGTGGAATTTTTTTCCATTTCGCCAATTTTGTTTTCCAGTTCACCAATCCTATTTTTCAAGGATTTTACTTCTTTATCCACTCTCTCTTTAACTGACTTCTCCAGGCTCTTTTCCAAGCCTCCCTCTCCTTTTCCCAATCTTCCCTCTCCTTTTGCCAAGCCTCACTCTGCTTTTCCCATTTTTCTTCTAGCTCCCTTGTGAGAGCCTTTTTAATTACTTCTATGAGGTTCATCTGTGCTGAGGAACAGATGATCTTCTCCTTTGGGGATTCACCTGGAGACAGTCTGTTTTTAGTCTCCTCAGGATTTAGAGTCTGCTCTCTATCTGTATAGAAGCTGTCAAGGGTTAAAGTCCTCTTCAGTTTCTTGCTCATTCTGTCTAATAATCAAAGACAAACTTGCAAAGAAAAACAGAAAAAACTGGAGTCTTTCTTTGGGGGAGGGGCTGGGTGTGTTACCAAGCTTCCTCTACAGACTGCGGGGGGCAGCAGTGAGGCACTAGCAGGACTGTGCTGCGCCTGCGCTCTGAGATCCCAGAGTGTGCTGAGTCACTGTGGGGGAGGGAAGGAGAGGGCGGCCAGGTCCCGAGAGACTCCAGCTGTTTGGGGTTGTATTCTTCAGCCCCGGTGTTTTTAGCTTCTCTGCTGGGCTGCTGACTTGCTGCTGGAGCAAAGTATCCAAACCTGTAGCGAAGCTCTCCCCGCAGAGACGGCTGCAATCACTCCCCACCCCCTCTCCAGTCTGCTCCCGTGCTCTCACTGCAGCTGCCCGCTGCCTGTGCCTGATCTAAAACCGTCCCCGCCCTCCAGTAAAGACAGACCTTTCTTGGTGAATCTCAAGGATGGCTTCTCTTGGTAACTATTTGTGGGCTTTTTTTTTTTCAGTCAAGCATTAATTCAGAGGCTTGTAATGAAATGGATAGTGAGAGAAAACGCGAAGCTTACACAGATGTGTGCCTCCTCTCCGCCATCTTAACCGGAAGTCCCCCTAGAAATCTTTAGAAATAATGCATATTCACATTTTTTTCTTCCTTTTAGACAACCTGAAGATCTAAATGACAAAAAGTCTTTCAGGAATAACCTATTTTCAAAATTAGATTGTGGTATAGTAAGAAATTATTGCATTAGGTACTCTGATTCTTCCAAATTTGTACCTACTAATTTATTCAATTATTAATTCAGCTAATGAACTATTTAGCACCTAAAATACACTCCATGTGTTTGATGCTGGGAAACATTTGAGGTTTTTCTAAGTTATAATTGCTAGCCTCATGAAACAATGTGTGTGGGAAGGTTGTGAATGTGTATATGTGTGTATCTGTGTGGAAAATGCATGGTGCAAACACCAATAAGTGTAATGCATGATATTAGGTAATAAATACATTATAAAATTGGGATGGGGGGGGGAATTACTATGTGAGATCCTAAGCATTTAGGTTATTTCTAAGGAAGAAGGTGGCATCTGAGAACACATGAAATCGAGTAAATAGATAATTGGCATCATGGCCAAGAAGATCTGAGTTTGACTCCTGCCTTTAACACATACAGATTCTGTGACTCTGGATAAGGCATTTAACTCCTCAGCAATATAAGCCAGTAGCATTAAACTTAAATAGAAACAGAGACCATTAAACCGCACATAAGGATCTCTCTGATTCTGAAAAGTTAGTTTTTTTTTTTTTACTCTGAAAGCTATGTTTCACTGTACTTATTTATTTTTAAAAATATCTCCAAATCATATTTTAACCTGGGTCAGACCACAGTAAGGTGGGTTGCAGGAAGAAAAGTGCAGCAAGTGTTTGACATGGTGTTAGTTCAGCTTGTCTTTAGCATTAAATGTTTAGAATATATGAGATGAGGTTCAATAGGTAAAGTACGAATAATTGAATAGATTAAATTGTGCATTTGTAAATTTGGGGTAAATAGGAGCTACTACAAAAAACACTCTACTTCAAATTTTTCAATAACTGAATTGAATAATTTAATAGTAGAAGGCCTTGAATGACAAATTAGTTAGAAATAAAAAAAGACCAAATTTTTGGTCAGTGAAGTAATATAAGCAGATGCAAGTATCAGATCATTTTGGCAGATTTGGGATGGAAGAGAATTGAAATGAGAAGATATATTAGACAACTATACATTACTAATAATACTATGCTTTTCCAATATAAAATGTACATTAGTAGTAAAAAATAGATATTACACCACAAGTAGAGACAAAAACTTGTATCAGTGGGAACAGAGAAGAAAAGACAAATATAAATGATGTTGCAGAGATTGACTGACAAGTTGGTAATATAATGAATTAATATACAAGGCATTTATTAAGCACTTACCTTATACAAAACACTATATTAAATGTTGGCCATAGAGACAGAAAAGCAATATAGACCATGTTCAAAAAGAACTCCCCTTAATGGGGTGAGACTACACTTTTTGGAAGTTTTCAGCATTACAACAAATAGAAAAGTCCAAATCAGTCCAATTCCAATAGACTTGTGATGGCAAGAGCCATCTATATCCAGAAACAGAACTATAAGGACTAAATGTGGGATCACAACACAATATTTCCTCTTTTTTACTGTTGTTATTGTTTGCTTGCTTTGTTTCTTCCTCATTTTTTTTCCTTTTTCATCCAGTTTTTCTTGTGCAACATGATAAATGTGGAAATATGTTTAGAAGAGTGATTCATTTAACCTATATTGAATTACTTCCTATCTAAAGGAGGGAGAGAGGAAAAGGGAGAGAAAATTTGGAATACAAGATTTGCAGGGGTGAATGTTGAAAATTATCTTTGCATGTATTTTGAAAAATAAAAAACATATTACCATAAAAATAGAAAGGTCCACTGTGGTCTTTAGGATATTGTAGCAAAGGAATGCATATGTATGGATAGAATATTAAAGGCAAAGTAGAAGGAAGAGTCAATAGTAGCAATGAGTTTTTCTTTTTTTTTTTCCCTATGGTCTGATTTCCCATGGGTATTATTTTTATTTTGTTTTTTTTTAATTTTTTTAAATAAGTTTACTCATTTTTACTATATATTGCTTTAGGAATTATGTTAGGAGAGAAAAATCAGAGCAAAAGGGAAAAACCATGGGAGAGATTAAAAAAAAAAAAGTAAACATAGCATGTGTTGATTTACATTCAATCTCCATGCTTCTTTTACTAGATGCAGATGGCATTTTCTGTCCAAAGTCTACTGAAATTGCTTTAGATCACTGAACTACTGAGAAAAACCAATCATCACACAGTTTTTCTGTTATTGTGTACACTGTATTTCTGGTTCTGTTTGTTTTGCTCAGCATCAGTTCATGTAAATCTTTCCAGGCCTGTCTATAATAATCTTGTTCATCATTTTTTATAGAACAATAATATTCCATTACCTTCACATACCATAGCTTGTTCAGCCATTCCCCAAATGATGGGCATTCACTCCTTTTCCAATTCTTTGCTACCACAAAAAGAGCTGGAATAAACATGTTTGCATGTGTGGGTCCTTTTCCCTCCTTTATGATTTCTTTGGGGCACAGACCTAGTAATGGCACTGTTGGGTCAAAGGGTCTGCAGAGTTTGATTGTCCTATGAGCATAAAGATTGCTTTCCAGAAAGGTTGGATCATGCATTAGCATCTCAGTTTTCCCACATCCTCTCCAACAGTTTTTATTACCTTTTCCTGTCATTTTAGCCAATTTAAGAGGTGGAGCCCCAGAGTTATTTTAAATTGCATTTCTCTAATCTATAGTGATTTAGAGCATTTTTTCATATAACTGTAAATGGCTTTGCTTTCACCATCTGAAAAATGTCTGTTCATATTCTTTGACCATTTATCAATTGGGGAATGATTTTTTTATTCTTGTAAATTTGACACCGTTCTTTAATATATTTTAGAAATGAGACCTTTATTAGAAATATTGCTCATAAAGTTTTTTTCCCCAGCTTGATACATCCCCTTAATCTTGTTTCTGTTGGTTTGTTTGCACAAAAATGTTTTAATTTAATGTAATTAAAGTTGTCCATTTTGCCTGTCATAATGTTCTCTGTTTCTCTTTTGGTCATAAATTCTTTCCTTCTCCTAAGATCTGATAGATAAATTATCCCTTGCTCTCCTAATTAGCTTATGGTATCACCCTTTCTGCCCAAATCATGTATTTATTTTTACCTTATTTTGGTATGGATGTGAGATGTAGATCTATGACTAGTTTCTGACATGTTATTTTCCAGTTTTCCCAGCAATTTTTGTCAAATAGTGAGTTCTCATTCCAGAAACTGGAGTTTAGAGGTTTATCAATAACTAGATTGCTTTAGGCCTTGATTATTGTGTCATGTATATCCAATATATTCCACTGATCCATCACACTATTTCTCAGTCAATACCAAGTGGTTTTGGTTACTGCCACTTTATAATATAGTCTTAGATTTGGTACTGCTAAGCCCTGTCCCCATAGCTTTCTATGATCAAGGCTTTTTTCTGGTTTTTGCTCATTTTTTTTTCCTTTTCTTTTGGCATTTCCTCTTTTATACTTTTAATGCAGAGCTTTGCTCCTGGAGTAAAGGTGGCACTGCCCTAAGCTTCCTATGCAACTCTGAGCCTTGGTTTTGAGTACAGGGTGTCCTTGTATTTGTAGGGACTAGCTTTGTCTGCTCTGTTCAGGAAATAATCTTGTTTTCCAAAGTTTGTCTTCTGAGTTGGGACTGGAAGCTGCCCCACTGATTTGCTCCTCTATCTAGTGAGTCAGGACTAAGAGTCTTAGTTGCTGATTTGCTGTGATTAAGATCTTCTCACTGACTTTCCCAGATTGTATCCTGCCTGGGCTGAATACCCTTTTCACCTCAGTGAGACTGACCTTTCTTGAATTTTATTCAGTCTATCTTGAGCTGGAGAGTGGTTTCATTCCCTCAGACTCTATTAAGAAGTTCGGTTTCATGTGGTTTTTTGAGGGAAACTAGGAGAGTCTTCAGGTGGACATCTCAGATTCAGAGAACTTCCCAAATTCCCTGCCTATTCAGGAATTCTCCCACTTCCCAAATGTATAATAAGCCTGTTGGACAAAGAAATTGCAATGAGTTTTTCAAACATGGGCTATATATCCTATGATGGTACATTAAATAGAAACAGCAAAGTGAGAGGTATCAGATTTAGATACAAAGATCTAGCTCTACCATTTCCTTACTGTGTAACAATAGAAAAGTTACTTCATTCTTTAAGGCACACTTCAGAAAGAATGTAAGAGAACTTGACTAAATAGTCTCTAATTTCCCTTTAAACTTAGACATTCACTAATTCTATAATAATAAGGTTGGTTTTATATATGATAAGATTTAGGTGTTGGTAGATCTTCTTTGAGTAACTAGAAAGATAAGTCTAGAGCTCAGAAATGTTAGAACTGGAAATAGTTGTTTGATTACATTTATGTCTTAAAGCTTCAGAAGCACTAGTGACCAGTTAAAATTATTCTCTTTATATGTACACATTTTTTTTCTTTCTTCTTTATAACATATTGGTAGCTTTGAAGGAAGAAAGACAAAAAGACAATAAGAATTTTCAAATATGCTCTCAACAGACTTCTCTTTCAGGAATTTTTAAGCTGTGTCACAGGCCAGGTTAACATTTTATTTCTCTAATATAGTGAGGGTGGCTCCATCACCTTTTTCCTATATTCATGGACAAAATCAAAAAGAAAAGGATAGCCTCCTTTATTTTTACTTGTTGTCTAAAAAGAGCGCCAAGAACACACATAGATGGTTTAACAAGTGATGGAAAGAATGGAAAAATTAATGCATGTATATCTTTGTCAGCACAATGATAAAAATGTCAACTAAGTTAGATAAAGGGACACTCACTATCCCCATCCCCAAAAAGGAAGGAGAATAGGGCATCACATACACCACTTTAATGCAAATGTGACAAATTCCTTCAAAAAAATTCTACATGATCTTCTAAGGACAGAAAGTCACTGAAATTTCTTCCTCTCCATTCTTTGTAAAGGTGAAGGTGAACTTTCAGGCCAATTGTCCCTTGGAACAATCTTACCATGAATAAGAGCCATGGTAGGTGACTATTAATACTTAGTTCATTCATTCAAATAGCATCTACTTATTTCCAATTATGAATAAAGCAATGAATGAGATATCAAAAGGGAAGAAAAGAGGTGATACAAAAAGGAAGAAAATATACTATCTAACCATTTGATGTTCATTTCTTTTCTGTCAGATTTGACTCTGTAATCTCATCTGGGGTTTTCTTGACAAAGATGCTGAAGTGGTTTGCCATTTCTTTTTCCAAATCATTTAACAAATAAGGAAACTGAGGCAAACAGGGCTGAGTAATTTGCTCAGGGTCACATAGCTAGTCAGTGTATGAGGTTCAAAATGAACTCATATTTGAACTTCAGGTCTGAATTTTACCCATTGTACCATCTATCTATCCACACCTACCCATAAGGAACTCAAAATCAAATAAAGGGATTTCATGCATTCCTTTATGCAACAACTATTTATTAAGCATCTACTGTGCATAAAACATGTGCTAGGGGCCAGGGATGGTGCACAGATAAATGTAATGTGTCATCTACTCTTTGAATCTTTTAAGATGAATATAATCAGAAAGAATGTAAAAAATACTATAAGGGAAGAAAAAAAGTACTCTGAAGTTAGTATGAAGATCACATGTTTTGTTGTTTTTGATTAAGTAAAAATAAGTTGGGAGCTTAATTTAACTAGTATTCTCTAATTCATACAGAATGATATAGTTGTTGCTTTTGTTTTTTAATTCCTGAACATCATGTCTTTTTTCCTATCTCTGTTCTATGCCCTATTGTTTTTCCTAGTTTTATTCCTCATTGTTAACTTAAAGCCTATTTCTAGCATAGATTTATCCTGATACTTGTAGGTTTAGGAGAAGGAATGGGAAAAAAAAGAAAAATAAACAAGAAATGGTATCCTTAGGTGAGTGGATTATGGATCATAATTAATTCTGTTTGGAAGTCAGTAGAATCCAGTAAAGAGGCATGCAAATGAGCACATATGCACACAATATAACAAAATAACTCTTTCTTTATCATTCCCAATATCTATATTATTCTTGGATATTGGTTTAGCATCTGTTACTCCTGAACTCAGATGACTGTAAATTATTTACACTACTCCAACTTAGTGTTTGCTACAAGACCCATTCAAATGAGACAAATGAGTTTAGGTTCCTAAATATCCCATTAATTTCAGTATGAAGCTAGAAATCTAAAGGAATGAAGCACAAGATAAAAGTTTCAGAGTAAAAACATTTTGAGTTCATTTAGTTTTTATGATTTATTGATGGAAAGTGGGTATAATTAAAAGGACACTGAACTTGAAGCCAGAAAAAGCCAAATTCAAGTCAGAAATACTCACCTGCTATGTGACCCTAAGAAATCATTTAACCTCTAAACCTATCATTTCCTTATCTGTAAATAACAATAACACCTACTTCATAGGGTTTTGGTTTTAGGTCTGATAAAAAGGATCAAATGAGATAAAACATGTTAAATATTTTGTAAACCTTCCAGCACAATGTAAATTTTGGCTTATTTTCCTATCCTTGTCATACCTGGATGACCCACAACAAAATGGGAGCTTTTTTCTGAGCCACCTGATAAGAGACATAGAAAACTGCAAGTAGAGCAATTGGGAAGACTTATTAGTGACAATGTCTCCTAGGAACTATAGAAAGCTGCAGAAAGCATGATGGATCCTGTTGCTATGAGCTATGGAGACCTAATGTAGATGCAACATTATGAGGAACCAACAGGAAGAACACCTAGTAGAAATATTGCCTACTAATGGGTACTTGTATAAAGGACTGAGTGATAGAGAGTAGCTTTTCTTTTTCTTCCTTCCCTTTCTTCCCTCCCTCCCTTCCTTCCTCCCTTTGTTCCTCTCTTCCTCTCTTCCTCCCTTCCTCCCTTCCTTCCCTTCCTCCCTCCCTCCCCTTCTTCCTTTCCTCCCTTCCTGTTTTCCTCACTCTCTCCCTTCATCCCTCCTTCCCTTCCTCCGTCCCTTTCTTCCTTATTTCTTTCCTTCCTTCCTTCTTCCTTATTTCTTTCCTTCCTTCCTTCCTTCCTTCCTTCCTTCCTTCCTTCCTTCCTTCCTTCCTTCTTCCTTCTTTCCTTCCTTCCTTCCTTCCTTCCTTCCTTCCTTCCTTCCTTCTTCCCTACCTCCCTGCCTCGCTGCCTTCCTGCCTTCTTTCCATACAGATCTCTGGGAAAAGCCCACTAAAGGACAAGCCCACTAAAAGGACAAGCCCACTCTCAGAGGAGGAGAAAGATTCATTCCATTTTTTCACCCCTGTTTTGGCTGGAGACATTCGGAGGGAGATAGAGGCAGAAGCTGGAAGAGACAAAAGACTAGCAACAAGAGCTCTTGGAATCAAGGAGCGAGATAGGCCTCTAAGAAAGCTAACCAGGCTATTGTGAAGGAAACAATAAAGGATCTGGACTTTAATTCCTGGCTGCATTTGGGGTGATTACTTTGTACTGAAACTAAGGCTGCCTCCAGAAGCCCTCCCAAGAAACCTGCTCCCAGGAAATAATATATTTTAGAAAGGAATATTACAAATA